>NC_054831.1:35696301-36297619 GCF_018345385.1 Vulpes lagopus
ATGTTTTAAGAAACTGCCACAGCCACCCCAGCCTTCAGCAACCACTACCCTGGTCAGTCAACATCAAGGCAAGATCCTTCACCAGCAAAAAAGATTATAAGTCACTGAAAGCTCAGATGATGGTTAGCATTTTTAGCAAGGAAGTATTTTTTTAAGGTGTGCACATTGGTTTTTTTTAGATATAAAGCTATTGCAATTTAATTGACTGCATTGGGATATAAACAACTTTTATATGCACTGGGAAATTAAAAAAATATTTGACTCACTTTACTGTGATATTTGCTTTATTGCAGTGGCCTACAACCAAACCCAAGATATCCCTGCATATACATACAATTGAATATTATTGGGCCACAAAAATAAGTTGAATAATGATACATGCTACACCTGGATGAAGCCTGGAAACATTTTACTAAGTGAAAGAAGCCAGTAGGAGAAGAACACATGTTACATGATGCCATTTCTATGAAATTTCTGGAATAGGAAAATTGAGACAGAAAGTGGTTGCCTAGGGTTAGAATGGGGAAAGAGAATTGGACTGAAGCTGAAGGCTATAAAGTTTGTTTTTTGGAGTAATGAAAACATTGTTTGGTTGATGGTTGAAAACCCTGTGTATATAAATTTTAAAAGTATTGAATTACACACTTTAAATGATAACTTATATGGTATGTGAATATATTTTAATAAAGCTGTTACCAAAAAATCAAGTGTATGTTAAAAATCTTGTTACATTGAAAATGTATGTCTTCTTCCATTTGACATTTTATTTTTGTCTTTGTTTTCCTGGAGTTTTATTATGATGTACCAAGATGTCATTCATACTCATTTTGTATTTATCATAGTTAAACTGTTTGTAGATCTTTTTAAGTCCATGATTGGTTGTCCTTCCGTGTTACAAAGTTCTCAGACACAGTAACTTCAAATATTGCTTCTATTCAATTCTTTCACTTCTTGAACATATTTTGAACTTCTTCATTGTATTCTACTGTCATTTACTCTGTCTTGGCTATTTCTGTATCATCTATCTATCTCTCTGTCTATCATCTATCTACTTATCTATCATCTATATCAATTATCAACCTATCTATATTTCTCATCTATCGAAACAGCTGTTAACTGTAAACTGAGTTTTTAATTTATTTTTCAAATGTAAATGTAGAATTGGATTCTACTTTTAAGAGTTTACCATTCTCAGACACAATTTACATGTGCCTCTCCCAGGGACTGGAGTTCTAGCAATGTAGGCTCCCTTATCAGACGTAGTGACCATGTGAAGCAGGGGTGCAGCCCCTTTGAGGACTGCTTTACCCTGTTATTCTTATTCGTAAGAGCAAATAAGAATCTCCATTCAAAAGCCTGGAGGTTTCACCAGTCCCCTGTCATTACATTGGTGGACTCAGGCTTCCAATTTCAGCCTCCCACCTCAGACCGGAGACTGTCTAAAGCACTGTCAGTTTTTCATCTGTACACTTCCATAATTGGCAATCAGCAAATAACCCACAAGAAACAGTCCCTTTTCTGAATTTCTATCCTCTCTCAAATTTTGGTAGGTAGTTTTTCAATATATTATTAGTTCTCTTGTATCTTCAAACAGGACCTCCTACCCCCAAATTGTCTACTTTTCTCAACAAGCTAAGGTATTTTGAATTTTGTAGGGTACCATTATGGAAAGCAGAAATCCCTCCCAACTTCACATCTGCTAAAGGACAAATTGTGCCCACAACCTCTAAATAAATCTTTGATATCTTTCTGGCATTTCTTTAATGTAGTTCTACCAGTATAATAGGGTTTTCTCTTTTCTATTGCCTAATAGAATAATAAAAGGTAAATTTCTTTCTAAGCAATTTGAAAGCATCTGAGTAGATTTTAGCTAGAAATAAGGAATGAATGTATACTCATCATTGTATCCTACAATCAGTCTTCTTCCTATGGTCATCCACACTTAGTTTCCATTGTGCATCTCAGAATAGATGATTTTGCTATTTGCCTTATTTGACACTTGGATGTGCTGCATTCCTAGGAGTTGTCCTGTACTGATTCAGAGTAAAAAGGAGTATTAAGAAAGCAGAGAGGGAAAATTATCTACTTCCAATATATCATGCACTGCAGGATTTGAATATAAGTCCTATGTCTCGGCTAGGGGGATAGAGAGTGAGAAGATACCCATCTGCTTCCTACCCATCTCCTGCTGTTCTTCTTGATACCTTTGTGGCCTAAGACAAGTCACCAAACTGATTTTTTCTGTTTAGTTTGAATGGGTCTAAATGAGTCATAATTCTTTTAAAAGATTAGAGAAGCACCAATTGATGTTCTCAGTGCTATTGAACATCTGCATCCCTTACCTGGTTCCATAGGTGTTTCCATGAGTAAAGTAAATCCATCAGAGCCACCAAGTTAAAAGTACAATCTATAAACCTGATTTTCATTAATTATAAATTTGTTCTTTAACTGAAATAAATGTAGAAAAATAAAGTTTGTTGTAATATAGAGTATGTAATTACACACGAGGGCAGCTAAAAAAAGTTTTTAGCAATCTCTGTTATTGTGCAAGCATGCCTTGCACCTAAATTTCATTCAGTAATCAAATACAAATATCTATAGTCATGTAAACTCTTTCAATCCAAACTCAGTAGCTTAATAGATTTGGTAGTGAGAGATACAGATGTGCCTAATCAACCTGGCTATTGTCTTTTATTTTTAGTTGTCCTGTATGTAGCAAATACCAGATACTTTGATAGTTGTTCAATGAGTGCTTGCTGAATGAATAAGAGAACAGTTAAATTATTTAATTAATTAATCGTTCAATCTATTTATGGCATTTTCTGATTCTTCTTTTTCAGAAATTAATTCTAATTAGGCCATGTGATTACCACTTACATAAACAGATATGAAACACAGATGAAGGCATATACAGGAAGATATTTCAAAATTTTTAGAAGTTCCAGTTACACATTATGAGAGAATTTATCTCATTTCAAAGATCAAAAAGGACAATGTAATGAAATAAATACTATAGAACTCAATGAAGTTGAATAAACCACACTATTTATTAATTTTTGTTAGGTTTTCCAATACAAGGAAAAACAGTGACATGCTACCTCCCGATTCTTTAATTTTCTTTACCTTTTGATGTGATCAACAGCTGGAATTACCAGGCAGTAGAACAGACTTTGACAAATACCTGTGAACTCTACATTTGCAAAACTGCAAAGGTTTTCATTCACATATTCAATACTACAAATAGGTCAAAATAATAAAATTAAACTCTATTACTTCTCAGCTTTTTTCTTGCAAAATATTCTATTATCACTTCTGACCAAAAATTCAATGTGGATGAGACTAAATGCATGAAGGATTATTCTTCAATATACAAGTTCCAGGATAATTAAAACAGCAAAGAATCATTTGTTTTTAATTTAGCTTGCTTTGGGGGATAATTGTTCTATTTTAAGAACAAGTTTTTTAATACAGCCAGGAGAAAAGGAAGTGAGGCAAGTGCCTCGTTCTTTTGCAGCCAGAATTAACTGTAGGACTGTGTTTAATTAAGTTTTATTTCCTTTCAGTTACATGGACAGAAATAATTTGCATTAAATCCTATCTTAGAGATTATCTGTGTTGACCAGTTACACATCATCTATACAACTGACCCCCTCCCGTCAGCTCCCCCCACACCCTCAAGTTGTGCTAACACTTAAAATTAGGCTCAAATTTGAGAAGGTGTTAAAACTTATTTGCTCTTAAGAAAAGTCCAGGGAAAATAAAAGATCAGTAAGACTAACAGAAATCAGAGTTTGGAAACCAGATTAAGTGATACCCAGAAGAACATCTTAAAACATGAGTAAAGAGGGTACACTTCTCAGACCAATCTAATCAGATGGTAGCACTGGGCTTTCATCCTCACCTAGTCAACCATACAAAATCTTTAGCCTTGGAACGACTTAAAAGCACTGAGCAGTTTCTTACATGGATAGGCTTCAAGTCTCCAAGGAAAAATCGAGAGTAGGTCAGTGCTAAAAGGAGAAATCCAAATAAAGTAAGGAGATACTTGCCCCATAAGATATCAAGACTCATAAACTATGGTGAAAACCAGGAAAGATGCCCCACAGACTGGAAAAAGATATGTGCAAAACCCAGGACCAACACAAAAATGTTATACAGAATATATATATATATATATGTTTTATATATATATATATATATATATGTTTTATATATATATATTTTATAAATATATATATATATATATTTAAACCTCATACAACTGAGGGCAAGAAAAGATAACCTCATACAAATAAGGGCAAGAAAAGATAACCCAAATCACACATATTTTCAAAGGACACACCAAGTAATCCACAGAACATGAAACTAAGTTGTCAATAAATAGATGAAAAGATGTTCAATCCCTGGGATAATTAAAGACTAGAGAGATACTACTTTATAATCATCTGATTGATAAGGCCAATTTGAGAGTACCAAATGTTGACAAGAATGTGCAGAAATGGGAATTGTCATATAATTCTGGTGAGTGTTAAAGATGTGACCATCCAATAATTTAACAATTGGAGTCCTAGAAACAACCACACTTATCGAAGTGGAGAAGGTATTAGTATGTTCACCATAGAGTTGGTTGTAGGAGCAGGATGAAAAGCAACAATCCAAATGTCCCTCAGGAGGGAACTGACAAGTCAGTGTGGCTTTTCTGCAGGGGAGACTAATGAAACCATTGAAATAAAAGGTCCAGATTAACTTGCAATAAAAAAAAAAGTTGAAAGCATACATTTAAATATACATTTAAAAAGCAATTACTGTTTTAAAATTATACATGTAGACTACACAAATTTTATATGCCTTGTAATCTATAGTTAATATCACCCCTTGAGTACTGTGATTTGGTGACCTACATAATAAGCATCCTCTTCATTTTATTGGTTACTAAGAAATGGAAAGAAAGGGATCTGATGGGAATGTGGTGTTAAATTGCATATATACATCTTTATTCTCTTAACTTGAAATGAAAGAATTAAAGCACAGGTAGACAAATTTTAAACCAGATTTGTCAAGTCCAGTTGTTACATAAGTCTCTGATGTTGTTTTTATTTGAAATGTTATATAATTTATCTCAATTTTAATTATTTAACAATAGAGAATAATTGCTACAGAATTTTAATTCCTCAAAGTATTTGTGGCAGAAGATTTAGCTCATATAACTAAAGGGGGCTTTAGTATAAGGAAGGGCTTCTAAACAGTGCCATTTCCAAAAGGTCATTTACATAGGGCATGGGTTGGTCAAAGATTATGGCTGTCTATTAATTACTTAGCATTCTAATAAATATTTTAATACAGAATAATATAATTCTAAATGCTAATAGAAAAAATAATATATATTAAGTACCTAGCAAGTGTCACACATGATTTCAGAATATATTTATATTTAAGAACACTTTCACGAGTTATATCTTGCTTCCCTTTATAATTTACAGATAGAGAAATAGTTACAGCTGCCTTTGTTCAGATACAAGAAGGAGTTTGAATCCAGGTCTCTAGTAATGAAAGTTCTTATACTTTCCACAGCAAAGTAGTCCCCCATGTTATGACACAGATAGAAACACAATAGAATAAGAAATTAGATAAGTGGAGTGGATTCAGTAGTTGTCTCCCCATAAAATACACATGCACCCACAACCTCAGAATATGACCTAATTTGGAAGCAGATTCTTTGCAGATGCAATTAGTTAAGATGAAGTTATACTGGATTATATCAGACCCTAAATCCATGATGGTGTCTTATTAAGAAGAGAAGACAGAGATACAAACACATAGGGAAGAATGCCAGAGTAGGATGATGCAGCTACCAGCCAAGGAATGTCAAGGATTGCCAGGAGCCATCAGAGGCTGGGTAGAGGCAAGGAAAGACCGATCCTTAGAGCTGTCAGAGGGAACACAGCCCTGCCAGTGACTTGTTTAGTCTCCAGAATTGAGAGAAAATAAAATCGCTGTGGTTTAAGCACCTCAGTTTGTAATACTTGGTGACAGCAGCCCTAGAAAACTGATATCGGGTAAATCTAAGACACTGAATATGTTGAAATCATATTTTATTTTCCTACTATTCCTTTCTGTGACTTTCATCTTTCATTCAACAGAGAGATGAACATAGTTACCTACTTTTGTTCAAGTACAAGGAGAAAGTTTGAATTAGGGCTCTAGGAATCAAAAGTTCCTGTGTTTTCTATTGCAAAATAGTTGCCTGTGTTAATGACATAGGTGGAAACACAGTAGAATAAAGAATTGGATAACAATTCCTAATGGGTAATAAAGATGACAGCTATTAGTGAAATTTATAAAAGAAATGTTTTATTTAAGCAGTTTGTCTATATTCTTTATTTGTTTTGCAAAACTCAAGTGACAAGGATTTATTAAATTCATATTTAGTGCCACCATTGTAAAACAGAATCAATCTCATGTGATTGAATTTTTGACATATATAAATAAGGTTCTCTTTCTAAGATGTTCCTGTTTTTATTTGTGGAAACTTTTTTGGATCATTCAAAATGGAGTGAATGTTTTGCTTTCAGAAACATGAAGATTATAGACTGGTATTTGGCAAATAACTTGCTTTCTCTTAAAACATAGGCAACTGCTATGTTTTAAGTCTTTGCTCAGATTTCATTGACTTCTTCTTGTGGAGAGCCAGTGATGTCCTGCTATTAGCAAGAACTATACATGGTTCATTATGAATTCGGCAAAGCCTGAATTTCTCTGTTACACATTTAGATTGAATTGGCACTAATTGGTCAATAGTCCTTGACAATAATGAGTTGAAACTAGCTTTCCTAGGGAAAATCCATTAGAGGTGTGATCAGATTATAGTGCTTTTCACTGATAATGTCTCAATGGCACTTCATTAAGGAGCAGAGAAAAGCCAAGGCTTGCTTTTACTAAAGAACCCTGAATTGTCATCAAAAAGTAGATAAAATAGCATATTTGTTAAGAACTTTGGAATAAGCTATACCTGGTACAAATACCAATGCATTCCCTTACAGGCTGTAAGACCTGGAGGGCAATACATTGTGTAAGCCTCAGTTTCCCCATTTTGTTAACTGGGTTAGTGAAAGTACCTACCAATGACTTGTCAACAACAGGGAAGGGGAAATGGTCAAACCCAGGAGGGGTATTTTATTTTTGTCACTGAGATTGTTTAGAAATGCTAGTGTATGTGATAATAAAAAGCAGAATGACTTTTGTCATTCTTTTCAAGATTTCTATGACCATGCACCTGCCTCTTATACTGCCCTCACCACTCATCCCTAAGCAGATAACTAGTACTCACTTCAAACTGTTACTATGAGGATGAAATAGGTAATCCAGGTCACATTTCCCAGAGTCCCTGTCTGTTGTAAAGGTAGAATTTAAAACATTTTATTGGGCAGCCCCCATGGTGCAGCGGTTTAGCACAGCCTGCAGCCCAGGACGTGATCCTGGAGACCCTGGATCGAGTCTCACATCAGGCTCTCTGTATGATGCCTGCTTCTCCCTCTGCCTATGTCTCTGCCTCTCTCTCTCTGTCTCTATGAATAAATAAATAAAATATTTTTTAAAAATTAAATAATAAAACATTTTATTCATCAAGATTCCAGGGTTCCTGGGAAAGACAAGACCAGAGAGGCATGATTGTTTTCTGAGGAGAAGCAGGTAACTGAACAAAGCTTCCCAGGGTCTGCATGTGGCCATGAGGGTCATGTACAGGGAGTATCGACTATGGAAGTCAGTGCAACGAGTGGGGTCAGCAAACAGGGGGAGGGCTGGTATGACGTTCCATGGCACCTGCAAATCTCATTTAAATGCTCCACAAAATGTTTGGTTCTTGTGGCATTTTTTTCATAGAAATCAATAAGGGGATGTAACATTATGACTATGTCATACAATAGGAACAAGATCAATAGGCGGTCAAGGAAAACCATGAGAGCAAAACCATGAGAAACTAAGGGTAGATAATTGGCTTAAATATTGCAAATACCAAGATACCTCCTGATAAAGATCATATAATATAAAAAGTAATAATTTAATAATAGCACAAACTTAAAATCTAGGTAATAGCAAAGGAAATTAAAAATGTAGAGGGAGGAGAATGGATGTTGTCATGTTACTTTCATTTTTTTATATGGGGAATTGCAAACCATAGATTGATAATTTATGTATATACGTAGATAATGTGTATGAAAGTATATATCTGAAAGTCACAAAGAAATTGCTAGAATAAAAACCAGGGTGGTTAACTTTTATGTCAGTGGGGAAAAGTGAGAAAAGAAATGTATAATATGGATAAATAGCAGGAAGCATGAGAAATGAAGTATAAACCAAGAGAAGATAAACTGTTTGGTTGTGACGATGAAGTAATTTGTAAGACAATACACAATTTGAGAGTCATGTTCCAGAAGGGAAGAAGCATGTAAAAATTGTCTACCCTCCATTTCTAGCTCGTGAAACAGAGATTACCTAAACTGGTGCTCAGTGATTCCTGAATTGGATGTAAATAAAAAGCCAAATCCTAACAATATTCCATAGAAATTTTTTATTGCATGAATTTCAAGATGTGATTTTCTGGTATTTTATGAAGTTTAGGGCACCTATTGAGAGCTAAGCTTGGCCTGGAATTTCCCTTCTTTGTATTATTATTTTCAGCATTTGGTATTAAGGCTATACCAGTCACATAAAATGATAGAGTTGTCTCCTTTTCTATTCTTTGGAAAAGTTTGGATAAGAATGCAATTATTGGGGCACCTGGGTGGCTCAGTTAAGTATCTGCCTTTGGCTCAGGTCATGATCCCAGGGTTCTGGGGTTGGTATCTGCATCAGGCTCCCTGCTCAGTGGGGAGCCTGCTTCTCTCTCTCCCTCTGTCCTTCCCCTTGATCATGCTTTCTCTCTCTGTCAAATAAAAAAACAAAATCTTAAAAAAAAAAAAGAATGTAATTATTAACAGACCTGTAAGTACAGAGAACAAATTGATGGTTGCCAGAGGGAAAGGAGGTAGTAGGATGGGCAAAATGGGTGAAGGAGAGTGGGAGGTTCAGGCTTCCAGTAATGGAATGAATAAGTCATGGGCTGAAAGGCACAACACAGGGAACATTGGCATTGCAATAACCCTGTATGGGGCCAGTCAAGGTACCTATACTTACTTGTTGTAGGTGTATAGACTTGTTGAAGCACATGTTGTACACCTGAAACTAATGTGACATTTGGTGGCAACTATATTTCAATTTTTAAAAAACGCAATTATTTCTTCTGTGAAAGTTTAGTAAAATTCTGTAGTAAGACAATGGGGCTTCATGTTATCTGTGAAGGTAGGTTTTTAACTACTCAGTTTATTTAATGGATATAGGTCTTTCTGTACAGGTTTTCTAAAGTTTTTTAAATAAGTTTTTTTGTTACATTTTTCTAGGAAATTTGCCAATTTTATCTAACTTAGCCATTAAGTTATTCCTAGTTGTCTTTTACCGTTTTAATCTCCATTACAACTGTAATTATGCCTCCTTTTTCATTTTCAGTATTATTTATTTGTGCTTTTTGAGCAATCACACCAAAGTTTGTGCTTTTTTCCCCAAAAAGAACCAACTTCTGCCTTTACTGTTTCTTTGTAATTAATTATTTGAGTTCTATTGCACTAATTTCTGCTTTTCCTTTTATTATTTTATTTTTTCTACTTTATTTTTCTCCAGTTTCTTAAATTGTGGCTTACCTCATTAATTGTTATTTCCTTTTTTCTGATACAAGCATATAAAACTATAAATTTCCCTTGAAATACTCCTCAGAGATCTCCGAGATGTGCTCTGTAAGGTATTGTGTGAGGTGTGTGAAAGATATTTTAACATAATAGATTTTCCAACTTCAAATTTTTTAAAGATTCCAAGATTCTGTTCTGTTTTCTGATTTAATTGCACTGTGGTCAGAGAACATGGTTAAAATGACACCAATCCTAAGAAATGTATAGTCTGGATTTTTGGACAAAGTGGAGTTCAGTGGTCAATTTTCATAAATGTTTAATGCACATCTGAAAGAGAATGCCTATTTCCTACTAGGTGAAGATTTCTATATAGTTTCATGAGATCAGGCATTTAGGTTTGACTTTCCAAAGGTTTTGGTCTATTGATAAGTTAATTATTTAAAAAGACAAATTAATTAAGGAGATGCGTTAAAATCTCCCACTGTGACTATGTATTTATAGATTTCTCCTTTCTACTCTGTAATTTTTGCTTTGTGCATTTGGAACAATATTACCAGGTTACAAGCTTGGAATTATTATAACTTGTCCTGAATTATACATTTTAAGATCATTAATTACTTTTTGCTTTGCAGTCTACTTCAAACACTGCTCTTTAAATTTTTTAATTAATTTTTATAAAATATTTATAAAATTAAATGACTTTTACTGTTTTATTTTTTTTTATTTTTTTTTTGACTTTTACTGTTTTAAAGAGTATTTTTGTAAAAATATATTTTTTTAAGTTAGAAAAAACTTTTGAGAAAAAATGAAATAGAATTATATCCTAATATCTGGTATCTTAGTCAGCTCCAGCTGCTATAACAAAATACCATAAAGTGTATGGCTTATCACCAACAGAAATTTATTTTTTATAGTGTTAGGGTCTAGAAGTCCAATATCATGGTGCCAGCATGGTTGGGGTCAGGTGAGGGCTCTCAAGTGTTGCAGATAGATGACTTTCGTGTCTTCACATGGTAGAAAGAGATGAGAGAGTTCCCTGAAGTCCCTTTTGTAAGAACACTAACCCTATTTGTGAGGGCTCTACCCTCATGATCTAACTACCTCATAAGGGCGGACCTCTTAATGTATCATATTGGGGGTTAAAACTTCAGCATATGAATTCAGGAGAGACACAAGCATTCAGTCCACCACACCCAGAAATTAAAGTTTAACATATATCCTTCCAAATATTTTTCTATTTGTATAGATTGATATTAAACAAGTTTATATATATACTATATTCATTTATAAAATATATATGTGTTACATATAATTTTCATAGATTTTATATATAATTTCCTACGTATGTATCATATGGTACTTTACACACAGGTATATAATTTTTAACCACAATGAGATCATACTATACAAAAAAGTCTGCAACTGCATTTTTTTCACCCGAAAAATCTCCATCTTTTCAGGTTTGCTTCCATGATTTTCTGGTTCCAAATCAGAAACTAATCCAGGCTCACATACTGTATATCATATTCATCTTAGAAGAGTGACTGAATAAAGTAATTAGTATGGTAAATTCTCATGCATCTGTCACACTACATCAAAAAAATATATATTTGAAGAAGATTTTAAAATGTTTCTAGAGTAAGAGGAAAAACAAATCACAAAACAGTATTTGGGTTCCCAAATTTATTATGAAGTTTTTTAAATTCAGAAAAGTTCATAGAACTGATTATTATTATGAGCTGAATAAGCTTTCCATACTGTCTAGTCACATCTAGGTTTGGAGCCATAGGGCCGATTGGTCCTACAAGCTCCTATTACTGACCTGGGTTTATTTTTCATTGCTCTGTGACATTTCTGAAATCCCCTACCAGCCCAAAATGCATTGTCCAATGTCACTTCACACTCATGTTCTTGTACAATACATCGTATTTGAGATGAAACACTCTTTGTCTTTACATTCTCCAATACTTGGATGTTGAAAAAAATTATTATTCAGAATTGTAATTCACTTTTTAAGATGTCATGAGGCCAGAAGTTGTTTCTACACTATTGAGATGTGCCAAAGACACTGGCCCCCAAAGCCCCTGTTTTGAAGAGATAAGAAGTAAACAGAATCTCAGAAGGAATGGACTGAAGGAAAACCTCTTCTTATCAGAATTCCTCTCTGAAAACCACTTAACTAGCTCAAGAAAATGATACTTTAATCTACCCTTGAATCCCAGCACTTTGCTTTCCAGCTTATGCCCACCACTCTCTGATTTCATCCCATCTGCTGTTACCCTCTTCTGAAGCACTGCCAGCACCTTCTTCAGAGTCCCCATTCAGCAGAATCAGTCTCTCCTCATCCTCTTTCCTTGCTTTACTGAAACCTGTTTTTAGAAAGACCAGAAAAAGCCACTTTTTCCTTCACTCAGCCTGAATCTGGAACAAACAGGCAAGGTCTACAAATGTATTCTTCATGGATACATTGAAGTAGCTATCTCACTGGCTTCCTGCAGGTATTCCTCTGAGAGCAATTCAAGAAATCTTAATAAATAGAGAAGTAGAACATGCTCATTTATTGAGAATCTCAAGTTTGTTAAGAGGACAGTCCTTCTCAAATCGACCTATGGTTTCAGTGTAATAGCTATCAAAATCCCAGGAAGTTCTTTGTAGAGATTGACAAGCTGGTCCTAAAATTTATATGGCAAGCAGAAGACCAAAAATATCCAAAACTCTTTTAAAAAGTAACAATATTGGAGATTTGTTTTCCAAACAAAGTTTATGATTTCCAAACTTAATACAAAACTGTGATAATCAAGAGAGATGTGGTATGTATATGCAATGGGATATTATCCATAAAAAAATGAAATCTTGCCATTTGTAATAACATGGATGGAGCTAAAGAAATTATGTTAAGAGAAATAAGTCAAAGAAAGACAAATACCATATGATTTCTCTCATATGTGGAATTTAAGAAATAAAACAAACAAGCATAGGGAAATAAGAAAGAGAAAGAGAGACAAACCAAGAAACAAGTTCTTAACTATAGAGAACTGATGGTTACCAGAAGGGAAGTGGTTGGGTGGATGGGTAAAATAGGTGATGGGGATTAAGGAATGCACTTGTGATGAGCACCAGATGTTGTATGTAAATGTTCAGTCATTATATTGTGCACTTGAAATACTATATGGTAACTATCCTGTAATTAAAATTAAAAAGATAAAATTTTTAAAAAGTGCTAGGGAAAAAAGGGTGTGGAATTAGCATAAGGGTAAACTTGTACATTAAATGAAAAGAGAACTGCTATCCCATAAATAGACCCCCACATAGTTAAAAAAGGAAGAAAGATAGAATCTAATTCCACGATTAGATTCTGCAGAACCAGGGATCCCTGGGTAGCTCAGTGGTTTGGTGCCTGCCTTTGGCCTGGGGCGTGATCCTGGGGTCCCAGGATAGGGTCCCGCGTTGGGCTCCTGCATGGAGCCTGCTTCTCCCTCTGCCTGTGTCTCTGTCTCTCTCTCTTTCTCTCCCTGTGTCTCTTATGAATGAATGAATGGAATCTTTGGGAAAAAAAACAACACTTAAGTGAGTACAGCAAAACTATAAAAAAAAAAAAAAGATTCTGCAGAATCAGTTGTAGTTGGACTCAGTCTTGGACTTCCCAGCTGTGTGAACCAATTAATTCCCTTTCCACAGAAACTATTTCAATTCTAGTTTCTGTCACTAGCAAACAAAAGAGACATGTATTCCTGGACATTAAAAACTATGCTGGGATACCAAATCTAGATCATTTTCTAGACTTTACTACCAACAAATTCACTGTGTCCTCAACAGGCTCTATTCCTCACTACCTGTGTGGCTTTCACAGACATGCTAGCCCCCCACCTAGATTTTTCTTTCCTGGAGTATTACTTCCACATCACTCCCAAATGCTACCATTTTTTGAACATCATTTGAGATTCCATCTGCATCATTGAACCTTGACTGCATGAAATCATGGATTTCTGTAACTGGATGTTTTCGTTTATTTATTTTATTTTATGTTTTGTCTGTTATGAAGGGATTACAGGAACTAGAAAGAAAATTCAGGAAACTAACATAAAAAGAAAAAAAGAGAAAATTTGGGGAGATTCTCCACATTCCTTTCAGAATGATGTTTTGAATGAACAGAGGCATTGAAACCTCTTCTGAAGCTATTCAAGCCTGCTTACTATTGTAATGAGGGAGATAAAGATCCCCACTAGAAGAAAGTAGAGCTAGGATTCAAACTCATTCATAATTGACAATAAATACCATTGTTTTTCTCAAAGGCACTATCTTCTCTTGAGGTATTATTTTACATTTTTCCTTATTATTATTATTTTAGAGGGCAATTATTTAACCCCATAGGTTGTAACCATCCTCCTAGCTCTATGAAGTATCCTTCAAATGCCAGGACCTGACCATTCCTCTCCTCTTAAGTGTTAAGATACAGAAGCAAGGAACAGCAGCTGGTGCTCTATGGACTTTGGGATATCACTGTCAACAATACCACAGGTCAATCCCAGCTTAATCTCAGCCATCACTCACATGTATTTGGAGGACTGACAGAATCTATCTTAATTTTCCATTCCTACACACCCCAACCCCACATGTTCTTTAATTCTGATATTCTCATTCTAATGTTCTAGAATAAGCTTTCTCAAAGGGCACCATCCTCCCATAAGTGGAGAGGTTATTATTATGAGGTTAATGGGATTGCTGTTGAACCCATCATTCTTCCAAGAAAGACCTTGTGAAGGCAGGTGACAATTGTTGCAGTAGATTTAGATGTTCCTCTGGCAAAGCTTCTGTTTATCTTGATCTGGGTCATGAGAGTGTGTGAGCATTTGATGGTAACTTTAATTAAATTTATTCACCTCCAAGTTCAGTTCCATCAAATAAAATACAGCCAAGACTTCCTAGTTACTACCAGAATTGTGTGCTAAAGAGGAGGCACAAAATGAAGATAAAGGATTGAAGAAGAAACCAAAACTGGGGAGGCTTAGGAGATGAAGCAGCTCATGACCCCAGGTCTGCTAACACGTTTTGTTTTTCTCAGATTTTTCTCAAAACCCACATATCCTATTCATTGTTGTAATTGGGAACCTATGAAGTACGACTTCAAGAGGGCCCTGCTTATCAGCAACTGAAAAGTTGACAAGATGCTTCAGGTTCCCCTTCTATGTTCAACAATGTACTAAAACCCATGAGCCAGATAGACATTGTCTATTCATGTTCACACAAACCTGCCATGAGATGGCTTTGTAGAAGGAAGGAGAGTTTCAGCACAGAAATGCTGAGGACCTATACAGGAGGGAAGGGCTATAATGGAGCAAGAGCTCAGATAGACTTGGCCTACTAGGGTTAGTTAGCCAAGGAAAAGCCTTGCCAGAACCTGAACATTCCTCTCCTCTACTTCCAACAGCTAGCTGCTTGTCTATCCTCACCCTGTCTTTGTTCTTCCTCTCATTGTATACATTCATTTCTTGGTTGCATATGTATCATTTGACAATATGTGGCTATATCATTGAGCATGTACACATGAGATATATTTATATCTAGATCTATATAGTACTAGACACACTAGGAATATTTTTATTAAGAAAGAAGAGAAGCAAGTGGGAATGAATCAGATCATAGGGTTTATTTCTGCTCCCACAAACTACCCATGAATCCCCACAATTCCAAGAATATGAGATGTTATTTGACCATTTGGTAGTGTGCTTGTGGCCTTCTTCATGGAAGAGGGCAGCATGCATCTGGAGATGTGTCCCAATAAGAAAACTCACTTCTCTACTCAAAAAGGTCACAGAAGTGCTAATACCATTGATTTAAAATTGTTGCTTCCTTTGGACATATATTCCATTCCTTGCTCATTCTCTTATTCTTACAGTTTTCTGTGGTTACAGTTAAAAATAATGATAATTCATTCCCTACTATCCTGAGTTCAATAATCTCATGAAATTTAGAAGAAATATTTTAGACAGCTCTGGGCTGTTGATTAACTGATTCCTGGTCTGCACATAGAACTATATATAATCCAAGATGATTCAAATATTAGGCCCATTTAATCTTATTTGGCTCTGTGTATAAAAGAACTCTGATTTTTCCATCAATAAAACGATTTTTAAATTTATGCCATTGACATGGCAGCATTGTGATTCTTCATTTCTTTTTCTTTTTCTTTCCTTTCCTTTCCTTTTTTTATTTTTTAACAACCTATTCTTCCCTGAATGGATCTACTTTGAAAGCCTTGCTTTTTCAGGATTACATAATCTATTCTTCTGCCATTATGATATATTGAATTTATCTGTTAACATTGTCAAAACTCAGGGCCACCCTATCATTCTTCTTATAATTATTAAAAAACATCTAAGATACTTATTTTTAAGGTTTTATTTATTCATTCATGAGAGACACAGAGAGAGAGAGAGGCAGAGACACAGGCAGAGGGAGAAGCAGGCTCCATGCAGGGAGCCTGACGCGGGACCCAATCCCGGTTCTCCAGGATCACACCCTGGGCCAAAGGCAGGGGCCAAACCACTGAGCCATCCAGGGATCCCAATCTAAGATATTTCATTTCCTAGGTAATGAGAACAATTCTACACAATTAGCTATCCTCTTTAAGATATTTGGCTCATTTCATTATTTTGGAATGTATTATTGAAATCTCTATTAGGTTATTTTGTGTGGGTACTAATGTTGTTTATTGTGGAACTCTGTTTCACTCTCATTATACATATGATCACTAATACTATTTTGAGTATGTTTTCTAGAATTACATTACTTTGAGTAATTCTAGCAGTTCACACACAATGTAATGTGTTTGGGGAACTCTCTAAGCACGACCCACAGATCACATCAACAGCCTCAGTGCCACTTAAGATATCATTTGAGATGCAGTTCTCAGGCCCCACCCCACACCTGAGGAATCAGAAATTCTGGGGTGGAGTTCAGCAGCCTGCCTTTTAGCAAGCCCCCTAACTCTAAAATTTGAAAACCTCTATTTTAAAATATTTGTCTTTTATCACTCTTGGTGCTCACAATACTTGTTGACTCCATGAACAAATAAATAAATCATGAAACATTAGTGCAGAATATGATAAAGCATGCAAAGCACTTATCTATTTTTATAGAAAAAACTCCAGCGGCATCAACTGATTAGGGATTCATAAAGCATTAATTTTTTTTTTTTTTTTTTTTTTTATGATAGTCACAGAGAGAGAGAGAGGCAGAGACACAGGCGGAGGAAGAAGCAGGCTCCATGCACCGGGAGCCTGATGTGGGATTCGATCCGGGGTCTCCAGGATCGCGCCCTGGGCCAAAGGCAGGTGCCAAACCGCTGCGCCACCCAGGGATCCCTAAAGCATTAATTTTAGAGAAAAGCACCCTGCTATGCACTGTGGAAAAAATAAAACACGTCTCCTACCATGAAGGAACCTGAATGTAGTTAAGCAGTGCACACATTTTAGAAGATGAGTGACCAAATGAGGGAGTTTATGATGATACTAAAATTAGTGGTAAAAATGATAGGTGTTTTTTCTTTGCCCTGTCAACCTGTTTTAAAATTTAAGTTTAGGAAAACTATCTATTCCATAGGTTACAATAGGAAAACTTTAGGGTGCAGAAAGCAAATATTGCTACCTAGAAGGAAGGGTCCAAACACATAAGGAATGATTACATGTAACAAGATAATCTAAATGAAGGGAGCACCATGTATGAAGTTGCAACAAAAAGCAAACCTGGCTAAGACTATGAAACCATAAACATACCAGTCCAGTTAGATTGGAAGGTTTGCAGAATGGAAAAAATTATAAAATGCCACATTAAATGAGGGTGACATTAGAAAGACCCCTGAATTAATGGCTAAAGAGCTCATTACACGATCCTTCAGGTACAAAGAAGCATCAACGATTTGGAAAATGAAGATAGCCCCCCTCCCCATATATCCTCATGTGGCATAAAGAGGGTTAGAGAGCTCTCTGGGCTTCCTTTCATAAGGCACCAATTTCACCCCCGCTCATGACTTAATCATCTCCCAGAGGTCCCAGGTCCCAGCAATGTCACATTGCGGGGTTAGGATTTCAGTTTATGAATTTAGGGAGCAGGGGCACATTCAGTCCACAACATTCTGAAATGGTGAAGGAAGCTGAAACGGTTTTGTAAATATCCATAAGGATTTGTGAAAGTAACTGCTGACACTGGCAGTGAAGACAGTAATAACTGCATGGCTACAGATCTGCACCCCCGTGGTCATCACTGCCAGTTCATACTCTGGAAGTGTCACTTAGAAATGATTTTAAGAGCTAGTATGTATATATCATATACATGAGATATATTATTTATAATTATATTAATATAGTATAAATTATTTAATAAAATACATCTATTATATAATTATATATATTATATTATTATATAATACGTGTTAGGCACTTACCCTATGCCAGGCTCTACATTAAAAAAATTGCAAATATGTCCTCTTTTTGTCCTTGCCAGAACCTTATGAGCTATAGTCTGCGATCACTCAAAGAGGAAGCTAAAGTATGCAAGAGTAGGTGGCACCAAGGTGATACAGCAAATGACAGAGCTAGGACTTGGCCCAGTTCTGTTAGTCACTCAAGTGTATGTCTTTAACCTTTCTCCTGACATAGAACAAACAACTTCCTGAAAAATTATATCTATTCACTTCTTTGAATTCTTCTATTTTACCTCAAAAAACAGTTGTAGCATACCACTACAGATAGTCTTTAGGTTTCAAACAATTTGTTCATAATATTAACTAAAGAAAATCATTGTACAAGAAATTCTTTTCTAATTCTAACA
This sequence comes from Vulpes lagopus, assembly GCF_018345385.1. Classification (NCBI taxonomy): domain Eukaryota; kingdom Metazoa; phylum Chordata; class Mammalia; order Carnivora; family Canidae; genus Vulpes; species Vulpes lagopus. Next base: position 35,714,850 of record NC_054831.1, read on the forward strand.
CTTGCATGTTGTCCCAGAACAGGCAGTGAAGATGAAGCTTTTGGAGAGCACTGTCTTCATTCAAGCCAAACACGAGCCATAGTTCTGGTCAACATCCAAATTGATGACACTCCAATCTAGAAATATCTGTTCCAACTGCTAACTAAGCTACTTACTAGTGATACATAAATTAAAAGTGAAATTTATAAAAAAAAAATTGAAACTGACAAAATTAGTAGGGTATTAAATTTCTTACTTACTTGAAAAGATTATGATAAATATCCCCATCAAAAGAGTAGCAAACTAAAATTCAAGTTTATTTTCTTGTCAAGTTATCTTTATGTTTAATTTATTTCAAATGTCTTTACTTCATACATTCTTATTCCTGCATTAGATACATGTCTAAAATCTAGGAGCATGTTTTAACCTTTTTAAAACTTGCCTATAAATTAATTTTCTACTTTCTCTGAATCAAAAGCTAATTATTTTATTTCTTTGACTCATAGACGTTGAGAAATTGTCTTTTGCTTGCAGGTAGATGTCTACAAATAAAAGCCATGTAATGACCCTAAAATAAATTTGTTAAATGTTATCATGATTAATAGTAATTTTCAATTGAGTATAAATAAAAGTATTGTGTAAAGTGACAAAAGCTCCTCAGAAACAAAGGAAATTGTGGGGGAGGGTCTGTCTTCATGGGATATTTTCACCTGGGAAATTCACATTTTGAGAGGAAAAATTAAAATTGTGGAAACATTTATTCCAAAATTTTTATGCTAAAAATTAATTTTTGCATCGTCAAATAAAAGTACAAAGCTTAAACTTTTTGCTTTTTCTTATTATTGAGTGGAGAATTCAAATTTCTGAAGTGTCCTATGTCAGATTTAATTATACCTTTTTGAGAAAACTGTCAGAGAAACTCAGCATATAATTTAGGTTAAAAAATATTTAATTGCTTTTAATGTTGAATGTTTCAATTCTCTTGCTGAATTGGCCTATATATATATATTATTTTTGAAAATTGTTCATACAGGTAGTCAGATTTAATGCTTTCAACCTCACATAAACTAGTCATTTAAATTTTTTAAAGTATTTTTAAGGAAGAATTAATATAATATATTTGATATAAAATAATAGAAATAAAACTTACTTTTTCAAAAGCTATTGAGTACTTGCTCTTGGGCAGATACTATGTAAGAGTTTATGTACAACCTTAAAACTATCTATTATTAGAAAAATCACTGGATTTATTTATTTATATTTACATTTATTTTTTAAAAGATTTTATTTATTTATTCATGAGAGACACAGAGAGAGAGAGAGGCAGAGACACAGGCAGAGGGAGAAGCAGGCTCCATGCAGGGAGCTGGATGTGGAATCGATCCCAGGACCCTAGCACCACGTCCTGGACCGAAGGCAGGTGCTAAACCACTGAGCCACCCAGGGATCCCCTCGATTTATTTTTATTAGTTTTTTTCTTTTTTTTCAGATTACAAAAGTAATTCATGTTACTCTTGGGTAATTTGAAAAATACGGATATAATATGGAAATGATATTCAATATCATTAGCCATTAGGGAAATGCAAATTAAATCCCCAATAAGATACAAGATACATGGAGCAAAAGCTGACAAACTGATGAGGGAAATGGACAATTCAGCAATAATAATGGGAGACTTCAATATCACACTTGCAATAATGAATAGAGCAACTAGACTGAATATCAAATAGGAAGTAGAACACTTCAACAACACTACAAGCCAACTCATTTGAACATGGAACAGTCCCCCAGACCAAACTAAACCTTTCTTTGTATAACTATAGATCATGCATGCTTCCTTAGAGAGAATAGAGAACTTCTGCACATCACCATGCTTTCTTGTACAACCTCCCCCAGGTACCAAGAAACTAGAACTTTTTATGTGATGACTTATGAGCTCTAAGATAACTGCAGCTGGCATCATTGAGTCTGCATATAATCAAGACAGGTCACAAACCACTGTATTATCTTAACTGATTAAACCCCTTTAAAAGGCTCAGGCCAGACAGAAACTGTAGTGGAGCTGGCCTTTGGACAAGAGTCAGCCTTCCTGAATAAAGCTCATTCTCCTTTCAAATCCAAATTTGCCTCTTGAGAATTGGCCTTTGGAGTGACAGGCAGCTGAACTTGGGTTTTGGTAACAAACTTAGCAAGCCGGCCAAGTAAGCTAGCGCTTCCATGCTTGGACAAAGTGGTCAGCTGTCATTCTGATGGTCATGGAAGACAAGCTGCTCCATGCTAGTTGACCTTGGAAGGGAGCCTGGGGATACGACCCATCCCGCAGTTTTTCTGAGACCTGTTTTGTCTCAGGGAACTCCCTGTTGTTTCCAGACTGACACCAACTGCCAGTTTTGCTTTTTGGTTTGAGCAGTAAGGAAAAGAGCATTTGGGGAAAATGATGAGCTTCTGGACCTAGTAAGTCCATTGGAGTGAATGCCAATGCAAATACCTCATTTATGAAGCACTGGATGCTTTTATTTTGTTGTCCTAGCTTTTACCCATGAGAAAGGCCTGGCTCTAGGGAGAATCTAAAAGGGACTTAAGTAATGGGCACTGTACTTGGAATCTGGAACAGATCTGTCTTGGTGTGTGTGGGGGTTGTGTTGTGTTAAATTTGTGTACAATGGGAGGTTCTATCTCTGTCTCACCAAACAGCCAAAGGGCTATATTTTGAATAAATGGAAAGGATACAGCCAGAAGCCCATGTCTAAGAAAAGGATGCTTTGTTAAAATTATTTTTATTGTAAAACCACCTGGCCTACATATATCAGTGAAGCCCCTTAACTTTTTGGGAAGAACAAATGCTAACAGCTTCTTCTTGTCATAATTTTGTTTCTTCTGTGTTCTTTTTGAATATTTGGCAGGAAGATGGGGAATACTCCTTCTGTTCCCAAAGAAAGCCCATTAGGACCTATTTTAAATAAATGGTGAAAAGAGCTAAAAAGCCATCAGAGAAAAAGCCTGTTTTGCAGCAGGGAGAGGCAGGAGACACAGATAAAAGAATGGTAGTCCAAACTTTAAATCTACCTCCAGCCTTGCTGGGAGCACCCCTGCCACCTCTCCCACCCCTCCCCTTCCTTCTGTTTCTCCAACAACACGGGCTCTCATAACCAGCTCCTATACTATCCTCGGTGGGTGCTTTAGGTACCACAAGCTCCTGCTCCTCATCTGGTCACTATCAAGGAGCTTTAGCACCTCAAGCTGTTAGGCCACCTCTTTATGACGTTCAAACTGAAGCACCTTCCAAATCAGCCTGAAGGGCCCAGCAGCTCCCCTTCAGATTCCCCCATGGGAGCCCCAGGGAAAAATGACCAGGAGAATAAATTGATTGACTTTTAGTGGACGCAAATGCAACATATTCAGTACTAAAGCTAATTTCAGTATGTTGGTTTTATTAAAATACATATGTTTTTAGAATTATTCACATAAAGTATAAAACTTTTATACTAAGGTTTACTAAAGGTCAAATAAGCCCATATTATTTCTGTTGTAATTTGTCAGCACAAAGATGGCTTAAAATGCTTGTTAATCGGGATCCCTGGGTGGCGCAGCAGTTTGGCGCCTGCCTTTGGCCCAGGGCGCAATCCTGGAGACCCGGGATCAAATCCTATGTTGGGCTCCCGGTGCATGGAGCCTGCTTCTCCCTCTGCCTATGTCTCTGCCTCTCTCTCTCTCTCTCTCTGTGTGACTATCATAAATAAATAAAAATTAAAAAAAGAAAAAAAATACTCTCATTTAAAAAAAAATGCTTGTTAATCTTGTCTGTCTCATAAAGTTCTCATGGGTAATTGCTAAGACCTCTTTCAAAATCTTTGGTGATCTGAAACTTTAAAAAGTTGTGCTAAGTTAAAAGATAAATTGGGTTGAATTCATCAAATACCTATGTCTTCTTTTTACTTTTTGGATGTTATTTTTAAGTAATCTCTATACCCAACATGGGCTTCAAACCTAAAACTTCAAGGTCAAGTGTTTCATGTGAGCTCTACACACTGAGCCCGTAGGTCTTTTTCAAATGAGATAGAACACTGATTACTGAACATAGCCTTTTCTGCATCGGCTTCTCACTGCAAAAATACTGAGGATACCTAGGTCTGTTGGTAAACATGCTTTATGATTTATTAAAAGGCTATACTATGGAAAAGCACGTTTCTAAAAATTATGAAATGTATTCATAAATTTACCAATCCAAAGAATTCTGGTATAGCAGACAGTTCACAATGGTTAGTACTTAATTTTCACTGGAGACTATGGTTTCTAGAAGTTAAAATTCCATTAAATGAAATTAAGCTTGATGGAGATGATAAGGAAAGCAACTCTGTATATAGGAAAGTAGCATATGCATAAGAAAGATATAAGAAAGGATACATTTTTGTTGAGGTGAAAAAAAAAGCAAATTTGCCCTAAAATGAGATTGGTTATTTAGAGAGAGAAAGTTTAAGACCAAATCCAAATGAAAAAGAAAGTTGTAGAAGATGCGTGAAGGGAAAGCTTGGGAATAAAATTGTGTGTGTGGTAAGGACTGACCAAGATTAAAACGAATGGATGTTAAAAATATACTGTCATTGAGACGCCTGAGTGGCTTAGCAGTTGAGTGGCTGCCTTTGGCCCAGGGCATAACCCTGGAGTCCCAGGATCGAGTCCCACATCGGGCTCCCTGCATGGAGCCTGCTTCTCCCTCTGCCTGTGTCTCTGCCTCTGTGTGTGTGTGTGTGTGTGTGTGTGTGTGTGTGTGTGTGTGTGTGTCTCATGAATAAATAAAATAAAATCTTTTAAAAAATTAAAAATTAAAAAAAATACACTGGCATAATATTGACATTCTGTTTTATTCTCTGTTAAAAGATATTTTTCTTGGATTATTGGTCTGCTCTTGATAAGAAATTATAAACAAAGGGTTTTTTTTTTAAATAAATTTTTTTTTTTATAAAATATCCCCTTGTGAAAAAATTGAAACATTTGGCTTTCTCTCCACCAAGCCCTCCAAAGTTCTGAAATTCTTAGTGACTAAAACTGGACTTACTTTTTACAAGGGAACTAGTCTCAATTTGGTGATCTTTGGAAATGAGGGTAATTTTAGAGAAAAACATTATGTATCAATAACACAGCTTTGTGGATGTTAAATTCTAGTTCTGATTAGTTGTCTTTGAATGTTCATTGTTTGCCTAAGCTAGATAGGTTGAGGTAAACTTCAAGAAACTGACACGACAGCTCATATTATAGACAATCTATGTGCCTGTTACTCTGTGGGGGAAATAGCAGGACTCTATGAGCATATGATTATTTGGATAGCTGAACAATATGATGGAATCCTTGAAAATTGTGTAACTCAACTATGATCTTGACCCTTTCTATGTGGATGACAAAATAACTCCTTAAAAGCCAGAACATACCTCACTCCATGGGGTTAGCTATGGGCTTGTGGAAAAAGTAGATGGCTCCACTTTCCTTATGATTGGATAGAGGACCCACTTGAATGCCCACATCCCAGACAGGTCTTCTCCCACTTGCCAGTGATTCATCAGAATCAGGATATTGTTAGCTCTAGATATCAGGCAAAGAAGCCTTGCTGGATTTATCCCTTCACCATATTCGTGAACCATCTCTCTTGATGTAAAGTTGCAAGAGGCTTTAGCCCAGCACACAGCAGCCACCTGTAACCAAACCCAACACACAATCACCCAAAAATTTGAAAAGTGGCCCTCCAAAACCGAAAGACCCTCGATGTCCTGAGTGCAGCTCAAGAAGGTACCTGTACTCTCATTAGAACAGTGTTGTATCTATGCCCCAAATTACTGGAAAAATGTAACTGAATTTATCAAAGATTTAGGTAAATACACCACAGCTATAGATGTCCTAGCTATAAATCCTTTTAGCAATTGGTTAAATTCTATACCATCCACATGTAAATATACCTTATTAAGCATTGCTATATTTCTTGTTCTTCTTGGTTGTTTGTCTTTTTGCATCTGTCAAGCCAGAGCTAGCTTTATTTTATTTTTTTATAAAATTTTTTTCAGAGCTAACTTTATTCATACTAGCTTGGAGACACCTCTACTGTCTCCTTCAGTGGAAATGCCAGAAACAAGATTATCTTACTGCATGAGGGTCTTCCATTCCAAAATCCCTTTATGGTCCCTGATCAGCAGGAAGGAGTTACGGAGGATGATGCATGTTCACTCTTAATCTCATAGATATGGAATGAAACTGATGGTAGGGAATTGAACCTCTGCCTTGGCCCTTCTGCCAACCTAGTACTCTTTAAGCTTTAGCAAACACTCTGAGCCCATGTGATTGGTGAACTAAACCTCTCTTTGTTTATCCAAAGGTCATGCATTCTTTCCTAAAGAGAGAAAAACACTTCTGTAAGTCACCAGGCTCTCTCGCCCAACCTCCCCTGGGTACCAAGGAACCAGACCTTCTTGCACAACGCCTCCCCCACCCCAGGCACCAAAGAACTAGCACTTCTTGTATAACCTGGAGCAGAGTTAACTCTGTAGCTGGCATCATGAAGTTTGTACATAATCAAGAAATGTCACAAACCACTGCACTCCCTTAATTGATTAAACCCCTTAAAAACTCTGGGCCAGCAAAAATGGCTTTTGGACAATAGTCTCCCTTCTTCCCAAGTGGGTGGGCTCATGAACGAAGCTTATATTCCTTTCCAATCAAAACTTCTCTCTTGACTCTTGGCCTTTCACGCAACAGGCAGCCTAACTTGTGTTCAGTAATAGATGGACCATAAAACAAGCCTCAGTACATGTACAAGGATTAAAATTATGGAAATAAACCATAATGGTACATTTCCACATCTACGAAATGTCCAGAATGGGAAAATCAAGGAAGACAGAAAGTAAATTAGTGGTATCCAGGAGCTGGAACCAGAGGGGAGTAGAAATGGCATTTCTTTTGTGGGTACTGAAAATATCTGGATTAGATAGTGGTTATGGTTGCACAACTAAAACCACTAAGGCCAGATTGACCATCACCTGAATACTCCAAGTGACCCCAAATCATCCCATGTAGATGAGAATAGTCACCAAAGCCCTCTCTGAATTTATGACTCTCAAAATCATTAAATGTAGTGGTATGATTAATAACCTATTAATCCATTAAATTTTGGGGTAGTCCATTACACAATAGTAGATTTGGGGATACAATTTAGTATCTGTAAACAGAGTGTCACCATAAAACATCAAGACTGTATGGTAATGTCTTGGGGCCAGGCAGTAGACAAAAGCCCAAAGGATCATAAGGGGATAGTGGAGGAAAATTTGAAGGGAAGAGTTATGGAAAGCTTAAAAAAAGGGACCCAAATTATATACTGGCAGAACAAGAATATGCTTCATATTATCAATTTGGCTTTTCAAGATGTCTTCTAAGAATCTTAAGTTTATTGTTCCAAATTAATACCATATGCAGCTGAATATAAATAAGGTCCTCTCTCATAAGGAAATTTGGCTACGTGTTTTGTCAGATGGAGTATATTATACAATGCACAGGAAGCCCTCAAAATCTTTAAAAAAAATACAGAGACATTAGTAAGCTATTTATAATAGCCAAGAGGCGTAAAGAACTCAAATGTCCATGAATAGAAAAATGGACAGATTGTCATATATACTTACAAAGAAATATTATTCAGACACAAAAAGGAATGAAGTACTGATATATGTGATAATGTGGATGAATCCCAAAACCACTACGTTAAATAGGAAGAAACCAGATACTAAAAGTAAAATATTATATAATTCCTTTATTTAAAATGTCCAGAATAGATAAATCCAAAAAGACACAAAGCAAAAGGGTGGAGGTTCTGGTTCAAGATGGTGACATGGGAAGATCCTAAACTCCCCTCTTACCATGGACAGGGAGCTGGGTCTACAGTTACATATGGGATAATTTACCATAAAAGAAAACTAAAGGCCAACTGAGCAATGACTATACTTTGGAGAAACTGGAAGTAAACCGCATCAAAATGAGTAGGAGAGGCTGGGACACAATCTCTCCACATAGACCCCACCCTTGACATGGCAACCCACATTGGGAGGGAATTCAAAATCTGGACTTTCCCCTAAGAAGTGAAGGGTTCAAACCCCACACTGGGCAACTTTTAAGACTTGCACCCAGAGGTGAACCCCCAAAAACATTTAGCTTTGATAATCAACAGGGTCATGTCCTCCCACATCTGCAACACTGTAGCCATCTGAGCAGTGGCTCTTTATTTTTTTCTTAAAGATTTTATTTATTTATTCATGAGAGATACAGAGAGACAGAGACAGAGACAGAGACAGAGGGAGAAGCAGGGTCCCTGTGGGGAGCCCTATGCAGGACTCGATCCAAGGACCCTTGGATCACTACCTGAGCCAAAGGCAGATGTTCACCCACTGAACCACCCAGGTGCCCACCCCTGAGCAATGTTTCTTAAAAAGCTCTGCATGCTCATACTCTCCTGCTTTAGTCCCAACTCAGAGGCAGCTGATTTGACTCAGACTTTAAGGGGAAGAGGTTCATTTGAGTATAATAAAGAATTGGGGACAGCCCGGGTGGCTTCAGCAGTTTAGCACCAACTTCGGCCCAGGGCATGATCCTGGAGACCCGGAGTCCCACGTCAGGCTCCCTGCGTGGAGCCTGCTTCTCCCTCTACCTGTGTCTCTGCCTCTCTCTCTCTCTCTCTCTCTCTCTCAGTTTAACACACACATCTAAGAGCCTGCTGGAACATTCTTTTGGGACAGAGACTGGTGGGTGCCATCTTTGCCCTTTGATTCTACCTTGCAATAGCTGGAAGGGGCCATCTTTTTGTTCTTTTCTTTTTTCCCCATAGACATCATCTTTAGGTTCCCCCTCTGCCTTGCAACGGCTAGCAAGCACCGTCTTCACACTTTCCCCTTGCTGTGCTCCAGAGTACAGTGTCTCCTGGAAGGGGGCTTTTACATCTTTGATGTCCTAATTTTTGCAGCTACTGCTGATGGGATGACCCTTTTTTCCCTGACTCAGATGCCAGAGTTGCTGTGTTCCTGGGTCCCATGGGACTGTAACACACTGAGAGACAAGTCCAGGCCAGTTACCACTCCCAAGACGTTGCGCTGCACAGCCAGCAGACTGAAATACACCCAAGTCTTTCTGTGGAAGACGCCTTGTCATTTGTGCAGGGCTTTGGCCTGAGGGCCTGGCTTCTGGTTTGACAGGCATCTAGTAGTCTAAGGAAGTGCTTTCAAGTAACAGAGGCCAGTGGACAAAATTTTTGTGCTCCTCCTCTACCTCACTCCCACTTATTGGTCAGGGAGCTGGTATCGAAAGCAGGTGGAACGGGGACCTGAGTATGTACTGCAAGAATGATGTGCTGAACGATCACCCACCACACAATGTAGAAAAAGGAAAGGGTACCAGTGAACCGATGAATCTGGGCTTCCAAAATCCCACTGCAATCAATTAAATATAAAGTAAGATGAAATGTGGGGAAGGGCTGGGAGGCAGACCAATCTCCCACATAATATAGACGTGGAAATTGCCCCATCTGTGAGTCCCTGCCTCTTCACACCCACTGCTGCAGCCATGCAAAGGAGGTAGACAAATGTTCTCTAACAAGCCCAGGACAACTCTGAAATTTGAAAATCAGTAATTGGATCCACTGGAGGCAAACACCAAGAGCTATAGCAGGAGAACCTGGTTGTGCCATGTGTCTCCAAGTTTCACTTTATAGCACCAGGTTATTCTTTGAAATGCTATACTATTTTTAAAAATACTATTTTGATACTATATTTTTAAAAATAGTATCAAAAGAAAATATAAGAGTATTTTAGTATAGAAAAAAAGGGGGAACATAGAGGCATAATCATCATTGATTAAGAAGAATCTTTCTGAGCATGACACCAAGGCCAGATTCCACAAGGGAAATGATTGATAAAACTAACCTTTATAAAAACTTGGATGTCTATTTGGCAAACAATCTCATGGGGAAGCTAAGACAAATGGAACTCTGAAGAAAGGCTTGCGATACATATAACAAAGGGATAATACATTTGAATTGTAAATTCTTCTTACAAATCAATAAGAAAAGTATGAACACCCTAAAGAAAAATAGGAAAATAGACATCTATTGTCAATCGTCATTAGACAAAGATATTCAAGTTAAAATAATAAGGGGATGTCATTTATACATCTAAGAGCACCAAATATTTAGAGATCAAGAATACCTTTAGTGGATGTGCTTGGGGAACAGAGGGCTGAATTCATATATATTTATGGAAATGTAAATGGCTATAATCTCTCTTAGGAGGAAAGAGGCAATCTAAATGTTACATGCATATCTTTTGCCCAGATTGGGGATTTTTCCTTAAGCAATAGTTGGATAATGCATAAAAATATACATTAAAGTATAAATGATAAAAAAATGTTTATAATAGCATCAAATCGAAAAGCCTCCATGGCTCTCTAAGTATATATCTGTGTGTGAGACAGAGATACTAAAATGGTACTGATCTTGTGACTTTGGAAATATGGAACAGGGTAAAGGGGAGAGAGAGACTGGTGGTGGGGGAGGGAAGCGTAGTTAATACAAGGGTTAAAATTGCCTGTCATTTTCTATTCTCTACTTCAGCGTTCTTTGGACTATTTACAACAAGATTTTTTACTTCCTATCATGAAAATAAAGGCATTCCTTAAAAGAATGATAAATTGGGAACAAAGCTCTTCTTAGGCTGATTCTTTCTTTATGTAGAATATCAATAATGCCTGGCTTTATACCACTTTTAAGTCCTAAGGAGCTGGTAAAAGCACAAGTCCAGATTGTAAAAACCAATGTTTGCAATAAACACTTAAAGAAATTTACATCTCATCTTGATAGTATAACAAATGAAACTATCAAAATAATTGGCTCCAAAGAAAAACACATATTTTATGTAATTTTAAATAGTGCTTATGGGCTAGTTTTACATATCTTTTTTTAAATATTTTATTTATTTATTCATGAGAGACACAGAGAGAGAGGCAGAGACACAGGCAGAGGGAGAAGCAGGCTCCCTGCAGGGAACCTGATGCGGGACTCCATCCTGGGACTCCAGGATGCCGCCCTGGGCCAAGGGCAGGCACTAAACTGCTGAGCCACCCAGGGATCCCCTAGTTTTACATATCTTATAGACAGTTTAAAATATTTAAGCTATATTTTACTTATTTTATTATGGTAATTATATATATATATAAAACAACTGGTTATATATATGTATTTGAAATTCTATAGCCAGTAAAAAAAAGAAATTCTCCATTACCCCTTCCCACAGGCCCCTGACAGCTACCATTCTACCTTCTGTTTCCATGAATTTGACTACTTCAGATATCTTCCGTAACCAGAATCATGCAGTATTTGTATTTTTGTTGTTGGCTTATTTCACTTCCATAATGTACTCAAAGTTCATCCCTGTTGTAGAATGTGTGAGAATTTCCTTCCTTTTGTTACCCTTCCACATAAGGGTAAATAATATTTTATTGTGTGGATGTACTACTTACTAGATAATAAAAGGAATGAAATATATGGATATGCAAAAGCTTTAATCAAAGACAGTATGTTGTAGAAATAAAAATATTCCACAGACATTGAGAGACAGGAGCCTTAACTAAATAATGAATTTGGTTTTTGGTTTTCAATATTTAGCCTACCAGTTACAATATATAATGACATCTTTCCATACTTCCCAAGTTTTTCTTAGAAAAGTTTAATCTTCCCCTAGTTTTAAGAAAAGCTAATATTCATAAAGATTGTTTAAGAATACCAGTATGTAGAAATTACTAGTGTAACTCAGACTTTAAATATAAGATGTAGCAGGGGTACCTGAGTGGCTCAGTTTTCTGACTCTGGATTTCACCTCAGGTCATGATCTCAAGGTCATGAGCTCAAACCCCTCATCTGGCTCTGCCCTAGACATGGAACCTGCTCAAGATTCTCTCTCTCTCCCTCTCCCTCTGTATGACTCACCCCCACTCCTCCCAATTGTGCTCTTGCTCTCTTTCTCTCTAAAACACCAAAATAGAATAAAATGAAGTAAAACAAAATTAAAAAATAAATGTAAGATGTAACATTTCAAGTAAATACTCCAAGGATAGACCATAAAATAAAAGGCTAAGCCAGCAAGAATATAAACATGAATATAAAAAGAAATGAAATTTCTTCTTTCCAGATAGTTTTCCAACAGTAATTCATATAGCAGATAAAATACTTACATGTTTCTTGGGTAAATGTTATCAGATATTTACATATGGTTTCTATATTTTTCTTGTAAACAAGTATATTTTACATTTCGCCAGTATTTTCATTGTACTTTTACATCTCTTCTCTCATTTTGTCTACTTCAGCCCCAAAGACTCTAGGATACTTATTATCATTACCGTTTTACCCAAGAAAATATTTATGTACATATTGGTTAGGTTATACTCAGTAATTCATGTGTTCATAAATTCATCCAAAAATATTTAATTTAGCATCCATTATTGGTCCATTATTATTTTGGTGGGCACTGAGAATACAAATTTGAATGGGAGAGTCTTATTTACAGCACATTATTCATGCTGAGGTTCACATTTATTTGGTATACCTAACCCTTACACTCAACCATATATACAACACTAATTACCACTAATGTTGGGCTTATCAGATTAAACCATTCATGATATATTTATATAGCCAGGTGCTGTAACAGGCATGCCAAAATCAGTGATCATGAGACAGGCATTGACCCTACCCAAAGTGAATTTTCAGTATAATAAAGAACACAATTATTAAAAAAGTCTAATAGTTGTAATATATATTATACTATTATATGTTATATTTTTATGTATCATATATTGAAGGGGAAGTTATATAAATTATGTATCATATATGTGTACATGCATTATATATCATGAAAGGGGAGTAAAAGTATTATCTTAAACTTTTAAAACAATTATAGATTTCAAGAAGGCCTCAGGAGTAAATAATGTGTTAGCTAAGACTAGTCAGTAGTTAGCTGAGTGAAGAGTAAGAAGGATTGAAAGGTGGAGAGTATTCTAGGGAAAGGGAGGAAAGAGTGTGAAATAACTAGAAAATACAACATGGCCAGAGGGTATGATGAGGAAGGGGTGCCTTCAGGAAGCAGAAGAGGAAAGCAGACATAGTTGACAAAAAGGGTCCAGGATTTCAAGGGAAATGGGAAGACTTTCAGGGATAACAGTGAAATAATATAATCATATTTTCATTCTTAGCAAGGTCACTCTGATGAATGGAAGAGAATTTAGACAACCAATATTTAAGCATGAGTACTTTTAGAATGGTATGACTTTGGGTCCCAAATGCTCAATTATGATTTTGACCAAGTTATTTGCTCTCCTTCAATCCCAGTTTTTTCATCTGGAAACTCCAGATAGCAATAGTGCTTACCTTACATGGTGTTTCTGAGATCTCATGAATTAATACGTGAAAAGGCCTTCTAGCGCAGAACATGACAATAGTGAGCACTCAATGTTACCTCTTATTTCTAAATTACTGGGCACCAAAAATAAGTGATTATTCTCTCAAATCCCCAAATCCTCTAGTGTAGTCACTGGTTACCTTAGAAATCTGGCCTATGAGTTCTTTTCTTTTTTCTTAATTCTTTGTTTAAATTCAATTTAGTTAATATACACTATATTATCAGTTTCTGGGGTAGAATTTAGTGATTCACCAGTTGCGCATAACACCCAGTGCTCATTACATCACATGCCCTCCTTAATACCCATCACCCTTTTTGAACTTGGCCACAGTAACTTCTTCCAAGATACATCCATGAAGGCAAGAGAAACAAAAGCAAAAATGAATTATTGGGACTTCATCAAGATAAGAAGCTTTTGCACAGCAAAAGAAACAGTCAACAAAACTAAAAGACAACCTACAGAATGGGAGACGATATTTGCAAATGACATATCAGATAAAGGACTAGTATCCAAGATCTATAAAGAACTTATGAAACTCAACAGCAAAGAAACAAACAATTCAATTATGAAATGGGCAAAAGACATGAACAGAAATCTCACAGAGGAAGACCTAGACATGGCCAACAAGCACATGAGAAAAATGCTTCCCATCACTGGCCATCAGGGAAATACAAATCAAAACCACAATGAGATACCACCTCACACCAGTGAGAATGGGGAAAATTAACAAGGCAGGAAACAACAAATGTTGGAGAGGATGCGGAGAAAAGGGAACCCTCTTGCACTGTTGGTGGGAATGTGAACTGGTGCAGCCACTCTGGAAAACTGTGTGGAGGTTCCTCAAAGAGTTAAAAATAGATCTGCCCTATGACCCAGCAATTGCACTGCTGGGGATCTACCCCAAAGATACAGATGCAGTGAAACGCTGGGACACCTGCACCCCAATGTTTATAGCAGCAATGTCCACAATAGCCAAACTGTGGAAGGAGCCTCGGTGTCCATCGAAAGATGAATGGATAAAGAAGATGTGGTCTATGTATACAATGGAATATTACTCAGCCATTAGAAACGACAAATACCCACCATTTGCTTCAACGTGGATGGAACTGGAGGGTATTATGCTAAGTGAAGTAAGTCAATCGGAGAAGGACAAACATTATATGGTCTCATTCATTTGGGGAATATAAAAAATAGTGAAAGGGAATAAAGGGGAAAGGAGAGAAAATGAGTGGGAAATATCAGAGAGGGAGACAGAACATGAGAGACTCCTAACTCTGGGAAACGAACAAGGGGTGGTAGAAAGGGAGGTGGGCGGGGGGTGAGGGTGACTGTGGCCAGGCACTGAGGGGGGCACTTGATGGGATGAGCACTGGGTGTTATTCTATATGTTGGCAAATTGAACTCCAAAAAAAAAAAAAAATACCCATCACCCAGTTACTTCATCCTCCTCTCCAGCAACCCTCAGTTTGTTTCCTAGAGTTCAGCATCTCTTATGGTTTGCCTCCCTTTCTATTTTCATCTTGTTTTATTTTTCCTTCCCTTCCCCTACGTTCATCTGCTTTGTTTTTTAAATTCCACATGAGTGAAATCATATGGTATTTGTCTTTCTCTGACTTATTTCACTTATCATAATACCCTCTAGTTTATCCATGTCATTGCAAATGGCAAGATTTTTCTTTTTGATGGCTGAGTAATATTCCATTGTATAGTATGTATATATTGTAATATATACATACATGTATATAATACATATATATGTATATAACACATCTTCTTTATCCATTCATCTGTCGATGGACATCTATGGTCTTATGAGTTCTTACAAATAACTTAACTCTGAATTTTTTTTTGGATCAAAACACATTGATTTTTAAAAGTATACTTTTAAATTTGGCTAAACTCACAAACTTTAAGTTAATAATTGAAATAGTGGTGCTTTAAAAACCATGCCTAATTACACTGGCATAGTTGTGGAGTTATGAGTGACACCTAAACAGGGACATGTAACTGAGAAACCCTCAGTCACACTCTCCCATCGGCCTGAGGAAAAGAGGATGGAAGAGGCAAGCAGTGTTTACTCAGGATTAAAGAGTTATTATTTGGGGAGCATGAGTTCACTTACATACCCAAATAGTGTTCCCACTTACAAGGTGAAAGCAAGGGGTTTTAATGAGGAAAAATGTAAAGGGCAATTATATGAGTGAAATAAAAGAAAAAAAAGTTTTTCTATGGGTGTTAACAAGCTAAACTACTATGGGTTATGCATTGATGGTCTTCTGATTTTATCTGCAAAAATTTCAGAACTTTGGATCTGGTAATCAGGATGTCTGTCCTGCTGCTAATTTTTCAAATAACTGCTTTACACAATTGCTATTTTGCCCAACCCACAGGTTTTGGCTCCTTTCAGACCAAGGCAAGAAGGATAGTTTCTCTGCACTGCCTGCAGCAGGTCTATTTTAAAATGGCTGTGATCATGTCAGTTTTTCACAATACTAAATAAAACAGCGGACTATCCTAAACTCCTTCTAAATTCATGCCTTATTAAAATACACTAGATTAGACAAAATCATGAATGCTATACAGCTTCAAGTGTTTTTAGAAGAAATCTCAACCTTGACTTTCAGATGGAATAATAACACATTTTGTTTGTGGGTTTTTTTACTGAATTCTCAACAATATAACTTATGCTGTACTCAGACATTAGTGTTATGATACTGCTTTGATAATGTTTTCCTTTTTCAGTCTTTGGAATCTACTTGATCTCTAACAGCTATCTTAAAAGGTTAAAATTAATAAATCATTAATGAATAAAATTATAGATACTGGTTTATAAGTAGACTCAAATAATGTCAGTATTAGTCTATGTTTAATCCCCGAGTTTCCTTTAGGTTAAATATCCTGTAGAAGTTTCAATCTTCCAAAAAACTGGGTACGATCGGTAGAATCTTCTTAGTGACAAGGAGGCAACATCATAGTACCAGGTGATCACACTGACACAAACATAATGTCTTGATTTAACAACTTTTACCTTCTTGGAGAGCCCCTTTAAGATCTATAAATGTGCTTGGGGCACCTGCATGGCTCAAAGGACTTAGCCTCTAAGTCTTGATTTCAGCTCAGGTCATGATCTCAGGTCTTGAGATCAAAACTCCTGTTGGGTTCCACACTGGGCATGGAGCCTGCTTAAGATTTTCTCTCACTGGCTCTCTCCACCCCTTCACGTGTACTCTTTCTCTCCCTCCCTTAAATAAATAAATAAATAAATAAATAAATAAATAAATAAATAAATAAATTAGATCTGCAAATGTGCTAAAGACAGCTAAATTTTTAGCTCCAATTCTCATTTAAGAAATGTGGTTTTAATATTTAGTTACATGGTAACAAGCTGATACAATGGTATAAATACTGAAATCTGCCTAGACTAAAGGAGATGTGCAAAATTTCAGAAATAAAATGGAGCCCATCAACCTAATACTAAAGTGGAAAGGATCAAGTGGTTTTCCTGATTCTCTGCTAAACTCATCATTTTATGTGCAGTGCCATTTGTTAGTTTTTTTCCAAATGAACTGCGGAGAAATAAAAAATAAAAAAATAATTAAAAAAATAATAATTAAAAAAAAAAAAAAACGGCAGAGCCAGGCAGTAGGTTCGAGAGTGCTTTAACGGGGAGCCCAAGTCAGGGAACTCGCACCCAGGTGGGGGAGTGTGGGGGTTTTTAAGCCTTATTGGTTCCGGGTCTGGATCCAGGTGGATCTCTTGCCAAATTAGGCAAGGGAACACCATGTCCCTAGGTGATGGGGGGTGGTCCCTGGCTGGAAAGTCCCGGGTGGAAAGTTTCGGTTTCCTGTCTAGGTTTCGATTTACTGACGGTGACGTGGTGGTCACGGCTGCCTTGGCGGGAAGATCAGCCATTTTGACCCAATTTGAGATGTCCGCCATTTGGGGTGCCCCTGTCTCTCAGCCAGCCCAACACCATTAAAGATTTGGATGTGCTGACTTTGGGAAAAGGCATGAGGGTTGCCTTGAAAACACATTGTCACTCAACTATCATCCATACAGAGACATGAGAATTCAACCCAATCCCCTGGTATGGATGCTGAGTTTAGTTTCCAAAGAGAAGGAGGACATATTTCCTCAAAATGATACATTTTAAAAGCTTTGATTTTGATGTTAGATGTGATTAACACAATTAAAGTAGAGCCTCCGCACCCCACATCATCTCTTTGTATTAGAGATAAGGAAACAATGGCCATGACTTCACTTCTTCTGAATAAATTAGTGGCAAAAGCTAAGCTATTAACTATTATAAGTAGCCACTAATCTTTCACAACAGCGCTTAGCTGACTCACATTGAGTTGTCCCAGAAGAGCCCCTTAACAATTTTTCCTGGAAACCAGGACTTCTTGAACAAAATGATGGCAATTCCAAACACTGTGACAGGATCAAACGGGACCTACTTGCATACAAATGGTTTGACTAGCTGCAGCAGAAGAATAGCCTACACAATGCCCCGCACTTAATACCTGCGATGGAGATAATTGCATGGTTTTTAATACATATTTTCAAGTTCTGGCGAAGCTCACTGTCCTTTGAAATAAAGGCTTAGGGAAAGAGCAGATACTTGGTTCTATATCAATGAAGTCATTTTTCAGCTTTAACTGTCAAATTAGATTTTTGCTTGAGTTGTCGGCAGGGCAATTGAGTTGCAAACCAGGCTTTGTCAAAAGAGGAATTGTTAAATTACTTTACCATTTAAAGAATGCATGCCTACAGCAATCTGGTCAGAGAGTTTCTCCAAATATATAAAGAAGATACTTCTCTCTTCTATGAAGTCTACACTATGAAGTTGCTGCCCACGGCTAAGAGAAAGAGGATTTCAGGAGAAAAAAAAATTCATAGCCTGATGACTTAATCCTAAGAGATCCTGGAGAGGGGAGATAGAGATGGAAATGGAGGGAGGCAGGCATCAAGAATAGCACCTTCTCCTTGCCAGATACCCACCTCTGTGGTAGGAAAGAAGCTATTAGAAAAGCATAAAATATCAAAGTCAATGGCCTGTTTCCCTTGTCAGACTGAAGGGAGGGCTAAACACCATGAGAAGGAGCCTTGCACCCAGCCACTTCCAACTTCATGTGCAGTGACAGCTCACAGAGACAGCTAGGGGAAACAGAGAGATACACTGACAAGATGAGCACTGGGTATTACACTATATGTTGGCAAATCGAACTCCAATAAAAAATATATAAATATATATATGACATACATATATATATTTTAAAAAAAGAAAGAAACTGAGAGATAACAATGTGAGTAAGTGTGCCTTGTCCCCGGAGCCCACATGCCACAGTCAGGAGACCCTGCAGGGAACTCTGCAGGAACTTCACGCAGGAGATCTTGTTAAGATTTCTGGGGTACCCTCAGAGGCAGAGCAAAGGAAAGAAGTCAATTTTCTATGTGGTTTGCAAGACAAAACCCAAGTATATGCTGTGTACAAAAGAAGACCTAATACAAAGCAATTCCACATGTTAAAAGCAGACAGACAAACGGATCCCAGGCATAGAGAGACAATAAGAAAATAGAAGTAGCAATCAGATATCAAACAAGTAGAATTTAAGCCAAAAGCACTAAATGTGATGAAGAAATTCACCTTTTTAATGCTAAGAGCTGTAAATCACAATAGTGATATGACACTTAGAAATATTTGTATCCTAAATAATATAGCAATCATCCTATGATGCAAAAAGTACAAGAGATTCAAAAAGACATAGAAACATAATACACTAGGGGCACCTGGGTGCCTCAGTTTGTTAAGCGACTGCCTTCGGCTCAGGTCATGATCCCGGGTCCTGGGATCCAGCCCCACATCAGGCTCCCTGCTCATTAGGCAGCCTGCTTCTCCCTCTCCCTCTGCCTACTGCTCAGCCAACTTGTGGGTGTTCTCTCTCTCTCTCTCTCTCTCCCTCTCTTAAATAAATAAAAAAAATCTTAAACACACACACACATACTAAGAGGAGACATTCACATACTACTCTCAGCAAGACAGGAATACGTAAGCAATACAATCAATTAGGAGACTTCATAAATACACATTGAAATTTAAGAGAGTTACATACTCAAGAAACATTCACAAAAATGGATCATCTGCTAGGCTACAAGAAAAACATTAGTGAAGTTGCATAATGTAGAAATATTACAAGAAATGGTTCTCATTGCAATGCAATAAATTCAGAAAGTATTAGTAAAAAACAAAATAAAAATGGTACTTTACCCTGTATGTTAAAAACCTATTAAATAACTCTTAGGCAACAGAAGAAATAAGATGAAATAACAAAATTTCTGTTAATAATAATAATAATAATAATAATAATACAGCATTGCACTTCTGAATCCATGATCAGGGGAAATAGTACTAAACAGTTATCAGTAAAAATGAAAGAATGAAAAAAATATATTAAATGCTCATTTCAAAAAAGGGAAAAACAAAACCAACAAAGAAATTCTAAAGAAAAAACAAGGAAAGAAATGGTGAAAATAAATGAAGGAATAAATTAATGAGGTGGAATATATAAAAATAGTATATTTAATTAATAAATTGAATTCCTGGCTTGAGGAAGAAACCTAACAAGAATAGACAAAACACTTGCTTAAGGAAGCTTTGTTATGTCCCCCTGTCTCCAACCTCTCCTACTTTCTTGCTATAATTCACACCATCCCTGAATAACAAGCTTTGAGCCCTAGACTTCATGGCCAAAGGGCTCTGTAGGAAGAACAGATTTGAGGGGAGACCTGGATTACCAAAATTAAAAAATGCTAGAGTAATGATTTAAGAACTATTATCTCCTTTTCATCAAAGGACAGCCTCAGCTTCAAACTGTGACACAGACTGACGATCTGAGGTCTGGAAAAGACAGAAAGACACACACGTAAGAGAGGGCCATGCTGTGTGGACTTGAGAAGTGTACAGACTCCCTAGAAGTAAAGGCCAGGTGTGAAAAACCAGCATACCCACCAAATTTGACTGCAGCGACTGCATCCAGGGCGTAGAAGGATCTTGGGAGCAATAGTTTCACAAAACAGAGTATTACTGCAGAACTACCAAAAGAGAAGACAGCTGACACACTGTGGGTATTATGGTTATAGCATAAAACATGCATATTGTAAAAAGTATTATCAGTTTTGCATAACATAATAAAAATAGGAATTTGGGAGAAAAATAAGTAGGTAGCTTATATATCAGGAGGATATATAAAAGGGCTGATTATCTTCATAGGATGGAACCAATCAATATAGTAAAATTGAAAGCTATTATTAAAGATAATACAGTTGACTCTTGAACAATATAGGGGTCAGGGATGCCAAGCCTCTGAGCAGTCAAAAATCTGCATATAACTTTGGACTGTTGACCAGAAGCCTTGGTGATAAATACACAGTCAATTGATGATTTTGAATGTTATGTTTTACATACTTTATCCCTACAACAAAAAAGTTAGAGAATAGAAAATATTATTAAAATCATAAGGAAGAGAAAATACATTTATAGTACAGTACTATTTAAAAAAATGCATGTGTAAGTGGACCCACAAAGTTCAAACTTACATTGTTCAAGGGTCAACTGTAATTCTAAAAATTAACTTTTTCCATGACCTTTTTTCCTATTTGTAAAGGGATCTCATAAGAATTAAAATTCCCTAATGCAAATGAAAATTTATCTAAAGCTCAACATATGTCATATTTTCACTTTAGTTTCCTGTCCTTTGAATTTGAATAAAAATGAATTTAATGCTTTTTAGACTTAAAAGAGTTTTATATTACTCTTGTAAATTACTTCTCTGTTTCACATGTATATGAATATATGCAGAGAGAGATCAAGCCTTTTCCCCAAGATGCTAATGATGGCTAATTTGAATAGAATTTTAGTTTTAAAAATTGTATTTTTAAATGCTTTATAATAAGCAAGAATAATTTTTGGCAAAATTAAAAGGGTACATTGTATTAAGTAAAGTTTTTAAAAGCAATAATATTACAATTAAAATACTGTTTAATTGTACATCCCCCAAAGTAAAAACTTTTGCTCTACCAAAAATTGTAAAGAGATTAACAAGTTACAAGAGTGGTAGAAATAATATTTACAAACCATCTATCTGACAAAACTTGTATCTAAAATCTAAAATACATAAAGTACTCTCAAAACTCAACAGTAAAAGAAAAAGTCCACTAAGAAAATCAGCAAAACAAATAGTTCGTCAAAGAAGATGGCAACCAACCTATAGGAAAAGATGTCCAACATCATTAGCCATTAGGGAAATGAGAAACTAAAATAAGGTATCTATCAGAACAGTATAAATAAAACATAGTGACAACACCAAATGCTGCTGAGAATGCAGAGGAGCTGGATAACTAACTCATCGGTTGCTGGTGGGAATATAACATGGTATAGCCACTTGGGGAAAAATATTAAAACACTAAACTATCATATGAGTGAATAATTACACTCTAGGCATTTGTCACAGATAAATGAAGACTTGTGTTCACACAAAAACCTATCTATGAGTGTTTATATCAGCTTTATTCTTGAAAACCCAAATTAGAAATTACCCAAATGTGCTTCAAAAAACGATTAAACAATTCATGGTACATTCATACCATGGAATACTACTCAACAATAAAAATGAATGAGCTGTTGATACAATGCAGATGGGTTCCAGGGGAATCATGCTGAATGAAAAAAAAAAAAAAAAAAGAAAGCCAATTTCAGAAGTTTCCATGCTGTAGAGTTCTATTTATGTAAAATTCTCAAAGTATTCAATTATAGAAATGGAGAACAGTGGCTGCCAATGATTAGGAAGAAAATGTGCCTGGCTATGAAGGAATAGCACAGAGAGCCTCAAGAAGATAGAACAATTTTTTATCCTGATTGTGGTGATGATTATAGGAATCCACACAGAAGATACACATGCTTGTACATGTAAAATCTGAATAAGCTCTGTGGGTTGTACCAATGCCAATTCCCTCATTTTGATATTGTATAATAGCTATGCAAGATTTTACCACTGGGGAATTGGGTAAAAAGCACCTGAGACATCTTTGTACATTTTTTGTGACTTCCTGTGAATCTGTAGTTATTTCAAAATCAATTGTTTAAAAATATACAATTCAAGACACAATCAAGTGAATCCATTATTTTGAACATATAAATGGTGCAATATTTGAAGAAGTCAAGATAGTTTTAACAATTCCTGCAGCAGATAGAATGGATGATTTCAAATTAATGCAAAGCAAGACCTGTTAGAAATGTCAGAAAAAAAATGATAAATCATTAAGGAAAACGTGAACATGTATATTAGACAGTAAAAATTCAAGTATAAAACAATTGTCAGGATGCTTGGGTGCTCAGTTGGTTAAGCATCTGACTCTTGGTTTTGGCTCAGGTCATTGGGTCATAAGATTGAGCTTCCCATGAGTCTCCTTACTGAGCATGGAGCTGGCTTGAGATTCTCTCCTTCTGCCCCTATGTCACACCCACTTCTGCTCTCTCTCTCAAAAAAAAAATCAGAATTCAAAGCATTTGCATCATGTAACTAATTAGGTTGATTTAATAGACACACATTTTCCCAGGGGACCTGGGTCACTCAGTCAGGTAAGTGGTTGACTCCTGATTTTGGCTCAGGTCATGCCCTCAGGCTTCTGAGATCTAGCCCCATGTTGGGTTCCACATTCAGGTCAGCCAGAGTCAGCCTGAGATTCTCCCTCTACTTCTCCCTCTGACTCCCTCAATTAATGCACACTTTCTCTCTCTAAAATGAATAAATAAAATCTTGAAAAAAAATTGACTTGCATTTTCCTAATTGTTCTTTTGTATGCTGTCATGAGAAATGTAAATAGTTTCCTGGTCAGGTAGGTGTGGAAAATTCTGTATACTTTCATTTTCCTTTTGGAGAAAAATATACATTTCTGTGAGACACCAATCCCTTTATAGAGAGTGAATAAGTAATATTGAAATAGACCTCAAAGCTTTATTCCTGGTAATAATTGTTGGGATGCCTTTAAAATGCATCAGGTAGAGAGGTTATGGAACAAGCCACAGATACACATTAAAGTTCAGTGTCACTAGATGCTTTATGGAAGTGTTGAATCGCTAAATTGTACACCTGAAACTAATATTACACTGTATGTTAACAGAAATATAAATAAAAACATAAAATTACAGTGTCATACACTTGTATCCAAGTGAGATTTAAGACCGTTTAAGGCATTTGAAATCTTCTGTGTTTGAAAGCATGAGGTGAAGAGGTCTCCATTCACATCTCATCTCATTTTAAATTCATGACGAATACAGTTTGATCACTATTCCTTTTAATTTTGGTAGTAGTTTCAGGGAAACAATTGACAGCTCAGATGGGGAGCCTACTACATTAATAAACACAATTATAATCGACAAATGAATTATAATTGGCAAATCTATAATGAGAAATACAAAATACTTCTCTTAGAGAAGCTACAAAAGGTAAAAATAGTCAAAAGTATTAAAAAAAATAAGTAAGAAATTAGGCAAGGTTACACTTTTTAAATGTAAGATGTTTATGAGCTATGACTCTTTTTTTAAAAAGATTTTATTTATTTATTTGAGATAGAGATGGGGATGGTGAGAGAGAAATGAGCAGAGGAGAGAGAGAGAAGCAGGCTCCCCGCTGAGCAGGGAGCCCTCGGTGGGGCTCAATCCCAGGACCCTAAGATCAAGACCTGAGCCAAAAGCAGATACTTAGCCAACTGAACCACCCAGGCATCCCTGTTATTTTTTGAAAACTTGAAAATTAAAAATTAAAATGTCCTTTAAGTTTTCTTATGCATTGAATGTAATAAAGTCCTCTCTCAATTTAACTATAATCTAGCTAAAAACAGAAACAAAAACTCAACTTTGTTATAAAAGTTATGATTTTGGTAGATTCTCATTAAAGACAATTTTTTGAAACACAATTTATATTCACTGTGTGCTAACATTTTTCCTATAACTGTTTTAAGGTTCTCTCACTCTATGATGTCTGGAGTTTAGCTATGCTACTTCTTGGTACTGCTACCTGGTCATCTGTTCTTCTGCCTGTAGGAATCTTAAACTGACCCTAGCCCCTCATGCAAGCTCATGCCCCCAGCAGCAGCCCACAGAGTCACGAGTAAATATAAGTTCCTGACATGACTTCTCCAACAGTTCTTGGAATAAACAGTATCCCTGCTTCCCAGGCCTTTCATCTTATACACCCCTTAAAGAAGACTTCTGTGGAGTTTATCAAACACCCAGCTCTTTTGGTTTGAATTAACCAATCCAGGCTTAGCCTGTGAACCCCAAAGTACTCCATCCTAAAAAAGGCAAATGTCCCAGGTCCTGCCTCTCTCTCTTTGTTCTCACCCTGCCTTGATCTTCCCCCATGGCTCCGGTAGGTGCCAGCTACTTCCCTCAGGTCCTGTATTAAACCACTCTCTCAATTTTCCTGTGTTTTGTGTTGAACCACATCTGACCATTCACCATGGGGCATGCTGTGCTTTACTTAACAAGTATTAATTTGACAGATTCATAACATGTGTGATAACTGAGTAAAACTCTTTGAAACAGTCAAATCTGAATATTAATTACAGATTTTTTTTAAGATAAAGCATAAGGAGGGTAGGGATAGAGGGAAGAGAGAAAGAGAGAGAGAGAACCTTAACAGGCTCCACACCCAGCTCAGAGCTCAATGCAGAACTTGATCTAATAACCTTAAGATCATGACCTGAGCCAAAATCAAGAGTTGGATGTTTAACTTGCTGAGCCACCCAGGTGCCCCTAATTACAAAATTTTTATAGAACATGTACAGAAAAATAACTTGTTTTATACAAATTTTAGGAAAACCTAAAGATTTGGATTTATCATGTTTTTGTATATATGTTCTACTCCCTCGAATTACCAAATTATTACTCAAGACACAGAAATTGATTCATGGCCACTCTTTCAAAGGCACTCAGAGAGCTCTATGCTTCCCCTTCATTTTGTCTTATCACCTCTGGAATTTTTTCCCCTTGCCTTTAGCTCCAAAACCCTGGAAATGTTTCAGGGCCTAAATAATTGGGTTCCTTTGATTTTTTTTTTTTTTTGAAATTTGCTCAGCATGACAGGATCCAGATCTCCTCAAGGCACCCAGACTACTGATTATAAGAGAGAAACTCCAGGTTGGAACACAGATTCTGCACTGAGATTACCTTCAAAATAATTCCAGCTCCTCCATTTATCAGTCTTAGGAAAAATATTCTCTGACCCTGTGTCCTCAAGGTGAAACGCAGACAATAAGTTAATAAGAACATCCTTAACCCTCCTCCTTACTAATTACATCATAATTAATATCCTTAATTAAGTACATTGGAAGCCCTTATAGTACCTAGTACATTGTAAATTCTCAATAAACATGAGAGATAGGACAGTACAAAGTTGGCAGCATTACCTTAAGATTTAAGATCAACTTCTTCTTTATTTCATCACTGATAATTTAATTTCAGTTTTCTTAAAGATTACTAATCCATTAGAAAGTTCAGCCTACATGTCAAAATATTATCCTATAGAATCAAGAGGTCATCCTACATATATTTAAAATTCACAAATGCTCAAGTTTATAAGTGTAGAAGACAAAATCATAGAATTTTACAGGCAAATTAGACAATTTTTATTATCTTTCCATGATTCCATGTTGGTTCTAAGCTTTAATTTAGTTCAATTAAGTAGTTTTTAAGGATACACAATGTATCTTTATCCCTAAATCACTCCATTAATTGTATTGCAAATAGCCATCTTCTACACTGGCATTGCAAGCTGAGGGGAAAATGTAGTCTGCAAACCCCTGCTTCTGGTGACCAAAGTCCTAGCCTGTGAAATAGCAGACCTGTATTTGAGCTAAATACATATACAATTTTTCACATGCTTTCTTGTCCATGGCATCATGAGTGCTAGAAGACGACATTCTGCAGACACCAAACCAAGATTGGTCTTGTTCTTTGAAGCCAGGTGCAGTCTCAGCTTTTTCCCACCACCCATCCCATGAGAGTTACTTTGTCATGGGCACAAAATCTAAAGAGTACAGGCTTTATAGCATCCTTCTCCCAGGATAAGCCCGCAGTTTTTGCTTATCCATGAATAGCCAAGCACCTGGCTCATATGGAGCATGGGTAAGGGTGCATGGCTGCCAGCCTGCCCTGCCATGGCTGCACACCTAAACAATCCCCAGTGGTATTCAGTGATGGTCACTCCTTCCTGACATGTATATGTCTATGTGTTCAATATGAGAGACTATAGCAAATGTAGCAGTAGCCACCAACGCCAAGCAAATACTTCTATTTATTCATTTAAAAATTACATCTATCATTCACTAAGCCCTTGGGATGCAGCAGTGAAAAACTAGACATGTGTCCTTTGTCATGGAGCATACATTCTAGAAGGAGTAAATAAACAAATATTTAATATGTCAGGTAGTGTCACAGTGTATAAGGAAATCAATGTGGTAAGAGAGGCACGGGCAGATTGGGTTGGGATGGGATTCTCAAGGAAGGTGGCATTCCAGCGGAGGTTGGAATCAGGTAACAGAGCAAGCCATGTGAATGTCGGGGAGGAGGAGTACGGGCCAGGCAGAGGGAAAGAAAACGCAAAATCCTGGAGGCTATAGTCTGCTTAGGTTGTTTAAGGATAACCAGTGAGGCCAACATAGCTGGAGTGGGTTGTATAAAGAGCAGAGGGAGATGAGGACACATTGTATTGGATATCACAGGCCAGTGTGAGAACTCTAGCTTTTACTTGAAGTGAGATAGTAAGTGCCTAGTACCAGATTTTGAGCAGAGAAGTGACATGATCAGATTTAAGTTTTAAAAGAATCTTTCTGGCTGCTATATGAAGAATAGATTGTTAGAGGCTAAGGGCACAAGTAAAGACACGTGGTTCAATACATTTGCATCTCCCATGGCCTTCTGGGTTAGGTATGTATAAATGCATTAATCTATTTACATGTGCCTCATTAGTCGCATTTATGGAATGCTTATGTGCCAGGCATAACACTGCACACTGGGGCCAGAAAGGTGATTCAGCACAAATATCACTTCTTGCTATTTACGGACTTATTTAATGGGTGACACTGATTTAAAAAAATAACATGCAGAGTATAGGTGCTAGAATCGAAGGTTATACAAAATTATTAGAGGAATAATCATTTCTGTTATTATTCCCCTCTATTCAAATCATTCCAATCACTCCTTTAAGGTAAAGAAGAAAACCAGGGCTGTGCACCAGAAGTGCCAATAAGAAACAGAAGGGAAGAGAAGATTCCAGCAAGCCTCCAAGTAGCACATGGAATGTAGCCATGCAAACTTCATCTGAACAGATCTGTCCACATTTGGAAGTTAATCCCTAGTGAAACACAATATATACATGATGGAAAAAATAAAGAAGAACAAAGGCAAGAAAGCACAATGCCAGTGGCCCTGAGGTACAGCCCTGCTTTCCTGCAGAAGGCTGAGAAAGGTTTTTGGAAAATGATTATGTTCCAAATGGTCCTGGAAGACCTCTGTGAAGTAGGAGCAAGCCACACTGAAAATACAGGCTGAGATGAACAGTCAACAGATAGGTTTTCCTACATTATATCTTACCAGTTTAAAAGAGTAAATGGATCTTCACAAGACTTCATTGAAGGGCTCTGAAAAGATCAGAGACAACGAGGGATAAGTAAGGTGGGGCCCGCGGCAGCACTAAGGCAGCAGATGTGTTTCTGACATGGAAAACTGGTAACAAAGACGTGCCAGGTCACTATTATAAAAATGAAAATTGGCTTGAGGAAAAAAATGGATATTTGATAAAAATTGAAAAAAGGCCAAGTATTAAGTGTGATGAGGACAAATGTTTTATATTGATAAAAAAAATACACTTTGCAGAGATGTTGAAAAATGTTAATGACTGAGCACAGCGTTGAAATATATAAGGCAAATATCTTCAAAAATACAAAGAGAAACTGGCAAACCATGACCAAGGAGGAAGAAAAAAATCTCTCTCAGAAAATGGCAAGTAAGCTGGAAAAAAACTGACCATATAAAGATTTAAATATCACAAATATCTCTCTTGCTGTGATAGATATATATAGAAATGTGTACCAAACAAATTGAAAAAACATTCTCTTCAAACACCATGGAATACTGGCAATAATTAGCCAGATGTTAGGTTACAAAAAAATTCTAAAGGAAAAAGTGCTTAAAGCAGAAATTACACAGCCCAATTCTGATTACAATGTCACAAAACCAGACAGTAAATAACCAAAGGCTAACCCCGAAGAAACTTTCCACTCAGAAATGTTAAACCATTCTTCTAAATAACTCCAGATGAAGAAAAACTCCAAATTAAAATTAACAACCATTCAGGAGTGAGAATAAAATACCATATATTGAAACACAGAATTTGAACAAAGCATTAATCAAGGAAAATTCGACTATGAAGGCATTTATTTGATATTAAGAAAATGAGGAAATAAGTGAGTAGAAGAGTCAATTCAATAGAGAAGAAAAAAGAGCAATAGTCTAAGCCTAAAATAGACTGCATTAGCTGGGGGTGAAGGGAGGAAGCTCTGGCGCCAGGTTGCCTGGGATAGAATCATGCCTCCACTGCTCCCCAGCTTGGTCCTCCATGGAGTTTGCTGATCTCTCCATGCCTCAGGCTTCTCATCAGTGAACCAAAGGCTCTCCTAGTTTTGTTAAAGGATTAAGTGAGATAGTACAAGCCAATTTCTTAGCAGAGTGTCTGACATATAGTAAGCATCAAATAATATATGCTTTTTTTTAAAAGAGGAAGACAACAATGTAATTCAATTAGTCAAGGACTCGTTTTCTAGTGGTGCACATGAAGCAAGAGCGGGTTCTATTTTCTGTAGATGAATCACCCTTTATTGAGATCTTATATCCTCCAAGTATGCTGCGGTGGAGTGCACGTTGATAGCAGAGCAGTCCAGAAAGTTCAGTGATGTCTACCAAACATTTAGGGAGACGTCATGCTAATCCTCTACAGACTGTTTCAGAGGATAGGGAATGAACATACACATTCCAGCAATTCAATTTATGAAAGGAACAAAACCTTGATTGCAGAGCTTAAACAGGACAGTATAAGACAAAAAATAGACTGATCCCCTGTATGAACATAGATGCAAAACTCTCAATGTATCTGCAAACTAAATCCATTTGTATATGAGATTATATGAGTGACGAAGTTGAAGATGCAATACTGTAAAAATTCTCCCCAAATTGATTTATAGATCCAATGAATTATCATCAAAATCCCAATAGGTTCCTTTGTGAAATTGTCAGCTGATTCTAAAATTTATATGGGAATGTGAAGGACCGAGAATAGCCAAAAGAGAAGAAAAAGGTGATGGGATTTGCTCTAATGGACATCAAGATTTATTTTTACACTGCAATAAGTAAGCGTATGATACTGGGTGCAGAGTTAGGCAGACCTGAGACAGAGGTGAGAACCCCCAGATAAACCCACACACAGAGACACTTGATTTTAGACAAAGACGGTATGGTAAAGCACTACATATGGTCTTCTGGATAAACAGGGCTGGGAAATTCTGTGTGTACATATTGAAAAACAAGAAATAACCTCTAATTCACATCTGATTATTTGATCTAACAATGTAGAAGGTATTCCTTACTTTATCAAAAGCAGTTCTCACTGCAGAATGGGCAGAGTGCCCGGGGAACAGTGATCTGCAGCAGCCCAAAGATGAGCAGGATGGTTGCACTAGCAGCCACAGCTGCCACCACCCAGATGATCTTCCTTGGTGCCCACAGTGCCAGGTGTTGCAGCAGGCACCGCCATCGTCAGAACCATGGCTATGATAACTGGCACCACCACCCTCCTGGCTATACTCTGTAGTTTATATATGTGCCAGTTATGGCCAGCAACCCAGCCACTCAAACACTGGTGACTGCAACAGCCCAGGTGGGGACTTCCATCTCTTCCACTGCCAACACATCCACCCACCTCATCATCCTGGCACACAAGTCAGGGAATGTGATGATGGCTCAGCAAGCCCAGGTGATGGCCATGGTTGTGGGTGGTATCACCAAGACCATGGGTGAAGAGCCCCATTTCTATTGCAGAAGGCAGTGCTTTGATTTCCAATCTGGGCAAAGTGATGGTGGGTGTCCAGACCAAAGAGCCCCTGTCAGCTGGGACCTTCCTGAAGCTGGTTCCCTCAGCAGATGGCAAACCCACCACTATCATCAGTTCCATATAGACCAGTGTGGCTGGGACTAAGCCCTTACTGGGCATTCAAAGCATTTGCCCCCAGCACTGTTAAGTCCAGCACAACCTCCATCATCAAGACCATCTCCAAGTTGGCCACGGGTGTGACAGCAGTCCTGGCATCAAGTGCCCCATCACCACTATCACCACCAAGGTGGTGACTTCAGGAAGTGGAACACCCCCCCCAAAACCAACATTGCCATCTCCCAAATTGCCACTGGCCATGGGAAGTAAGGTGGTGACCCAGGTGGTGCTAAAGGTGGATACCATGTCCACTGAGGGGTATTCACCTGGTCACCCCGGTCACTGTCTCCACTATGAAGCCCACCATCACCATGTCG
Source organism: Vulpes lagopus (assembly GCF_018345385.1). NCBI lineage: Eukaryota > Metazoa > Chordata > Mammalia > Carnivora > Canidae > Vulpes > Vulpes lagopus. The sequence continues at coordinate 35,745,937 of NC_054831.1, forward strand.
ATTGTGAAAAACACCATAGGCTTCACAACCCTCAGCATAGTGACAGGCACCATTCCCCCCAGCCTTGCCAGAAATGTGGGCCACAGCACCAGAGCCTCCCTGGCCAAACCCATCACCACCTTGGGCACTATTGCCAACTCCTGAAGCCAGGTGATCAGCCCCATTGCCATTACTAGGTTGGCTGCACAGACCACACTGACAAGGGCTGGTGGGCTCACCACCCCCACCACCACCATGCAGCCTGTCGCCCAGCCTACCCAGGTACCTCTGATCACAGTCTCCATGGATTAAGTCCCAGCCTGTATATGACCTCCCTAGGTCTGTTCAAGTCAGTGATAGTGACTGGTCAAGGGCTGTTCTATAGTAGGTGAGGCTAGAACATTCAGGGACACCAGCCCCCAGGCCCAAGCAGCCCCCACACCCATGCACCTACTGCCCGCTCAGGATCACTAGCCATCCTCCATGCTCCCTTCCTACTTCTGTATTTTTGTTTTGTTTTGTTTTGTTTTCTCTTTTTTAAAAAATTCAATTTAATTAACATATAGGTTAATTAGTATATTATTAGTTTCAGAGGTAGAATTTAGTGATTCATCAGTTGCATCACCCAGTGCTCATTCCATCAAGTGCTCTCCTTAATGCCCATCACCCAGTTACCCCATCCCCCCATCCACCTCCCCTCCAGCAGCCCTTAGTTTGTTTCCTAGTTTTAAGAGTCTCTTATGGTTTGCCTCCCTCTCTGTTTTCCTCTTATCTCGTTCCATATTTGGGCTATTGTGGACATTGTTGCTATAAGCATTGGGGGACATGTGCCCCTTAGAATCACTATATTTGTATACTTTTTTTTGGTTTTTGTTTGTTTGTATACTTTGGAAAAATATCTAATAAGGCAACTGCTGGGTCATAGGGTAACTCTATTTTTAACTTTTTAGCAACCTCCATACTGCTTTCCAGAGTGACTGCACCAGTTTGCATTCCTACTAACAGTATAAGAGGGTTTCCTTTCCTCCACATCCTTGCCAACACTTTTTTCTTGTATTTTTTTATTTCAGCCATTCTGGCAGGTGTAAGATGGTATCTCATTGTGGTTTTGATTTGCATTTCTCTGATAATGAGTGATGTTGAGCATGTTTTCATGTGTCTGTTACCCATTTGTACATCTTCTTTGGAGAAATGTCTTTTCATGTCTCCTGCCCATTTCTTGACTGAATTTTTTGGCTTTTGGGTGTCGAATTTGATAATTCATTATAGATTTTGGATTCTAGCTCTTTATCGGATAACACATTTGCAAATGGCTTTGTTAGTTGGGTGTCCGACTCTTGATTTCAGTTTATCTTGATCTCAGGGTCATGAATTCAAGCCCCATATTGGCCAGTATAGAGTCTACTTCAAAAACAAACAAAACCACACAATACCACATAGTTCCCATTTTATTATGGCAGCATTCTGCTTTAAGGTACCCATTTCTGTATATGTTCAATTAATCCTAGCTACCATAATAAACGCCAAAATCTCAGTGTGTTAAAACTATGAAGTGTTTTTTTGCTTCGGTAACAGTACTGAGTTTTTCTGGTTGGTATCCACTGCCAGAAAATTCAGACATGCAGACTCGATTCAGGAAGTGGCTCTGCCATCAATAAAATGAGGGCTCTCAAGGTCATGCTTATGGTTGTTGCTACTTCGCCTAGCAAGAGGAGAAAAGAAAATAAAAGAACCTCCCAAATATGCACCATGCCTGAAACTGACATGTGTCACTTGTGCTCATCATCCACTCATAAAACTCTGTCACGTTTACAAGCTTTACAAGAAGCTACAAAAATGTAGGCTAATTTCTACAGGATGAAGAAAAGGATTTGTACATAAGGTAATAGTCTCTGTCACACTGGCATATGTACTTTGGGAAAGTAAGAACTATGAGTGAGACCTGCCCTTTCACCTACAGATATTTAAACAGCAAGGCATGTGAAGAGATATATAGACAGGATAATCATCTAATTTATTGTCCCAACTGGGATACTTTTAAAAGTGAAAAACTATCTAAAAAGAATTCAAATTATATAACTTTTGAAATATATATTGACCAACAGATGGGGTTATTATGTTGGTGGCCATATAGAATAATTCTATTAACAAACTTTAAAAAATATTTTCAAACAATTTAAAATTATTTTAAATAATAAATTTCCCTCTAAAGATGAGAACATTTATTTTAAAGAAATGTTTTTTCAAACATTTTTATATCGATTGAGCCATAAAAAATAACAAGCAGAAAAATTACTCTTGCTACATATTCACATACCTTAGTTTCTTAATGATATCAGCACCTATTGTGGTATCTTTCTCGAAGAATGCGTTCTTTTCAATATGACCTCATTTTTAATATTTTCATAAAATTTCCAGTACCCTCCTTTAAAGTTTTTAGCAAACATATTTAAAATTGTAGCCTTCTCAATGGACTCTTCTACATAGACCATATTTTTAAATGAGAAAATAGTATCTTTAAGTGCCGAGGTACCTGTTAAATTCACAGCAAATTCTGTTAAGTAGAGAATATTCTCAATTCTACTTTTTATATTGAAATAGGTAAATACTTCAGCTCACTTTTTTTTTTGCATGTACTGCCTTGTTTACCTTCATTCAGAATGTCTTTTCCCAACAACTGTATTTTACAAGGCAAATCGCATGTAATTTATCACTACTTATGATTCTTTTAAGAGTTTTTCAAATTTAGATGCTCCAAAACCTCAATTTCATTCCACTCTTGTAAAGAATGTAATTTATCCAATTAGAATAAGAGTTCCAATAGAACATTCATTGCTTGAGGAGAAAAATGCTTTTGTAGAACTTTAAAATTATGTCTTTTGTAACTTTAGATTCTTCGTTTAATTTATTCATTTTCTCCTTTCCTTTTAGGTGTAAAATGCAATATGTTCCTGTTTGTGAGTTTTGTTTTTAGTAATTACAGTTGGGGGATCCCTGGGTGGCACAGCGGTTTAGCGCCTGCCTTTGGCCCAGGGTGCAATCCTGGAGACCTGGGATCGAATCCCACGTCAGGCTCCCGGTGCATGGAGCCTGCTTCTCCCTCTGCCTGTGTCTCTGCCTCTCTCTCTCTCTCTGTGTGTGACTATCATTAAAAAAAAAAAAAAAAAAAAAAAAAAGATTAAAAAAAAAAGTAATTACAGTTGGTTTATCCATCCAAAGTATTTTAGTATTCAATATTTTGAATAAATATTCTCAACTGATTTTGAATAAAATACAATTAACATTTGACATCATGCTGTCCCAGGTTGCTCTTAAGGCTTACCCAGACCAGGAATGGACATTCCGTAGGTGAATCTACTCCTCTTCTCACTCTGCTCAAGGCCCCTTGTGCATCATTCTCACTCATGGCAGTTTGTGCAAAGCTAGCGTATTACCAGCATCAAAGAGATCACAGTCCAAAAATGGAGTGATAACTTCCTAAAGTGTCCAAAAGGAGACATAGTTGGAAGATGTATTATTCTATGTGAATACCCTAAAATTCCAAATGGTAAATTTATGTGATGAGAAAATATACTATCAATTACAGTTTCTTTCATATTCTGAGATGTGTTTGCATTTGTGTACTCAAGCATGGTAAACACATTTGAGACATTGAGAATGTGGGAGTCCACATTCAGGGCAGTGGCATCCTAGATGGTGCAGCACCATGATAATGATGTGACCAGCATTAAATGAATAGAATTAGGGAACTGTAATGGAAGGGAAGTCTTTTTCAGTTAGAGTCTTCAAATGAGACTACAGTCCCAAATGCCATCTTGATCTCAGCTTTGGAAGACCCTGAGCACAGGACTCAGCTGAACTCTGATTTCTCCTGACTCATAGACTATGAGATAATATATGTATGTTGTTTCAAGTTGCTACATGGTCATGTCTTATAGAGTAATAGAAACTAGGAAACTGGGAGTTATCCCATACTATTCTCTCTTCATCCCTATACTCTTCCTCTAATAATTGCACTAAAATCTAATATTCCAAATTTTATTAATCCACTTCTCTCTATCTCTGTTGTTATTTTTTATCTTAACCCACACCGTCACCAGCTGTCAGCTGGATCCCTATAAAGTTATTCTAACTGATCTTACCACATTTAGTCTTGTTCTCTATAAATCCATTTCTATTCTGAAGAACAACTAATTTTAAAAATCTGACCACGTCATTCTTCACTTAAAATCTTTCGATTTCTGGGGTGCCTAGGTGGCACAGTTGGTTAAGCATCTGGTTTGACTCAGATCATGATCTCAGGGTTCTGAGATTGAGCACTACATCAGGCTCCTCAGGCAGTAGGGAATCTGCTTATCCCTTTGCCCCTCCGTCTGATCATGTTTGCTCTCTCTCATTCTTTCTCCTCCTCTCTCAAATAGTTGTTTAAAAATCTACTAAAGTTACTCTTTAGTGAAAATACATGCTAAGAGCACTGGGACAAAACTTTTATGAATAGAATTAGAATTAACCATGACAATTCCAGGAGGTAGGTACTATTATCATCTTAATTTTTTAAGGTGTTTTGTTGTTATTGATTTTAAAAGTAAGCTCCATGCCCAAAATGAGGCTTGAACTCACAATCCCAAGATCAAGAGTCACACACTCTGCTGATGGAGCTAGGCAGGCACCCTATGATTATCTTGATTCTTAAATGGAATGTATTGAAGCTTATAGAAAGTAGGCCCTGAGGCTTATAGAAACTAAGTAACACAGTTGTTAAAGGTAAGCCAACCTGACATCCTTCAGTTTCTTCAGTTTCTTGAACACATACACCTTCTCTCACTTGCGAGAATATTCACTTTGGCCAGAAAACCTCAGCCAGCTGCTCTCACCCTTCCCTCATTTTATCCTATAGCACTCAGATTAAAGTTTATTTCTCCAGAATGCCTTCCCCGAACTTATGGGGTACATTAGCTCTCCCTGCTGTGTACTTGTAATTTCCTTTCTAAACTACCTCTGTGTAGTTTTATGATCAAGTGATCTCAAAGTCCCTGCAAGCTCTAAAAATGACTGTGATTTCACCAAGTTTGGAATAGTTTCTTATTATAAGAAGTTGGAAATAGATTGCTTTGTATTTTAAAAAATCTTCCATAAACTCTTTGATAATTCAGTGAAGCTTATCATTTTATTTATTCTTGAAGATGCTGCCTATGTAATTGTATTCTAAAATAGTTCATCATAATAATGATATGATGAAACATCTGGAAATACAAATAAAAGCATCTTTTGGGTATTCTGCTCAGAAAAGAATAATAAACTGCCTGTCTGGCAACAACAACATGTCACTTCCTCAAGTTGAAATGTAGTCTCATTTTTCCTGACCCAAATAGACTCAACTAATGTTCTCATAAGAAAGTTACACAGCCTAAGAGCCCTTGCCTCAGCGCTATTAGGTACACCATTATTCCACTTTAATAGATGTGTTGTCTCACATATTCTAGAACCGTTTGGGAGCCATTAAAAAGACAAAATGATAAAGATTAGAAGTTATTACAGTTACTTTCTAGAGCTGTAGTTAGACTAATGCGTCTTTAGTAGGACAGTTCACACATCAAAAACAGTCTTAGAATAATCTGTTAACTTTTTCATAGAGAAAATTACTAAGGAGGAAAATAAAGGATTATAGGCACAATCTTTACAAACATTGATATTTATCTGGCAAAAATATGGGTTAGGGAGAGGAAAGAAGAACATGAAGGGTATGAAAGTATAGACACAGTGCTATAGTATGTTTGGGGTGTATATACATTCCTTTTTGTCAAATATCTGTTTTAACAACACAACCCCAGGCAACTTTTTGACAGCATACTATAGAATGGTTATGTTGGTTTAGTGGTTACTCTGTATCAGAGTAAACACAAACAAACAAAAGCATTAAAAAATTTATTTGGCTGTACCTATTTAAAACGGGAAGAAAATAAACCATGTAGATTTAGACCACATAGCAATGCAATATAATACTTAAAATCATAAAGTTCAAGTTGCTATTAGGGTTTGGGATATTTTTTAGTTCAATGAAAATTGCATTAGTTAAGCCTGTTTGAGATACAAATAAAATCCCAGATTTAACTAATTTAACTATGAAAGTTTTCTTGAACATCATGAATAAAAATGCATACGCGACTCATCTAAAAAGCTCAAGGGGCACCAGGCACCATTAAGACCATGTTTTTGTATCTCTCATGTCTGCTTCTGTTAGCATGTCGACTTCATTCTTTTCTTGCTTAAGGATCGCCTTCTACACATGGTGAAAACGCAAACTCTTAATAACTACAAAGTTTTATGTCTTATGACCTCAGGCACCTGAGAGACATTTCCTTCACACTGTCTCTGGTCCCAAGAATGAAAGTTACCAGGAAATAGGCTCAATGATGGAGTTTGGGTTAAGAGCCAGACAATCAATTGTGATCACATTTAAAAAATGGAAGCTCCTGAGAATAAAAGATGGATAGAATAGAGGGTGGTGATTCACAGAACCCTGATTCAGGTCAGTTCACATTATGGATACCTACTTTACTAATACAGGTGAAAGGTATAGCAGTTTAGGACACTAGTGAAAGAATTTCCTAGCAATAAAATAACTTTAAAATAGAAAGTAAGGTCAGCAAAATGGAATAGGAAGTCCCAGCCCTACTTTCCTCACAAAAACACTGATTTAACAAGATATGTGGACCAAAATGTAGGCATTTAGATAATCCCCTAATCCAGTTAAGAAGTTTCAGTACACCAGGAGAGCACAAAGCTAAAAACAACTGCACTGAAATAGATTGAAAGATCAATTTCACTCTACCTGATTCAGCTCCTCTCTCAAGCTGGCACAGCACAGCCCTGGATAAAACCACCCTACTAGCTACTCTTCCCTCAGGGAGAAAGAGAAGAGTAGGGCATTCATGCATTCAACATTCTGGCTTTTCAGAGGGCTACCTGAGGGCCTAATTTATGCCTCATTTCATTTGGAACACTAATGGAACTAGGTTAGTTGATATGGCTAGGAGCTACTGTAAATAAAGAAGGATGGGGAGTGTCTTGCTGTAGCTGGCACAGCTTGGCATAAATGGGAAAAGATACACAAGTCAAAGCTTCTTCCTCAGGAAGGAGGAAAAGAAGTAGAATATGTGTCCAGAGTTCCACCTTTTCTGATTGCTACTTGAAGAACTAGTAACTCTTTGCCTGTCTTGCGGCACTGATGGGAAGGCAGCACATTGTCCATGCCTGGTAGCAGGTGAGAACAAGAGATTAGGTAATTACTGCTACAGAATCAGAGAACTTTCAGTGCCACCCATAGACACCACATAAAGCAAGAGTTTAGAGGCTCCTGAAAAAAAAACAAAACAAGCAAACAAACAAACAAAAAACCCGGCTATGCCTCTCTAATTGGTAAATTGCTTCCTCAGGCCTAGAGAAGCCACACCTTCCCTGACAAGTTTTTAGGTGCCCCTAAAATCTCTAGTTAGGCTGCTTAATGAACATCTTCCCCTATATGAAATCATAAGGACTGAGAAAGGCAACTGGTTTTATAAATGGGCATATTCCAAGTTATAAAAAAAAGAAACAAAGAAAATGTCCCCCTAAAAAGAACAAAATATACTCCAAAAATTTATCCTAAAGTTAAATTACCTGAAGAGAAATATAAATTACCTGAAGAATGCAAAATCATCATTATAAAGGTGCTCTGTGAGCTCAAGAAAATAGCACATGAATAAAACAAGAATATCAATAAAGAGATAGAAAATATTTTTTAAAAAAGAACCAAACAAATTCTGGAGAGAAGGAATACAATAATATCCTTCAAAAGGAAGGATAATTGAACTTTCCCATAAAAAATAAAGGCTAAGGGAGTTCATCACCAGTAGACCTGTCTTACAAGATATGATAAAAGGAGTTCTTCAAGTTGAAAAGCAAGAATACTAAACAGCAACATGAAAGTATAAAACTCTCTGGTAAAGTATAAACAAATATGGAATACTTAAATACTGTAATAGTAGTACATAAATCATTTTTAATTATGATATATGAGTCAAAAGATAAAGGTATAAAAGATAACCATACTACCAACACATTCTAATCAATATGTAATACAAAAAGGTGCAATTTGTGACATCAATAACAAGGTGTGGAGAGAAGAAATAAAAGTATAGACTATTTGTATGTGATTGAAGTTGTCATCAACTTCAAATAGATTGTCATACAATACATAAAGCCCATGGTGACCACAAAGAAAATATCTATAGAATATATAAATTAAAAAAGAAAAGAAAAAAGTAATCAAAGCATGTCACTAGAAAAAAATTAAAAAAATCAGGGCAGCCCCTGTGGCCCAGCGCTTTAGCGTCTCCTGCAGCCCGGGGTGTGATCCTGGAGACCCAGGATCGAATCCCACGCAGGCTCCCTACATGGAGCCTTCTTCTCCCTCTGCCTGTGTCTCTGCCTCTCTCTCTCTCTCTGTCTCACATGAATAAATAAATAAAATCTTTAAAAAAAATCACAAAGGAAGACGGGATGCGAGGAAAAGATGGATAAAAAAGCTTTAACATATATAAAAAATAGGTAAATAAATAAAAATAAAACCAAAAAAGCTATAAGATTGACAAAAAGCAATTAACAAAATAAGTTCTTCTCAATCAATAATTACCCTAAATATAAACGGATTAAGCTCCCAAATTAAAAGAGTAGATTTATGGATTTTTAAAAGATCCATCTATAAGCTGGCTATGAGATACAGACTTTAGATTTAAGGACACACACAGGTTAAAAGTGAAAGGGTAGAAAAATATACTCCATGCAAATATTAATCAAAAGAAAACAGGGGTGTCCATATTTATACCAGATAAAATAACATTAAGTCAAAAACTGTCACAGGCACAAAGGACAACTGTATAAAATGATAAAAGGGTCAATACATCAGGAAGATAAAACAATTATAAATATATTCATCCAATATCAGAGCACAAATGCATCAAGCAGACTTTGACAGACTGAAGAAAGAGACAGCAACACAATAATAGTAGGAAATTTAAATACCACTGTAAATAATAGATAGAAAGTCCAGACAGAATATCAATAAGGAAATAAAGACTTAACACTGTAGGCCAAAGGAACCTAACAGAAATACATGGGACATTCCACCCAAGAACAGCAAAATGCACATTCCTCTCAAGTGCACATGATGCATTCACTAGTCTAGGCCAGATAGGCCACAAATAAAGTCTAGCAAATTTAAGAGAGTTGAAACCATACAAAATATCCTTTCTGACTACAATGCAATAAAACTAGAAATTACTGACTGAAAGAAATCTGGAAAACTCACAGATACATGGAAATGAAATAAATTTTTTTTTGGGGGGGTTGTATATTTTTTTATTGGAGTTCGATTTGCCAACATAGTATAACACCCAGTGCTCATCCCATCAAGTGCCCCCCTCAGTGCCCGTCATCCAGTCACCCCATCCCCCCCACCCAATAACACATTTTTGAACAATAAATAGGACAAGAAAAAATCAAAAGAGAAATTAGAAAATACCTTGAAACAAATGAAAACAAAAACACAATGTACCAAAACTAAGGATACAGCAAAAATGATATGAAGAAGGAAGTTTTCAACAATAAAGCATACATTTAAAAAAAAAAGATCTCAAATAAACATCCCCCACTATGTATCTTAAAGAAGTAAGAACAACAAAAGAAGGTCAAAGTTGGCAAAAACGACATAACTTAGAGCAGAAATAAATGAAATAGAAAATAGACAATAGAAAAATAGAATAAACTAAGAGTTGGCTTTCTGCAAAGATCAACAAAATTGACAGACCTTCAGCTAGATTAAATCAGGAAAAAAGAAGGAAAGACTAAAAAAAATAAGAAATCAAAGAGAAGACATTACAACTGATACCACAGAAATTTAAATATTGTAATAGACTACTTTGAGCAATTATATGCCAATAAATTGGATAACCAAAAAGAAATGGGCAAGTCTCTAGACAGCTACAACATACCAAAGTGGAATTATGAAGAAATAAAAAATGTAAAGAGACCTGTAACTAGTAAGGAGATTAAATTAATGACAAAAAAAAAAGTCACGCAACAAAGTAAAGCTCAGAACTAGATAACTTCACTAGTTCATACTATAAACATTTGAGGAAGAATTATCACCAATCCTTGCCAAATTTTTCAAAAATTGAAGAGGAAGGAACCCCTCCAAATACATTTTATGAGACAAGCATTGACTTGATAGCAAAGATAGAAAATGACTACAAGAAAACTACAGGCAAATATCCCTGAACATAGATGCAAAAATTCTCCACAAACTATTAGCAAACCAAATTCAACAACCCATTAAAAGAATTATACACCATGACCAATGGGAATTATCTCTGGGATACAAGGATGGTTCAACATACAAAAAGCAATTACTATGATTCACCACATAATCAGAACAAAGGATAAAAATTGTATGATCATCCCAATAGACCAAGAAGGCTACATATGATGATCCCACAGCTAACATCACACTCAATGGTGAAGAACTAAAAACTTTTCTACTAAGATCAGGAGAAGACAAGGATGTCCATTCTCTTCACTTTAACATAGTACTGGAAGTCCTAGCTGGAGCAATTAGGCAAGAAAAAGAGGTAAAGGTATTCAAAAGAAAAGAAGTAAAAATTCTGTTTTGCAGATGACATGATCTGCAAATACAAAGAGCCCTAAAGATTTCAGGGAAAAAAAATTGCTGGAAATAAAAAACAAATTTGTAAAGTTGCAGATTACAGAAACCAACATGCAGAAATCAGTTGCAGTACTATACACAAAATAATGAATAGTCTGATAAGGAAATTAAGAGAGCAGCCCCATTTACAATAGCAGGAAAAAGAATAAAATAGGACTAAATTCGACCATGGAGGTGAATGACTTATACACTGAAAACTATAACACATTACTGAAAAGAAATTAAAGATGATGCAAATAAATTAAAGATATCTTATGTTCATGAATTAGAATGCTTTTTACTCTTAAACTGCCCATACTACCTAAAGTCATGTACAGACTGAATGCAATTCTTATCAAATTCACAACAGAAATTTTCATGGAACTAGAAAGATAATTATACAATTTATATGGAACTACAAAGGACTCTGCATACCCAAAAACAATATTGAAGAAGAACAAATATGGGAGCCTCACACTACCTGTTTTCAAAATATATTATAAAGCTACAGTATTTAAAACAGTATGGTACTGGCATAAAAATCGACATCAAGAACAATGGACCAGAATAGAGAATGTAGCAGTAAACTTAAGTGTATATAGTTAAATGATCTTTCGTAAGTATGATAAAACTACACAGTGAGGAAAGGATGTTTTTTCAACACATGGTGTTGGGAAAACTGGATACCCACATGCAAAAGAATAAAATTGGAAACATTTATTAACACCACACACACAAAATGATCTCATAAGCAATTAAATACTTGAAAATATAAAACTCCCAGAAGAAAGCAAAGGGGAAAATCTTCATAACATTGGTCTGGCAATGATTTTTTTTTAGCTGTGACACCAAAAGCATAGGCAACAAAAGCAAAAATAGACCAATGGGACTACATCAAACTAAAAAGCTTCTGCACAGCAAAGAAAACAATCCACAGTGTGAAAAGGCAACCTATGAAATGAGGGGAAATATTTGCAAATCATATATCTGACAAGGGATTAATCTCCAAAATATTTATTTTTTTAAACTCCTACAATTCAATAACAAGAAAAATAACCTGATTTTAAAATAGGTAGAGGTATTGATTAAACACTTGTCCAAGGAAGATATGCAAATGGCCCACAAGTATATGAAAAGATGCTCAACATCACTAAGCATCAGGGCCTGCAAATCAAAATCACAATAAGTTATCACCTCACACTTTCTAAGATGGCTGTTACCAAAGGTAAGAGATAACAAGGTTTAGGGTGGATGTGGAGAAATCAGAACCCTTAGATGCTGTTGGTGGGATATGAAATAGCACAGACATGGTAGAAAACAGAATGGAGGTTCCTCAAAAAATTTACAAAAGATCCTCCATGAGATCTAGCAATTCCATTTCTGGGTATACACTCAGAAGAACTAAAAGTATGATCTTGAAGAGATATTTGAAATCTGGTGTTTATTGCAGCATTATTCTTAATAGTCAAGGGGTGGGAAAACCTAAACGTCCATTGATGGATGAATAGATAAAGAAAATGTGGTAAATGCATACAGTGGAATATTACAGAGCCAAAAAAAATTAAGGAAATCCGGTCATATGCCACAACATGAAGGAACCTTGAGGATATTATGCTGAGTGAAGTAAGCTAGTTACAGAAAGAGAAGTATTGTATGATTCCACCCATGTTTGGCCTCTAAAGTAGAAACTCATAGATACAGAAAATAGAATGGCAGTTGCCAGGAGCCAGGAAGAGAAATAAGGAATTGGTGTTCAATGAGTAAAGGTTTCCTAATCACATCAGATGAAAAAGTTCTAAAGATCTAATGTATGACACCATACTTACAGTAAACAATCGTGTTAAGTTACAGTTAAATCGTGTACAGTTAAATTTTGGTTAGGAGGGTAGATCTGTGCATTTTTTTTACTACCATAAAAAAACTTTAAAATATTAGGTCATCTTTTGTGTTAAAAAATAAAACAATGAAACCATGTATATCAAAGTGCCCTATCAATACTGTGTGCTGAGAAAATAGAAATATACCCGCCACAATTCCTTGCATTTTTATGTATTGGTCATCTACATTTTACTAAAGACTTTTTCATCTCAATAAATACAAGAAACTCTATTGGAAATTTAGAAAAGATTTAACTAAGGTGTATCTTAATAATAAGGAAATTGAGGCTTAAATGAGTGACAGAAATTTCCCAAGAATGTGTAACCTGTTACAGGCAGAGCACAGACTCAAACACTATTTGCTTGATTCCCAATTCTGAATACTCGAAAACAAAGCACAGAGTGTGTAGAGCCAGATCTTTAAAGACATAAACTCTAAAAAGAAGCTTTGATTTTTAACCTACCACATATGAATATTTTTTACAACAATAAAAGTTAGTAGCAATTCTCCTCTTCATTATTAGCAAGATAATATCTCCACTGATTTAGTTTGATTTATATTCTCTCAGAATAAATTCCTTTTCCTCTCCCATATGTTGTGATACATTACTCCAAGCAGTCTTTGCATAAACACATCAGGAGCCAATTTGGCTGGTGTGGGAAAGTGTTAGGGCTGATAGGAGCAGAAACACCTGCCACAGGTCTCTTTAATGGGCCCTAAATTAAGACTGTCGAAATCTTGCCTCAGGTGAAATCAGACCCGAGAAATGTTCCAACAAATCCAATGGGAAAGACTGTCAACCGGTAATAGGTGAAAATTGTATCTTGCATGGAGAGGAGTTGGACATCTTAATGAAATACTCACAAGCACTTTCCCCAGGGCGCTATGACTGTGTCAGTGTGCCCCCCCGAACATATGGTTGACATCCTATAGCTTCATGGGCCCGTGGTTAATATAGTGAAAGATGTATATGTTTCTATCAAGAAAGGATTCAATTTCATTCCAGATTTCCAGTATTGAAAACTTCTCAAGCAAAATAAATAAGTACTTCACAAAATCACATTTAATCTATTCTCCTGACTTTAAAAAGAGTGTCAAAATTGCCAAGTTAGTAAAGGAGATAACTGGATAGCAAATTCTTTTTCTAAGAATTTTTATTTCAAGAGGATTCATACATCAATGTAATTCTTTTGCAGTGCCTATAGATTTGAATCCAAGAAACACACAAAAATTCTTTAATCTAAATAATTTGATATTTAGGGTGGCTTAAAAATATGTGTTTAATAATCAAAAATTCAAGAAATACGGCTTTACAGTTGTTTAAAAGGTCACCCTCCTAGAACCTGTTCTGAAAAGGCATTTTATACCTTAATATTCAAATGGACAGCAAACTAGAAGCAAGACCATACCAAGTGGCTATGATGATGTCAAAGGGATAAGAATATAAGCAACATGGGACACCTGGGTGGGTCAGTTGACTAAGCCTCTGACTTTGGTTTAGCTCATGATCTCAGGGTCCTGGGATCTGGGTCTACACTCTGTGGAGACTCTGCTTCTCCCTCTCCTTCTGCCCCGCCCCCCACTGCTCCAGTGTGTTCTCTCTCTCTCTCTCTCTCTCTCTCTCTCTCTCTCTCTCTCTCTTTCCCTCTCTCAATCCCAAATAAATAAATAAAATCTTTGAGAAAAAAAGCATATTAACAACACTATAAGAAATTTACATAAGAACATTGAAGTCAAAATATAATTCAGGTGATCTCTTCTTCTCTTGGCACAGTGATTTCACATGATAATTTTATTTTTGTTTTCAGTGCATGCCATACTTGAATCTACATATAATGCCTAGTAAATTTTAAAATGCAATGGAATCAAATTATTATCCTGGGAAATGTTAGGGACAATTAGTAAAAACTTGTTATTCTAAGTTTTAAGGGGAAAATATTCACTTTTGTTGGGACTCTATGGGAAAATAGGAAAGTGATACTCATTTGTTTTATCTTCAACCTGAACAAGCCACTAAAATACACAAAAAAGAGTCAAAAATGGAAAAGATAGCACTATCGATACTGAAAATAGGATGTGATCCTAACTCCATAGCACAAAAGCAGAACATTTGCCAAATTCTGCACAGTTTGGATGAAAATGAAACAGGAAACTTAGAGTCAAATTCACGTTCTCTACTTATGAGCACAGAGCAGTGGGCAGGAGACTGGATAGTTCTAAAGCAGTAAAGCAGAACTAATTGGGAAGATAAAAGAAAGAGGAAGATTTATGTGTTGTTTTTTTTTTTCTTGTGGCCATTTAGATTTTCTTTCTTTTTCCTTTTTAAACTTGATGGTACTATCACACAGACACACACACAGACACACACACACACATATATCTGACCCATTCTAAGTGAACAGTTTGATGAATGTGACAAACGTATGCATCTACGTAACCACCAACACGGTCAAGATAAAGAACATTTGCATCACCCCAGAAGTCTTCTTTAGACAAATTAGCATTGGTTCCCTCCCACCTTATTCCTACTGATCTGCTTTCTGTGACATGGATTGTTGTGCATTTTCTAGAATCTCATACGAATGAAATGACGTATTATGGACCTTAGTGTGCCTTCTTTTACTCAATGTAATTTTTTTTGGTTCATCTACATCACTGGATATGTTACTCTATTCCTTTTATCACTGAGTTCTTTTTCTCTGTATAGATAACCACATTTTTTAAATCTATTTACCACCTGATACATATTTTGAGTTGTTTCCAGATTTTAACTATTACAAATAAAGTTTCTATGAATATTTACATGCAAACCTCTATGTCTTGTATTATATTGTTACTTTTACTTAATAAATACCTAATAGTGGAATTGCTGGGTCATATGGTAAGTGTATGTTCAACTTTATGAGAAATTCCCAATATATTTTCCAAATCAGGTATACCGTTATGTATTTCACCGCAATTTCCCACATGTAATTCAAAGTTAATATCCACATTTTAAATTTTACCCATTCTAGTAAATGTGTGGCAGCATTTTTAGATATTTCATTGATGACTAGTGACACTGAACATCTTTCATATGTCTTCTTTGTGTAAGATCTATTCAAATCTTTTGTCGGTTTTTAAATTAGTGTTTTTCCTATAATTGAGTTGTGAAACTATTTTTTATATTCTGAATATGAGTGCTTTGTCAGATTAAGTATAATATTTACCTTTATTGCTATAACAAATTACCATAAACCTAGAGGCAACACGAAGTTCTTCTTGTCGAATTGAACTTTTTGTCTTTTTCAAATGTTACTGTTTATTGCCTGGCAATATTTCTTGGTGTAGATTCTACTTTTTCACATCATAATGCAGCCACTCCTGTTTTCTTATGATTTGTGTTTGCATGATATATCTTAATCAGTCTTCTTGGCTTTCACCTATCCATTTCTTAAAGCAGGATTTTAAAAAATATATTGTAGACATACATGTTGGAGTATTTAAACCTTTTATGTACACACATTCCCACACCCACACAAATACTTGGGTTTAAATCTACCTTATTTTTGTTTTCTATTTGCCTTATCTTTTTTATTGTTGCTTCTTTTTTCCTTACATTTCTTTGGACTGAATATTTTCACAATTTTGTTCAGCGTTTACTATTGGCTTCGTATACCTCTTGGTTTTATTTTCCATTGGTTGCTGTAAGGATTACAGTCTGAATCTCTAACTTATTTGGTCTTTTAATAGTATTTTATCAGTGTGAATAATGTAAGAACTGCACGTTAGTATGCTTTTTCCCACATCGGGCCTTTGTACTACTGTCATCCTCTTTATTTCCACGTAACAAATTCCACTATGTATTCTTATCATTTTTATTTAAAAATAGCTATCTTCTGAAGACATTTTTTAATGAGAGAGAAATATCTTTTACATTTATCTACATTAGTACTCTTCATTTCTTTGTGTACATACAAGTTTCC
Organism: Vulpes lagopus; assembly: GCF_018345385.1. Classification (NCBI taxonomy): domain Eukaryota; kingdom Metazoa; phylum Chordata; class Mammalia; order Carnivora; family Canidae; genus Vulpes; species Vulpes lagopus. The sequence continues at coordinate 35,762,500 of NC_054831.1, forward strand.
ATATTGTATTATTTCCTTTCAATCTAAAGAAACTCCTTTAACATTTCTTGCAACACAGATCTGCTGGCAATAATTCCGTTTTTGATTATATGAGAAAATCCTTATGTTATTTTCATTCTTATTTTAAGTTTTTATTTAAATTTCAGTAAGTTAACATACGGTGTGATATTAATTTCAGGTGTATGATACAGTGATTCAACAGTTCCATACATACAAGACCTGATGCTTATTACAGCAAGCTCACTCCTTAATTCTCATCACTTATTTCCCACACACCCTCATAGTCCTCTCCTCTGGTAATCATGTTTGTTCTCTGTGGTTAAGAGTCGGTTTCTTGGTTTGCCTCTCTCTCCCTCTCTCTTTTTTCCCTTTGCCCATTTGTTTTGTTTCTTAAATTCCACATGAGTGAGATCATATGGTATTTGTCTTTCTCTGACTTATTTCATTTAGCATAATACTCTATAGCTCCATCCACATCCTTGAAAATCTTTTTTTTTGTTGCCTTCATTCTTGAAAAATATTTTCACTAGATATAAAATTTGAGTTTGGCTTTCTTTTTTTCTTTTAGCATGTTATAAATGTTTTACTATCTTCTGCCTAGCATAGTATCTGGCAAAGAGTTCCTCATCTTTCTTAGCTTTTTGTTCTTCTGTATGTGGTATGGCCTTTTTTCATGTGACTGTGAAGATTTTTTCCCCTTTATCCCTGGTTTTCAGCAACCTAATTATGCTATATGACAGTATAGTTTTCTTTTTCTTTTTTTTTCTTTTTCTCTTTCTTTATATGGGTTGATGCATATTAAGTTTCCTGGATCTACAGATCTATGGTATTTGTCCAATTTGTAAAATACATTGGCCATTATTTCTTTAATTATTTTTTCCTTCTTTTCTTGAGGGCTTTGATTAAATGAATGTTAGATTGCTTTATGTTGTCCCACAGGTCACTGAAACTGATTTTTCTTGCTTATTTTGTTTTATTTTCTTATCCCTTTGCTTCAGTTTGGACAATTTTTTTTTTGTTTTTGAGTTAATGAGTTTTTCTTCCATTTTTATTTCAGGTATTGTTTTTTTCAATTCTCGAGTTTCCATGGTCTTTTTATATATTTTATTTCCTTTGATATAATATTCATATTTTCCTTTAATTTAGGCATATTTTAATCACTAATTTAAAGACCTTGTAACAATGCTATTATTTATTTCTGGATTTGTTTCTATTGCCTATTCCTCTCCTGTTTATAGGTCACATGTGCCTATTCTTGCAGTGTCTAACAGTCTTTTTTGGAAAGTAGACATTTTATCTATTACCTATTGAATGCTGGATTTTTTTTATTTCTTTAGAATGTTGGATTTCATTATGTCAAGTAATTATACTACATACACAATAAGTTAACCCCATGACACTTATCAAGCTTTTAAAGGCAGGTTTAGGGTATCATTCTAGTATCTCCCTGGGTGTTCACTCTGACATTTTTTTTTTTAAGATTTTATTTATTCTTGAGAGGTGGGGGGCAGAGACATAGGCAGAGGGAGAAGCAGGCTCCATGCAGAGAGCCCGATAATGGTATTTGATCCTGGGTCTCCAGCATCAGGCCCTGGGCCGAAGGCGGCGCTAAAATGCTAAACCACCCGGGCTCCCTTACTCTGACATTTTATAAATGAAAGATATTTCCATCTTGTGTAAACTTGAGGAATTACTCATATTACAGCTCCCTGAGCTTCACCTGGAGCTTCACCCTACATGTGCATGGCTTAGTATTCGGTAACAGGATTCAAAATACAGGATGTATGGCTGAAAAATCCAGTTTTGGTTTATCCAGAAGAGAATTTATTAGTGGATATAAATGGTCCACAGAGCTATTGGGAGGACTGAAGAAACATACTCTAGGGTGAGCTTCCAGGAATAAGTCCTTAAAATGCCCCTGGGCTGCCCTCCCCATCAAAAGGACAATTCCTCAAGCCTGAACCATTCAATCTGGAACATGCATTTTTAATTGGGTGACATCACTTTCAAAGAGGTAAAAATTGGTTCTTGTGGGGATGGAGCAAAACAAACATATATTACAATGTTTGTTGTTCTGCAAAGCTCACATCTATCCTACAAATCTTATCCCTTTGTATTAATTTGTCTTAACTCCATTTTTCTCCATAGGAGGTGATAGAAAGGGGAGGGAGAGTTGCAAAAATGGACTTAGAATGAATGCTGTCTGTGCTATGGTGTTTTGTATTGTTTCAGAAGATGATGAGTCAGAGGTAGCCACAAGAAGGTGCTAGAAGCCACAAGAAGACACAGGAAAACAAAATTTATTATACACAGAGGTCCTCAGTAATACAGTTTAATGCATAGCTAAAATAACTGTTTGCTGCAAGAAGTAGGTTAGAAACATGGTCTTCAGTAAATGAAAGTGCATATGAGTATGAACTCTAGGATTGGTTTTGGGGAATGGAATAATAAATAGAATAACATAAAGAATAAAAAAAAAATATGTCAAATACTTTAGCCTTTAGATAAGTTTTAATAGATTTTTTTCTGTGTATTTACCAAAAGAGAAAGGAATATGCTGCAGAAATTTACAAGTCCAGCAATTAGCACATTCCATATGACATGTTCTAGTAACCAAAAGAAGACATAGCAAGGGGTAAGGGCAAAAACGCCTCTCAGTACAAGCCTGGGGAGATAAGCAGAGGCCACATTATAAAGGATATTATAGGCCATGTTAAAAATGTTTATCTCTATCATAAAAGCAATGGGAACACATTGAGAAGCTTTAAGTAGATGAGTGGTACGTTATATTTGCATATTTTAGAAGTTCCTTCTGACTAACCTTGGAGAATCAATCAGAGGGTGACAAGAGTAAAAGCTAGAGGATTGTTCTGAGGCTATTTAAATAAGAAATGATAAAAACTCATTTGAAGGTGGTGAAAGTGGAGGTAACAGAAACGAGCATTTAAAAATCTAGTGAGAAGACTGCTTCTTGGAATACACTGGATAGGACGCCTGGGTGGCTCAGCGATTGAGCACCTCTGCCTTCAACCCAGGGCATGATCCTGGAGTCCCAGGATCAAGTCCCACATCAGGCTCTCTGCATGGAGCCTGCTTCTCTCTCTGCCTGTGTCTCTGACTGTCTGGGTTTTTCATGAATTTAAAAAAAAAAAAAAAAAACGAATACAGCAGTGAGCTCCAATCACATGTCAGAGGTCACCAAAGTCACAGGAACAGATGACATTGTTAGAGTGAACAGTTTGGAGCCCAGGGCAAGCCTCCACTAGCAGAGCAATAAAGGTGATAGGAGGCATAGTGGGGACCCAGGCAGAAAGCTAGGTGGGTGCCATGTCCTGTTTGCTAAGGAAAAGTTTGTAGAGCATTTGGTAGTCAGAATGCTATGAATAAAACAGCAGAAGAAACCTAAAGCTTAATTCTTGTGTTTTTTCTTTTTCTCATTTTTCTTATTTACAGTGAAAATAGTTAAAGCCATACATTTTCATTGAAGTCCTGTGTTTGTTTTATCCTATAAAGTTTTATTTTTTTTTTCCTATAAAGTTTTATTTTTTTTTTCCTATAAAGTTTTACATGCAGTATTCTCTTTTAATTTTATAAACCATCAATGATGATAGTTACTTCCTCTCTACCAAATCGTTATCTTAGATAATGTTATTTTAATTTTCAAGTGATCATATTTTTGTTTCAGTGGCCATCATTGTACAGAAAAAGGACTTGTAGAATCCTTTTGAGGACCCTTGATTATTTGGCTAGTTTTTCTTTCCTCTGGCATTGGGCTTTTGTTTTGTTTTTGTTTTTTTATGATTTTATTTATTTATTTATGAGAGTCACAGAGAGGCAGAGACAGGCAGAGGGAGAAGCTGGCTCTCTGTGGGAAGCCTGATGCAGGACTCAGTCCCCTGACCAGGGATCATGCCCTGAGCCAAAGGCAGATGCTCAACCACTGAGCAACCCAGGTGCCTCCCTTCCCATGGCATTGTGAATCGGGTTGACTTTTATTTTACACTGACCCCATCTAAATCTCAAGTTGAAGAAATTTGACAAAATACCAATGTCAAGTGTCCCCTCTCTCTAGTTTCCAGCACTAATATGGGAGTTTCTTTAATTTCAAACTCCTTTCATTATTTCAGGAATCTGGAAATAGTTAGGTGTATGCTCAGAGTATATTACCTGGTTCAGAAGCCAATCACAGATACTGGTTGAGTTGCCTGATGTTACAGCTCTGTTCTCTTCCACTGTAAACTACTGTATTAATTTTATTCTCTTTATTCTCTCCAACACAAAGTATTTTGGTGACTAGAACAATGTCAATGTCAGAAACATTTTATTTATTTATTTATTTATTTATTTACTTATTAATTTCTAAAGATTTATTTATTTGAGAAAGAGAGAGTAGGTGGGAGGGACAGAGGGAGAGAGAGTCTCAAGCAGACTCTGAGCTGGGCATGGAGATTCACATGGGGCTCAATCTCAGGACACCAAAATCATGACTCTCAGGAGCCAAAACCAGGAGTTGGAGGCTTAAGCAACAGCACCACACAGGCACCCCATCAAGGACATTTTAAATTCCTTTTGAAACCACTGTCTGCTTAGAATTTAAGTTGATAACCAACAGCAAATTTCCATTTGATTGAGCCATGATTTTTTTTCTACATAATGTGATTACAGCACCCACTGGCAACAATAACTCAAGGGTAACTGGAGGCTAAGTCTGTGTAATTGCTTTACACCCAGAGTCACATGGTCGATATTAACAGTGCAAGAGATGTGAGAGAGTTTCTCATTAGTATACCCCCTTGTTTTGTAGATGTGGAAAATGCATCATGGCTAATACTTTGCACCCTGTTATTTAGTGGAAAATTTGCATTCATATTTGACACAAAGAGTGATGTCTGACATAATAGAAAACTACAACTTAGTATGGTTTGTGGAAATATAATTTTTAAATGGGCTATCCATAACCTCAGACTCCTTAGATTCTAGGTAGAATAGAAATGTCTTTTTTGTCAGCCTTTTAAAATAGCTATTAATTTACTATTCTAAATGAGTAGAATAGGTAAGTTACTCAACAAAGTAGAGCATGAAATGCACCCAAAAGGTATTAAAAGTTTTATGGTTGTGATTTTGTATTTCAAACTCATAAGGACTTCTTGACTATGAAGACATGTGATATTTGTAAAATATCTACTTGTCATTTAAAGGCAGACATATCTTGACTTATTGTGTGTATTAATGTAGTCTCCACATAAATAATTATCATTACTGTGGCTTCACTCATTTTTGCTGTGATTCCTGGTCACTCTGTTCTTCATCTTCCTTCCAAAATTTAGACATAGGGTTTTACTCACGAGCCTAAAGCCAGCCTGGTAATAATGCTAATACAAATGCTCATACTATTTTCAATTTCATCTTAATTCCAATTTTAATTCTTATACTAATACCAGCTAAAGCTTATTGAGTGCTTACTAGATATCAAGCTCTCTCCTAAAAGCTTTGCATCTCTTTTAACACAAATCATAACTTACTGCAATTATTTCTACTTTACAAATTAGGAAACTAAAGCACAAGGTGTTAAGTAACCTATCAAAGGTGCAGCACTGATAACTACCATCTACTGTCTACCAGGCAGTCTGGTTCCAGAGCCTAGAGTCTGGTTTTAAACACAGCTTAAATTCTACTGTTCCATCCAGAAGCTCATGTGGGTATTCAGGTCGTGTCCAGGTAAAAAGGGGAATTCAGAGACTATAGCTACAAATGGACAGTGATCATGGAACTTGTCTCTCTTGTATAAACTATAGGTAACCTGCTCACAGTTGCTACAGCAGCCTGATGATAGCCACACACACACGAGCAGAAGAGAGAAATGTGCTGCATAAATCATACCCTACCATTCATTTATGAGAAGGAGAAAAAGACCCAGAAGCAAAAGCAGACTGTTTGGATGTTTTACAAACCTTTAACTAGTGCTATAACCCAGTGATGAAGGATAGAACCAAACCCACACATATTTTTTGCAGATGGCTATTTCTCAGAGGAAACCGATGGATCGTATTTGATCTCATAACCTTCTTTTACCTTTAAGCCAGCAATTTTGGATGGTTATTCCCACTGGTGTCAGATAAAGACTGAAAAAGTTCATTGAACTTAACAACTAGAAGGTTATGAATGGGGATAATTTCAGCGATTTACCGAAGGCTGAAGCAGGTGTCAGTGGACTCAGGAAAGAAAACTCGTTTAGACTCCCATTTTGTAGGAGATGGAGAAAAATAGCTCTTACCTAACTTTGATAGCTAAAAAAGTAATTAGATTAGAGACAAAAACAATAGATGTTTTTAAATTCCTAAATATAATTAAACAATAAGGTGGCAAAGGATGTAAAGAGGAAGAAAAGAAAAGAATCAAGAGTGCAGGTTTAAAGGAATAAGGGCACATGGACAGGACAGGGAGAAGCCATTTCACCCACTTATGTTGATGGGAAGGGGATGCCAGGGGATAGATAACTCGGGTAAGAGGCTGAGATAAGATCCACCCATCACCTTTATTTTTGCTGTGAAATCTACAGGGCCTGGGTGGTATTCACTCATTTCAGTGGTGTTAATTGGTAGTTGAAATACTATTTTGAATTTCAAATGAGATATCCTAAAATAAATACTAGAGTACATAGAACAAAACTAGCCAAGACTTTGTCCAGAGCAGGAAAGGACAGAAAAGTTAGAAAGGAAAAGGCAGTAAAATGGGTAAAATAGCCCCACTTAAGATAATTTATATTTAATACTTCCTTAGGAAAAACACAATTTGAAAATTTCAGAGTAAAATTACTAAGTTGCTTCATATCTTCCACATATGCTATACAGCCATCTAGAAGTCATTTTTGCTGTCTTTTTACTTTGGTAAACTCAGATGAAAAAAGAAACATCCTTTCAGTTCCAGTGTACTCCAGTCTGGTGATGAGTTTAAAGTGCATACTGAAGATAAAAGAATATCAAAATCTACAAGGAAGGAAAAAGGAAGGGAGGGAGGAGGAAATTTAAAAGCAGCATTCCTTAAAAGAGTAAACCTAGAAGTGTATCAATATTTTAAAAAAGATTTTATTTATTTTGAAGTAGGTGGAAAGGCAGAGGGAGAGGCAGAGAATCTTAAGAAGACTCCATCCTGAGTATGGAGCCGGACGTGGGGCTCGATCTCACAACCCTGAGCTCATGACATGATTTGAATCCAAGAGTTGGCACCTAACAGACTGAGCCAACTGAGCACCTCTCAATATTTTTGATATTTGATATCTATGTATCAATATCAAAATATTTGATATCAATATTTTTGCCTCGTGGCATTTAAAACTTTTGACAGATGAGAATAACAGTTTCTTAAAGATTTATTTGTTTGTTTTAGAAACAGAGAGAGTGAGCAAGTAGGGGGAGAGGCAGAGGGAGGGAAGCTTCAAGCAGGCTCCCCGCTGAGCACACAGCCCAACTTTGCCCTGGATCTTACAACCCCAAGACCACGACCAGAGCCAAAACCAAGTGTTGGACACTTAACTGATGGAGGCACTCAGGCATCCCTGAAAATAACATTTTTAAATGACAGAGTGAATTTTTTTCAAACATCAAAAGCAGCTGAATTTAATGGTGAAGCATGTACTGATTGAGGCTATAAGATCATTTTCTCTTTCAACTCTCAAACTAAGCCTGTAACCTAAGCCAGAACAGCTGCTTTGATGAGAGTCATCCCAAAACTCTTACTTTTCAGGATCATCAGACAAAGGAGTCTTAATCATGCAAAGAAATCATAACGGCAAAAAAAATAAAAATAAAAAAATAAAAAAAAAAGAAATCATAACGGCAACTCTGACATGTTCATTTCAAAATACAATGAAGTCCTTCTAAGTGAAGGGCAATATACAGATTTTGCTTGACTTGAATGAAATCTTGTTCATGACACACTCTTGTTTTGCTGAGTAACTTCTCAGAGTAAAAAAAGTTTTCAAATATGCAAACTCAACCAAATCTAACACACATTTATAGCCTAAAATAGATGTAAATTTTTTATACCCGTAAGCAAATGTTTTAACTAATAATAAATACAGTCTCTTTTCAGTTGTTTTTTTGCAGTCTGTATGCAGTTTTTTTCATACACAATTCCAAGAGTCTTTGAAATTACAATGTCCTAACAACCATCAGCTTTATCAACCCTTACACCATATATGTTTGAACAGATCCAATTTCTACTGAGTCTTCCTGCTTACTCATTTCACTCTACTATAAACAGTAAGACTCATGCCCTTTCTCAGCCCCGGTTTATACCACGATGTGAATTTACAGAGCTTCCTGCCCAATGATGATAAAGATGAAGCTGTCTATTCATAAGAGAAAAAAACCAGCAGCATTTACTGTATGACTATGTGCCAAGAACGGAGCCAACTTTTTTTACACAGATTTCCAATCCTTACAACAACCATTAATTGTATCTCCATTCTACAGGTTAGGAAATTGAGATGCAGTAAAGTTACCGGCTTCCTGAGAGACACTCCTAGGAAGGCTGTATCCCTTCCCATACCTGATGATCTCACTGAGGAAATGAAGCCAACGAATCACAAACTGTGTTCCTGCCCTGCCCTGCCCTTCATCTGTGCACAAATGTTCAGGACTCCTCATGATACCACGAGAAAAGTTTCACTGATCCTTTTTGAAACCCAGTCTTTCCACTTAATCACTGGATCCTACTACCCCTCCCTCCCTTTCTTGTGAAATATATGCATCCTTGAAGTTATTTCTTTTCTGCATCCTTTTTTACTGGATTGTTCCCATCAGCATACAGAACTGTTGCCTTACCTCCCAACTTTGAAGAAAATTTCCTTGACCAATTATTCCCCACTGATTACATCATCCCATACTTGTTTTCTTTCCTATACCAAATTCTCAAGTGAATTGTCTATATTGAACACCTCAATTTCCCCTCTTTCATTGACATTTTAACCCACTCCAATCTGGCTTATTGGCTTGCTGCTCCTCAGACTTGCTTAGTTATAGTCTCCATGTAGCCCAGGTGCAGTGGGTGTCTCCTTACCTCAATTTACTTGGCCTCTGGACCGTCCTAGAAGCTAATCAACAGCAGGGTCCTAGAGGATTCTATGTTCCCAAGAAAGACCTCTATATAATGTGTGTGTAGTGGCTATGAACATAAAAATGAAATCCTTCCATATGGAATATATTCTATAACTCTGTCTAATCATAGATCCTGGGGTGTTTTCTTTTCAGCTTTTATAAAATCCTCAATCCAAAACTTACAAACCCAAGAACTATGTACCCAAGAGATCCTTTCTTTCAAGTCTCTTTTTTTTTAATTTTTTTTTTAATTTTTATTTATTTATGATAGTCACAGAGAGATAGAGAGAGAGGCAGAGACACAGGCAGAGGGAGAAGCAGGCTCCATGCACCAGGAGCCCGACGCGGGATTCGATCCCAGGTCTCCAGGATCACGCCCTGGGCCAAAGGCAGGCGCCAAACCACTGCGCCACCCAGGGATCCCTGGTCCTGGGGATGAAAAGTACAACATAGGGAATATAGTCAATGATACTATGATAGCATTGTATAGGAACAGATGGTAGCTACACTTGTGGTGAGCATAGTATAATATATGCAGAAGTTGAATCACTATATTGTACACCTGGAACCAATGTAACCTGTACCAACTATATTCAAATTTAAAAACTTTAAAAAATCTCACTCAGGACAAAAATTATACTTCCCACCAGAATCCTTGAAATACCCTATTTTGCTTATTAAAAGGAAGGCAAAATATTTGTCATTTGGAGTCAGGATCTCCAAGCATTGAACTCTTCTGAAGAGTCTTGTAGTTTGGCTGTGCCTAGCTTGGCTTTTGCTTTTTGGTGCATGCCACCCTCCAGCCATTCCTAGTTACATGTGTACGTAGAGGTCTCCAGACTATTTAGCCCAAAAGCTGAAAGTCTCTTGTGGTTACAAATTCTTGAAAGAATGTTGTGTGTCCAGCTACTCTATTCTTACTCAATATGTCAATATGAGAACATACGTTGTCTGAAACATGGCTACTTTCCCTTAAGTTTACCCTGAGATCATTACAGGGATCATGATATTGTCACTAGAAAATAATCTTCCTACTTTCTTCCAGAGGAACTGGGGGAAACTATCCTTCTTTTTCCTGGAGCTGCTAATTTAGGTTGATGCAGGTTGCATACTGCCAGAATGCAGAAATAGACCTGCATTATACCTTTCCCAACACACAAAACTAATACAAGAAAGCAAAGCAAATAGATGGAGATACAAGCAAAAAGCCTTGCCCTCATAGAACTTACAGGAAAGCTGCTGGTGAGACATAAAATAAAACAAGCAAATATATAAGATAGTATATAGCAATACATGATAAAGAAGAAACACAGGGAATGGTTAGGTGGGAGCAGTGTTGATGTTAGATAGCATGTTGATGTTTGAAGCTTGGGAAAACCTCACTGAGAAACTACATTTGAGGAAAGACCTCAGTGAAGTGAGGGATAACTTGCATGGATATTGGGGAGTTTTTCAGGCAGCAGTAGTGCAGATGCAAAGGCCCTGGGAGGGAGCAGGCCTGGTGTGATCAAGGAACTAGAAGTCGGCCACTGTGGCCACAGCACGGTAAGTGAGGGAGACAAGGCAGACATGAGGTTTGGGAGGTCATATGGCACAAGCTCATGCAGGCCCTATTGGATGCAGTTATTGGGCTTTACTCTGAATATGGTCAGAAGCCACCATCATGATTTGAGTGCACGGTCACCCCTGTGGCCAGCCTATCTGCCACAAGACCCACCTGCCTTGGTTACTAACATTCCTTGCTAGAGGCCACCTTGGCTCTGCCTGGCTCTGTGGCCACCAGACACACACGACTTAAGGATGTATAGGAGTGGGCACGTACATCTCTTTGTGACCCGCACTGTAACTTGTCATTAGAATCCTGCTGCTGCCACTGTGCCATCTGCTGCCCCAGCCCCACCTCCACCCCTGGCTGAAGCTGTGCGATTGCAGGTGTGCAACTACCCCACTGCGGATACCACCCTGTCCCATCCTCCTCCCACATCCCAGAGCTGGCATCCTGTGCCTCAGAGTTCCTGAGTTCAGCACATCGGTTCTCTACATTTTTTAACAGACCTCACTGTCCCCTAATCCCAAACATGCATTGGACTGGCCTGGGGACACATTCAAGCAACCACCACCACTCTCAACTCATCACTCCTTTCACCAGTGATGTTGTACTGTGTCAATCTCACAAGCCTGGATCATTCTTAGCTCGGTTTTTCCCTTGAAGATCCTATAGCCATACCCTCCCTGGCCACAAACAGAATTCTTGGCAGGCAAAACACAGAAGATCAATAACCCAAAGCAATGCACATGGCTTGAATTTTCTCTTATGTGGCTCCTCAGGGCTTTTGAAAAAGAGTCTTCTTCTAGAGATGATTGTTCCACCATTTTGGCAAAAAATGCTCAGGAGTTCTTGAATTCGAGTTGAGAGCATTAAGAAGTTGTGTTTCAATGTGGGAAACTCACTAGGAAGATCAGAGGAAATGCAGGCTGGAACAGAGCATCCTGGAGCAGTTTTTCATACCACTGGACAGCCAGCCTCCTAACGACTCTGATATATGCTTGAGAATATGCTTCTGAAAGTCACCCTCTATCTCTAAACATCTTGATGGGCAATAATTTATAAGTTTATAAGTTGCAGGAAATTAAAGGAATAAAGACTCTGGGGAAAGGAATTCTGAGGTGTGTGTGCCACCAAAAAATGGCAGAGTAAAGGGGAAGGAGGGATGGATGGGGCCACAGTAAACTACATTCAGGCCAAAAGTTGTGATAGGGTTAGACAGGAAGTGACTTTGCATTCCAAATGACTTTGATAAATCAGACAGGAGATAAGGGCAATAATTAAACTTACTGTCATCAATTATATAATATCATATTTTATTAAATTATCATTCTACTTTGAAAAAAAACCTCAGTTGGTTATAGCATCGTTATCTTGAGCCAGTTTTCTCAAGGTGGATTAAGCTGATCATATTTCATTTTTAGGGTGAATTAGAAACAAATTCTAAGGGCAAACTTGTGGTAAGAGTAAATTTATGCCAATTTCCAGTGCACTTTCTTTTTATGCTAACATTTCTATTGTGCTCCTGAAAATGAGTGTGGCTAATTCAGGTTGATGCGCAGTGAGTTTTTGGATTAACAGTATCCAAGCCCCTACTCTACTGAAAATATAAGGAAAAGAGAGGTATTAATTATACCAAAAAGTAATAACTAAACATAACTTTGAGTGAGACTTCTTACATCTTAAAACGGATCTCCTTTGACTATACCTACCCTACCATGGTAATGAGTATGGCTATAAGTCTATGAAATGATTTCAAATAAGAAAATAAAGACAAAAAGCGAGTATTGAGGAATCTATGAAATGGTATAGATTCTCTCCCTCAACTTTATATTTGCATCTGACCATTCTGGAAACAGAAAACAGAACTCTCATCCTGAGGCAAAGTTTCAAGCAAAGATGTGTTCCCTTATCTTCAATCTATTCGAAACCTAGAAACTATTCCCTGTCCTCAAAGGCAAAGTTCAAGAGGATGAGAACCATAATTATTCATTTTTATATGCTAGCGTCTGGTACACAGTAGATCTTCAACAAATGTTTGCAGAGGAATAAAGGAATTAACCAAGTCATTATCTTCAGTTTGATAATTAAATAATCTATAGCTGAAAGCATTTTCACACAAGTTAAAGAATGACCACCTGATGTATGAATGTTATCAAAGCAAAAGTGAACAAAGGCCTAACAGTCTTGGGTAGGGGAAACTTCTTTGGTTGACAATTACATGTACATCAGAGAATAATTTGGTGAAATCTAAACTTATCTGAGAGTGGAGTAAAATAGATAGTGGAGTAAAATAGATAATGGAGATGACATTTAAAAGATATTCGCAAAAGAGCCAAAATTCTAAAGTGGATGGAATTGTATTAGAGAAATCAAGAGTACCTCATTTAATATGGTGTTTTGAGGAGTGCCTGCGTGACTCAGTTAAGCATCTGCCTTGGGCTCAGGTCATGATCCTGGGAGTCCTGGATTGAGCCCCCACATCAGGTTCTCTGCTCAGCAGGGAGTCTGCTTCTCCTCCTTCTGCCCCTGCCCCTGCTTATGCTCTCTCTCACTTGCTCACTCTCTCAAATGAATAAAAAAAAATCTTTAAAAAAAGTTTTTTAAATATGGTGTTTTGAGAGTTAAATAATATAATATGTGTAAAACCTTCTAATAGTGCCTGAGACCTAGGAAGTGCTTTGCAAATGTTGAGTGATAGTAATAGCGGACGTAATACTGTCAGCACTTAAATTGATCAAACCTGGAGAAATATCTTTTTGAGACTGCAATCAACTAAAGAAATATTTATCAATCACCTGCAATGTGCCAATTCTGTACAAAACACTTGAAATCGAGAGATGAATGAGACATGATTTCTGCTTCCAATATGTAATGTAATTATAAATTATTAAATGGTAACACAGGAGGAGGTATAGTGGAGGTGTTTTCAAAGCTCCATTGGGACAGAGGAAGATGAACAACTTGACTATTAGCTTCTAGACTCTAACCCCATCTAGAAGGGAGCATGAGGCCTTCATAGAGCCTTGAATCCCAGAGCAGGCGAGCAATGGTTTTCCAAGCAGAAAAAACACATTTAATTTTTTTAAAAAATTCATTTAATTTAAATGAATTAAATTTCATTTTAATTCGAGCATAGAAAACACAAGACAAGGGCGTTGAGTAAGATTAGGAAGATAATGTTAGACTAGCAATGTTAGACTGTGAAAGGCCCTGTAGGTTTCTTTTTCTTTTTAAATTTTGTTTATCGATTTGAGAGAGTGAGTGCATGTGCAGGAGTAGGGAGAGGGGCAGCAGGGCTGGTGAAGGGTCGGGGGAGGACAAGCCGAGCCAATTTGACTCAGTGCTGAGCACAGAACCCAATTTGGGGTTCAATCTCATGACCTGAGATCATGACCTGAGCCGAAACCAGAAGTTGGTCATTTAACCGGTTGAGCCACCCAGGTGCCCCTAGAATTTTCTTGTAGGCAATATAAAACCACCAACATTTTAAAGTATAGTATAGCCTGAAATATAAGATATTTTAAGATGCATTTTATTAAATACTTTGAAAACCTTATGAGAGCTGAGCCACTGAAAAAAAAACTATAGAACATAGAGGTCTGAAGTGTTTCACAAGACAGACACTAGCCCTGTCTGTGTCACTCCCTGGGAGGCACCTGGAGAAGCTATAATGTTATCAGTTGCACTCCAGTGAATTTTAGAACTTAATTTAGTATCAGGGATTAATTAAGGCATTGGAAGGAATCTGGCTCATTGCCCCTGACCAAGGTCATTAAACAATGTTATTTTTGCATTTGTTATATACAAAGCTAATATTAATCCTGATTTTCTTATATTTTAATGTTTTATCCCATAATTGCACATGCAGAGGCAAGAGAAACCCTGAACAAACTCCAAGGCAATTAACTGGAAATCAGAAAAACTCTCCTGATTTCTTTCTTTCAATATTCTATGGAAGCTATACTGGCAAAGTGTATGATGGTCTTCATGTGTGAATCCTTCTTTTTAGAAATGAAAGCACCTATTAAAAGTTTAGAAGTACTGACTATTATGAATATAAATGGGATTTCAAATACGATGGGCTTCAAAATGATTCTATTCTATGTGATAAGAAATGAAAGCTTCTGAGTCCAAAAGTTATGTTTCAGAGGCAAGCATTTTATACCTTCCATATGCATTTTTACATTTTATTGTGGAAGGAAGTCTCCTTGGAATAAGGCAACTCTCTGTCCTACATTTGGTAAAGAGCTGTATCTGGATATTGATAGGGAGTTGTTTCAATAGATCTTTATTATTATGGATTTTCATGACAACAACTCCGAGTTCATTCCAGATTCTCTCTATTACATTCAAATTCTTCGGTGACTCGGCTGGTTGCAGCATTAAATGTGTCTTCCTTTTTCCTCAAGAAGATTTGTACGTGTTTTGATGGACTCTTAGTGTCATGCTGAAAAATAAATGGTCTTTATTTTTCCTTTCCAATGTCAACAGTTTGGGATGATTATATCCCTCCAGAAATTACTGTTGTTCTGTGGTTGTTTTCAAGGTCCACTTAAGTACCTAAATCTGCTCACATTTTTATCCTTGGTATTGCAGTTTGGAAAAATGTAAAACGTTACAGAGCAAAAGGAAGGCTATCTTTAAAGGAAGAATGGCAATTTTTACCTCCACTTAAAGGAAAGTTATAGAGCTGTTGAGTGGCTTGGAAGCCTCGAGAGGTTAAATAATTTCTCCAAGGTCACATAACTTATAAGTGGCAGGTCTGCTAGACTCCAAACTTCAGTCCACTGAAGATCCCTGGGTCTCTGTTCATATGGGTGTTAGGCTAACTGATGTTTCAGCATGTGTTTTCTGAGCACCTGGACTCAGGCAAATGAGGAATTAAAATGTACTTCTCTATGTTTATTCATTCAAACGACTTTTTTCAAGCACCTGGTGCTGGGCCTTATGTTTGCAAAAAATAAATTAAACACTGTTCTCGGCCTGAGGAGGGCTTAGGCTAATTAAGGAGGAAATCTCATGAATTAAAGAAAGAAAGGGAGAAAAACCATTATATTAACTGCTGTTAAAAAGGAAGGTGAAGAGGAGGAACGAGATCTGTACCATGGTAATAAGGTGCAATGGTAGGGCCAAGGAGTGGGTCTGGGGATGGGCTGCTCCTAGAATATTTATAGAAGAAGCAGGCAGACACAGGAAGAAGTGCCCACTCTTGTCAAGTATGTGACAAAATTCAAACTTTTCAACTTAACTCCTGGAGAGAGCTCAGACCCCTGATTTTCATTTGACCACTTATATCCGATAAGCTACCTAGTACTATCCATATCTCTCAAATCGTACCTTCTTTTTCAATTCTCATTTTCACCATCGTAGCCAAAACTGCCATGATCCTAATAATGTGTTACAAGGATGGAAACTTACCTGGTTCTCCTAGCCTTCAGTCTCAAACCCTACTGCTAGCTCCTAGAGCTCTTTTTGGCATACACACTTGGCCATATTACTCTGAAAACTATTTGCCATCCATCCAATTTTTTCGAGTAAAATCTTAAACTTAGACCCACAATAAAATGTAATTTATTTGCCTAAGAACTACTCCCAACCCTGTGGGCCACTGGGAAATATAGTTTAAAAATACTCAAAAGATCAAGAAGGACTCCGTGGTACAGCCTTCACAGGCATCATGACTACTAATTACAAGGTGGAGTCTTGAGTCTTGTTAGGGCCCGGAAGCATGGTATATTACCTGGGAACATGTGAGAAATGCTGAATCTTAGGCCCCTCCCCCAGAGCTCAATCTTCCAGAAGCAGTACCTTTTAGTAAATCATATGCACATTCAAGTTTGGGAAACACAGACTTAAAGTACTGCAGCATTTTGCAGTTTTTGCCTGATGATCGATCCTTGAATGATTTCCACGATAACACTCGCTCATCTTCCTGAAGGTGGATATCTGACAGCAGTGCATGTTTGCTATTTCATGCCTCCTGTCTCCAGGTGGATTGGACACCTTCTCAGACCCTGTTGTGTGCCCCTTTCACTCTGTCACTTCACCATCTGGATTTACCTGCTGGGCCTATTTCCTGCCTTCAGTCTCTGACAATTGGGAAACAGCCCATTCTTGAACATGGCAGTAGGGTTCCCACCTGGCTATGTCTTTTCCCACTCCTCAAATGGATGTGATCCATCCTCTTGAGACCCTGCAGCACTCAGTATCATTCTCATACAATGAGTATTCCAGGTTTTGTTTTTTCAGCTAACCTGATTTTCTTTATTACAAGATTGAAAGCTTACAGGGAGTGCAGATTCCTTAATATTTATGTTTAAGTGTTAACAAAGTATGTCCGGAGTGGATTGATGATTGTGGTAAGGGAAATAGATAAAGGGGAGTGAGTTAAGTCAAATGACCTAAGTTTTATTTTCACTCTGCTGAAAACCAATGTACCTTAGTCAAGTCACTTATGCTCTGCAATTCAAATTTCCCTTCTGTTACTTGACGAGTCCCTTCCAACTCTCAGATTATATTATTTGTGGGTGGTGGTGGTGGTGCTGGTGGTGGTGGTAGTGTGTGAAACATCTGCCAAGACTATAAATTTCAAGTTATATTCATTGGAATTACAAAACTGAAATCCATTATACATGTAGGCTTCTTTAATTCCTAGTGTTCTGTAAGTACATCCTATACTAAAAACTGCGGAATGTAAAAATAAAGAAAATCAGCACTTCCGAACAAAATTCCATGGAGTTATTAGATTCATTTTTAAAGGAAGAAAATTTGATCATGAAACCACATTTAAACAATTTTATTTATTCTCTTAAAATCTCATTTCAGAAAACTTTATAAGGAGTTTATAATAAAAGACTTAAAATACCACAAGATGATGAACCAGAGTAAATAAAAATAAGACCAGAAATATGAAATGCAACAGAATGAGGCCCAAAGGTAAGGGGAACTTTTAAGACATTTGTTTTGCGTCTTCCCTCATACACAAGTAGACAATGGAGATCCTGGAGTTACTCTGTGCTAAGCTTTTAGCAGCAGCCAACACAGAAAGGGAAATTTTCCCAGCTAAATGATTCATATCTGGCACACGAAATGGGCCATGTCATTTCTGTAATCAAGATTTGTTGAACATTGGAAATGCAGCTAGAAAACATTCTTCCAATAAATATTTGGAAAGTTTATCTTTCGTAGTTTTTTTAAACTTTCAGCTTTAATTGAGGGATAACTGACATACAAAATTGTAAGATATTTAAAGTATATATAGTGGTGGTTTAGATACATAAAGATCCCCTCCCCATTTTTTAAATTTTTTCAAAGATTTTATTTATTTATTCATGAGAGACAGAGAGAGAGAGAGACAGAGGCAGAGACACAGGCAGAGGAAGAAGCAGACTCCATGCGGGGAGCCTGATGTGGGACTCGATTCCGGGTCTCCAGGATCAGGCCCTGGGCTGAAGGCGGTGCTAAACCACTGAGCCACCAGGGCTGCCCCCCTTTTTTTAATTAACACATCCATCTCCTTACTTTTATGGGTGTGTGAGAGGGAACATTTGAGTTCTACTCTCTTAGCAAATTTCAATTATACAATACCATTTAGTGCTGACAATTGAATGAAGACATGTATATCTGAAGAGACAATAGAACTGTGGTTGGGCTGGCCACCTTTTGTGAAAGGCAGAGATTCTATTAAAATACAGTTACTTGCCCAAATATAAAACCAAAATTGTATCAAGACAATTTTTTGCATCTTTTCTAAGGCACAGAACAGACGATGAGGACTTCAAAGTTATTGTTCACTGTGTGAGTCAAACAATTTTAACCTTGAAAAATTTAAAGGGGTATAACATAGACAAGCACTGAGTACAAAGGGAAAGAGAAATGTCCCAATACATATGAGGAATAAAAGAATTTTATTGTACCTGGATTTAACTTCAATAAATGCTTTTTAGCTGTCTCCACAATGACATTGGTCATTTGGCTAGATAAAATGCTGAGTGCAAAATTTTAATAGAGATAATTTTAAAGGCATAGAAAAAAAAGATGGTGCACAAATACATTAAAATGTTAGTGATGTTGGGGTTATAGCTAGTGTTAATTTTTCTTTATAGCACGGTTTTCACAATTTTTACAATGTATGCAAATTAGTATTGCAATCATAAGTACAGCATATATTAAACATGATAAAAATACAAAGAAAAAAGGCATGCTATTCCATTGCAAGATGAATGAAGACTGCTTTCAAAAGAGTTACCAGAGGTATAATTCCGCAGTCGGCAGGGAGTCTGTATTTCTGGGCCAAAACATTCTGGCCATTTTCAAGGGGAAAAAAAACCCCACAAATTAATAAAGATAAATTGCCTAGAGATAGATTTTAATGAAAGTGAACGTACAACAGCAGCATATTTATTACCTTGAACTGGTGATTTAACAGAGGCACATCTGGTCTTGGAATACATACTGTTTAAACTATTTAGCACATCTGGTCTTATCTTATTAAGCAAATAATGCAAATTCAAGTATAATTGAGGACCTCCTCATATTCATGGGAACTATGTGTAAAAAAAAAAAAAACAAAAACAACTTTCCAAATAGCAAAATACATGCAAGCAAACACAGGAACCCCTACAGAAAAACACATGTTAATATTCAAGTTAAATAAAGTATGTACTGGACCATGGATAAATCTGGAAAATGACAAGCACAATTCAAGACATACTTTGTTCCAGGAAAGCAGTAGTATTATAAAATGAAAAGAAACAAATAAATGTATATAGTACATTCTAAAGAGCAAATTTTAAATTACAGCTCACACAGGATCATACCTTTAACTCATGCCTACATCCATTCATTAGCTAACATTGCATACGTACTTTGATGTGCCAATTTCCAGTTTCTGATCTGATGGGGCACTGGTGATCAAGTGCTGATCCCAGCAAGCACACCGCTTCAATGACATACAGGGAAAGCATCTTAATATTTCAGAGAAGACCCCAAACAGAGAAAGAAAGATCAGGCTATGAGTAATGTCTAATTTTAGACCTCACCTGCAATTGAATTGCTAATAATCCATAATGCATCTCCCATAAATATAATCAATCCATTGTGAACTCTCCACTACACTAGCAAGCAGAGATTTGTTTGATTGAAATTTATTAAATGCATTAGTTGATGGTGAGACTTAACCTTCTCCATCCTGTTCTTCACTCGACCTGGCCTACATCAACATCCAATAAATAATTATCAACATTCAATAAATGAATTAACTGTTCAGTAAGGGATTGTTTATTTGACGCCTTAATGTTATTTTTCGCTGTTTCCCTGTAAGAGATTCACAGCAAAATTTTCATCTATCCAGGAAGCTACAAAAAAGGTCTAAAAATTTGTTTTAGAAATGACCTTAAGTTGTTTAGGAGTTTGGACTCATACAAAAATCATTACAAAATGTAATTAAATCATTTAAATCATTAAATTACAACTCCTATAAACATCACTGGGCATGCTGACCCGAATATCATGTTGCCAGAGGGCATTCCATTTTGCTGCATCATGTTTTATTTGAATCTGCATTGTATTTTCAGAATAAAAGGATATTGTAATTATTAGGAATGCTGTGTTGACATTTGTCCAGAAGAGTTTTACCCCTTTTATGTGTGATTTTATTTTCTAAAGCAATAAAAATATTCCAGTGAAACACATCTCTAATTTAATATTAATGTGAAAATGATTTCTCTTTAAGAGATTACTTTTGAAAAGTGTTGAAACAAATTATTCCTCAAAGCAAAGAATTATCCATCCAATTTATTTTAAAAGTGTTCTTCTGTTTAGCATAAGCAAAATATCTAACCAAAGCTTTGACCACTTCTTATCTCAGTATTTTTAAGAATAAAACATCAAGGCAAGTTACTGCTCTCAGTGAATTCACAACCTAGCCAGGTAAACACATCAAAAGGAACATATACTAAAGATTATGAACTATTTTGTGAAATATACAGTAAAGTATATAATAACAAAATCACAGGATGCCTGAGTGGCTCAGTGGTTGAGAGTCTGCCTTTGGCCCAGATCGTGATCCCAGGGTCCTGGGATTGAGTTCCGCAACAGTCTCCCTGTAGCGAGCCTGCTTCTCCCTCTGCCTAAGTCTCTGCCTCTCTCTCTCTCTCTCTGAGTCTGTCATGAATAAATAAATAAAATCTTTAAAAAAAAATAGCAAAATCGCAAGATGCAAATAATTAGTAAATAGCTCAGATATAAGACCCTCAGGAAGGGCTAGAGGAACCCAAAATGATTCCATGCAGGAGGCTGGAGCTGGGAAGAGCTTGAAAGGGAGGGATTTTGTGTAAAAACACAGAAATGGAAGAGCCTTCAAAGTTAATAGTGTGGTGGATGGAAATTTCCTAGGAAACTCTTTATAGCCCTTCCAGCTCTCTCTAATCAGACTAAAAGAGCTATTCTAGGCAAAAATGGAGTTCTAGGGAGACTTATCCAAAAATATATAGGACAGTTATATATACAATACATATTAGAAGGATATGCATGTAAAAGATTTGATGCTCTCTCTATATATCTGAGGAATATATATTATAGCATGTATATGTACTATATCAGGGGACCCAAGTCCTACCTATGAACACAGATTGCTCCAAGATCTAAATTACTGACCCTCAAAATTTACTTTCCCAACAAAGCCCTTCAAAGAAAATGGTGTTTATCTTTCAGATCCACAGATTTCTGTTCCAGTAAGTAAAATCATCCCACAACCAGCCAATTAGGAAGCTTAGGATGCAGCCTCTCCCATTAATGGGTTAATCTGACCCAAACCCCTGTCATCTCTCACCTGGACTATTGCAATAAACTTCTCCACATTGCCCCTGTCATCACAATCTATTCAATGGGTGGTGTAAAAGAACAGAAATGTATTTCTCATGGTCCTAGAGGCTGAAGTCTAGGATCCAGGGGCCAGCCAGTAAGGTTTCTCCAGAGGCCTCTCTCCTTGGTTTGCAGGTGGCCACCTTCTCCCTGTGTCCTCACATGGCCTTTCTTCTTTTCCTCATACACCTAACGTCTGTCAGATGTTCTAATCTCTTTGTTTTATGAGGACACCAATTAGATTGAATTAGGAGGGCTCCACCCTTAGGACCTCATTTAACCCATTCCCTCCTTAAAGGCCAGATCTCCAAATATAGTCACCTTGGGGCTTAAGACCTCAACATGTGAAGTGGGTGGGGGAGGGGACACAATTCGGTCTATTCCAGTATCATCCAATGGTTTCCCATCACACCTAAGAGAACAAGCCAATGTCTTTTTGGTGGCCAGCAAATGGTACCTGATATGGCCATCTCCATTTCCATGCTCTCTCTAGCTACTGTGCTCAAGTAAATTGGCCTCCTTGCTGTTTCTAGAACTAACAGGCACCCTCTTATACTTGCTACTCTCTTTTACAGAACAGTTTTTTCCTTCAGATCTTTACTAAAAGGCCACTTCTCTAGGAGACATCACTACCTAATTTACAGTCTTGATCCTTGGGGCTCATCTGCACGTCATAACCCCCTTTCCTGCTTTATTGTCCATCAAGGCATTTATCACCATCTCTCCCAATATTGAAAGGATATATCTTACATATTTATGTGTTTATTGTCTGTCACTAAGCTTCATGGTGATGACATGTCTGTCACTAATCTTCATTCTTTGTTTTATTTGCTGCTCTTCTCCATCATCTTTAACAGGAACAGGTATTCCCCTGTGATTCCACCTATCAAGGTGACAGAAATTCATGACTGTTTACTGTTGATGGGAATTATAAACTATTTCTAGAACATACTTGGTCTTGGCCAGTAGGTGACCTCCGCTTTCCCCTACTTATTAATAAACTTTTACTGGGTTCTTGAACATCTTTCGGTCTGCTGACTTTGCACAGCTACTCAAAATCCATTATTATTTCTCGTTCCTTTGCTTGTATACTTAGAACATGCTGAAATCAGCACATAGGAATTCATAAATTCAGACCTCAAGGGCTTTTCTATGAAAGTCCATGGTTTATTGAGGTGTTAACAAAACACTAGTAGTGCAAACAGAAATTCCAGATTAAAGAAGAGAACATTTATTTGGCTACCCGCCCCCCTCCCCACCCATGCGTCAGGCACTTAATAAATACACAATTTCCTTGAATCCTTACAACATGCCTGCATATTTCTAATATATTACTATCAAGTCTAATGATTTGATTGTCTCCCTTCAAACACAAAAGCCCACATATTCCTTTAATATAATAAAATCTACATTTTTTTCTCCCGAGTATGCAAAATTTATTACAACCCTCAAAGATTTTATTTAATGGTCCTATATTTTATCTTCTCAAGCAAGCTAACATCCTCCTGTCTGGACACCACTCTGGTCTCACACTAGTACACACTTGAAAACACCCTGGGTCTTAGAGGCTTGGTTTAACCAGCAACTCATGAAGGGAGTAACAGGTACATCCCCTCATCCAACTACCTCTGGGGCAGAGGTTTGCAAATGGCATTCCTCAGAAGGATTCCTCGGAGGTCTTCAACAATTTTCAAAATGCAGCATAAAGGAGTCATTAAGAACATGGACCGCTGAGTTCAAATATCCACCCTTCCATTCACCAGCATATGTCTTGGGAAAATACTTCACTTCTCTATAAAACAGGAAGGATGATGCTGATGAGAATGCAAGTACTCAGAGTGGTGTTAAGAGAATAAAAATGAAAGAATACATGGAAAAGACTTAGAATTGTGCCCACAACCTGTGAGAGCATTCAATAAATGTATGTTGTATTTTGCCACTTGCTTTTCTTATTCATACAAACACATCACATTTTTTTTCTTTTTCCTTATGACATTTAGTTGATTTCTAATCGTTTTCTTTAACGAATAGAGCCATGCTGAATATTCTCACGTTTCCAGAGGCTTATGTGAAAATTAGTCTAGTGTGCACACATAGAACAGAGTTTGCTGTTCGGGAAATGTTCATATGCAGTGTATCTAGACATTCCAAACCTGTTCTCAAATGTTTTTGTATCAACCTTTATCGACCCCACTGTTATAAGACACCCTCACCGTCACCTGATATTGTCAGGCTTTATGAATGTGCCTCTCTGATGTGTGTGAAATCATGCCATCCTTCCATTCTCACTTCTGTGATCATTAGTGAGGTTAAACATGTTTTCATTATATCGGACTTTCAGATTTCCTTTTCTACCAATTGTTTAACCACTACGATTTCTGCTGCCTTTTATTGGTCAAGGAAATTCATAAAACCAGCCTAGATTCAAGGGCAGGAAAAACAGCGTCCATTTCTAAATGAGTAAAGCACCACACACATACACAGAAGGAAGGAAGGAGTTGGTAACCATCTTTCACCATCTACATTGTACCTTTATTGGTTGTATTGTTTGCCTTTTGCAAGGTTTTAGCTAATTTTAGAGGAGTTATCTCTATCTTCTAAATAATCATTCTTTGCAGGTTAGGCATCATGAATATTATTTCCCCATATGTGGCTTTTCTTATCACACTTCAGGGTGTTTTTGACTCACAGAAATTCTCAGTTTTGCTGTTAGTACCCTGTCTTTAATTATTTTTACTAAGGAGAAAGTTACAGGGTTCATGTTAGGTCTCAAAATATCTGTGCAACTCCTTCCATTTATTTACTCAAGACCAAGCTGAGTAATATCAAACTGCTTCATGACCATGTCCCAGTGAAGAAGAGAAAGTTATCTTGAATTCACAATCTACTCAAAATGTGACATACTCCATATGAAATCTAATCGTAGTCCATGTGCTTCTTACTTTACTTTTGCTCAGTGCATAAAATCCCAACAATATTTTTTAAAAAACTCCTTGTAGAAAACCTGAAACCACTTCTCATTTCCTTATGCTCCAAAGTGAGCTGTTAATTCAGCTTGAAGAAGTTCCTCATACAGAATGTCTTTCTCTTTGTTTTTCTTCTCCTGGCTGGCACATTTCTTGACATAAAGTAGGCACAACTTGACTGTTTGCTTAATTGTATTTAATTGAAGATATAAAACCAAGGTTAAAGTGGTTATAAAGTTTATGAAGGATTTTTTTTAAATCACTAAAGTTGAAGCCAGTGAAGTGAGAGCTAAGATTCTAAAACATCTATTTTATTCCATCTAAAAAATTCCTAATTATTATGTTACTGATTATTGCAAAGCATTTTAAATGATTTTAAAAAGAAACAACAAAGAGCACAAGGGTAGAATTTTTAAGTATAGATCAGGAATTTGAGCCAATTCCGATTTATTTTATTGCTAAAGTTAATGAACCTTTTAGACTGTAGTTTCAATATGAAATTATGACACTATTCTTGAAATCTGTTCATGACTATTCATGGTGAAGAAGTTTTAGGTTCACTGAATTTACATGTTGCAGAAAGTCACAGCTTGAAACCCCATAGCTAAGAAACCTTGTGACTTCTAATTCAAGTTAATTTATGTCATGAATTTCCAGATATGTAAATCTGTAATAGATATTTTTATCTACCAAAACTGCAGTAAGGAGAGTGACAACTGTTTATTTTCTACCCAGTTTAGTGCCAGTTCCTGGGTTAGCACATTTAATAATGTTTTTATACATTCAGAAAATAGTTTAGGGTCTCTTATTTGTTTGTTCCAGTGTACTAAGCATGACTTCTTAAATTTCTAGCATAGTCCAGAGGCTCCAAAGATTTTAATGCATTTTTCAACAGTGATCATTAGAAATGTATATAAAAGATAATCTTACACTGTGGATATGAAGTTATTATAATCAAGGAAACTTTTTTTTTGAGAATCTTATAAAGCTTACAGATACTGTCCAAACCAGTGCACACCTACACAAAATTTGGCTTATAATTCTAGGAATTTCAAAGAATACTGAGGCCAATTCTTAGATCCCAGGCTAAGAATGTTTACCTAGTCCAATTGCCTTACTGGGAAGCAAAGCCCAGAGAGGTGCAGAACCTAACACTTCAGTGGCAGAGGTGGACTGAAATCCAAAACTTTGCTGCCTGAAGTCCATACTTTTTTTTTTTTCCTGCGCTGCACTCAAACGTAAAGGAGGTTACTAGAAAGAAATCACAGGATTAGAATTCAGAGTCCTCATTAGCTATGAAATGAACACAAGTGAGTTATTATACATGTAATAACTATAGCATAATATATTTAGAAGTGGGAGATGACCAAAACCAACAATCAAAAATGATAACCTACGCATGAGTGGCCAAAATAAATCCCACCAACTGAGCAGGGGTCATTGATGTAGGGCGGCTGATGGAAGGAAGGAGAAAGGAAGATTAAGGAGGAGAAGGAGAGGGGAGAGGACACAAGGGAAGAAGAGGAGAGGGGAAGGGAAGGCAGAAATAGGGAAAAAGAAGAAGGATATGTGGTGCCAGGGAGGTGGCAGGACTATGCTTCTTTTTTTTTTTAAGATTTTATTTATTTATTCATGAGAGACACAAAAAGGCAGAAACACAGGCAGAGAGGGAGAAGCAGGCTCCATGCAGGAAGCCTGATGTGGGACTCGAACGCAGGACTCCACGATCATGCCCTGAGCCAAAGGCAGACGCTCAACCACTGAGCCACCCAGGCATCCCAGGACTATGCTTCTTGTAGTTATTTCCTCCTCCAAATCTTGAGGTGGCTCTAAAGTTCACAGAATGTTTAATGTGAGTGGTTGCTTTGTGGAAATCACTGAATGGACTAAATGCTTTTTTCAGGGTGATGTGGGAGTTCAAAACAAAACTGTTTAAGAAAACCCTTTCAGATAACAGCACACAGAGTACTCCCCCCTTATTCATGAGGATATGTTCCAAGACACCCAATGGATGTCTGAAACTATAGACATTAGCCAATCGTATATGTACTATGTTTTTTCCAGTACATTCCTCTGATAAAGTTTAATTTATAACTTAGTTATTTTAAGCGATCAGCAATAATAATAAAAAGAACAATTACAACCTACTGTAATAAAAGTTATATGACTGTGATTTCTCTCTCTTTCTAAAAATGTCTTATTGTACTATACTCTTCTTGTGATGATGTGAGATGATAAAATGCCTAAGTGATCAGATGAAGTGAGGTGAGTAATGTAGGCATTATGATGCTACTATTGACCTTCTGACAATAGGTCAGAAGGAGGATCATCTGCTTCCAGACAAAGGTTGACTGGGGGTAATTGAAACTATGGAAAGCAAAACCACAGATAAGAGGAGACAACCAGGGATGCCTGGGTGGCTCAGTGGTTGAGTGTCTGCCTTTGGCTCAGGGTATGATCCTGGAGGCCCGGGATTGAATCCCACATCGGGCTCCCCACATGGAGCCTGCTTCTCCCTCTGCCTATATCTCTGCCTCTCTCTGTGTGTGTCTCTGTGTCTCTCATGAATAAATAAACAAAATATTTAAAAAAAAGAGGAGACAACCATTTTTCCAAAGAAAATTACAGGATCCTATCTGGCACTGTTAAGATTAAATTAGTTATCTAAGAGATTGAAATGATATAGGAACAAAACTGACTCAAGCCATCAAAATCTGGTAAATATCTTCTTCAGTATCTTTTAACCTGTGGCTCTTAGGTTCTTATTTGTTTTCTTCAATAGCCTTCATGTTTTAAAATATCAGACGCCATTAGAAACAAGAATTTCAGGTACTGAATTTAAATATATCTGTGATTCTTTCATGCACATGGATTTCATTAAGTTCAGTGAAGCAAATAAAATCTGTTGTTATGAAAGGGGCCTTTGACAGCTCATAATTACATAAAAATAAATGCATCACTTGAAGAGTAGAACAAAATTAAGATGTCAGCATTGATGGATCTCATAACTAAAATTTTCAAGAAGCACATTAAATCTCAGTAATTTCTTCCTGTTTTGTGTAGTTCTATTAAAATGGTAACAATTTTGCAGCAGCTTGACAGTATTTAATTCTTAACACATTATGAAAGTTAATTTTTAGAAATGATAGACTAAAATATATTATATTTAAATCTGCTTAGTTAATTAAACCATGAAAGAATAAGATGGCAATTGCAATAGGAATTCAACTTAATTCAAAACTTGGGTTAAATGTATAGATTGTAAGTAAATAATTGATTCTAATACTTACAAGGAAAAATTAAAATATTAAAACTTAAAGTGTCATTATATATGTTAAATGTTCATCAAAGAAAGAGAAATTGATATCTTCTAACGAGCTGTTCAAGTGGGTCAGTCAAGTTTGAGGGGGAAATTTTACAGCCAAAAACTTGAAGACCTGATGCAATCATGTTAGTGCAATAATTCAATAATTTTAATGTGATATTTGAAGTCCTACCACCAATGAATAATGTAGGAAGATAGGGGCAATTCTTGGAGTTGATTTAAGCAATCTTCTTAACTTTAGGCTGTTTACACTGAGCTCTAATTATGAATCCAAATACTTTGATTTTAGTTTAGTTTAGTTTAGTTTTTCAAATACTTCAATTTTGAAATTAAAGTCCACAATTAGGATCACCAGTTACTGGGGCTCCTCTAAGTTTAGCCACTTCAACCTTCTTTCCCCTTCCTGCACACTTTCCCCATGTCCACAACTTTCCTGTTTGGAATGGAAGAAGTTCCATCCTTCTGAAGCTAATTTGTTGGCCCTTGTCAATCATCTGTCAGGAGGACTGATTGGGGGGTAAATTAATTTCTAATCTATAAATAATTCTACCAAAACCCAGCATGTTCCCCCTTTGTTCCTCACAGCTCTATCTCAGTATGTCACAGACACAAAAACAGCCTGATGATGCTTGAACTTAATTGAAACCTCTGGGGGAATAATGATGTGAAAAACAACTAATTTTCAGGGAATGAACTTGCTGAGGACAAATTTTAAAAATGACTCATATAATATTTCTGTATTTTTATTTTCAGAAACAAATGCCCACCATCTGTAAGGCAAATCTAAGCAAGTACACCTTTCAGGTATAAGGTTTTATAAACATCAAATAATTATATATTTTGCTAACATTTCCATGACACTATCAGGATTAGATTGGATTGGATTAGATTAGATTATCTGTGCTTATAAATTTCAAATGTGTATTTATTACTATTTAATCCTAATGACATTATCATCAGTATCTTCATTAGAAACAATTAATTAGTTGTTCTTTGCTATTTTTGTTACAAATCTTCTTTTATATGGTGTCTTTTGAGTGACTTGAAAGGTAAGATTTTCCCAGATCAAGAAGATAATGTAGGACGTTCTTAACAGTGATAGTAAATTCTTTTTGGTAATATTGGTAGCCAGCAACAGTTAGGGTAGATAAGTATTATAGGTTTCACTTAAATCCTGAGTCTCAAATCAAAAGCTGTCATACATACATTAATTATAAAATAGACATGAAATAGTTTCATAGCCAGGTCTGTAAATTATTTGAAGTCCACAGCACCTTTCACAAAGATTCACCCAAAGCAAATGTGACAATATTCTCATTGTAGATAGAGCTTTGTTAACTATATTTCACAGTCAGGCATCGATTATCTTCCAAACTGATGGCTGAACATGAGACAACTTAGAAACCCAATCCAAAGCTCCACTCTTGGCTACTTGACTCTCAACATTCTAGTGTATTCATGGAATTCTGCAAATATGCTTAAAATGTCTATGTATCTTTTTTTAAAGATTTGTATTTATTTATTCATGAGACACACACACACACACACACACACAGAGAAAGAGAGAGAGAGAGAGAGAGAGGCGGAGACATAGGCAGAGGGAGAGGGAGAGGGAGAAGGAGAAGCAGGCTCCATGCAGTGAACCTGATGCAGGACTCAATCCTGGGACTCCAGGATCATGCCCTGGGCCAACGGCAGGTGCTAACCTGCTGAGCCACCCAGGGATCCCCAAGTGTCTATGTATCTTAAACACTGTGAGTTTCACTGGTAAACACCATGTCCATAACCCATTTTGCTTACCAAACAGCCACAATTTTCACCAATAGAAGCCTATTTCTAACAACCTTTATGCTACCTTCCTGGCTGAATAGAGAGACACCTGAAACGCTGTGGTAGCTACTTTTTGAATGTGGTTCTCCAGGGGAGAGAAGGAATACAGTAAATGAAGGCAGGCAAAAAAAAAGCCAGACTCCTCTAAATACTCCTTGATTTATAGATTTGACTTTGGAATTGTGAAATTGATTTACCTATTTGGCAAAGCAAACAAACAAAAACAACCTGTCAAGGAACCTTAACCTGTTCTCAGTAACCATGCTGCTGATAAAACAATTGGTCCTGGGATCCTGAAACTGGCATTATCCAGTATGAGCCAATGATTAGTCTTTGATACACGTGCAACAGAAATGTTTACACAGTCTATCAGAGGGCATGTACAAGATTATTCATTTAGCCAAAGGAGGAAACATGACAAATGTCCATCAACAGTAAAATAAATTGTGTTCTAAGTATTCAAAGCAACAAAAATGAACTGCAACTATATACAACAAAACAAATGGGGTTCATAATCCATAATGTGCAGGAGAAGCCAAACATAAGTCTATGTACATATGTATGTATGTATGTATGTATGTACCTATCTGTCATTTATCTATCATCTATGTGTCATAGGATTTCATTTAAAGTTCCCAAGAAAGGTTAAACTGAAATTTTTCTTCTTGCTACAAATCAAGATAGTGGTTGGCACTGAGTAAGAAGGAGGGAGCCAAACCTGAAAATGAGCACCAGTGAGTTTACTAGCATGCTGATAAGCTTCTGCTTTTTGGTCTGAATATTGGATATGTGGACATTCACAATATGGTAACTCATTGGGTTTTACACTTATGCTCTGTGGTCTTTTCTATATTTTATTTTATTTAAAATTCTTTTTAAGGAAACAGCTGCATTGGGGATCTCTGGGTGGCTCAGCAGTTTAGGGCCTGCCTTCAGCCCAGGGCCTGATCCTGGAGTTCCGGGATCGAATCCCACATCAGGCTCCCTGCATGCAGCCTGCTTCTCCCTCTGCCTGTGTCTCTGCCTCTCTCTCTCTCTCTCTCTCTCTGTCTCTCATGAATAAATAAATAAAATCTTAAAAGAAAAAGCTGCATTGACTGACATTTGAAAATGTTCAAATTTGATTTAAAATTTTATTTACAAGATATTTAGATTTTAAAACCAAATCATTAGAGATTTTAAGATAAGATCCACAATACTATCAATCCATACTCTCATGAGACGCAGCTCTGAGAATTTTCTAAAGAAAGTTTTCTGAAGCAAACTTTCATCACCTAAGAAAGAGTATAATACACAATCACTGCCCCAGCTTCACAATGCAGTGTGTTATACTTTTCCTGGATGTCTACTTAGATAATATGATTATTTAATTTAGTAACTTGATAATAACAATAATGTGCAAAATTTGTTCTAGCTCATAGCCAATACAGAACAGAAAAATGAAGGCAGTAGTTCAAAGTAAAATAGGAAGAATGAACTCTGGCCAAGTTTACTATCTAGAAAGTGATATGCAGGAGTCTGGTTCAGTTGAAGGGTATTTTGGGTCTGTAACTCATAAACAGCTTGGCAATTTTATCTTTTATTCCCATGAAAATAAATGAATAAAAAACAGAGTCTTAAGAGAAAGTTTGGTGAAAATGACTTTCAAAGTTTCCATTGAATGGAGCAAAGATGCTGCTCAGAGACTCTAAGCCACTGGGTCTCCTTTTTTCCTTAGTGAAAATGTCACCTTCCTGACTTTAAGTTTGGTTCAAGAAGCATGATAGCTTAAGGTTTATTTACCCCAAAAAAGGTAAATATTAGGTAGAGAGAGGCATCAGTTCTTCCTGAATAGTGCAGAAAAAATCCAAGTTGAAAGGATCCTGGTACAGCTCAGAATGAAGCTTCTGAATTCCAGCAACATCCCACCTCACCCAGGTGTCCAGTCCCCAGCATCTGTGCCCTCATTTCCAACACCCCAGCTGGGACTCTGGGCAGTGAAGGTCTGGAGAAAGCATGCTGAGAGCCACAACACATATGCCTGAGTTCTGTGGTTGCTGCACTTTTGTCAAGTCCCAATAGTATGAATCTTGTAGCACATGAGTGGGTGAGTGGGACCTCTTCTCTCTATCTCACAAGTCAGCAATTACCACAACTTGTACCCACCTCACAAGTCAGCAATTACCACAACAAACTAAGCCTTGAACAAAACTCACACAATGGAGAATGTGTATTGACAAAGCTTTATTATCTTGCCTTTGCCTTCAAGTACCCGCAGAAACAACAAAATGTATATTTGACCAGTTGTTCCTGGTTTCTTGTCATAGCTCTTCTTCCATAATAAATGAACATGGCTCCTACCCACAGTGAAAATTACCCAGGGAATCCCAAGTTGAGGGAGTAAGGTCAAGCTCACTGTCAGCTCAGTGATGGACTATGAACAATTTTTCTCTTTGGATTGATAACAAATGCTACTGATTGAGATTACCTACAATTGTGATCTTGGTAGTTATGGCATTTTAATGGAAATGAAGGATGGAGCTATTGGCTAAACCTTACCAATACATTTTTTTTTTTCCTGGCTGAATTCAAGACTGATGGAAGTGCTTCCTGGAGTGAATGGTGGCACAGGATACCAAGGTAAGTGTACTTACATCTTGCCATCTCTACAGTGTTAATCAATGTGGGAAAAGGAAGGATATTTCCCTTCTAAAAATTATTCTAAATAGTTGGGAAATTGGATTCATAGTAATAGATATGGACACTAATATTAAAACTCTGGAGAAGTCTACATGGATGAACTAACTAGAATGAAACTGAAAATGCTAACAATGGTTGTAGTAGATTAATAGGTGTTCAAATTTGTTTCTCTGTATTTTCCAAATGCTCTATAGTAAGATTAACTTAATGATTTAAAAAATAAATTTGTGACGAAAAAATAAATTTATAGACAAAAATATATTCTAAGAATAATGGAATCAAAACTATATATATATCTATATAAATACAAAATAGATAGTTGGTTAGCATGTTCTTTTCACCTGAATAGTAGAAAAGCAGGCAACCTTTTCTACATGGATAGAACTGATATCTTAATTTTAATGCTATCTTTGATATGTCATTTTAGCTTTTGTTTTTAACTATTTGTATGAATATAATTGCTTCACATATCCATCTTTATTTGTTTTTAAGATTTTATTTATTTATTCATGAGAGACACAAAGAGAGAGAGAGGGGCAGAGACACAGGCAGAGGCAGAAGCAGGCCCCATGCAGGGAGCCCAATGTGGGACTCAATCCTGGGACTCCAGGAGCACTCCCTGAGCCAAAGGCAGGCGCTAAACTGCCGAGCCACCCAGGGATCCCCATATCCATCTTTCATAATTATCTTCTAACAGTATATTGATGCTTTGCTCTATCTGATGAGTTTAACTGAAATTAGTTGAGTTTTTAAATTTTACATTATTGTAAAATATGCAGTATAGTGATTTATTTCCCAATAATGTACAGATAGAATTCTGAAAATTCAAAGTATAGCTCACACAATGATTTAATCATAGGAAGTTGTTAACTAATAATTTGCTTTTTCAAAAGTACTGGAAATCTTTCCCCTTATTTAATATTCAGAAAGCAAAGCAAAGAATAAAAAAGAGAAATGTTTGATTTCACACACCCAAGAAAATATTAATTGCATATTCTTCAAAACTTTTGCATTCACTGAGAGAGGCATATTTGTACTTTCGACAAAAGTTATTATTCTCATAAGACTGCTCTGTATATGTCTTTTTTTATCAGTGATACATCATGACCACATTTTTAAGTCGACATAAGGTTATCTCATAATTTTAGTGGATGACTGATGTTCTACTGTACATCTATATAATAACTTATTTAACCAATGCCTTATTGATTAGAAATTTCAGTTGTTAGCTAATTTTTAGTACAATTAACAATACTATGACAATCTCAAAGATCATCTTTGCAACATTGTCTAAATGTTAAGAAAAACTTCATAGTTGTGGAATAATTATTCCAAATGAGCATATAGTTTTAAAAAGTTTTTCAGATAGTACAAATTTGTCACCCAAAAATGTTGTGCCAATAAAAAACTCTCATTGACAGTTTATGAGATTGTCATTTATCAAAAACATTTATAACACTGAATGCTGTATTTTTTCAGTATTTGGCCATCTAAAAAGAGATATCTTGTTTTAATCATCAATTTATTAGTTATTAAATGATGAAATAGTTTTCCTTAAAGTCATTGACCATTTATGCTTCTTTGTGTATATATTGCCCAGTAGTGTTCTTTACTGTCATATGAATAGTTTAAAATTTCACATTTAATTTCCATTTTTAGCCTTATTCTTTAAAAATCTCAAGTCCTTAGGATAGTGTTCCTCAGTGGAGCATCACTGGCACTCAGGAAAAGACAAGCCTTCATTCACAGAAGGATCATTTACATACTTCAGGATATTTATCATACAAGGACCCTAAATGCCACCAGTGCTCCAGGTTCCCTAACAACCAAAATGTCCTTACTTCCAAATAGTCCTCAAGAAGGAAACAGTACTTTGGTTTGGTTGAAAATTATTTAATTGGAAACTTCTGCCATCCTTTTACTTTTAATTTCTAGTTTTATTCCAATTATATTGACAACTGTAAATAAGATTCTTATCATTACTGTTTAGCTGTCTGTAAAAATTTGGGTACATTATTGAATTTCACCTTACAGCCCAGTACAAAAATAAATTCAAAATAGATCAAGGACTGGGACGCCTGGGTGGCTCAGCAGTTGAATGTCTGTCTGCCTTTGGCTCAGGGCATGATCCTGAAGTCCCAGGATCGAATCCCACATCGGGATCCCTGCATGGGGCTTGCTTCTTCCTCTGCCTGTGTCTATGCCTCTCTCTCTCTCTCTCTCTCTCTGTCTCTCATGAATAAGTAAATAAAATCTTTTAAAAAAATAGATCAAGGACCTAAATATGAGACCTGAATCCATAAAACTCCTGGAAAAGATCACAGCAACAATTTCTCTCACATTGGCCATAGAAACTTTTTTCTAGATAAGTCTCCTGAGGCAAGGGAAACAATAGCAAAAATAAACTATGGGAACTACATCAAAATAAGAAGCTTTTGCACAGCAAAGGAAACCAACAACAAAACAAAATGGCAAACTACTGAATGGGAGAAGATATTTGTCAATGAAATATCCAATAAGGGGTTAAAATCCAAAATATATAAGAACTTGAAAAACTCAACACCAAACAAACAAACAAACAAAAAAACAATCTGAGACACCTGGGATCTTCAGTGGTTGAGCATCTGACTTTGGCTCACGTCATGATCCCAGAGTCCTGGGATCAAGTTCTGCATCAGGCTTATGGAAGGGCGCCTGCTTCTCCCTCTGCCAATGTCTCTCTGCCTCTCTTTCTGTGTCTCTCATAAATAAATAAATAAAATCACAAAAAAAATAAATAAATAAAAACCAATCTGATTTAAAAATGGGCAGAGGCATCTGGGTGTCTCAGTTAAGTATCCAACTCTTGATTTCGGCTCAGGTCATGATCTCCGGGTCATGGGACTGGAGGCTCCATGCATGTCAGGCTCCATGCTCAGCAGGGAATCTATTGGAGATTCTCTTTCTTCTTCTCCTTTTGCCTGTCCCTCTGCTTGTGCTTGATCTCTCTCTCTCTCTCTCTCTCTCTCTCTTTCAAACAAATGGGTAAATCTTAAAAAAATAAAAGGCAGAAGACCTGAATAGGCATTTTTCCAAAGAAGACATACAGAATGCCAACAAACACATGAAAAGATGCTCAATGTCTCTAATTTTCAGGGAAATGCAAGTCAAAACTACAATGAGATATCACCGTATACATGTTAGAATGGCTAAAATCAAAAAGACAAGAAATAACTTAGCATTGGCGAGGCTGTGGAGAAAAAGAAATCCTGGTGAATTGCTGGTAGGAATGTAAACTGGTATAACCACTATGGAAAACAGTATAAAGGTTCCTCAAAAAATTAAAAGTAGAAATACTATATGATCCCGCTATTCCACTATTGGGTATTTACCAAAAGAAAACAAATTGTCTTTTTTTTAAATCCATGAACATTAGAAAGCATGTGTATTTCCTGAATGGGTGTCACTTCATCAAATACATTATTCAGATCCCCTCTCATATCCATGACAACAAACCAGGTAGCCTGAGTCCAGCCTCTTTCCTCAGTAGATGACTCAGTACCACTTCAAAGATTTCTTGGATGATTACACATATGTGACTAGTAGAACCTAATACATTGAGACAACAGCTTCAGCATAGCCCGGGGAATCTAGTTTTCAGCTTTCCTATATCACTATGAGAGAAGAGCATAGGAAAAATGTGAGTTTCCAAACCTAGAGTCCATCATATTGTCATTGTATTTAGTTTGTTTGTTTTTGTTAAATTACTTTTCTCTTCTAATTTTTTAAAAAAATTTTAACATGTTTAGTTTCTTCTATTATTTCCTCATTTTTCCCCCTCAAATAGCCAAAAATAATCCCATTTTTGGTGATTTAGGATTTTGAAGCACTACAGTTAATTTTATTTTAATGGCTTTATTATTATAAAAACTTACATTCTTCTGTCAACATAAGGGACAAGCTAGCTTACATAGACCCTCCCATAAGAAATAGAACTTTATCATATTTTTATTCCCTTCACTACTCCCTTTTGTTGTATAATATTTTTCTAAAATATTCAGTGTTTCTAGAGATAATACATGGTGATATAGTTTTATAGTCCTCACACATTTGAAAGTACTCCTTTTGCTATTTGACATAAGTGTTATATTTGCAGAAATCAAATCCTACTAAACCATAAACCTGAGAAAGTTTTTATTATCTTTCAATATTTAATATTACCAAAAAAATTCTAAAGCAAAGCTGATTCTATCACCTTACTAGGCATTTATTTTTCCTTGTCAATAAATTATCTTTTCTATTGAAATATAGTACAGTATTATATTAGTTTCAGATGAATAACATATTGATTTGACATTTATATATATTCTGAAATGCTCACCACAATAAATGGTCATCTGTCACCATACAAAGCTATTACAATATTATTGACTATATTCCCCATGCTGTACTTTATATGAATGTGGCTTATATTTTTTTATAATTGGAAGATTTTTATTATTCAATTTTTAAAAAAATTATGATCTCTTTAATTCTGCTTTAAATGTGGTGAAATTTTAAGTAAATATGGACAACTTTCTTCATTTGAAGAAAAATTTTCTCATTTTTTCCCTCTGCTATATCTCTTCCTCCATCAGGTCCATTTTCCTTCTCTTACTCCCCTTATGTATTTATTGTATCTTCAGAATCTACCACCTAACTAGTTTGCCTTTCCTTCCCTAGCTACTCTTTATTTCTTTTACTTCCATGTTATGAGAAGAATTTTTCTCTTATTCAGTCTTACATAGTTTTTTTTTTTTTTTTTTTAACCTTACTTAAGTGCTGGTAATACTTGGACTCATCACTCATTCAGACTTTAGGCCTCTCTTTAGGTCTGTTAAATTTTATTTTTTTCAGATAGGTATAATTGAGGCCTGTTAATTCTCAAATCATTCTTCATGCTAGATGACACAACAGAGATTTGGATGAATTCCTTTGTGTTATTAATAGTGAATGATTAATAGTGAATGATTATTAATAGTGAATGATTAAGAAATAGAAAAAAGGAAGTAATTTTAAAAGTGAAAACATCAAATTTAAAAAGTCTGAAATGAAACAAAATGAATAAGTGGAAAAGAAAAAGAGATGGTGAATTGAAGTAAAAAGAAAAGTTGATGGAAAGAAAAAACTGAAGAGAAATCACAAAGTAACACAAAACAGAAAAGAGAGGGTAGGGAGAGAAAGAAAGTTTAAATAAGAATATTTGTTAATATAAAAAGGGGAAGGAGGAAAGAGAAGAGAGTTCAGAAGGAATGGGAATGACAGATAGTATTTAGCATTACTATGCCTCTGGAAATTATTTTGTTACAATTAATAAATTATAGTAAAATTGATTAAATTAAGAGTTAGCGAAGTTTAATAGTGGCACAAGATGGTGGCCATCATCTTAACTATTCTGAATTAAGGATATGAATTCTAAGGAATGGATAGGGGTTTCTCCTGTGAAAAATTCAATGAAAGTATACAGTGAATGAAGGATATGAAATGTAGAAAGCTAATAGGAAAATAAATAAAGGTATATTATTCTAATAGTTAAATAATTGCCAGGAATAACATATTCTGTCAGGTTGCAATTATTACTTTTAGACACGACACACTTAATTTACTGAAAGAAAAATACACAAATGATGTTAGGAGGATTAAGAGTCCATTCTGTTTCAGAATATGTCTGACTGCTCCCAACATGTCCATGCACTGGAAAAAATCTGGGTCATTACCTTTTATTATTGCATAATCAAAATGATTTCAATAAAATGAAAGAAATTACAAGAGATCTAAAGAAATGTAAGGGTGCATTTTGATGAAACTTCAAAGTCTATGGCTATACAGCAAATCATTTAACAGACCATCTCTTGTGGACCTTATGAGATTAGAAATGAAAAAATAGATGTGAAAGTTTTGAAAATAAAAATCATCTATAAAACTGAATGTTACTATGACCAAGGAATGCATTTCAGAGAGAAACTGGAAATGTTCAGTACACAAAATAACTGAATTGAACAAAAGAAAAAAAAAATTGACTGTGATCACTGACCACAACATTTGCTATTAATTATGGCCTTTTGGAACTCTGAAACAAAATCCTATTGCATTGCTCATTGATTTCATTAATGATGGTAAAAAGAAATATTTTGAAATAACTCAAGTTTATAAAAATTAAGAGTATGTAAAGATCATCTGGAACATCTATCATCTTTGATAAGTACAGGAATATTTTTTTAAGATTTTATTGATTTATTCTTGAGAAACACAGAGAAGCAGAGACATAGGCAGAGGAAGAAGCAGGCTCCCTGTGGGGAGCCTGATGCAGGACTCGACCCCAGGACCCCAGGATCACGTTCCGAGCTGAAGGCAGACACTCAACCACTGAGCCACCCAGGTGTCCCAGGAATATTTTTTAAGTACTCTGATTTTTTTGTTTAATATATTTGTTACACCAATAAAATACTATAGAAATAGTATTTGACTTTAATGAGACTTCTGTCCCTAACAATCATGATTTTTAATATATATGCAGATTTAACAAGAAAATCATGCAAAATATACACACAGGTATCCATGAACCAATTAGGGAGCTGTATTTCTGAGTCAGTATCAAGTGACCCCCAGAGTTAGGCAAGCATGCCCCAGCCTAAAAACCCAGTGTCCTAGCAAAGAAAGAAAGCATAATTGTTGTAAATGTAATAGAAGTGTCATTCTACGTGAAATCACTTAATCAAATCACAAACAGTAAGTTTTTCCTGTTTTGAAATTATGTAAAACTTGCTGAGTTTTTAAGGTAAAAAGTGAAAACTCAACAACAAAATCTGGGACTATTAAATTTCACTAAATCTTATGTTAATCAATGCCACACTCGTGTGGTAGACTGCATTATTGTTCCAAACTATTTGTTTTAGACTTTAAACTAAATAATTTAGGGAAGTATGCACATCCATAACCAACTGGCCTACAACGTCTTGTGATTGACAAGCATATATGTTAAGACTTGGTTGATATTAGGTTTGGGCAGGTGACTTCCTTTGGAATATGAATGTACTGGGGTTAACACACGTCAGGTTGAAATAGGAACTTTGAGATACACTGTGTGTTTCCATCAGCTCTCTTGATTTTTTCCTTAAGGACAGCTTGCTTCCAATAATGACTACTCCTTCAGCCTGGGTCCTGAAATGAGAAAACCTATGACACGGAGCAGCAGCAGCCCAACTGCAATGACTGGCATACAACATGAGAGAAAAGTAAATATTTTTGTAAGTCCACTGCCTAACAAAAACAAACAAACAAACAAACAAAAAAACATGCTATTAAATCCCATCGCTAATATTTGTGGGTTCCCCTACATACCATCAACCACTTTCTCAAACCACACCTGTGCCAAGTATCCTGGAAAAAAAACAACATGAAAACAAAAAAGCCAACTCAAAAGTAGCTCCACCTTCTACTTTTGAGACTTTCCCCGAGTACACACAAATTTCAATCAGAAATAGGAGTGGTAAATACTCAGATCAAAAAATATTTAGCCCAAATAGAAATTGGCTATGACTTCTAACAATGCATAAGCCTCCTTTCCACCTGCCAAGTGTTTCCTGGACACCTCTAAAGAGAGGTCTCGTCTGTGCCTAGAAAGCAGTCTGTCACCGGCAGTCAGTGTGATACACCCACCCTGTTTTCCCCAGCTTGCATTTAACCATATCAAGGGAGTTGCCTCTAATTCTCCCTCAGCTTCTGGTCTTCAGGGCTTCAGGACTGTTAGGAGACCCGATGCCAGCCACCCCCCCCCCCCCCCCCGCAGGAAGTGGGTCGACTTTGCGTCAGTCACTAGACCCTGGAATGATTCTTCTTGGGCATAAAGGTCCATAAAGTCCCTTTTGAATAATTTTATCATCTTTCACCTGGAGAAAATTTTTGACACTACAAGAATAAGTGAGAAAAAAATCAAGGGAAAGCATTAACTTTTCTAATAAAGTTCAATATTAAGTTTAAGGAATATATTTTATCTTGAAATAATTTATTCAATACAGTCGGATATTAAAATAACCTTCTTGATGAAATATTAGATAGTAAGAGAAGAGAAACTGCTCTTTTAAGGGTTCTTTTAGTCCTATATTGTTTAAATTGAAATTTTACTGTCAAAACTCTGGCCTTCACAAGCAGAGTCCCTCAGTATTCTTTGTTTAATCATTTTTTTCTCACAAGCTCCCTGAGTATTTACAAAGATCCACTACTCTATTAAAAGCATACCATGCCACATGTATATTTTAAGTACTATGTTATGCAAGTGTGAACATGGTATTTTAAATATTATATATATGTGAATGTGTATATATATATATATATATATATATATATATATATATATATAAACATGAAGCACTTTATAGTAAATGTCAGCTAGTTAGGACATTCAAAAGTACCTTCCTTACTACTAAATTTTTGTTGGAGTCGTCAGTGAAAAGTGGCCTATATTAGCATTGAAAAAAAGAAAAGACAGCCTAACTAAAAAATAACTTATGAGATGCTAAGGATTGTGCTCTTCAGTTTACAAACATTAACTCATTTAACTCTCTGTACCCCAAATCACTGTCGTTCTACAGGTGAGTGATTCTGAGCATCAGTAACCTGAGT
Organism: Vulpes lagopus; assembly: GCF_018345385.1. Classification (NCBI taxonomy): domain Eukaryota; kingdom Metazoa; phylum Chordata; class Mammalia; order Carnivora; family Canidae; genus Vulpes; species Vulpes lagopus. The sequence continues at coordinate 35,803,450 of NC_054831.1, forward strand.
ATGCATAGGCAGTCTCATGTAATGTTAAGAGTCTTTCTGGGTCCAGAGATCATGGGTTCTGATCTCTTACTGCTGGTCACTGTAAGATCTTTAATACTTAAAGTTTTACACCTCCACTTCCTAGTATGATTTCAGTTTGTATTTCCTTAATGGCTCATGACATTGAGCATCTTTTCATGTGCTTACTGGTTATTTATATATTTTCTCTGGAGAAATATCTATTCAGATCTTTTACCTATTTTTAATTGGGTTGTCTTTTTACTGCTGAACTGTAAATGTTCTTTATATATCTAGTTGTAAGTCTCTTTTTTAAAAAAGATTTTATTTATTTATTCATGAACACAGAGAAAGGCAGGGACATAGGTAGAGGGAGAAGCAAGCTCCCTGCAGGGAGACTGATGTGGGACTCGATCCCAGGACCCCAGGAACATGCCCTGAGCCAAAAGTAGATGCTCAACTGCTGAGCCACCCAGATGCCCCTTGTTATAAGTCTCTTGTTAGATATATGATTTACAAATATTTTCTTCCATTCTGACCATGGTTTTTTCACTTTCTTGATGGTGTAATTTGTAGCACAAACATTTTTAATTTTGGTGAAGACAAATCTGTCTATTTTTTCATTTGTTGTTTGTGATTTACCTCACCCAAGGTTACAAGGGTTTACTCTGATGTTTTATTCTGAAAGTCTTTTCTTTAAGCTCCTGAATTGAGGCCTATGATCCATTTTAAATTAACTTTTGTGCATGGTTTAGAGAAAAGAACACACTGCATTCTTCTGCATTTGTTTGCATATATCACATAAATTACATAATTTGTCAGCATACAGTTGTTCACAGTATTCCTTTATAATCTTTTCTCTAAGGTTGATAATGATGGCCCCTCTTTCACCCTCGACATTGGAATGAATCCTCTCTTTTCTTTCTTGGTCAGGAGCCTCTGAGACTCTTTTCCCTGATGTCCCTGTTTTGCCTCTATGAATATCACACTTGGTTCTGAGGCTGTTCTAATTGTCAGTGGATTCCTGTTATTTTTAAAAACACCTGGGCATAACCCATTCCACAGTCGGATCCAATTACAGTCCAGCCTCTTTGCACGGGTAATCTTCGAGGTCAGTCTCTGAGGCTTTTTCCACCCCAGGAGGGCTCCATTCTTTTTCCTGATTTTCTCTGTTAAATTTCTAGCTGGTCTACCATGTATTTAGCTTTTTGCTGTCATGGAGCTACCATCCTCCTCTTAATTGCTTATTCCCAATATCTCCAGTGTTTCTGACAGCACCGTTAGGGGTGAACTTCCCCACACTCTCTTCCAGAGAAAATCCGCCTTCTTAGGAAGAGCTATGGGACTATTGTCTTTCCCACTGCACAGAACCTCTGCCCCACTGCCCTGGAGCTGGAGGTGGGCAGCAGCCTTTCTCTTTACAGTGACACTTCTGCTCTATTATTGGGGTCTGTATCCCTTGGTATTCTCAGTTTTCCTCTCCCAATGTGGAACCCCCACCTTGAGTGAGCTAGAGTGGGGAACTGTAGTAGTAGCCCAATATTCTTAACCCCTCTATACCTAGGCTAGAGCTTCTACCCCACAGTGGTGTCTGGGTAGGTGGAAAGCCCCACACCTCCCAGCCACATCATATTGCCTGGAGTAATGCTTCTGGCACATGGCTTGGGAGACTGGGGCTGAAAATGGTGGATGCCTGCCCCTCCCAGAGAGAAGCCAATATCCCAGACTGGGAACTGGAGGAGAGAAGTTGCACTCATCCAGAGTGGCACTTCCACAACATTGAGCTGGGCGCTGGAGGAGTGGGTTGTGGCCCAGATTATTGCTCTTCTTACCAAGATTTAGTAGATTTTCATGAATAAATATTTCTTCATTTGCTGTATGCCCTTGGGATAATTCTCAGAGACTTTAAATGATTCTTTTAAAAATATTTTCACCACTTACAATTGTTTCATGGAGAGGATAAGCAGAGACCCCCATTTCATTCCAATACTTTTCTTATTTGTATGTACATTTACCTTTCCTTTTAAAATGTAAAGTGTTAATTTTATGCATGCAATATACTGTGTATTCAGAAATGTACATAATTTACAAATAAATATACATGTACTGGGTGGCTCAAAAATATTTTTTACTAATAAGGTACTCAGTCAAACTGAGCCTTCACACCCTGTACACACTGTTGGGTTTTTTCCCCTATACCACTTTGGATATATTTAGCTTTTCTGCCAGGAGAATGATGGCAAGTGCTCTGGATCTTCAGTGTTCTCACCATCCACAGCATCAAATTGTTGCCAGTTACTTCTTTCTAAGCCAAGAAAAAAGAAGCCCTGACTCACATCACATTAGTTTTCGCAATTAAAATGTATTAATAACTTCTGAATTCTTTGACACAAATATATAAACTGAGACTTTTTCTAGATAGTAGGGACATTTTTAGAGCAACGCCTCACAGTTCTTTTCATTATGTTGTCTGTGAAAGAGTTATGAAGTGATTAGTATGTCCTTAACAGTATATCTCAACCTATGTCAATCTTACCTTCCTTGTGAGAATAAAGTTTTTGAAACAAATGGTTGTCACTTGCACAATCCATGAGGTAGAGAATAATTAGTGAGGATTTTCATTGCACTTCTCTGGGAAATTAACTTACCCGCTTTTGATTCCTACCTTTGACAAAGCGTGCTTTAATGTAACCTAAGCATTGCAAACGTCTCGGCCTTACAATTACCCATTTCGTTACATGAAAAACGTGTAAATTCTCCAACATCTTCATGCTTCCATTTGGTTCCAAATATGGTAGCATATCTCCACCTAAGAAATCATAAAATATACCAAAAATGATCCTTTCGGGAATGAGATAATCTACCTCCGAGGACATTGACCAAACATGTTCAAATACCCATAACCACTCTCCAGACACAAAACTGCTAAAACCAAGTCACTGCCCTGTGTAGACCAAGGGGGGTCCGAGTGTACGCGTGGATGTCAACCAGGAAATAAATGATTGAAATACCAGCACTAATTAGGATAACTGCATCCCATGTAAACACAGTTGGGCGAACCTCTGCAGGCCTCGAGAAAAACAGAGTCAAGAGCCTTCTTATAAAATGACGGGTCAGCGCTCCCTACTTGGGAGCCTGGTTGTAAGAGCTAATAAGGCGCAGCGACACTTCGGCCACCGCGGAGAGCTTCTGCAGTCCCGAGGGGTGGCCCCTGGCGGGCAGACCTGGCCTTGCTTTCCAAGAGTGCCGCCGGGTGACCCGCGCAGCTTCGGAAGCCCCAGGGGTTCTTGGCAAGACCCCGGGGCTCCCGGATGGGACCGTTCCCCGCGCAGGGACGCCCGAAGCGCCGCAGGTTCGGGAGGCGCTGCCGGCTGTAACCGCAAGGGGCTAGGAGCCGGGTGCGAGGACGGAGTCTTCCCCCAGCTCCCAGCGCAGGATGCGCTCGGCGGGCGCGGCGGGACCCGGGGGGCAGCGGGGAGGCGCCCCGCGGGCGGCCGAAGAGGAGCGGGCTGCGGGCGGGTGGCCACGGGGGCCCGGCTCGGCGCCCCGCGCGCGTGCGCGGCCGCGGGGGGGAGCGGAGGGCTGCGCGGCCGGGGGCGCAGGAGGCAAGGGGCGCAGGGGTGGGGCTGGAGGCGCGGGGGGGTCCTGTGGAGGCGCGGGCGGCCGTGGGGCTGGACGCGGGGCGCGGGGCGCGGGGGGGTGCCCCGGGCTGGGGCGGGGGGCGGGGGGCGGGGCCCGAGCCCGGGCGGGGATGTGGGCACCCGCGGCTCCGGGGAGCCGCACCCCCGCCCAGACGCAGAGTGGTGGCTGCGGTCGCCGAGGAAGGAGGACGGAGAGAAGACGGTGGTCTCCCCCGGTCGGGAATGAAGGGAAATCCTGCGGCCGTTTGCTCGCCGGGACCCCGAGAAGTGCAGCAGGTAGAGCGCACGGTCGCGGGCCAGCACCGCTTCCCCCGGGTCCCCAGCGCCCCCCTCCCTCCCTCGCAGCCCTACACTCACGCCCCGGTTGGTGGGGTCCGCGGTTTCCCCCTGCAGCTTCCCCGAGCCCCCACACCTGCCTTCCCACCTGCGTCCTCTCCGCCCCACAGAGCGCCCCCGTCCCCCCGCCGGCCCGCGGGGCCCGGTGCGAGGGTGCGGGGGTGCGAGGGTGCGGGGGTGCGAGGGTGCGAGGGTGCGGGGGTGCGAGGGTGCGGGGGTGCGAGGGTGCGGGGGTGCGAGGGTGCGGGGGTGCGAGGGTGCGAGGGTGCGGGGGTGCGAGGGTGCGGTGCGGTCTACGCGCTCGGCCTCTCCCTCCCGGAAAAACTTTGCCAAGTGACCTGCGCGCAGACACACTTGGTAACTCGGCTGGGCGCGGGCCCGGGGCGGAGGGGGGCGTGAAGGAGACGGCGCGGGCGGGCGGGCGGGCGCGGGCGGGCGCGCAGACCAGAGGGAAGGGAGATCAGAACGAAGTTGTTTTCTGCAAATTGATTTTGCCGAAAACATTGCCCCGGGATTGCTGACTAGTCTGTTGACGTTGACGACGCTGAACGGCTGCACGAAGTGCGGAGTTGCACAGGGTTTTACTTGGGCATTTTGGGGGGGGAGGAGAGATCCTTAAAATCACAGGTGGCTCACCCAGTCTTCAGTGGGATTATAACCTGATGATCACCCCCCCCCCCAAACCCACTACCTCTCTTAAGTTCCCCTGGTTGGTATTTATGTATTTGCATGTATTTGGTAAAACCAGAGTACGGCAGTTGATAACTTTTTAAATCACTACTACTACTACTACTACTACTACTACTACTACTAAATCATCACTATCTGATGTTTACAAATAATGGTACAGTCCCATACAATTCTTCTGTGAAATAACCACTCATTAAGTAATACCAAGTGCTGTAAAAGTAGATTTTTAGTGATGACACTCTATATATGTATGGTATTTTTACGTGAATATTGCTGCAGGTTCCTTAAAACAGGTAAAATCTGTAGAGCCATGGAATTGTGCTTATTTTACTTATAAAGCAGATCTTTTTATATGGCTCTTTTTGTGCTTTTTTTTCTTTAATATGAGAAGGCTATTTTTAAAAAGCCCTGAAAAACAGATTTTACAATACTGTTCAAAAATATATGTAAGTTGATCTCTCGGGTTTTGGTGCTGGAATATTTTACCAGAAGGTTCAGTGTCTCTGTATGAGATCTTCCTCTCTAGGAAAAGTGCTTCCAAAGTGATTAGCAAACTGACACCACTCCACATGTGTGAAAATATTATATAGTTAACTTTCAAAGTTATTGAACTATGTTTCCAAATACCTTGCTTTGCCTAACTCCTTATGTTCTTAGGATGTTTAATGTTTGTTATTACTGAATCATTAAACACAGTATTTAGTAGATATTACACCTAAATCATTAATGCATGTAGTACACCTCCACTGTGGGCTTACAAGTATAGAAAAGTTGTCCTGTATAACATTACAGTCTATAAGATATTTCTTTAATCTTGGAAAAAATATAGTGATGAACAATCCATTTAATGAATTAGACATACATAAGTAGACTATAAATGAAAACAGGAAACTTTGACATTTAACAAATACTTTGCTTTTTAAAACTTAAAACACAAAAATAAAAATAAATAAATAAATAAAACTTAAAACACGTCTCTCAGAGTTAATAAGGATAATAATACTCATTAATTGTGGCTGGAGGATATTTCATATAGATTATATTTGAAGTATAAATATATTTCTATAAATATATATGTATAGAATTACATTTTAATTTTTTTAAAGATTTTTATTTATTTATTCATGAGAGAGAGAGAGTCAGAGACACAGGCAGAGGGAGAAGCAGGCTTCACGCAGGGAGCCTGATGTGGGACTCGATCCCGGGACTCCAGGATCAGGCCCTGGGCCTACAGCAGGCGCTAAACTGCTGCGCCATCCAGGGACCCCTAGAATTACATTTTAATCAGCATTATGTCATTATCTAAGGTATGACTTTTTAAAATTTATCAGAGCCCCATTTTGATGTTTAGTTGTTAAGATTGTGTCCTGCAAGAGCTCCTAATGTCCGTTGGGTGAAATAAGTAATTATCTCTAGATGTAGTTACAGTTAAGCAAAAAGGTAATGTTAATTTTATCTCTTTCTCTAGAATTGTACTGTTAGAAAGTGATTTATATGAACATGATCATCATAGTATAATAACCCAAACATTTAATTTTCTAAAGACTTAGGTGATGTTCCTTTGTGATTTTTCAAAAAATGTACATTTCATTATGTCTTCCATAGTTGAATTTATGTGAAGTAAACACAACTGGTTATTTGTTGTGAGTGGTACAAAAAAGGGTTAGCTGTATAGTATCCCTTGTTTGAAGTATATTTGCATGTAAATTTCTGAACAGGACACCTAAATTAGGAAACAAAATAGCTACATATAACAACTTGGTTTTTTTTTTTTTAGCATATCATTTTGTTAGATACGAGGGAAATATTTGTGCTGGAATAGGAGATAGCAGGAAAAGGAAGTAGGTAGTAAATTAATGCTTCCTAACTATTTTAAGGTGATGGATTCCTTTGAAAACTTGGTGATAGTTCTAGATCTGCTACTTGGACTGGATTTCAAGAGGTTAACAATTCTTAAAGCCAGTTCTGGGCTCCTGGCTGAGGTCACATAAATTAGATTCTCAGCGTGTAGGTGGGCTTGGTTGCTGCATGTACAAAACCTTGAGTCAGTCCATTATAATAAAGTGTGATTACATTAATACTTACATTAATAATAAAACAGGGAAAACTTAATTGGAAAAGTAACACGAGCCAGGTATTAATTTATAAAAATGTGCTTGTGATAGTTTGTCTAGCAGACTTTAATATTGCTTGCTAAACTCCTTTTGCAAAAATGACATAATAAGTGAACTGAATGAAAAAAGGGGAAATTTAAAAAATAGGAAACCTTAACTAAAGTCATATTGCATTAAAGACAAAGGTCTAAGTAGCAACCGGTTATAAAAAGGCTAAGGCCGTATAAAAGTTGTGTTCTTATAAAGAACGTCTTTATGAGTCACTGGATTATTTACATGAAATTCTGTGGGTTGGATTATAATTGAGGCTGTCTTACATTTCAGAGGCGTGAGTCGCAGATGCCCTCTGCATATAAAGGACTGTGTGCATCATTTTTCCTCCAGGCTCCTGCTAGGCCTGCTGTCCTGACAAGTGGCTGCTCCTGGGAGCCATGGTTCCTCCTCTGTATCCTTCTTCCTTAAGATTCTTGACTCCATCTGTTTATTTATAATCCCCCTTAATCCAAAATGATTTGAGGTAAATACCCAACAAATTATTCTCGGGAGAATTTCCTTCTGGCACGTAGAGCATGCTGCTGTCCCTCTGACTTTTAGCACTTGCTTTCAACTGGAGAGCGCTGAGTTCATCATATTGACTGAGCTCCTATATCAAGCCTGGCACGTCAGGCATTCATCACATTTCATCAGTCTTCACAAGCACCCTGTGAGGAGGACCCCACTCAACATACATGGAAACTAGGCCCAGAAAGGTTATCACTATCACCTGCCAAGGTGATTGCTCAGCAGATCTGAGTAATGACACAGACTCGACACTAAACCCACACATCCAAGGTAGCAGCACAGCACAGCGCCCAGGGAGACGCTGCTGTGGTCAGTCCCACATCTCATGCTTCTTGTGAGTGCAAAGTTGCTCAAGTGACTAGCCCACATTACTAGCTCTAGGACTACTTTGATTCAAGGAAAAAGAAGGCCATCACATTTAAGGTTGACATGAGTGTATGGAAGCACCAGTAACTCTGGTGCCCTTAAAACTCTCAGAATTCTTCTTGGGAAAGTGTGGAAGTCTTCTTGAAGGCAACTTCCATGTCTTCATTCTCCAATTACATATTTTGCTTTGACGGTTTAATAAATCAGGCAAATACAGAAGGCCAATAAAATAGAATCATATCTTATGAACACAGCATTCCATTAACAAGTCTTGAGATGCATGGAGCATAGGGATGGATGGTGGCCAGCCCGTGGGTACTTGCTGTTTTACAAAGATTTTTATTCTTACTTAGCTTAAGAAGCAGTCTTGTCACCCTTCATATGTTCACCATGTTTTTGCCTTTTTGCCTTTTTTTTTTTCCATTTCCAATATCCAGACTTTGAGATGTATACAATCGATGGGGAGAATGATCAAAGTGGAATAATATTAAGAGAATGATACTCTGGTCCCTTCATTTGACCTGTCTCAAGCCCCAGGTAACCATCCCATAGTGTGTGTTTAAGAAATATCACACTCTGCTTAGGGTTTTACATGATTCTTCTGGCTGAGACTCTTTCTAAAAATCTGGAAAAGTAGATGTCACCCTCTTTTTGAAAATTTCTTCTCTCTCTCTCTTTCTTTCTCTCTCTCTCTCTCTATTTTTCCTTTCTTCTTGAAATCTCACTAGATACATTTTGGCCCTTCTCATCTCCATCTTCCATTTCTTCCATTTCTTCTCGGGCTGCTGATTCCCTCATTCCACATCAGGGTAGTTTAATTGCTCTAGTGATGTGTAATTATTTTGTGTGAGTTCATCTACACTGAGAGTTATTCTTAGATGGGACTCTCCAATGTTACAGGTGTGAAAATGCCCCTAGGAGTGGTTCTGCTTGTACATGTCCTGGGGTACCAGGGGGTTTATGGGATTCAAAGCAGTTTTATGTAAATTTCATGGTGTGGGGTTATAGCAGCACATATTTGTTGTAAATTTGGGCAGACTGACACCTATAAATGGTACAGGCTTGTGGTTAGTATAAACTTATGACTGCTTTCTTTCTATACAGTGGCTAATTTTTCTATCCACAGCCTTGGAGAGGGAGGGATCTCGTACTTTCTCTGCATGTGGGAGCTCTGGCCTTGCAATGGACAGTGGCCAACTCTCCCATCTTTATTGAGCATTAAGATTCAGGTTCAGTCTCTAGGCTCATAACTGGGTCTGATAACCTGCATATTTCTATGTGTAGCATCCTCCCCAGTTAACTCTGGCTTTCATTTCCATCCTGTTTTGTAGCCTTGAGAATGTTCCATTCTTCCCTGCAACTTTTACTACATATTTTTAAAGTATTACATTTTGTGCAGAACTTCTGTGTGTTGGTGGTATAAATGGGACTCTCTCAGGTCTTCCTAGTCCATTATATTAAAAGAACTCTCTGTGTGTGACACATTTCATTATTTGGGGGGACAGTTCCTGTTAACTATTTTTTTAAATTTATTTATTTATGATAGTCACAGAGAGAGAGAGAGAGAGAGAGAGAGAGAGAGAGAGAGGCAGAGACACAGGCAGAGGGAGAAGCAGGCTCCATGTACCAGGACCCCGATGTGGGATTCGATCCCAGGTCTCCAGGATCGTGCCCTGGGCCAAAGGCAGGCACCAAACCGCTGCACCACCCAGGGATCCCCGCTGTTAACTATTTTTAAAGACAATTATGAAATAAAAAATACATCGTACATCATATTCTGAGCTAGATTACAAAAGAACTCTGTGACATTCATTATCTAAATTTTAAGTAAACCAAATTTTAACCAACTTCTGGAACTTTAAAATTAGCAATAAAGTATAATGGTGTATTAAGTAATGTTAAATGATTAAATGTATAATAAGGATAATTCTCAATTATTTATGTCAATTATGTTAATTATGTAATCTGTGAATTATTTGGTTATATAAGCTATTGAGTATTTATTCTTGGGATGCCTATACCTTTACTACTAAATTTTGTTTTTGTTTTTGTTTCTGTTTTTTTTTTTAAGATTTTATTTACTTATTCATGAAAGACACAGAGAGAAAAAGGCAGAGACATAGGCTGAGGGAGAAGCAGGCTCCAGGCAGGGAGCCCGATGTGGGACTCGATCTTGAGACCGTGGATCACGCCCTGAGCCAGGGGCAGATGCTCAACCGCTGAGCCACCCAGGCATCCCTAAATTTTGTTTTTATTAACTAATATCTCTACCAAATGTTAGTTGGAAAGTAAGGATAGACATCAGGACAGTTTTATTACCTATTAGAGTTTGAGTGATTGGTTGCTTGAAACTAATAAGTTGAGGTTTGAGTATCTTATTTGTCTTGTGACATAAAACTCAGACCTTAAGTATGAATTTGTATTCTGAACAGGTACTCAAGTAACTACCAGATGATTTCAGGGTTTTTTTACTTTGCCAGGGGGAGTGAAGGGCACATAAGAATGTAATATAATTATCAGATTCACCTCTTGGATTAACAATGATAATGGGACAATAAATTTATTTCTAAAATAGTTAAAATCTGACTAAAACATGACTTAACATATGGTCTCTTTTCAATGAGATGTATAGGAGTAGGGAAACTTTTTCTACCATTTTATCCAAATGATAAATATTTTAGGCTTTGTGGGCCATAAAGATCACTGTCACAACTACACAACTCTGCAGTAGTAGCAGCCATAGATATACGTAAACCAGTAAGCATGGCTTAGGAACATTCTGCTTGTAAGAACAGGTAGCAGGTTGTATTTGACACACAGGCCATCATTTACCAAACCTAAACTGTACTAATGAAAGCAATCAGTTATGAAGAAATAAGAACTTTAATTGTGAAGTATTTTCCAACATAGATTGAGGGTTTGAAGTGGTGGCAGCTTCTCACTGGCCGCAGGCAAGGGCAGCTTGCAGCTGCCGGACTGAGAGAAAATCTTACTTCCTCCTGCTGGATTGAGTAGGTTGGGAGGAGTGGGAGTGGGGGACAGCTCCACATCATGACATTTCTACTCCATTTGAATGAGGCTTCCTTTATTCATTTTTTGCAATAGGTACATAAACATTTTTGGAGAAATCACTTCATACACAATACTAATATATTCACACTCAAAAGATTTAGGAAAGAAGGAACTAATCCCTGTTTATTTTTTCTTTACCTTCTTTACTCCTGGCTTCAGGCAATGGTATGATTTACAAACCTAAAAAAATGTTGCTTTCTTCTCTGGAGCTGAAATTTCAAACTGAATAAGTTAGTGTTTGCAAATTACCTCAAATTTATAAAAATTAATACAATGAAAATTTTTAAAATAATATTTTGGTATATGCATCACTGTAAATATGCTGTACATGTTACATTACATTAAGGATCTTCCTTGAATTTTGTCACTATACAAAACTGTTGCAGCAGCCCGAAAATATTAAAAATTAGAGAAATGTATATATGTGACCCGTAATTTATTTATTTTTTCTTTTCTTTTTTTATTTTTTATTTTAATTTATTTAATGAACATATAGTGTCAAAGAGTTCAGTGATTCATCAGTTGCATATAACACCCAGCGTCCATTCCATCATATGCCTTCCTTAATACCCATCACCCAGTTACCCCATCCCACTTCCCCTCCAGTAACCCTCAGTTTGTTTCCTATGGTTAAGAGCTTCTTATGATTTGTCTCCCTCTCTGATTTTGTCTTGTTTTATTTTTCCCTCTTTTCTCTTATGTTTATCTGTTTTGTTTTTTAATTTCTACATATTACTGGAATCATGATAATTATCTTTCTCTGATTGATTTGTTTCACTTAGCATAATACCCTCTAGTTCTATCCATGCCATTGAAAATGGCAAGATATCATTTTCGATGGTTGAGTAATATCCATTTTGTATATATATGACCCATATTTTATTTTATTTCATTTTTTATGACCCATATTTTAAAATGGAAATTGTGTTGTACCCATCAGTAAGCCATGATCATCTGCACAGGTGGTTTATGATTTTGTTTCTGCAAACAGTGATCAAATGGAGGTGAGCCAGAATGGTCATTTTCCTTTAAGAGATAAGAAGGATTTATATAAATTGGAAATAAGGGGGAAAAAAAACCTAAAAATTATTTTATCAAGTTTGCCTCTTTTGACATTTAAAAGATTTTACAATTTCATTAAACTCTTTAGTTTCGCAAACTATTCTTAGTTTCATACTGGGAAGGGCTCCAGATTTTTCCATCTTGCTTATTTTAAAAATATTAACTACATATTGAGTTAATTATTTGCTACACTAGTTGGAAGATGTTTTTCCCACTCATAGATTTTGATTATTTGTAAATAATTTTTTCAAATAAAATAAAAAGTAATCATTTTGCGGTATAGAAGTGTAGCAAATCAACATATTGTACACCTTAAGCTTTTACAGTGTTATCTGTCAAATATACCTCAATAAAGCTAGAAAGAAAAAAAGATTAGTGGAACTCTTCTCTCCCGCTTCGAAAAAGAAAATACTCTCATATTATAATGGTGTCTCTATATCATTATATATGTGTCCAAGCCCATAAAACATTACAACTCCAAGAGTAAACTCTAGGGTAAAATGTGGACTATCAGTGATTATGATGTGTCTCTATAGGTTCATCCTTGCTAAAAAAAAAAAAAAAAAAATACCATTCTGATGAGATATATTGGTAACAGAGGAGGGTGTGCATTTATAGGGGGGGCAGGACATATACTGCAAATCTCTATACCTCCCCCTTACTTTTGGTGTAGTAAAACTGAAACTGCTCTTAAAAAAAATAGTCTCTAAAAAATGAACAGTGCACACATACACCACATTTTCTATATCATCATTCATGTACTTAGTTTATTTTCATATATTGGCTATTCTAAACAATGCTGCAGTGAACATGGAAGTGAAGATATCTCTTCCAGATCCTGATTTATTTCTTTTGAATGTATACACAGAAGTGGAATTGCTGGATTACGTGATAGTTCTATTTTTAAACTTTTTGAGAAAGTTCTACACTGTTTTCCATAATTGCTGCACCATTTTACATTCTCACCAACAGTGTGTAAGAGTTCCAGATTCTCTACATCCTTCCAACACTTGTTAACCCCTGTCTTTTTTGTAATTAATTAGTTAATTTATTTGAGAGAGAGAGAATGAGCAGTGGAGAAGGGCAGAGGGAGAGGGAGAGAAGCACACCCCCGGCTGAGCAGGGAGCCCAGTGTGGGGCTCCATCCCAGGACCTGGTGATCTTAACCTGAGCCAAAGGCAGATGCTTAACCAACTGGGACACCTGGGCATCCCATCTCCTGTCTTTTTTGAGAATACCATTATAACAGGTGTGAGGTGATACCTCGTACTATATTGTATACTTGAAATTTGCTAAGATGGTAGTGTCTAAGTGTTCTGACCAGGGAAGGAAGGAAGGAAAGAAGGAAGGAAGGAAGGAAGGAAGGAAGGAAGGAAGGAAGGAAGGAAGGAAGGAAGGAAAGAAGGAAGGAAGGAAAGAAGGGAAAAGAGAGGGAGGGCGGAAGGGAGGGAGGGAGGGAAACGGTAACTATGGGGGGGTGTTAGATGTGTCAAGTAGCTTGCTGTGGTGATCATTTCATAATATGTGTCAAAATTTCAAGTTGTACACCTTAAATACAATTTTCATTTGCCAATTATACCTCAGTAAAGCTAGGGGGGCAGGAAATGGGGCTTCGGAAAATTTTCCATAGGATATGCTCAAAGGCCAGACTTTCATTAGCAATGGTCTGAGTTGTAGCCCTGATGAATTCTTATGAGTCACTAACCCTAATCTCAAACTGTAGGCCAACTTCCTCCATCCAGCAATTCCTCTCATCCCACATTCTTTGTCCAAAATGGGATGCTTCATTATTCATTTCAAACCATCCTGCTCTGGTTGGTTAGCATTGCTTTTCATTCCATTTATTCTCCCACAGGTGAAAAGCTTTCCTATGCCCCACCCAGTGGGTGTGAGGTTCCATTAAAGCCTTGCTCTACACGGCATCCCGGTTTCCCGAATTGGGGTCCAGTGGCCTCTGCTTCCATGATACTTAGGCAGCAGTTTGGTATCTGCCACCATCTGGGGTTGCTTAGGAAATATTGTGGAGTTAGGCTTAAGTTTTTCCATCCTTTCAAGTTCAAGCACAGAAACCTTCCTTGAACTTCCTTTGCACTTAGGAAATGTCATGAAGACGCCCAGGCAGGTCCTACCCATCCATTCCTCTCTCAGGCTGCTGTCCTCCTCCTGTTGGCATGTTCCTTCTCATGCAGCTGGACCCATGTTGATGGCCTGAACTTCCTTGGCCTCAGCAGCACCATCAGCTTCCACCTATCCATATGTATCTCCTCCATCCACTGAGAAAAGTCCTGCCACAGATCAATCCTATAGTGTGGTTTTCCTCTTATTACCACCAAAATGTTTTTAAAATCCCATACATGTTCAGTTGCCGATGCTGAACAGCCTCAACTGGCAGGACCCTTAGCCTCATGCTGCTATCATTTATTTATCCTCCACTTTTCCCTCTCCCATCCCAATGGGAGCCATTCCAGACCTCCTCTGTCCTTTACCACCCTTGGCAGATGACCTCCCTCCTGCTCAGCTCAGACAATGAGGCTCTTAGGTCTGTACTGCCTCAACTTCCTGTTCTGCCCAACCCTAACCTTAACCATATGCACATCTATCCTTCCCTCTTTTAAGCTGCTTTCCCTGGGCCCTCCCCTCCTGCTTTCTCCTTCACCCTCTTCAGGCCATTACACTTTCATGACCCTCCTCACCACGGGCCCCTTCCTCTATTTATATATTAGCACAAGATTAGATATGTGTTTGAGGCCTACGTGAAAGAAAGACCTTTAGAGAGAGATGGTGGCTACACATACGACTGGTTTAATAAAGACAGAAAATTAATTATTACCAGCCTACCTATAAACTATTTAAAGCAATCTTCTCCTGTACCTATTCTGATATAGTTTTTGTTTGAAAATTTTAATCAACTTACTTCATTACAATGTCAAAAAAATGGGCGGGGGAAATGATTTAAGACAGTTTTGGGGGATCCCTGGGTGGCTCAGTGGTTTAGTGCCTGCCTTTGGCCCAGGGTGTGATCCTGGGGTTCTGGGATCAAGTCCCATGTCGGGCTCCTTGCATGGAGCCTGCTTCTCCCTCTGCCCACCCCCCCCTCTCTCTTTCGGTATGTGTGTGTGTCTCATGAATAAATAAATAAATAAAATCTTTTTAAAAAAGTTTTTGAACGATGAAAGAATTTAAACAAAATGAATATTATAGCATTATCGTCAAATCAGTAATTATGTTATTTACTAAACTCAGCCAGTAAATACCTGATATTTCTTGGACTAAATTTTGAAGTACAAGTGTTGTTTTTTTAAAAAGAAACAAAACAATAGGGGATGAAAGGTAATATTTGGAAAAGACTTGGGCAGGAGGGCAGTTTTAGGTTTACAACAGAATTGAGAAGGTATAGAGATTTCCCATACTCCTCCTGCCCCCCCACAGGTCAGCTTCCCCACTATCAACATCCCATCCTACAGTTGTTGATTTGACCACCCTATACTTACACAGTTTTATCACGCAAAGCTCATCGTCTACATAAGAGCTCACTTTTGATGCTGTACATTCTATAGGTTTGGACAAATGTGTAATGACCTGCATCCACCATGATAGCATCATACAGAGTAGTTTCACTGCCCTATAGGCTCCCTGTGTTCCACCTGGTCAGTCCTTTCTTACCACGGACTCCTGGTGAGCACTTACCTTTTTATTGCCTTCATAGTTTTGCCTTTTGCAGAATGTCAGAGAGTTGGAATCATGTAGCCCTGTCAGATTGGCTTTTTTTCACTTAGTAGGAGGCATATACATTTCCCCTATATCTTCTAATGGCTTGAGAGCTTATTTCTTCATGTTGCTGAATAATATTCCATTGTCTGGGTGTACCAGTTTGTTTATCCATTTACCATTGCCCAGGCTTGTGTAAAATCTTTTTAAATGCAAAAACTATTTGACTTCCTTTTCTAAGAACATTCCTAAAAGTATTTCTTTTCGTACGAGTCAAACTTTTTTTTTTATTATTTATGATGTGGGAAGAAAAAGACCTGGAATTACTTCCTCAGAGCGTACAATATAGTTTGCATCCAAATAATTGTCTGTGTTCTATAAGTTTGTTTGCAAATATGATTATATTTTCTCAGAAATGTGTCATATATGTGTTAACACTGTAAGGAGCTTTGCAAATGTTTCTTTAAGCCTAATGTAGTTAAATAATAATGTTTCTTGTTGTGCAAAGCCTAAACATTGTTATCATTCCTGTGTTTCAGTTATTAAAACCAAAAATATATCAGAATATGTGATATTCAGGTTTGGCTCAAAGAATAAGGACTCTTTCCTGGGCACATAAGTGGCATGAGTTTTCAATGACAGTTGCAGTAGAAAGAAACCAAGTGTGGTCCTGGGAGAGAAGGAGGATTCTGCATACCTCAGGATGCAGGAAGATTCTACATATGTAGTGGTGACAAGCTCACAGCCACTTGGGACATACTGACATGTGAGGCTGAGCAGGAGTTTTTACCAGCCATATCTATAAACCAGTAGTAGACTTTATGTTCACGTAGCATTGCCTAGATGTGAAAAGAGCTTAACTATTTCTTTCAAATAGACCAAAAGAAAAAAAAATAGAAAGAAACTGTAAGAAAGAAAAGAAAAAGAAAATTCTCACTTTGGGGACCTAAAGCAATTACTTTGTTCTATTGAGTTGAAATGAACTGTCAAAAATGACTAAGCTTTCAGTTATACTCTGAGGCATAAAGGTGAACTGAACAGAATCATGTTCCAAAAGAGAGCACTCACATTGCCAGGGATTAAAAGTGGGATAAGATCTGTAGAGGAATCGGGAGTCCTAAAAGTCTGGCTTGAACCGAGACCACAAATTGTCTTCCATTCTGTCCTTTGTGTAAGCTTGCTGAAACTGAATTTGCTATTTTCCTCTTCTTTGGTTATCTAAGATAGTGTGAAAGACCAAAATTCTTTCAGGAGTTAGGATCCACAGAAGGGAATGCATGGTGACTACCAGTAGTTTTCACAAGTAGCTAATGACCCCCTTAACCCTATGCTAAAGAAACATACTTCCACCTTGAAGATGATAATGTGAGGATAGTATTTACACAGCGCCTTCCTGAAATCATTCAAAAGCAGTAAGGCAAGTGAAAAACTCATTCAAATCCTATTTTAGGCAAAACTAGGAGACCACTAAAACCACAAAATTAGTGGGAAGTTGCCCAAAAGATTGAACAGGTATGTGTCTGAAAGAATAGCAAAAGAGGCCGTCAGAGCTGCAGCCTCAGAAAACCCAGCACTGTGTGTTTCACAGGTAAAGTGTGTGTCTTACGTGGTACAGTCTGCACGTCTCAGGAACAGTGGGAGGATGAGATGAATGAGCTGACAGCAGGGAATCTCTTGCACCAGGCTCAGTGCCAAGATGCAAAGGTGGGCAGATGAGGAGTCACACAGATCAGTCACGTGTCCAGAAGGCAGTCTGTCTGTTGAAGCTAAGCATAGGAGAGATCTTGTATTGTGAAGGAAAAGAAAAGTAAAAGAAAAGAAAAGCTTAAAAGTGAAGACTGGAAAAACAGAAGCTCTGGTTCAGAGCAGAACACATCCCATCCTGGCACAGACCTCCTTCCTGAAAGTAGCTCATCTGATCGCAGAAAGGAGAAGGAGAGAGTGACGCTCCACTGAAGGGGATTGTTGGAAGAAATGAGCAGTATTTCACAGATAATGTCAGTGCTTTTCATGTATTTCTACATCCAGTATTTGGAATAAGGTCTTCTCTTAGAGTGGGCTACAGCTACGTTGTTTTGCACTGTATCAACCTTGGCGACCCAGTAGAATTGCCTAGGGAACTTGACAAATACTGCTAGCCGGGCCTCTATCATGCCAAATACATCAGAATTTCTGGAGAGGATCCTAGGCAGTGATATTATTTTATACATCTCCTGGTTGATGTTAATGTGTGGCCACAGCGGAGAACCACTGCTCTTCATGTCTCTGTCTCTCTGGCCTTATCTGGCCTCTTCCATGTACCATGTTCCCACCCCTGGGCCTTGCTTGTGTAACTTAAACATAGATCATTGCTGCCCCAGGGCCATTACATGTGCCATCCCCTGCCTGTATCATACGTTGCTCTGGTCTCTTCATGATTGGTTCTTTCTCATTATTCAGGTCATCCCACAAAGCCCTGCCCTGACCATATATTTAAAATATTCTCCCCATCACCCTCTTTATTTTCTTAATATACTTGCCACTGTGAGAAATCTTGCTTATTGTTTTCTTATTGATTGGTTGTTTCCTCTCAACTAGAATGTAAGCTCTAGGAAGGCAAGACCTCTTTTGCCCTGTGTACGCTGGTATCCTCAGCATCTAGAATAGTGTTTGGCACCCAGGTGGTGTTCATTGGATCAAAACAGCAGAAGTAGCCTCGGCAGGATCCTGGTAGCCTTTGTGTATAGGTGATGAACCAACTCAGCATCTCAGAAAACAGTTTTAGGGAGAGTCCATCATTAATCCCATTAAGCAACCTCTATCTATAATAGGAAACATTTCCATACAGCTACCTAAAAAGGCATTGCCTTTCTTAGAAAATTATAAAGACAAGAACTAAGTTTCTCATTTATTCTAGCAAACATAAAAACAAATCAACAAAAGCAACTCATGTGTATGACAGAGATAATCCTTGATGAATATTATTTAAATAAATCATAAATGACAGACAACTGCTATTATCATTCACTCCATTGTGCTATTATCATATTTTACCAAATCTGAAATGCTCATTTTTTACGTTTTAATAGCACTTAATTGGGATACATATTACCATTAGTACCATATTATAGTTTAATTTGCAGAGGTACTCCTTTACTGGCATAATAACAGTGGTGTTCTTAAAATCATCAGTCTTAGCTTTGATGGGATAATAGTATATGAGAAAGTCAGGGCTTTTTCAAGAGGTTTCGTTGAGTCATAACTATGTGTATAATATTTTTTTGTCATTTAGAACTACCATCTTAAATTTTCCTTCTAACCTTCTCTTACCAAATCAAGTTCTCTTTCTCAGTCCTCATCTTTGACCTCCCCAGAGCATATGGTAACCCTGAATAGCCCCATAATTCATGTATGCCACCATAGAGGATATGGATTTCTGTAACCTCCAAGTTCTGTTTCAAAACCGATGCTAAGGGCAGCCCAGGTGGCTGAGAAGTTTAGTGTCTGCCTTTGGCCCAGGGCCTGATCCTGGAGACCTGGGATTGAGTCCCATGTCAGGCTCCCTGCATGGAGCCTGCTTCTCCCTCTGCCTGCGTCTCTGTCTCTGTCTCTCTCTCTCTCTCTGTCTCTCATGAATAAATAAATAAAATCTAAAAAAAAAAAATGATGCTAAGGAGTTTTTCAAATTTCTGTTCACCACCTCTCTTCATTTTTTTGAAACTTGTGGTACCATCACCCCCTCAGTCTTCCACACCAGGAACTAAGTGAATTCCTATACCACTACCACCACCCACAAAACTTTTTTTTAAAAAAAAGCAAGTTCTTTATTGCATTGGTTTGACTAAAACTTACGTTAGATTTTATTTTGCAAATTATCAAATAACAACTCTACAGTTGTGAAGGAAAAAAGACAATTTATTGGCTGATGTAAAGCACAAGGTTAGAGCTGATTTAGGCATGCCTCTATTTATGGACTTGAAATTACCATGAATTTTACTTCGTCTCCCAGCTCCAACCTTTGCTGTGTTGTGTTGTTCTGCTCACTAACCAGGCTTGAATCACAATCAAATTCAAATCAAGCAGAAAAGAAAATCTGTCTTGTCAGTCACTGAAACAAAAGTTGTGGGATTGCTCTGACTGAGACTGGTTGGCTTGGATAGAGTCATTTTAAAATAATCTCTGTGGCCAAGAGAATGCCATGCTCTACTCAGCCTGGCCTAAGTCACTCAACCTGCCACTCAACGGGGAATGGTGTTGATCTGACTCGACCAAACATACGGACCAAAAACAAGGTAGGGGTGATTCCCCAAAAAGAAAAGCCAAGAGTTGTTATCAGAAGTGAAGTCAACGGATGTTAAGAAACAAAAAGCATGTACTCAAAAAATTTTTGGAACCAACATATTCATTTTTGACATTTTTAAGTTTTAATCTCTCATTTTAAAATGAAAAAGTATTTTGTCTCCTTTTAAAAAAATAGTAAACAAATGGGATTTTTGTACTATAGTGGAGAAACCAGATTTTGTGGTATTGTGGAGATGCAGATTTTCTTCTTGTTGCTGAAATTATATAGAATCTAATGCTTGATTATAAAACAGCTTTATTTCTTTCATGGTAAGTAATTGAACTGGGTCTTGTATAGGATGTGCTTAAGCCAACACCCCTCATTTTTCCCTTTAATTGTATTCTTCCTTTTCCATTTAAAAAAGGGGGGGGGGGGGCGGGGCAGCCCCGGTGGCTCAGCAGCTTAGCGCTGCCTTCAGCTCAGGGACTGATCCTGGAAACCTGGGTTCGAGTCACACGTCAGGCTCCCTGCATGGAATGGAACCTGCTTCTCTCTCTGCCTGTGTCTGTGCCTCTCTCTCTCTCTCTCTCTCTCTCTCTCTCTCTCTCTTCGTGTGTGTGTGTGTGTGTGTGTGTGTCTCATGAATAAATAAATTAAACCTTAAAAAAAAGGACTTTTTGATCATTTGCTAATGGGGGGTGCAAATACACACATTAGTGAAAATAATTTATATTAAGCTATGGAAAATTTCTGGCGTGGCCAATGGCAATGGCTTTAAGCTAAGAAAGAGAACAGAAGTTTTGGGGAGAAGTGAGAGGGATGATTAAAATATGTTGAGTTTGCAACATGACTGAAATATCTACGCCATAAGTCTTTAAACACAAGGGATCCAAGCCAACTTCATTGTTACATCTCATCTCTCAAGGCCATTCTCTTCACCACCATCTTTTCTCCCAGGCTCAGCATTGAATCTTGCTGTCAGCCCCATGACCTCATGACACAGCATTTGTGTTGTCACGATCCCTCTCACTTGTGAATGTGTCCCACTTACACATTTTCAGTGGAAAGAAGGTTTTTGAAATAGTAAGATTTTGAAGACTTTTCAGTAGCAGGGTGAAGGTCAGAGGTCAGGAGCACAGGGACCCTCAGGATGATATGAGCAAGGCAATGGTCAGAAGCAAGTCAGGTCCAGCTTCGTGGGATTTCCAGGGTCTTTACCTTTGAGACTGTAAAGTATCCCTGTGTGTATGTCAAGACTGTTAAACTGTGTATATCATATTAAGGCAAGTTGTTGACAATTGATGTGGATTCAGACACCAGAAAACTAAATTGTAAGAAAAAAAATAATGTTTTGATTCTGTGAAAGTGCTATTGTGTAGTCTGCCTAGGAAAGTTAGTTACTAGCTGAGCATGTTAATAATTAGACATAACATCAAGTCAGAATGTTTTTATCCTATTAAGTGTATCATTAAGTAAGCCAAAATATGTTTGTTGTAAAGATTTCATTTGTCATAATCTGTGATTCATGTATTTTACTTCATTTTGAAAAATTCACTCACAGCATTAAGAAATAATTGTAATAATAGCTACCATTTATATGTGTTTTACTATGTGCCAAGTGCCTTTTGTACATTATCTCATTTCTTTTCCTAGCCTTAAGCAGGGAGTTGATATTATCCCCAACATTAATAGCAGAAAAGAGACCATTAAGAAAATAACTAAAAAAAAAAAAAAAAAAAGAAAATAACTAAGTTACCTGACATTACACAAGCTATTACTGATGAAAAGCTGATTTTAAAACTCAGTTGATCCCAAAGCCTAGAATTTTGGGCCATTTGTTTATATTATTTTTAGGGAAAGAATAAGTAAGGAAGATTTTTAAATTGAATTAAATTAAAAATTTTAATTAACTCTATGTAGTTAATGGTTAATAAACCATGATCAGATTGCAGAATACAGGACATCAGCCAAGCTGTCAAGACATGATTTGGGGGGTTTAGGGAGCTGAACTAAAGTCATCAATACCATAAGTGTTTCAAGGTTTTGGTTCACGGGCTCAAAACTTATTTGTGAAACAATAAAAAACAGAGCACTTAGGTGAGTGACTGGTACATATCTCAATATGTGTTGACTCATATACATTTACAAATTATGTTTACATACTATTATGTCAATACTGAATACATTTGAAACAGGCACAAATACTGGAAATTTCAAAAGGATGAGGTAATGATGATTTCTGATGTTGGAGAATTAACTACCACTAGGTCTCTTCTGAACAGAATTAACTTTTCCTTTATGTGCTTCCATAGCCTTTGGTTCATACCTAAACTGTTAGGCTACACACACTATTGAGTAATTCTTTAGCTATCTTTCCTCTGAGCTGGAAGGAAAGCTATGTAAGGAAAGTAGAAATTGTGGTTTACTTGTTAAATTCATTCATTTAGCAGATACTTAATGAGTACCTAGAGACTAAGGAATTACAGGTATCAAGATTCAGACCCTGTCATCAAACTTATGATCAAATAAAGAATAAAGAGGGCTTAGGGAAGTAAGTAAGCAGTGACATACTGGTCTGCACTGAATGCTGTGAGGACCACAGAGATATTTAGGAGGGTACCAGCCTTGCCAAAAAGAGGACATTAGAAGAGAGGAGTTAGGTAAGTCTAGGAACTAATATAGAGTAGCCCTTGCCATGTACTAGTTCCTCAGAAGAGAAGTGTGGTTGTTAAATGCTGACTTTTTCTGAGTTAGAGAAGATTGAGAAAAATCACTTCTCTGTTTACTGCCCAGTTCTGAACCAACCGAGAGACAAAGGGACGAGGCAAGTAAAGATCTAAATGTCATTTTTGTTAGAAATAGAGCTGTTGGAGAATGTATTCTAGGTGCTCAGCAACAATGGACTTGCTGATATTACATTCCCTGCCAGGATTCACCCACTCCTTCGGCAGCTCTGGATGAACACAGGTCCTTCCTAGGGCCCAAAGGATCAGTATCAAACTGTACTCTCTGCTGGCATGAAGGTCCCTGAAGAGAGTGGAATTGTACCATACAGACCCACTTTCTTACTGTAACTCATCAGTGAGAACAATTAATCCACCTTCCCTGGAAAGAAATGAGTAGAAGAAATGGAAAGAATAAGTGTTCCTTCGTATGTGACTATTCTCACAAATTTCAATGTCTGACGTGCTTTTCAATGTCCCTGGGCACAGATGTACCTATTCCACTATATGCAGATGTCCAATATTCTCTTATTCAGTTCTGTTTTTCCCCCTCCAATTTATTTTATATCATGTATCTTGCCTTTCATAAATCCTACCATCATTTCCTCTGTAGTTTTTGGTCAGAAATTTCTGATCAGAGTAAAGAGATTTTAAGAACATTCATGAACTCTAACTCAAGTAGTCTTACTTGATGATTACTTTTCAATAAGAAGAAATACACTTACATTTTATAAATGGATGCTACTTTCTCTTTGATGGAATCAGATATATGAAATACCAGATGAATGGAACAGGAAATAAACTAGAAGAATACTAATTTTACCAAAAGATACAACAGGTGCCTTTAAATAGTAATGTACCTTACTCGATATAAGCTAGAAATGCAAATCAGACTAGAATCACACTTCTCTGTGGGAACTCTTAATAATAGATGCCAATGGACCAAGGATTTCAAAGTTTAGTCTGAAATTATTTCAACCCAGAATACTATTAACCAATTTTGGAGCAGAATAGTACATTTTCAGACATAAAGGTACTCAGTCTACTTCCCAAACACCACTTCTGAATGATTATTTGAGCATGTAAGTCCATCTAAGCAAGGGGGTATATGAGGAGAGGACATGAGATCTGAGTCAAGGAAGTTTTACTCAGCTCAGGCAAGACAGCAGCTGTGTGGGAAACTGGCTCGACAAGACAGTCTGGCACGTGGAGGGGAAGCCTGGATTACAGGATGCTGAAGAAAAATGCAATCCTATACAATAGATATTATTATCAGAAATTCAGCAGAAGTTTGATGATGTAGTAGAGGTAGAGAATGCAAGAGACAGAAAGAGCATTAGAAAGTAAGGGAGCTCGAGGTGAAAGACCTCCAAGAAAACCATGATATAAACTACTTAAATTAGAAAAGAACAGTGGATTTTAAGAAGAAAAATGACATTGATTCCAAGTATTAGATTAAAGCAATAAAAACTGAGAGACAACTAGGATAAGCTGAGGAAAGCAAATTTAGCAAAATTTCTTATTTTACAACAACAAAAATGGTATTCAGAAACTCCAACAACAAAAACTCTCTGGGAAAGACACAATGTCAGTACGCAGCAATTTGGAAGAATATTTTATTTTTTTAAACATTTTGTCTATTTATTTGAGAGAGAGAGAACAAACAGTGGGAGGGGCCAAGAGAGAGAGAGAGAAGCAGACTCCCTATTTAGCAGGAAGCCTGATGTGGGGCTGGATCCCAAGATGCGAAGATCATGACCTGAGTCAAAGGCAGAGACTTCACTGACTGAGCCACTCAGGTGCCCCAATAAGAAATGAATTGAAACTCCTGTTCCAGGCTTCTGGAAGTGGAGATGCCGGGGATCGAACCCGGGGCCTCATACATGCAAAGCATGTGCTCTACCACTGAGCTACATCCCCACTACAGGAATAGTTTGAAAAGAAGATTTCATTCAAACTGATGATAGAACCATTGAGGAGCATTGGTGTTTGTCTTTGAAAGAGAATATCATTAGATAGTTTGGTGGCTAGTTGTAAAACAGTGAACACTGTGTATTGCATTGTTTTTTAAGTTGACCTGATCAAATCACAGGAGATATAGGATTCCTGGGTGGCTCAGCGGTTTAGCGCCGCCTTCAGCCCAGATCCTGGAGTCCTGGGATTGGGTCCCACATCGGGCTCCCTGCATGGAGCCTGCTTCTCCCTCTGCCTGTGTCTCTGCCTCTCTCTCCCTCTCTGTGTCTCTCACGAATGAATAAATAAATAATCTTTAAAAATTTAAAAAAAAAAGGAGATTATAGTTTCAAAGTGGAATGTAAATATTACCCCTTTGAGCATGTACAAGTAAAGGGAAAGGACAGAGGGTTGGAGATAAGAGTGGCAGGCACTGGGGTGCCTGGGTGGCTCAGTCAGTTCAGCGTCGGACTCTTGATTTTGGCTCAGGTTATGATCTTGGGGTTGTGAGATCGAGCCCTGTGTCAGGTTCCATACTGGGTTTGGAGCTCGCTTAAGATTCTCTCTCTGCCCTTCCGTACCTCTCCTCCTCCCACGTCTCCATAAAAGAGTGGCAGGCACTGTGGGCACAGGCAGTGAGACATTTGGAATGCTAATGTCCTCCATTGGGCAGCAGAAGAGCCAAGGGATAATCTGCCATTATGGAACAAGAAATGATTATTTAAGTTCATTGTTTGAATTTGCAGAGGTGACCACAGGAGAAACAAACACTTGATAAAAGCACATCAGAAAAAGGAGACAAGGGCTACTGGGTAGTAATGTAATAATGTACATGAAGTAAGTCAGTAGATTAGGTCGAAAGTTCATAAACCCAGATTGAGCAATGAAAGGTTATGTAAAGGTCAGAAGCAGGTATGAGAAGGAAGATCTAAGCAGTGATCTCTGACCAGTGGAAGTGGAGATGGGATAGGAGAAGCAGGAGACAGCAGAGTTTGTATTACAAGCCCTTCTGATCCATTTCCCCTTCTGTGTGTGCAAATCCAGCTTTGGTCTTTACTTGTAGTGCATTTCCTAGGATTCTGATGTGTGCACACCACACTTCTATTCACTGTCCAGCCTGAGAATCACTGCTCAAGTCTGCACCTAATGGAGTTGCAGTACCTGTCCCCTCTCAGTTATGCAAGTCATGTGTCCATGGAATAAGGCTTTAAAAATATGATGATCTGGGGACCTGAGTGGCTCAGTCAGTTAGGCATCTGACTCTTGATTTCAGCTCAGGTTGGGATCTCAGGGTGGTGGATCGAGCCCCATGTTGTTCCCCAAGTTGGGGAAGATCTGCCTGGGATCCCTCGCCCTCTCCCTCTGTCCATCACCCCTCACTATGCTCTCTGTAAGATAAATAAAGTTTTTAAAAAAATATGATGACCCAATGCAGTGATTGCCAAAGGATAACCTTAGAAATTTCAGGTAGTCCATTTCCTCTTCTGAAATGTAAGAGTTTTCTTTTTTTTTTTAAGTCTTTCTTACCTCTTGTTTTTTCCATATCCCATATTCCACTGTTTTCTGCCGTCCCTGACAACAGTGAATTAACCTTTTACCCTAAATAGTAACTCCAAACTTCCCCTGAAGTACCACAAGATGCCACAAAATGCCTACTTTCAGTAGATCAGTTTAAATTTTTATTAGTATGGCAACTCCAAATTATCTTTCTAAATATGTACACCTGGATGATTTCTACTGAAAAGTAATCAGAAAATTTAGGTGAGAAGCATCCAGGTGATTACGTTAATTATATTCTGGATTTAAACTTGTGTTTTCACTTGGGTGTAGAATCATTTCATTTTACTTATGTGAAAGATCTATGGCCATCTATCTCTCTTGAGGAAGTTGCAGCTTTGATTGGAGGGGCAGATCATGGATGTGGTATTTTGATGCTTGAAAGTTTATCTCTTACAAAGTAATTTAATTTGATTTCATATTTCATTTGCCCTGAAAGCTAATACTTTTATTACTGTTATACTGACCTCTTCTGGAAAAGTCTTATAATGTCATCCTGATTATATGTTAGCTATTTTTTTGTTATTGTGCACTGGAGAATGGATATTAAAAAACACCAAGTTTGGGCAGCCCGGGTGGCTCAGCGGTTTAACGCCGCCTTCAGCCCAGGGCCTGATCCTGGAGACCTGGGATCGAGTCCCACGTCGGGCTCCCTGCAGGGAGCCTGCTTCTCCCTCGGCCTGTGTCTCTGCCTCTCTTTTCTCTCTCTCTCTCTGTCTCTCATGAATAGATAAACGAAATCTTAAAACAAAACAAAAACATCAAGTTTGGTGTAACTCTTCAGAGTTGATTGAGGGCTCACTGTCTGCAGGTGCTGAGCAAGGGGTTCATAGTCTACCAGCGAGAACATGAATATAAAGCAATGATGGCGATGTAAATACAAATAACTATTAAGTTTATAAACACAGATAGAAAGCTGATGGTGACATATGAACAGACTTTTGAAAATTAAATAGTAGTTAGAAAGAAAAGGATGGGAGGTAGTCAGATTTAGCCGGCATCCAAAGGCGTGTAGTTTCTTCCAGAACCTAAAGCAGGAGACAAGGGAGACAGGCAGAGCTCAGTCATAAAGGTGTGTGTGCCCTGTCAAGAACGTGGCACCCCATCCTGAAGGCTCACTGAGGAGCCTTAAGCTGGGGAGTGATATGGAGAGAATGACCTGTTCTTGGCATTTCTCGGGCAATCCCAGGAGTCAAAAATGGAACTTGGCAGAACCTGGCAGCAGAGCAGCAGCTGCTGGCAGCAGCCCTAGGTGAGACCTGATGGAGAGCCCCACAGTCAGATGGGGACCTGGAGAGAAGAGAGCAGGCACAGAAGGAGATTCTGGGGCTTAGTGACTGGAGGGCTGATGAGTGAGGATGTTCCCCAATCATCTCCTTTGTGGAGGAGTCCCTTATACTGAGGAACGAAGGATGGACAAAAGAGCAGCTTTGGGGAGATGATGAGTTTAGTATGTTGGAGGAAAGCTTGAGGTGGTTTGGGGGGATTTCATCATAGCAACTCACATCTACAGTTAATATCCAAAGACATGGGAACTATTAAAAATGGGGCTACTGTACACTGATCATCTGCACCTGGGCCCCTAACATTGTCTGGTATACTTCACTAGTCAATGTACTCCCCAGCTCTTCATGGCTTCTCTAGTCTTTTGTCTTTTCAGACTTTGAACTGTCTCATCCCCCATCATCCCCTATATCCTGTCTCTGTAGGCAAACCCTACTTCCCACTTCATAACAAAAATGCAAATAATTAGCCCAAAAAGCACCAAATCTCTATCAGAAATTCCTTGTTTTCACTAGATCTAAAAGTGGTCCCCCAAACCCAGCATCTTAGGCAGCAGGACTGTCTTTCCCCAGGCAGAAGAAGTGAGGTAGGAGGGCAGGATTGCTGATGTCAGGAAGGAGGATAAAGGTGAATCCTAGAAGGATTCTATAGTTATGTAAGATGACGCTTAACAGGAGAGCCTAGAGACTTCCTTTTTTTTTTAATTGAAGTATAGTTGACACACAATCTTACGTTAGTTTTAGGTATACAACATAGTGATTCAACAGTTGTATACATGACACAGTGCTAGCCAAAATAAGTGTAGTCACCATCTGTCACCATACAACATTATTACAATATTACTGACTACATTCCCTATGCTGTGCTTTTCATCTCCATGACTTAGATTTGACAGAAAGTTTGCACTTCTTAATCCCCTGTACCTCTTTCACCCATTTCCTTTACTCTTGCCTCTGGTGACCACATTTGTTCTCTGTAGGTATGATTCTGTTTCTCTTTGTTTGCCATGACCAAACCAGCTCTGTAACCTCTAATGAGCCATTCTACAGCCAGTGAAATGTTAGACTAAGTTTCCTTTAAGGTTTCAAATAGCTTTAAAATGTTATGATTGCACCGAAAACATATGAGATGTGATATGTGGGTTCAGCCTCTAAGCTGAAGCTAGACCTACATTCAAAGCTTTGAAGATCTTGTTTCAATAATTGCAACTATTCTATAAAATGAAAGATTTTTTTTTCTCTAAGCCCTCCTTCTGAAAGACTGAAAAGGTTGGTAGTATTAAGTGAATGGAGATCAAATCCATAACTTGACTAACATTTTTACAAAGCAGTCCACAAAACATTGAAAAGTTAATCACTATAAAAACCTATTTACTGATTTATGAAAAGGTCCCACAATATGTAACCTTTAAATGTGACATTAAAATAAGAATATTGAGTTAGGAGTTTCAAATTTTGACTTTTCAGACACATACTGATACAAACATACATTTCATATTATCATTTTAAGTATTATATATTTTTATGTATGTGTGATAGTTGTGCTGTAATTTTATGTCGAACTAAATTGCTGAGTTAGAGAAAATAGTAATGAGAAGAGAGTTCATGAAAGATTTCTTAAGTCTTATAAATAAATGTGTGATTAGTTGAAGCTGTATCAGCTTTTAATTTAAGGCCTGCAGCTGTTAGTATAAGAAGCATCAAATGTCAAAAGAAGTTAGAGTTATGAATAAACAGAATAAGAGAAAAAGTCTCCTGAGAAGAAAATAAAATAAATATTAAGTATATGGATTATCACTACACTCCTTCTCCTATTTAAAGTTTGGTGCTAAAATATAATTTTCAAATATTTAATTTAATCTGTGTTAATCCATGCTGCTCGCCAGGCTACACAAAAATAATGCAAAGTAAAAGATTATTTAAAAGCCTGATATTTGTTTTCTTTACATCTTATAAAATCAAGTGATCTAAGTGTTATTCTTTTTAAATAAAGATAAAACATCAAGATTGCATTGTTACATTCACATACCTTGTTAAAAATAATATAAATGTAGTTTACTGGAGAAGAACTGTCGTAATTTTAACATGCAGAATTTATTTACCTTCTCTTTATTAGGAGGTTCATTTCTTAAGGTTTTCTTCTCAAATATTAAAGGTTTTCACTTAAGAGGCTTACAGAAAGTAATTTTTAAGGAGTGACTCTTACATGATAATATGCATTTCACTTGAATGAGAATATTATTCTCATATCCATTTAATACAAATAAAGTCCTGAGTTCTGTTGCATGTTAACTTGTAATAATTTCTATGAAATTTTGTCAACATTAGATTCTACTGGAAATGAGTCTGTTTTTTTGCTCTTCATTTAAGGTAAAGTTTATTTTAGAAAGTTATAATTACATAAGACTATCATGATTCAGGATTTAAATGTTGGTTTTGTAAGAATTTTATGGGTTTTTTTTTTTTTTTTGGCCCACTTAGAGCTGTGTCCTGGAATTGGTGCCCAAACAATTTTAAGTGTGGTATGAGCTGTTTATGTCACTGAGTAAAATTAGATACGCCTGTTGCTAATAGGAGGGATGAAACATGAGACAAAGCCAAACACGTGAGAGCCTTCTCTTGCAGGCATAGTCCTGAAACCTCAAATCCTTCACTCATTCTGTAAATAAGGGGAAAGTTTGAGACATTTTGTCTCTGAAAGAGCTGGAGTTGATTGTAGCTACTTTTCCAGTGGGCTTTTTATACATCTAAGGTAAGTTATCAGTTTTACTTTGGATTTTATGTCATTAACAATAATAGGTACAAGATTTCTTGGTGTTTTTCTCTTTGTAGGTGACATATAAATTTCTTTTAAGATGTTGAGTACATTTCTCTAAAAATGATTATGTATAAGTATCAATAAAATTTAGTATGGCTTCTCATTGCCACTCCTTTAAGTTACTCTACTAGTATGCTATGTACTTTTCACATGATTTGTATTTCAAATGTTTTTAATTTGTAGAATGACATGATAGCAGATCCAAGTTATCAGGTATTAAGGTGTATACTATAGTTAATCTAGATAAAATATAATCTTTAAGATTACATGTTCTAGTTCTACTCTTAAACTTTTGTGGTAGAACTACATTTGCTTCACATTTTGTCCATAGTTCTGTTACAAACATCAAAAAACTAGATTAAAATTAATGAGAGCAAGAGTCTAAGTCATTTGAAAAATTGGGAGTAAGCAAAACAAGAGCAAATTACCAACTTCAGTTCCCAACTACTCTGAGTGAAAAAAAGGAAAGAATAGTTCTCTCCTAAAATCTGGAAACAAAGTGTTACTCAAAATCCAGATCAAAAAGTAAATACAGAGGAAAAGTTAAACATATGCCAACACTTAGGCCTACTAAAGTTGTCAGCTTGCTCTTTGTGCTTCCTAGGCTAATAAGGAGCAATTGGAAAAACAAGTTTAGAGGGAGGCACAGAAAAAGATAATAAGGGAAAAAAGAGCTCAACTGGCTGAAAGATTTGCCAGCACGATGGAGTAACTCACTAGTACAAAATGTACTGTTTTTACTTATTTCCTTGGAAACATTTTGTAGAAATAGGTACAAAGAGGCACACTCAGTTTCGAGACTAACGGTTCAAGTTGGTATTCGTCTTATAGGTTCTAGAATTTATCTAAAGTTTTCCTTCAAAGCCAAATGAAAAGTAGTATTTCAGCCATATTTAAATGTCAAATTCCAAAGACTGACAAATCCAAGTTTCCAAAAGAGGCTGGCTAAGCTTGCAGTTGCAGGTGCCAAGGGCAGGCCACCCCTGAAATGTAAAAGCCACTTAAACAGCTAGTGAAGAAACAGTCTGAACCCCCAGTTTCCCACATTTGTTTCCCAAAAGCAAGAAATCAATCTCCCTCCCGTGTGAAAGGTGTCCTCCTTCTAGCAGGATATACAGAGACCTCCTTATCACCAGGGGTAATATACTCAAGTCTATATAAATCCTTGTTACTTTTTACTAATTTACTCCCCCAGCCCAAATTCTGTTTAGAATTCCTTACTAACAGAAGCTCCCAAAGTTAAGTTTTCTTTGTCCTGTAAATTCCTCACATATTTATGGTCCCTTTCTCCAAAAAGTGTAAAAACTGCCTGCCTGGGTTGTTTCTTTAGGTCTCCACCTCATCATTGGGCCTCCTTGTGTAAGTAGTAAACCTTGGGTTTTGTTTTGTTAATCTGCCTTATGTCAATTTAATTCTTAAACCACCTGGAAGACCTTAAAAGGTAGAAGGAAAAATGTTTCCTCCCCTACACAGTTAAAGTGCCGAAAATAAAATGGCACCATGTCATTCTTTAAAATACACACCCATTGCCTTGCTGTTGACTATGAAAATCAAGGAGTAATTGTAAATTATGAATGAGTGCCCATTTAGTTTAATTATGCATATTTTGTAGGACCTGTGGTTCTTCTTTTCCTCCCTCTTCTACTTGGCTTCTCACAGGCCCTTGCTGCTTCTCAAATGAGCCCAGACCCTGTAAGTCCATAATTGGCATGGTTTCCTCATGGGAGCAAACAAACTACATTCCTGAGTGTGATTCAGCTACTTGTCCATTCCTCAGAACCTGCTTCTACCCCTCTGTCCTTCTCTCCCCCTTTTCTTCTCAGTGTAAATACCATTCTCCTATCTTTGAGCTTCTCTGGACCTATTGCAAGGCCAGATTATTTCCATGTTCCCCCGTGAGTGTTGTAGAAATGCCTCATCCACTGGACTTGCCATTTCTGACTGCAGCTTCATTTTCAATTTTATATGTGATTATGCCCTAGCACAATTTATGAGAAAATTGATACAGAGTATTTAGTAATTTGTGGATGTGCAAAAGTCTCAAGACTTCTCTGAAAATCCCTCAAAACATCAAAGTCTACTTGACGCGGGTATGATTTGACGCTGGTGTGCAGCACCAAAATGAGCTGGGGATTGCAGGAGGGTTCGCTTATGCCCAAAGGATTTATGCTTCATCCATAAGCAGTGGGGTGCCATTTGAGCATTTACAACAGAAAAGCAGCAGGGACAGATTTATTCTTTGGGATGCTCACTCTGGTTGCCATGGAGAATGGATTGGGGGCATGGGAGAGGGAGAGAGGAGGAGTTCTGGAAAAGTCCAAAGACAGCTTCTGCTAAGGACTGAGGAATGAAGGGAGAGGCAGCAGGAAGAAGTCATTCCCTTTCAGATGGATATCTTAAAACCTAGCCGCACCTTTGTGACTATTTCAACTCTTTTGAACATTCTCAATTAGTTTTATTTGTGAAACATCCCTGAAAAGCATACTATCAATGAAGAGGCAGTGATTACAATTTCAGTGGAGTCCAAGTGCCACTTTCTAGCTGTATGACCTTGCTTGTGTGAATTGCTTAATTACCCTCTCACCTCCGTTTCATTTGTAAAAATAGGGATTATCACACTTTCTACCTCTTAACGTTATGATGAGTATCAAATTCAGTTCATACAAAACATACAGAAAGTGTCTGACTTCTTGGTAAACAGTATCTATCCTTTTCCTCCTCCTGCCCCCATCTCTTCTCACCATCACCACCAATAATGGGGAAACACATAATCTCGAATTCTCAACCCCACTGGCAGGGAGGTCAGAGAGGAACCTCAGAATAGTGAGTGATCAGTGATTCTAACCTGCTTCTCCTGGACCCCCAACAACACCATGTGAGCCCTATACAGAAGATACCAGGTTTAGACTCCTTTTGCTCCAGTGGGGAATGTTCTCCACATTCGGTCAAGGCTGCTGAGGAGGAAATACTCCTTCCAGAACACAAATAGAAAACACACAAATAGTATCCCCCCTGATACTCTCACTAATTTACTGGAAATCCTGGGTGCCTTTAGTAGTTCTGAAGGAAAAAAACTCAACTGACTGCTGGGTTTCCTATGAACATTTTCCTTTCATAAAATATGTTAGATCTATCTTAATGAAAATTTTATATACAATATTCTAAAATGTTAATCTTGGTAAAAACATAGAAGTATGCTGTCCCTGTACCAGAATGCTTTTGAATATCACTTTAAATCCTCCCTTTTCAATCCTGAGGAAAAGGTGTCTACAAAGATAGAAGTGAATCGTGACCTTGAAGTTCTCTGAAACTTCTTAATGAACTGTCAAAGCAATCGGAAAATTGCATACACACCACATTTGATAAGAACTTTAATTATGCCTACCTCAAGAATTTCTTTTTGCCCTAAATCTTTCATATGGAGACTTATAACTAAAAAGAATCTCAGCTTGGTTGATACATTTAAATAATTTTCTTAAGATTTGTCCTTTTGTATGGATATTTCTCAGAGTTAGCATTTAGTTAAATGCTATTTTTAGGGACTAGGCAAACTGAGATTTTTGAGGGGAAGGGGTCATAGAGCTGTTATGCCTGAGATTTTCAGTCCAGTCATAAAACTCCAAAGACAATGCCACAGAGGACAGGCTCTTTTATTCTGTTTGGTTAAATGTAGCTTCCATGTGTAACTTTAAGAATATTCTGAACTCTGTCTTCCTTTGTAAATAATGTCAAACTTAAGAGCTGTATCTATACAGGATGAATGGCATGAGGGTGGACTGAAGCCCCCCTCACAAGACTGACAAACTGGCTACTAAATGGCTAATAAGGGTTTGCATACTTCTCTAGGGCATTGCCCACACTGCAACCCACATCTTTGTATCTAACTGCTTCTTGGCCCTAATCAGCTGCTCTCATTGCTTGACACATGCCTCATAGAGAACATTACCATAATGAATCACTTGTATAAGAATCCTCACCTCATGGGCAGCCCGGGCGGCTCAGCGGTTTAGCGCTGCCTTCAGCCCAGAGCATGATCCTGGAGACCCAGGATCAAATCCCGCGTCGGGTTCCCTGCATGGAGCCTGTTTCTCCCTCTGCCTGTGTCTCTGCCTTTCTCTCTCTGTGTGTATCTCATGAATAAATAAATAAAATTAAAAAAAAAAAAGAATCCTCACCTCAGGTTTTACTCAGGGAACCTGACATAAGATAGCGATGTTCTACTGTGAAATCCTTCGGCATATCTGACTGTTCACTTGCAAAAATCCCCATCTTTCCAAGAGCAATTATTTAGACAGGCTTTCCCATGAGATTTGCTTGCCGGTTTATGAGTCTTTAGTAAAAGTCTTTAGTAAAAACACCTGTAGGACACTAAAGGCTGCCGAACTGAGCAGGACGATTGAATGGCAATGTCGTTGTGCCAGAGCTGGGATGGCCCTCGAAGCTGTCCTGGAATTGAGGAAGGGGCCTGGACTTTTGCACTCCTGCTGTGATCAAACAGTGGACATACTGTAGGTGGGGCCTCTCAGTGCCATCAAAAGTAATTCTTATCATCAATTCTCACTCCTGGCAACTGGAAGAATGAGAGCTTTAGTTCTGAAGAGTGACCAGAGTGTCACACCACTATTGTTCACTATTGGGCTCTGTTGGAGCAGGGCTGGCTGAGTCCTTGCTATGTCCATTTGCTCTGGTGTTGCAGGCACCTCCTTCTGGGGACCAGGTCTCTCTTCAGTCAGGGGTTTCCAGGTCTGGAACCTGAACAAAAAGTTGTGATTTTTATAGGAACCAGTGGCACTCAGCCTCCTGATTATCCATCCTCAATGTCTCTTTGTTGCATAGATGGAGAGAACTCCCCTGGTGGCTGCCCAACTATCCTCGTCCTCTTCAACAACTAGTAATTCTGGATTTTGTCTTTCACTATAGAAGCCATCACTTTCTCCGAGCTTTTGAAGGCCAACCTAGCAGTATATTACTGCCATCTTCCAAGACCTTTGCCATGGTGTTAAGTTCATCAGAGGATGCTCTAATACCAAATGCTTCTTTGTCCACTTGGTATCTTCCTTGATGCGTCCAGATCCTCAGACTCAGTGCTAGCTACATTGTTACCTGCTGACACACCTGCTGGATAGGGCCTCCTGGCCCTTTGGATAGTCCCTTTATTCCCTTATCAGGCCCTGCCTGTCCCTACCTAGTTATATGGTGCTTTAACCCCAACTCTTGGTCAACTGGCCAGGAGAGAACAGTCCAAGTGGCAGGTTGTCACATCCTCTTCAAGTGGGAAGGAGGAATGGGCCACTCTTTGGATTCAGACATTCTAGGAACATCTGGAGTTTCTAGTTTCTTAAGTGCATTGGCCCAGATGTCTCATTCCAAATATCAGAGCTCCACTGCCACCCTGCTGGGGCCCTGGCTCCAGCAGAACAGACATGTTTGGGTTGAGAATTCAATCTTCTTTGGTACTCCATGACTCTTATAAAGGCTGGATCCTCTGTTGCTCTACCCTTCAGTTACAGGAAGAGAGGGTGTCTTCATCAGCTGCCAGAGAGGCCCTCTGATTTTTGCAATTTGCCTGGCACCATCTCAGTCTCATATTGTCTTTCTCCAATGCCTTAAAGAAGAGCCATCAATTCCGTGGCCCTTATGATTGCTTCATTTGAAGCCCTCCAACCCCTTATGCATTGCACCTACTAGTAAGTCTCCTCCCACTGATGTGCCATCCCCCGGTCACCACCAGGGGCAGTTTTCACAGTGATGCCACCACAGCATGCTGTGGCATAGCCCTGTAATCCAGGAACTGCCAGAAACAGGGTCCTTGTTGCCAGTAATTGACAGATGATCCAGCTCCAAAATACCATTTTGGATTCACTTTCCCAGACTTCTTCTTACCACCAACTCTGTTAACTCTATTTCTCTGGGGGGAACAGGAGATTGAAATTTGCATAGAGGAAGTTCATTAAGAAGTATTTTTAGGAAGAATAGCTCTGAAGAATAGGAGTGGAGGAAACAGGAATGGGAAGAGGAAGAAACTGTGAGGTAGTGAAAACAGAGGCCTCCATGATCCCACAGGGTTGGCTGGGGAGAGATGAGGAGTAGAGGATGCTCTCTGGAGTCAGAATGACCCTTCAGAATGGACATGAAGGCAGGAGCCAAGCCCTCATGCCACCAGACTGACTAGTCCTAGCTGCCTGAGGGGGCATCACTTTGGGTGGGTCTGCCCTCATCAGTCTTTGGGGCAGGGACTCAGGCATGCATTGTGAACAGGAAGCAGTCCTGATGGCTGGGGGAATGAGTTTCTTGGTGATAAGGGGAGGTCTGTGTGGCACACCACAGTATCTGCTTAGAGTAATCTTCAGGTTTTCTGTCTTTATGGTTATCTGATTTGGGCATGAATTTTTAGAAAATAATTTTCTTTCCTTGTTTTACTTTTATAGGTATGACTAAAGTATAATCCAGTAGAACAATATAAAAATATCATTTATGGAGAATTCATCTTTGCATTATATTCATCCATTTGATCATCAGATATTGGCAATGCTCTAGGCAGTGGGACTGGCTAAGAACCAACAGAAGAAAAAAAATCCTGCCCTTGTAGGTATGGGACAAATGATATGGGAACATAGATGCAATATATTTTGGATGTTGAATAAGTGGAGGAGACTGGAGGCAGAAGAGACCAATTTGCATTTCAGATTAATCTACTTGGATTCATAAGTAGGGGAAGAAGTTAAAGCAACCATAGGGGCACCTGGGTGGCTCAGTAGGTTAAGTGTCTGCCTTCGGCTCAGGTCATGATCCCTGGGATCCAGCCCCACATTAGGTTCCTTGCTCAGTGGAGAGTCTGCTTTTCCCTTTTACTCTAAGGCTCCCCCTGCTTGGGCTCTCTCCCTCTTTGTCAAATAAATATAAAGCCTTCAAAAAAAAAGTTAAAGATACCACAGAACTGCTAGGATAATTTCACCTTAAATAGGGGCTAACTTCAAATAACTAATGATCCCTTACTCTCTGTATAGACAAATTAGAGTCCATTATTATTTTGGTGATCACTTTGATTAAATCATATTCTGTAATAAAAATATTTTACAGGAACAATCATAAAAATATTTCATTTTTTATATATGAGGAGGAATTGATAGTGAACATTTTTAACATAATGGCTCTATTTAAAATATTTATGGAAAATACATAAATATGTCATTCATATAATAGTAAATAGGTATTTGAGTTATAATTGATTCTATTAATAATATTTTAGAGTTTTTCTGATTTTATATGAGTTGTATCTGTAATAATAGTTTCTAGAACCTTGTCAAGGTTTGGCACTATCCTATTCTATAAATACACATTCTTTGAAATGCTAGTATGATCTGGCTTCAAAGTCGAAAGAGCATGAATTTTGTGCTTAGTATACAATAGCAGCAAGTATAACACTATGTGCTAACCATTATTCTAGGAAAAGTGCATTTTCCCTTTGGAGCTATGATGGCAAATTTCAGGGAAATACAGGCCTCTCCATATGTAAGATTTATAAATATATTAGGGGGTGTATCAGAGAAAATGTTATAAGGTTAACTGGATTTATTGTGAATGTTAGGGATCTAATGATAATAAAATGGCTTGTTTAGAAAAATGATAGTACAGAGGCATAATAACCTTTATTAAACATAATTCTCATGATGTTAAATACGTATAATCCACCAATAAGTCTTACTTTCTACCTGTTGTGAGAAAGATGCCAGCAGATACAGGTGTTAGGTGGACCTTAAGAACTCTGAGAATATCAGTTGTAAGCATTAGGCTTAGAAGAAAACTATTACATTACTCATGATATTAGGAAAGCATTTATAAGTGATGACACCAATAAACAGCCCAGTGAGACTTTCATGTGTTAAAAAAAAAAACTTCTTGAAAAATTGCATAATTAAACTCTATGTTTGGTAATCCTTTTTGTTGATATAACATTCAGAAAATGCTATGCAATGAAATATTTCACACATTTGTGGGCAGTTTCTGAGGAATTTGCCAAAAAAAATCCACAAGAACTTGGGGGAAGAAAACATAACCATATACTGTTTCCTAAAAGACTACATATTACATCAAAAACTAAATCCTTGTATTTATTTTAGGCCATCAAAATCAAAGAAGTATGTATTTTAAAGACAGATAAGCTAGGATCAAGTAATATCATGCCTTTCTCTTCCACTTTTGTTCAGGAGTCTTAATTGTTAGAAACTGAGAGTCTCCAAGTAAATTTTTTCCACAGTTTCCCCAGAACTTTAGCAGATCACAGTTTGGAGTAGACTTTGAAAAAGGAATGCCAGTGTGAAGAAGGATGAGAGGAGAAGAGAGAAGACTGGTTGGCTCAGTGGTTGAGCGTCTACCTTTGGCTCAGGGTGTGATCCTGGGGTCCCGGTATCAAGTTCCGCATCTGGCTCCCTGTAGGGAGCCTGCTTCTCCCTCTGCCTATGTCTCTGCCTCTCTGTGTGTCGCTCATGAATAAATAAATAATAAAATCTTTAAAGAAAAAGAGGGAAGAGAAGATAAAACAGCAATGAGAACTCCAGTCTCCAGGGAGCAGGTGCAGGGATTAGAAGGAAATGTGGCTCTGTGGACTGCATCTCATGGACAGGACCAGGTGCCAAAGCCACAGAGCCCTGTCAGACAGCTTTTTAAACATATCCCACCAAAAGTCAGGACATGCCCTAAGACTAAGGTGATCAGGAGTCTACTTTGAGGAGAAGGCTGCTGGGCCATATGAGTTGATCAGTTGACAGAACGCAGTAAGGTATGTCTTTAGAACTCAGTCTGGTTTTTATGAAAGCAAAAGGGAAATACCTATGATACTATAGTTGAAAAGCAAAAATAGAAACAGTGTGTGTGGTTTTTTTTTTTATAACAATCTTCCTCCCAAATCCAACTCATTTGTTTTATCAGGGTGAAACTTTATATGATCTTGATCCAAAATGTGCTGTTCAGGCACAAAGAGTGCTTATGATTAACATTCATTCTACCAAATGGAGTCACATGCAGGCCTGCTGGATGTGAAATGAGGGAAATGTCAGCCTATGAGTTATGACATATGGCAATAAAAGGGTCTGGAAAATAATGATGGGTCAATCTGTCATTTCCCTCTTTTGCATGATATGTTCTAGTTCTTTTCCTAGCTGTTCGTGAAGTTTCTGTTGAAGTTGAAGTTAAAGAATGGGTGAGAGAGATAATATGTATGACTAAAGAAGGAATGACACATTTTTAACCATTATGCTGTTTCCTAGACATGTAAATCTATTCCACAAATACATTATTTATGTGGATATATTTTATTTGGCTGCCTGCCTGTAACAATTACATATAATTGAGTGCCCGCTCTGTTGCAGGTACCAGTCTAGGTGTTCGACATATGACTGTGAACAAAGGATCCTTCCTGCCCTTGTGGGGATAAGAGTCTAAAGAGGAATAGACAATAAAAAGTAAACAAAGGTTATCTCTGTGTCTATCCTGAGCAACAATACTATGAAAGAGAGAACCAGGATGCAGTTGTAAATTATGACAGGACAGAAAATACATGGAAGTGGGGGTGCTCATGAGAGACCATTTAAATCCAGTCGGATGTGGTGGCCATGCAGTATGGACCAAATTTTCAGTCAGAAGGAGCAACATACAAAGGCTAAAAGATAGAAAAAGCTTATTCTGTTTGAGAGATGGAAGGAAGCCAGTGTTGAGAAGGGCAGAGTGGGATGAGACGGGACTGGAAAGGCTGGATGCACCAGTGGAATGGAGCTGAGTACGAAGCGTGCCGAGAGGCTACTAAGTGGCCTTCAACAGGGAGACACACGGTTGCTTTTGGGCTTCTAGCATCTCGGTATAGGTTTTTGTTAACATCGACTTAGCTCTCACGGCAGCCATCTACTAATTTGTCTCTCTCCACTTGATGTAGGTGCACTAAATCAGAGGTTATGGTAGGTATGAACCATGCCAAGAAGGGGCGCATGTTTGGTACTGAATGACACCTGGTTCTGGTTATGAAGCTAGGTCTCCAAATGTGGCAGTCTTCGTTATGATACTTTAATGCATACACTTCTAATTGACATGAGTACTGTTCTCGCTCAATCACTACGCTGCGTCGGATTTCTGCCAACTTCAATTTCTGGCTGTTAACATTACCCCTTAGTCAAATACTATATGACACTGTAAAAAAAGTCTCCAATTTCTGAGTTTGTTTAATAAAAAGAAGGACAAAACACTGAGGAAAGTATGTTTGAATTTTAGCATTATCAAAGTAATAGATCTCAAAAGGTAGAATTATAAAAATTCTATAAATCTGAAAGAATACAGAAAAACATTTGGGAAATGCAATTTTCAATGAAAAAAGGTAGAGTGTGTGGAAAATTATTAACAATTTTTAAATGTCATTGTCTTTTCTCTATGTGTACATTTTAATATGTATTTCAATAATCTATCTTTCTCTTTTTTAAAGATTTTATTTATTTGTTCACGAGAGACACAGAGAAAAGCAGAGACACAGGCAGAGGGAGATGCAGGCTCCATGCAGGGAGCTCGACAGGGGACCCCATCCCGGGAATCCAGGATCAGGCCCTGAGCCAAAGGCAGATGCTCAACCGCTGAGCCACCCAGGCGTCCCAATAATCTATCTTTTTCACTTAACACCCTATTATTAGCCTTTCCCTGGGATATTGTTTTGTTTCCAAGCAGTTGATTTTTGTCATACCATAAGAATCCACTGAACTCATTACTCTTCATTTATTTACTGTCTTGTTTTTCGCCATCATAGATAATGTTACAGTAAATATCCTGAAATATGAATTTTCAAAGAAATAGGAATGAAAATGGACTAAGTTTCTAGAATTGCAATTGCTTGGTATTCTTCACTGAGAACCTCAAACAAAGTATCTGTCTAGAAGGATCACAATCACTTTCACGCTCACCAGCAGAGGACTACTGTGCTCACATTTCAGACACTTTGCCAGTATTGGCTACTATAACTTTTTAAATCCCCTTAGTCTTTGCAACTGCTCCAGCATTTGTGTTTATTTGCATTCCTTGGGTTCCCAGTGAAGCTAAACTTTTTTTACTATGTATATTATTGGTCATTTACATTTCTTTGATGTACATGCATGGCTTTGCTCAACTGTTATTGAATTGTTTGTGTTTTTTAAGAGTATCAACCTTGTCTTTAAGGCTGATGTTTTCCCCCAATTTATTATCAGCTATTGAATTGGGAGGGGAGCAGTCTCCTCCCCATGACTCTTTGTTTTCCTGAATGTTTATACCTTGTCACAGTGATGTGAGTTATGATGCAAACAGGGAGGCCAGAAAGACAGAATTAGCTAATTTAACAGAGGAATTAGCTATCTTTTGGAAGTGTGAAAGCAAATGGAGGGAGAACTCTTCCGATGTCCTGTGGTTCTCAGTGCCAGCATCACCTGTGCTTTAGATAAGCACACTAACTTCTTCCCTGGAAGAGTGGCCCATCTATACTGGCTGTCTCTTATTTCTCACTTTCCATTTACTTATTTATCACTTCTGTGTGGGGACTTGTTTTAGGCTCTATTCTCCTTTTTCTATTGTTGTGATCTCATTTTTCATCCTTGCAAAACTACGCTTTGCATCCAGTAAGTCC
This sequence comes from Vulpes lagopus, assembly GCF_018345385.1. Lineage (NCBI taxonomy): Eukaryota > Metazoa > Chordata > Mammalia > Carnivora > Canidae > Vulpes > Vulpes lagopus. The sequence continues at coordinate 35,845,224 of NC_054831.1, forward strand.
CACTCTCTATATATTCCTTTGTCCAATACATACTCCTCGATTGCCTATTATGTGCACATAAATCCTACTGGCCATGGTTATATAGTCTTGCAGGTGACTACTCATGTGAGTTACCTTGTCGTTTTAATGGATGACATAACATTATAGTGTGTGCTGCATAATAAATTATGCTGCTTGGCTGTCAGAGCTATGTTACGTGGTATGAAAGGCAGTTTTTGAGACTTTCAAAAATAATTTCCTTGCAGTTTTTTTATTGACATGATGGGTGCTACTAGAGGCTTGGTAAGCCTCCAGTCAGCATGCCCTGTGGCCTGGCAGAACCTAACTCAAAGCAGTCAGAGTTCCATCCCTAACGCTCAGATGAATCTCCCTTAGAGAGAGAAGATGGCTGGGGAGCTTGCCCATTGGACATCCTCCATCCCTTGTTTTGGGATTATGGCAGGAAAATATAATCTGAATCATATATATGTACCTGAGTGAGCATAATCGTCAAGCCTCAACCCTAGTCCTCTTAACATATTTCAAAGACTTTGGTTTTTGCTTTATCCATTATTGTGTAATGCACTTCTAATTTTACTATATTATCCACAAAGAATTTGTAAGAAACGAATCAAGTGGCATTTCATCATACTTCCTTGTGAACCAGTATGTTACCAGATTTTGTAAATGTTACATGTATGCTTAAAAAGAATAAGCATGTCCCTGTTTCAGGGATAGGGCTCTTTACATATCCATTTAAACACATTTCAATGGTATTGTCCAGGTTTCATATAGCAGCAGTAATTTTGGAGGGCTTGATCTATCAGTAGAGGTATGCTAAAATCTTCCACTAGGATAATGGCTTGCTTCATTATTTCTGGAACTTCTTCAGTTTTTATTTACTATATATAGATGAATAGATATACATAGAAGTGGGTATATCAGAATGTTTGTTAGACTCATACAAGTCTAGCATTTATACAGCCTGCTGGCGAATATATTTTATATCTGTAGTGTTACAACAATCCCCCACTGTAATGTGCCTGTCATTATGAGAGTTCAGATATGACATAAGTGATAGATGGTGCCTGTCCTCTGCTCCTGCCCCATTGTCAAGGAGTGGCTGAAGTTTTCATCTCCTTTGGGGTAAAAGGATGGGTGGTATTATGTGTGTTGGGCTGGAAATAAGCAAATCAGTAAATGGAGCTCCTATCACCAATAATCTCCTAGATTACTCTTCCCAGAATAGGTTAACTGGGAGATTCATGGAATCACTGTTTCTTCCTCCTTCCCTTTCTTCTTGAAATCACTGTGCAGGCCCAAGAGCTCATGATCATTCTCAGCAGGTGCCCTACCAACAAGTGCTAGCTGGGGAAAGGATGGATTTGAACTCTCTGCCAGACCCTCCTATATATAGACCCTCACTGGGGTGAGTTTGTTAATTTCGCAGCATGACTACATTTACAAGGTTGAACTCTGGGACCTATACTTGTCATGAGGTTTCTTTGCTTTTAGTGTTCTCCAGATGCAGAATTTTTTTAATAAATTTCAATTAATTTATCCAGCTCAGGAGTCAGTATCTGTTTTAAGTCTAATTTATCTTCAATTAGAGAAAATTTTTCACAATTACCCTTTAATCGTTGTCTTTCCTGTATTTTCTCTAGTTATTCCCCTGAAGATCCAGTAGAGCACATTTAAACCATCTTATCCATCATTTTCCCTTCATATTTCTCATATCTTTAACATGCTGTCATGTTTTCTAAGACTTTTCTTACATATTTGTTAGATACATATAAGACATATACTTTATATGTCTTATAATTTCAAGCTATATAACTTTTTGAATTTTAAAATGTAACTGAATTTCTCATTTCTAAAGAGTCTGTTTGGTTCTTTTCAAACCCATTTTTAAAAACATCATATTGACTCCTTTTCAACATCATCCATGTATTTATGATCTCTTTGTCTCAAACTCCTGGCAAGAACCTATCCAAATTAGGCATGTCAATAAATGATGCTTGAAATTAAGAATGTCATTTAACAACATTTATTTAGTAGCCACAATCCTCAGTTCACTATATTATGTCCCGTGACAAGGATCAAAGAATATTAAAGACCAAATTCCTATCCATAAGGTGGTTTTATTTTAAATAATAAATAGGGAACCATGAATTCCAAGTATATAAAAACTGATATTTATGCAAAAATGTATTACACTTCATGTCTGAATCCCTGTCAGTTAAAATATTGATATCTGTATTTGAGAGAAGCCTTAAAACCCATCAAAATTAAATATACCACCATCAACATATTCTGAAAGATGGTTAACAGGGAAAGAGGTATAATTTTTTAATAACATTAATTATTTTAAATAAAGTGATCTATAAAGGTAATTTTTATTCAACATATGGCAAAATTCAAAATTCTTTATCTTGGAATATAGGTTTTGAGTTCTAAGATGATAAAGCATTGCTTCATTAATTTTTTGGTAAAGGCCTTATAAATAGATCGCAAAGTACTCTGCATTGATCCAGTGTAATTTCTTGCCATTATAAATACTACTTTGCTGTTGTCTGACTTCAAAATGCTGAAGTATTGGTATCCTTCCCAATGCTGTTTATAGTAAAGATCTGTAGGAAGCAAGCTGAACCAGATAGCCTCTGAAAGTCTCTTCTAGCAAAAGTGTAATACACGGTATCAAATAAAAATGAAAGCCACTGAGTTATGAAAACTATAAGCTAAGAATTTATTAAATAACAAAATTGATTTTTTTAGAAAAAAATTTAAAAAAAGAAAAAAAATTTAAATTGGATATTCCACTTAGTCATTTAAATCATGCCTGTCTAGAGCAAAATCCTTGTTTTATGCAACATAATCAACACTGAGAAATAATAGCAATAGGAGGTTAACCAAAATACTTAAAGTGAGCAATCGTAAAACATGATAGAGGAAGAAATACAATGGGAAAAAATAGAACCAGATGTGGGAGCAGAAATAATGGTAAATAGAGCTCAACTCTGGAAGGACAAAAAGCAGATCACCAGCTTCTTAAAGTGAGCCTGGAGTCAGTATGTTCTGCTAAGGAAATGGGATCCAGTCTCTTAGTCAGCAAAGTAGGTGCACAAAAGTGGAGTGACTCATGGGGTGCCTGGGTGGCTCAGTCAGTTAAGCATCTGACTCAGTTTCCGATCAGGTCATGATCTGGGTCATGGGATCCACCCCTGCATCAGTCTCTAAACTCAATGCTGGAGTCTGCTTGAAATTCTCTCTCCTTCTCTCTCTGCCCGTCCCCACCATGCACTCTCTCTCTTTCTGTCGAATGAATGAATTAAATAGAGCACTTTCCCCAGCTTCCTCTTCCCTGGGAGACCTTTGGCAGATTACAGTAGAGCCTGCTACCTCTCTCACGGCAAACAACTGAGCACACTAATCTAGTCCATTGTGACTGGGTTTCAAGTTACTAATTATAAACAGTTGAGGAAACTCTGTACTAATTCTAAACTGATTTTATTTTTTTGTTATTTAAATTTAAATAAAAGTATCTGGGGATATGTGCATTCAATGGTTATAATTAATTTATTCAGTATTTACTGAGCACCTACTATGTGCCAGGGGTGTCTGGGTGGCTCAGTGGTTGAACGTCTGCCTTTGGCTAGGGTCATGATCCCAAGGTCCTTGGATCAAGTCCCACATCAGGATCCTGGCAGAGTGCCTGCTTCTCCTTCTGCCTGTGTCTCTGCCTCTCTCTCTCTGTGTCTCTCATGGATAAATATATAAAATCTTAAAAAAACAAAAACGAAAACAAAAACAAAAAAGCCTGCCTGTAATTAAGCTCTAGAGAGAAGGAAGACACATAGTTAGACAGTAGGTATAGTCAACCCACTCAAGGAGTTTTGCTGGAAGAAGTAGTGGAGAAATGGAGATGGTGCTGTAGATATTTATGAAGTGCCTGCTGTCTGCCAGGGCATATGGTGGTAAAAGCATAATCACCATCCTCAGGAGCCACAGGCTGGTGGCTCACCCCTTCTAAGACTGACTTTCCAGTCTTATTTAGTTCATCCTTGTTAGTATTCTTTCAATAATAAAATCCTAGAGGCCTCATATATTACTAGTCCTCTTTCCAACAGGTCTTTTCTGGAAATGCTTTAACAGAGACAGCATGTTTTATTTTTATCTACTTAGCCGAGGTCCCCTTTGGAATTAACTCCTCATTCAAATCATTGTTAAAGAAGAGCATTGGATCACAAGTACTAGATCTTTTCTTAACGGATTCCGTATGTTCATAAGTCATAGAATGTTTTATTAATGTGTAACTCAGAGGGTTCACTCCATCTATCTAGCCTCATTGGGTAACATCGTCCCTGGAATGTAGATAGCTCAGTGAATGTTTGTCAAATTCAATAGTTCTTTCAATTTCTTCATCCACTTATGGATTTTATTGTGTGCATATTACCTGTCTGTTACACTATTTTAGGGACATAGCAATGAACAAGGCTCACATAGAGTTTAAATTAAGGAAAAGGAGTCAATAAACAGGTGAATGAATAATCAAAACAGATGCCCAGGACCAAGTTAGAGGGATTTAAGGGCCACCCTCATAACAGAATTGCTTCTGGCTCTCCTATAAGCCACAACAAAATTGTCTCAAATGGATATTAAGATTTTTCCCATTTTATGTAAGTGTAAAAAAAGCTTTCTATGAAAGGTAGAATAATGGCCCCCAAATATGTCCATGTCCTGATTCCTGGAGCCTTACATGGTAAAAGGGATTTTGCAGTTGTGATTATGTTAATGCCTTTGAGACAGGGAGAATGTCTTGGGTTGCCCAAGTGGGCCCAATGTCATCACAAGGCCCTTATGAAGGGGAAGTAGCAGGATTAAAGTCAGAAGGAGCTGAGGCAACATAAAGACAGATTGTAGCCAAGGAATGTGGGCAGCCTCTGGAAACTGGAAAAAAGAAGGAACAGATTTTTCCCTAGACCCTCCAGAAGGAATACGAACCTGTCCACAAAGACCCATTTTTAGATATCTGACCTCCCTAACTGAAAGACAATAAAATTGTACTGTTTTAAGCCACTAGATTTGTGATAATATGTTACACTAGCAATAGGAAATTATATATAGGAATAGAGATATGTAGCAGTTGGAAACTGTGTACACACATTCTTGGAAAGCTGCTATTTTTACTAATCTGTAGCAATACGGTAAAATAGTGCATTTCCTATAAATTCAGATTCTCTGGCCTCTCTTCCCAATCCAATTGCAGTCTCTCAGCCTATGCTTCACAGAAATTCTGGAGTTGCCTCTATTATTACAAATGATGACATGCACTTTGAAATAAATGTAATAGTGTGAGGCAATTGCAAGTGACTCAGTGCCCAGAGAAGACTTCTTTGAGAAAATGACATGGGAGCTGCTGTTGAAATCTAAGAAGGAGCCAGCAGAGTGTTTCAAGTGGAGACAATGCTCAGGACGGAGGTCTTGGAGTGAGTTAACCTGGTCTGTTAAAGAATAGATGGAGTATTACAAGCAAAAGACAAAATGGTGGTAGATGATGTCAAAGAAGTAAGCAAAGGCCCCTTATGTAGGGTGTGGCAGGTAACAGAAGGATTCAGATATTCTCAGTGTGAGGAATAGCCATTAGAGGGCTTGAAAGAACAGAATGATTGGAGCTTGCTTACATTTTGCACTTTTGGCTGCTCGGTAGAGAATGGTTTCTGGAGGGAAGGAAGGAAGACCAGTTTTGCGGTAGTACAGGTAAGAGAGTTCATAGTGGCTTGAACTAGCGTGGGGGCAAGAGGTGTGGACACATTCAGGATACATGTTAAAGCAGAGCTGATAAGATGAGAGAGGTTTGAAGGGAAAAGAGAAGAATCAAGGATGACTCCTAGGACTTTGGAGAAACTGTGTGCATGAGGTGGACTCTAATGTCAGGAAGATTGAAGAGCTCAAAGAAATGAGTAAATAGGTTATGCCAGTTTTGAAATCAGTAAGCATTTAGGTTTTGAATACTGTAGATTGTCCTGAGTATTTGAAAATCCTACGTGATGAATAGCAGTTTTATATAATGAATTAGAACATAGGAAAACCCAATAATTGAGGTGGAAAGAGATTTAAAGAATTATTTAAGACTATGACTTATTTTAATAAGGACACCTCCAAACCATTCCTAAAAAAATAAATAAATAAATAAGACCTTTGCATAAAAAAAAAAATCCCAGAGGAGAATATTTTATGTTTTGAGTCATCATTTTACTACATTTATAATCAGGAAAGTCTTCATAATCTCTAATCTTCACTTTATAAATTAAAACCACTTTCTTCTTTCCTCTATGTAAAGTGAAATAATGAATAATTCTTTAAAAGCTCCCCATGGAGGGATGCCTGGAGGGCTCAGTGGTTGAGCATCTGTCTTCAGCTCAAGGCGTGATCCTGGGATCCATTGCTGCATTAGGCTCTCTGTAAGGAACCTGCTTCTCCCTCTGCCTGTGTCTCTGCCTCTCTCTGTGTGTCTCAAGAATAAATAAAATTTTTAAGAAATAAAATTAAATAAATAAAATCTCATGGAGTTGAAATTCTTATGAAAATTTACTCTTATTTACAAACAATGAATATTGTAAACATTTGTATGCACCTACACATTCTGATATTTCTTGGAAGTAGGTTAATACTGGGAAATTTTATTATAGGCAAAAATTAGTGTGGTAGATTTCTTGAAGAGAGCCTTTAATTCTAAGTAATTTAGCAACTGAAGAAAGATGTGATTTTAATTCTTTAACATAAAAACTAAATAATTGGATTCCATTTTTAGAAAGATATATAGGTATCAGCTTGATTTTCCTCCCACTGAATCTTTTAAAAGCTTGGTAAGTTATTTTAGGTTGATGCTTCAATTCCAAGTTTAACTCTGCAGAATTTTGCAAGTTGTCTCTATATACTTATTGATTAAAATCTGAAAATATGGTCACTGGATTTCAAATGGATTGGCCATATCTAAACTATTTTGAATGATAGATTACTCACACTCTGTGTTTGAAATGGTGATGTGTTTCAAAGTAATATTCAATTCTTTTTAAAAATCATCTTAATTTTGGAAATTTATTATTGAGGTAAAAAGTGTTATTTTGTCGTACTTTTAGTAAATCAGTATTGACAAATTCTCTCTCTGTTTCTATCTCTGTGCCTCTCCCTCTTTCTTCTCTCTCCCTCCTTCCTTTCCTCTCTCTAAACTCTATCTCTTCACACCTCTTCTCTCCCTTTCTCTCTCCTTCTCTGTGTCTCTCTCTGGCCCTCCCTCTCTCTCTCAACCCCTCCCTGGCCCTTCTCCCACCCTGCCCCTACTCCATGGCAGATGGTCCGCGAACAGTACACTACAACCACAGAAGGTACCCACATACAGAGGCCAGAGAACCAGTGTGTCTACAAAATTGGCATTTATGGCTGGAGAAAGCGTTGCCTATACTTATTTGTTCTTCTTCTACTCATCATCCTCCTTGTGAATTTTGCTCTTACGATTTGGATTCTTAAAGTGATGTGGTTTTCCCCAGTAAGTAGCTTCCTTTCCTGGTAAGCATGTTTTTGCTTGTATCACGTCATCCATATTGTATTGGTAGAAACCCCTTTTAATGTAATTAATGTTTGTTTTCTGTCCAGATCAAAACAATCAGTAGCAAAATAGTCATACATTTATTTTTTTCTCAATTTCACTATGAACTATAGGGTGTTCGGGTTTTTTTTTGCTTTTCTATTGCAATTTTTTATGTTAGTCATTACCTCTGCATGTGGGAAAATTGTAACCATGTTGAGTTTGGGGTTGACTACATCAAAATTGAGTAATGACTCTTTAATCCATTAATTTGTAATATTCTATAAATTATGTTTTCCTAATCTCATTAATCCACTAATACTAACTGCCTAGATGCTTTCTCATTTTTTAAAATTTCACTTTAATATACAATAAATTCATGTCCACGCTTCAACATTTAACAAAAGATTTAGTAGATAAAATACTAGTAGTCAAAAGGAATTCATAGTCTGTTTTAAACATCCTCATGTTTTCAGGATGGCTGGGTAATTTTATATGCTCTGATAATATTTTGTACACTTTTTGAAAAAATATATTCATTTAATATAAAAATGTCCTAATTTTGCTAGATAGTCATAGTGGGAAAAATAGCACATGTACATCACAGGTAGGTTAATCTGTTCCTTCCTTGCATCTTGAAGATGTGATATAGGTACAGGCTCTTTCCAAGAACAATTGTAGTAGCAATCAGTCTGAAATGCCTTCCTTTGATGAGTCTCCTTCACTTTTTTTTTAAGATTTTATTTATTTATTCATGAGAAACACGGAGAGAGAGGCAGAGACACAGGCAGAGGGAGGAGAAGCAGGTTTCATACAAGGAGCCTGATGTGGCACTCGATCCCAGGAATCCGGGATCACACCCTGAGCCAAAGGCAGATGCTTGACCGCTGAACCACCCAGGCATCCCATCTCCTTCACTTTCTATGCAAATATTTCTTTTCTGCCGTTGCTCGATAGCCAGTAGGTACATGATTTATTTTGTTGACATAAATATTTTCTGATATTCAAAGAGGTAAAATACCAATCAAGTCAAAATATACCTTAAAAGGTGTTACTTATTATAATATAAACATATGTTATAAATTGATATTATAAATTATATCAAATACTATAAATTTATGTATTTATGCTATAAATACATAAGTATATTTAAATTAGCCAAATGGAAGTTGTGCTTTCTTCTTTAAAATTTACCAAAAAAAAAAAAACGTTTTTACAGTAGCACAATAATATTTAGTTTCATTGGACACCTTTGCTTAAGTAGCACAGCATATGCTATGCACATGCTGTATATCATCTTCATTTTATCTCTGAATTTAAAATATTTTAATATTTTTTGGAGAGTGAACTGAGATTGAAGTCCTCAAATTATAAACTATAGGATCTATCAGAAATGCTTCCTGACTAAAGAGCCCTGCACCCACCACCATGTGCTCCTCAGTTATGCAGAATGTGGAGAGAAAATTTACTAGGAAAAAGACTTTTAGATGGCCTGGGGAAAGAAGCCACCCCATGGCTCTGGAAGTGCGGAGGATGGTCAGATTTTAATAGTCTCTCACCAGGGACCATGGATGGGTTCTATCAATCACCTGGCCATCTTGGCACATGATTGGGCATTCAGTAAATATATCTTGAATGAATGCAGTTGTGTATTATATTAGAAGTATATGTGAATTAATTTTATAAACCATATGTGAACATAAAATGATAGTGTACTTGCTTTTTGCTCTTGTCTTATATCGTAGCCCTGAAACAAGTTTTGGATATTATAAATTTTGATTACATTAAATGAAATTGTGCCAAGCAGCTGAGTCCACTTCAACCTAGGATAGCACATCACAGAGACCAGCACATGTTTTCCTGCCATTGCTGCCCTTCGTCATACCCTGTGCTTTCTAGTTTGAGACATGGTTAGCTCGTGTGGTATTTCCTTCAACACTAGGAAACTGTTGCTAATTCGGGGTTCTTTAGTGGCATCTTTCAACAAAATAGGATGAACGGACACCTATATTCATGGATCAAAAGGGAAGAGTCATAAAAAGATTATTCTGCAGAAAGTGCCAAGGGTTGATTAAAAAATGGCGGGTGGACTTTGGGTCATTCTTCTCAAAATGAGATAACATAAATGATGCAATTCTTGTGTGTGTGAGGTTGATCCCTTGCTTTGGGAACATTCCATGCATTGTAATGCTGGACATTGTACATTCATTTATGCTCTGATTTTTCCCTAGTTTTAAAGATCTCACTGTATATAGTAATTTAGTTTTGTTTTTATTTTATTCATATATAAACCAGTATCCCTTCTTGATTACATACATGCCAAGGAAGCAACATGACTAAAAGAAACTTTGAAGAGCTTTGGCACTGAAATGATAAATAAAGTCAGGGCTTTCAACATTTGCACAGAGTGATAGAATTTTGAACATGTAACAGCTAGTATATAATTCTCTCCCCAAATTCAGTATAATAACCTATCTATTACCTATATAGTCATTAGTCAAGATAGACTGAAAACTATAATTTCCCAAATTAACAAAGTTTAAAAGACTTTCTCTGCTTAGATCCCCAACATATAGCAATGGCAGGTTTATTAACTTAGACATACTATCATTTCAGTACTCCTGTTCCCCTCCTCATATACTTTAATATTTTACTATAGAAAACAGTAAAGCCAACCACCAATATCATGAGTATCTCCCAAGCACAGTTCCAGTCTTAGAACTGCAACTTCATGTAACAGAATTTTACATAATTTCTATGTATAACATCTGTTGAACATAAAGTAATATTTAGGAAATTGTAACAACTGATGCCAAACATAAACTTTCTAGAATATTCTGTGTTGGTCATCATAATAGCTAAATCAATTATTCAGGAAAGTGGATGTTAAAAGAACCAGTGCAATAAAGTGGCTCGTTCTGTTTTTCCTTTTTATATTTTCCTTCTGTAAAACTAATATCCAAAACTAGTTTTGGTTAAAGTGTTCATGGTTATTAAATAGTATCCATGATTCTCATCAGTAAGTATATTAAAGCAAGGCATTTTTTAATTTTTAATGACCCAGATAAGATTTTTTAAAAGATTTATGGTTATTTACTTACTTGCATATAAAATATTTTAGCTATTGTAAATAATGTTAAAATAAACATAGAGGTGCATGTATCTTTTCAAATTAGTATTTTCATTTTCTTTGGGTAAATATTCAGTAGTGGAATTACTAGATTGTATGGTAGTTCTATTTTTAATTTTTTGAGGAACCTCCATACTGTTTTCCACAGCAGCTATACGGATTTACATTCCCACCAACAGTGCATGAGGGTTCCTTTTTCTCCACACCCTTACCAACATCTGTTGTTTCTTGTGTTGTTGATATAAGCCATACTGACAGGTGTGAGGTGATATATCATTTTGGTTTTGATTTGCATTTCTCTGATAACGAGTGATGTTGAGCATCTTTTCATGTACCTGTATGTCTTCTTTGAAAAAAATTCTGTTCATGTCTATGGCCTATTTTATAATAGGATTATTTGTTTTTCCAGTGTTGAGTTGTATAAGCTCTTGGGTATTAACTCCTTATTGGATATGTCATTTATAGATATCTTCTTCCATTCAGTGGGTTGTCTTTTTGGTTTGTTGATGATTTCCTTCAATGAGCAAAAACTTTTTATTTTGATGTAGTCCCAATAGTTTAATTTTGCTTTTGTTTCCCTTTCCTCAGGAGACATATCTAGAAAAATGGTTCTATGATTGATGTCAAGGAGATTACTGAGTGAGTAGCAGTTTTAATAAGCAAAGGAAACTTCATATGAAGCTCGTTCATCTTGAGTGGCAGGAAGATGAGTAGGTCCCCGCATCTGCCTGCCAGATCTTAAAAGTTTATATAAACCTTAACTAGGTTCAGGTATATATGTTCCTTTACTATGGCAATAGACAATGTTGTTCCTTTTAGGAGGTCAAAAACCTTGAGCACATTTATCCTTAACAAGGATTTAAAATTAATTCACTTTGGAAACCAGACATTAGAAATCTTCTATCAAGAACTTCCGCATTAAGAAATTTTCATTTAGTGAGAAAATAAAGACCTGGAAGACTGCCTCTCTGCATGCTTCCTTAGATCAATGTTTTCCTCATTGAGGAGTCATAGACCATTCATAGGAAGACAGAAAAATAGTATTAGATGGCATATCACTGACTTTTATCTCAGCCCTGTGATTATATAATCATTTGAAGAGGATTTTTAAAACTCAGGAAATAATGCTGATATACAAATTACTATAGGCTGTCTTTGAATGCACACTGGTCATGTAGGGTTATTAAAATATAACCTTTGTCATGATATTTTTTAAAGATTTTATTTATTCATGAGACACACACAAACAGAGAGAGAGAGAGAGAAAGAGAAAGAGAGGCAGAGACACAGGCAAAGGGAGAAGCAGGCTCCATGCAGAGTCTGATGTGGGACTCCATCCCAGGTCTCCAGAATCACGCCCTGGGCTGAAGGTGGCACTAAACTGCTGAGCCACCAGGGCTGCCCCTGTCATGATATTTTTTAACACCTCCATTTATTAACACATTGTTATCCCCCATGATCTTTATTTTCTTCATCTGTAAAATACTTGATTTATAACTGATGACACCCTAGTCCTTCCTAATGTAAAATTTGATGCTAATATGCTTTACTGATGGGTTTTCAGTAAGTGCTGTTGTCTTATTTTGGAGGATCGAGATTCATGATCTTGGTTTCCTTGCTTTGGACATGTCATGAATGTGGTATGTGGCATGCTACCTCCATGGTCATCTAGACCATGTTATGAAAAGTTAATGAAGACAATCATTTAATGCCTCTATATTATTAAATATCTTTATTTTACTTTTCTTTAACTACCTGGTTTATGTTTGTGGTAGGCACAATTTTAGGAAGGCTCCAATGACTGCCAGTCCTGGTGTTATGCTCTGTGTAATCCCCTCTCCTTGAGTGTGGGCAGGACCTGTGATTTGGCTAGAATATGGCAAAAGTGGTGGGATTAAGTTACATTTTGTAGCAAAGATAAAGAGACTTTGCAGATGCAATTAATGTTCCAAATCAATGATTTTGAGTTAATGAAGAGAGAAATTATCTTGGGTAGGCCTGCCTCAATTGGGTAAAAGATTGAGCCCTTTTGTAAGAGATTCTTCTGCTGGCCTCAAAGGCATGAGAGGGTCTGTGAGAGACCACGTGGCAAGGAACGAGGGGCAGCTACTCAATACTGAATGTGACCCCGAGCAGAGAGCCAGCAATAAAATGGAGCCCTCACTCCCTGCCTTGCAAGGCAATGAAGTCTGCCAATAACCACATGAGCTTGGAGGAGAACCCCAAGTCCATAAAGGAACCCAGCCTAGTGGCAGCGTCAAACCCTAAACACTTCCCAGAATCCTGGCCTATGGAAACTTGAAGAAGAAATATACATTGTTTTAAGCAGCTTACCTTTGGGATAGTATGAATACAGTGTTATCCATTATGCAAAGAGTATTTAATTTCTCTTTTACTAGATATTGACAAACAGAAAACAAAGAGAAAAACTCTAAAAGTACCTGAATGAACTTACCTGATGATCGATATTCACAACCATTTATTATTAGCAATTATTTTTTAAAGATTTTATTGATTTATTTCAGAGATAGAGCAAATAAGAGAGCACAAGCAGGGGGAAGGGTAGAAGGTGAAGGAGAAGCAATAAAGCAGCAATAAAATAGTAATATTTTAGGCTAATCTAATAATGTTTTAAACACTCACTACCTGAGAAATTATTTATTTTGCAAGTAAATTTGGTTTTGAAACTTTTTATTATGTATGCCTATTTTTTGACTTTAATAGCAAATATGTTCTTGCCTACATTGTCATGATAGGTTGATAATTTCATCATAATTGAAGAAACATTGAATATATGTTTTGATATATTATCATGAAGAAAGTTTATATTTAAGAGGCTCTGTCTTCTTTATTTTAATAACTCCTAAAAGATGTACATAGACTGCCCAACCCCTTTATGTCCGTTAACTTAGTTCATCCTTATAATTACCCTATGAATTTGTATTTTACAAACTAAAGAATTATATATTTTATTTTGTAGATGTCAATGATAGGTGTATCTTAACAAATACCAGGATCCATGAAAATCAAGAACACCTAAGCCAGGTCTTCAGAGCTCTCCCATACCCTTCAGAAAGTAGTACCATGAAGACTACAGAGATTCGGTATCCCCACACAGTGTCCAAGAAAAAGCCCTACTGCATTCTCCCTATCTAGGTTTGGAACTAATGAAATGGAATAAAAAGAGGTGATAGAGCTCCAAATAATATCTGTATTACTGATAAAAGTTAAGTGGAGGGCACAGTTTAGATCTGCCTGAACATCTTGTGCCTCAGAATTAGGTCACCCAAGAAGTCACAGGCAGCATAGGAAAACTTCAGACATGTTTCCAGGGGCTCAGACCTGATCATCATGTCATTCTTCCTCATGTGCTTTACTGTACCAATAGCAGACTGGAAATCTGGGGGCACATACATCCCCAGGGAAGGAGGAGCTGAGCCAAGGGTCTGCTGCTTTTCCTAACTCACCAACCATGCAGGACACTCCTCCTGCTTTGGGGTGCAGCAAGGGACCAAAGGGCTTCTGTGTTGGGAGGTCCCTCCCACATACCCTGCTTAAGAGGGGCAATCAGTTAGGATATAAATTAGAAGTTTGGGAACCAGAAATGTGCAGGAGTGGGAAGCCCATCCAGCCACCTTGGGGACCTAGTGATCCTTTATCCTGGTCATACCAGCATGCCTCTTCCAGCTGTTTTAAAAGCTCTGTCTGTAGCAATTTGAGAAGAAGAGATGCCTCCAAGGTATTCATCCAGTCTTATTATGGAAAAATCAATTAGTGGATTCCCTTCTGTATTGAACTAAAAACCACAGTAGCTCTTAAAATTCTGTTGATCTCTTTGACCCAGTGTTTTCGCATACATTATTCCCTCTGCCTAGAACGGCTACACACACACACAGGCACATGTATCATTAGAGAATCTCTGCTCAGACCAGCACTTCCTTGCAGGGGTATATTCCTCAACCACTCCTATCCATAGGCTAAGACAGACTTCTCCTATTATTCTCTTTTCTAGGACTCTATTTTCCCCATCTTAGCACACATCAAAATTTGATTTTATATACATTTTTGTGGTTGTTTAATGTCTGCTCACCCATTAGGATCATGTCAGCTGAGCTCAGTAGGCCCAACATCTACCATCTTGAATAAATGATGGATTGAATGAAGAATGAGAGCATTTCCCCTGTCCCCTTTAATGAAATTGTTGTTATATGTTCTTAGCACATGAATAGAGAAGGAGTCAAGGCAACTCAGAAAAAGCGAGGATGACTAAGGAAGCACAGAATAATCCAGACACTAAAGTGCAGATTAAAGAGGAGGCTCGAGGGTTGGCACATCATGGGAGTGAGAAGAGTAGCTCTCATGCTCTTAAGGTGCATGACAGTTACCCGGGAAGGTCCTTAGAAATAGATATTGTGAAGCCACTTCCCAAAGATGCTGGTTAACAGGTTCTGGAGTGGGGCTCCAGGTTCTTCCAGGGACCCGAGTCTGCAGACCAGGTTCAGGAACACATTGTCTTAGGGTCATTCAGAGTATAAACTACTTTCAGGGAATACAGTATTACTCACATGGGGTCATTTATCCAGATTTCATGTTGTTTCGTATCTTATATATTCTTTTTTTTTCTTTAAGATTTACTTATTACAGAGAGAGGCAGAGACAAAGGCAAAGGGAGAAGCAGATTCCCTGTTGGGAGGTCAATGTGAGACTCGATCCCAGGACCCCAGGATCACGCCCTAAGCCAAAGGCAGATGCTCAACCACTGAGCCATCCTGGTGCTCCTATATTATATATTCTTAACAGTTTATGCTGAGATGCTGAGATGCTTTGCAATGTAGAGGCCTTCTGGTCCTTAACTGATAAAATGAAAATGGAAGAATATACCTGAATGAGCTAATACAGAACAAGACATTGAAACTTTGTCTAAAGAGCAGTTACCCTCATTACTGGTCTCACTAACAAATATATTGAATAACATTACATTTATAAAGTGAAATTAATTCCAAAAGAAAAGATGACATGTAAGCTACTGAAATTGAAATCTTTTCTGTGTTGATCCCTGATGGTTTATTGAAGAGGTCAAATTTAGCCAAAATAAATCACTTGTGCTAGAAAACTCTCTGCTGGAATGTTTCAATATTCAACAAATGTTTTATGAGTTTGGGCAGAGGTTTTATTTTAAAATATCTTACTGCAGTAGCAAATGAAAAAAGAATTACTATCATATGTTTAGCAACCATTACGGTAGTATATTTTAAGATGACGCTGTTCTTATATCAAAATATGTTCAGCAACATGCTTCACCTCCTGGAATCGCTGAGGCTCCATCGCAGGCAGGTGGCCCCAAGTACCACCAGCATCTGTGGATGATCATGAGCTCAGCCTTGCCTTTTCTTTGATCTGCTCCCTCTGGGCTCCCTCCAGCTGTTTCTTCAAAAAAGGCAGTGCGTTGTCAACTGCAGGGGAAGCCTCTAACAAAATCAGCCCTGATCCCAAAGGAATGCAGTCTCTGCCCACAGGAGAACAGCCCATAAGTGTGAAGGCAATGAAATTTTATCTGAACCACAGATAGCAGAAGAGATTTTCACTTCTTCACTATACCTGTCTACCATTCTTGATGCCTCTACTTAGTGATGTTTTGCCACTTGTCTTCTGCCTGCCTTTACAGAGACCCATGCTGTGGTGCAAGAAGAGGCCAGCAGCCTTGTGTTCTCCATTTGTGCCTTTGCCAAAGCCTAGCCCACATGGTCATTACATCGTCAGGGATCTGATATTTATTATTTACGCTACCTCCTTATCTTTGCCACCCATTTTTCACACTAATGCAAATTAGGATTTAAAGAAAAACATGACACAGTGGCATTTAAAGCAGCATCTTGACATTTTCTCAAATTATTTATATCTTTCTGAAAAGAATTATATTACATCAGTGCTTGCCAGTCTAAAAACCAAATTGAAATGTTTGATTTATGTCTTAGTCATAATAGAGTGGGATTGATCCAGAGGTCACAGACGGTACGAACATGTACTAACTTAATGGCATTTTTAAGAAGACAAGATATTATTAAGCCTGAGTTGAGAGGAGGAAGATAAACCTCAAGCTATTCCAAGTACACAGGAATTTCATTATCCCTGGTATCAGTGACACAAATCCTATTATCACTGGTGTCTAAAGATACAAATAGCGCTATAGTTTTAATTTTTATCTCAAGGATGTTCATTCAATTTTCCTTTTTGTAATAATTTTCCTGCAAGTGGTTTAAGTATTGAGAAATAAAGCAAAAGCACACATGTCCTAAGCCACAGGCTCTTGTCGTGCATAGTGATAGTCATCAGCTGAACCTAGATATGAGATTCACATTCCTGTCATGAGGAGTATTATAACAAAGTGAATGTGTTCTCAATGTAAATATATTTACTTGCTTCCTTTTGTCAACAATAATATAAAACTGTTGATGCCTGCCACCCAGTCACTGAGGAGGGTCACTTGACAGGATGAGCACTGGGTGTTATATGTTGGCAAATCGAACTCCAATAAAAAAAATATACAAAACAAAAAATTTTAAAAATTAAAAAAATAAAACTAATGATGTCTTTGGGCAACATAATTTTTTCTCACAAATGCTAATGAAGATATTATCTTGTAATTTGTAAAAACAACCTAATTTACTTGTTTACGTGTTCTCTATCTAAAAAAACAGACAAAAAAAACCCACCTTTTTTTTTAGAGGTACTATACCGTGGTGGAAAGAACATTAGTTTAAGGAGACAGACTGGGTAAGAATCTTGGGTTTAAGTAAGATTATGTTCAATCTGCGATGTTCTGATGGTGTACACACACAATGTACTGTTGGCAGCTGTTTATGTTACTTAGGTGCTCAGTTTAAACTTGGCATGAAATTATGAAACCCTTTGGCTAAAGTGTTCTTTATTCTTTACTGAGCATAAAATGAAAGTATCTGTCATCCTGTTAAGCTTCTCACTGTGAAAACAATGGGGAAAGCCAAACTCAGATAAAAATATCATTCCATTCATCAAATATGGGTCTCTGTGTGGATGATGTAGTTGATGTTAGTATAATGAGCAGGGTGTTAAAGCCATGACTAAAACTGTCTGGTCACTAGTCACCATAGGCTTGAACTGTATGCAACTGTCAAACGTGGAAGTCAGACCGATTTCAGATATTCTATCTGCACAAAGTATGAAGAAACAGAATTTCAAAGATAACCATACTCAAAAAAAAATGAGACACACAGAAAGGGACTATTTATTTACCTTGTGTTAAGAATTAATATTGGATGCTTTAATGTCTTTTTCTGTAGTGATCTGTGACAAAGCTCATCATTGCCATTCCATTAAATCTAAAACTCTTTAGAAGAGAACTTAAATCCTACCTTTCTATCCTGGCTCAGACCAAATCCCACACCCTCTGAGGAACGTTCTCCAGTTTCTCTAACACACTTTAATCCAGCCTCATTCTGAACTCTCAAAGTTGTCTGTACTATTAGTGTATCTTTTTCATGTCAGAGAAACTTCTTGAGGGGCTAATGGGGCTTTGTATTTTTTTTAATCCCCAGCCATATCACAGTGCCTTGCACATAATTTAGGTACCCAGTAAATGTTTTATGGTCCTAAAAAAATGAGAAGAAATGAAAGAGAACTTTCACCCATGTGTATGAGATTAGCAGTGACCAAGAAGGAATGGTACAAATTCAGTATTAAGTTGATTACACAAAATTACTGTAGGATTTGCAGGTGAGTGGATAGATCCAAGATTACTAATCAAAAATTTGCTAATCTATTATCTTGTTCATAGAATCTGTACTGAATGAACCATGACATTCCCTCACAAATTCTCAATTTCTTTGCAAATGTGCTTGAATAAATTGTGTATCCTTAAAGTTGTCTCCTCCAATTTTCTGAGATATAGATGTGGTTGTAGAACACTGACTTTCTTAGTACGCAAATGTCCAGGTGAGGCACCAAAAGCTTCAGGTCTCTAGTATGGTCCTCAGCTGTTAGTCATCTAAAACAATATGGACTAATTGATTTATTTATTTTTTAATTAATTTTTATTGGTGTTCAATTTACCAACATACAGAAAAACACCCAGTGCTCATCCCGTCAAGTGTCCACCTCAGTGCCCGTCACCCATTCCCCTCCAACACCCGCCCTCCTCCCGCCTTCCACCACCCCTAGTTCGTTTCCCCAAGTTAGGAGTCTTTATGTTCTGTCTCCCTTCCTGATATTTCCCAACATTTCTTCTCCCTTCCTTTATATTCCCTTTCACTATTATTTATATTCCCCAAATGAATGAGAACATACAGTGTTTGTCCTTCTCCGATTGACTTATTGATTTAATGTAGGCTTCTCATGAGGGTTAACCTGATTCTCTTTAATCCCCCAAATATGTACTGCTTGAATCACTTGGTCTTAGTTTCACCACACTATTAGTGATATTTGGAGAAGCACATTCAGATACTCTAGAAATTTTGCTTTAATATCTGAGTATTAGAAAATAATGACTATAATAGCAATGATAACTTTGTGTAGTGCTTTAGAATGTGTAAAGTGCTCTCAAGTGTATAAAGCATTACAAATGTATTCATATATAACATCTCTTTATAATGCCACCTTTTCCAAGTAGCAAATAAGGGACTACCATTTGGAGCATTTATAATCTGAGGAAAGGTTTTAATTTTATCCCTCTCCCCAAGCACCCAGTTTTATGAACACCATTTATAGGATAATCTGTTTTTTGGTTTTGAAAACTTTTATTAATTTTAATGTTTGTGAATTTTGTATGCATTTTTGAAAGACAAAAGACTTGAGAAAGAAACAAGAAATTACCCCTTAAAAACTATCCAGATGTAACTGTGTCACTTTTGCTGCATATCCTTCTAATTGCGTAATCCTGTGTTTTCTATTAGTTACTATGCTTCCTTTATCATATAACAAGCTCTTATGAGTTAAATCTACTTCAGAGCTATATGCTTCATCTCCGTTTGTTACTTCTTTTGATAGTGTTTTAGAACCCAATTTTAATTATGCTGAATTTGTTATTGTTTTCATATATATAAAAGAGGAAGTCATTCTTCTTTCTTTTTAACTTTCCAGGTGTTCTGAGCACATTATTCTTTTTGTCTTTGCGGTGTATTAGGGATGATTTCAAACATAGCTTGAAAATACAAAATTCTTCATGAAGTTGCATGGCATCTGTATAAAGTACCATGCTAATGCTAATCTTTTCTCATTTTTCTAGTTGTATTATCTGTGCTGTTAAATGAACATACCATCTCATAATTCTTGAGTTTTTTATTCTTCTTTATTCTCTTCCTGCTTCTCAAACTGCTATTCTCTTGTGGTGGCTTCTCTCCTATTTCCTTCCCTGGGTCCATGTGTTAGCTCTACTTTATAAGGTAGAAAAAAACTAGTCTATATTTTTTTTTTCTTAGCGTCTTGTCCACTGCTACCACATAACAGGCATTACTCTATAAATATAGGTGTACCTTAACCGCATTGTCAGAAATTTAAAAATTTTGAGATCGCAGAGTGAGAAAATAAATATTAGAATTTGCATCCAAAAACAAAAGAATTTGCATCCATTTCTCTTTTTTTAATTTATTTATTCATGAGAGACAGAGAGAAGCAGAGACATAGGTAGAGGGAGGAGAAGTAGGCAAGGAGCCCGATATGGAACTTGATCCTGGGACTCCAGGATCACATCCTGAGCTGAAGGCAGACGCTCAACTGCTGAGCCACCCAGGTGTCCCTGCATCCATTTCATTTGATTTGAAATCAGCCCTTTTTTCACTCGACCACACCACATGGGATATCATAAATGATGGTAGTAAAAAGAAATAGTTGACCATCATTCTTCCCTAACATGATAAAAAATATTTACCACTAACTAGCAGCCAAAATATACTTAATACTGAAACCCTTAGAAGCATTTCCATCAAGGCCAAAAACAAGAAAAATATGTCTGATAGCACTACTGCCTTCTACCTTTTTTGTTTGAAGTTTGATAAATGCAACAAGACCATTTGTTAAATAAGGGATAGAAACAGTTAAACAGCAGATGATTTGAGGGAAAAGAATTACTCACAAATAATTATTGTGTTATAAAATCCAGAAGAAGTAAATGAAAAACTATTGGAACAAATACAGAAGTTTATAATATGTTAAATAATAAAATGAGGTACAAAGTTTCATTTTTAACACACACCCATACTCTAGTCCAAACTAGTTGGAAAATGTATTAGAATCACTCTTGATATTGCAATAAATATGCAAATTCACAAGGACTCTTGTTGAAATATACTTTCCTGAAAGTCCTAAAAGGAAACCTGAATAAAAGGGTGTATACAGCTGGATGAAAAGACTTCATCTTAGCTTCATTAATAACAAAAAATAACAAGGGAAAGTTTGCTCTAGCAAATACCAAAATATTTTATAAAACTAGAATAATCCAAACTGTGCAGCTCATGAACACAAATAGGCCCAGGGAACATAAAGAGATGTTAAAGGGCACGTTTGCCTTTGGCTCAGGTCATGATCCCTCCGAATGTGGTCAGGAGCCCTCTGAAGTGCAGAACATCTGGCATGTCTACCTGCCAGGCTGGGTGGTTCTACTGCTTTCTAAATTTCTAAAAAACCTCTTTCCTTTTCTTTCTTAAAGAGCTTTGCAGAATTATTTGACAATATATGTAAGTACCATGTTTCCTTGTGGTGTGCACTCTGTTTTGGTTTCTGTTTTTAAATCAAATGTCTGTTTGGGAGGAGATGAACGTATTTAAGTCTATTAGATCTGTGCTGCTGGATTTTTTTTTTAAGTGTAACCTTGACTAGCTGTCCTATTGTTTATCCTGTAAGATTAGTCTATCGAAGTTTGATAATTAATTGCAAAAGTTTGATAATTAATTGCAAAAAAAAATGAGGTCCTGGGTTTGAGCCCTGCATCGGGCTCCCTATGGGGAGCCTGCTTCTCCCTCTGCCTATGTCTCTGCCTCTCTCTCTGTGTCTCTCATGAATAAATAAATACAATCCTTTAAAAAGAGAGAGAAACATTAGAAATAGAATGTGAATTGGTAAATTCTGTACAATTTTAATTGGTTTACTTTTCTAAAAATTATACTTAATTAAAATGTTTTTAAGATACAAGTAAGTTACATAATTTGCAATGCTTAATTCAAAACATTGCAAATTATGTAACTTATTTGTCAAATTAATAATTATAAATGTATTAATAAACTGGTAAATTAAAAATTTTAAACTTGGTCAGTGGAAAAGGGTAGTAAGCTCAAATATGTTCTTTTTTTTTATTAATTTTTTTATTTATTTATGATAGTCACAGAGGGAGAGAGAGAGAGAGGCAGAGACACAGGCAGAGGGGGAAGCAGGCTCCATGCACCGGGAGCCTGATGTGGGACTCGATCTCGGGTCTCCAGGATCGCGCCCTGGGCCAAAGGCAGGCGCCAAACCGCTGCGCCACCCAGGGATCCCTCAAATATGTTCTATCACCTTCAAAGTCATTCTCAGGTGGTAACCAATATTTTGTCATACACTGAGATAACTTTGCTGCTTAAGTGAAGATTGAACATCTCATACTTATTTTTATTTATTTCCTCGTGGAAGATATTGTGTTGCTGCTTCTTACAAATATGACAGTATATTTGAAAAATGTAAGCTAATGGGGAAGAGGGGCATTACTTCGTGAGTCTATGGAAAACTCAGGAAAATTACTCTGTTTTTAAGTATTGCAATGATACAGTGGGGAAGTCGTGAGCCAAGAGAGTAGGTACATTGCAATATTGCCAGAGTATCTGTATATTGTATACTTTCATCTATAAAAGGTTCTTATTAGATGGTACTTTGGATCACTCCTCGGATTGCTCTAATGTCTAAATAGAATTATCCATTTCCATCAGAAAACAAGTTTTCTATAGAATAATTTATTTTCAAGGGATTTTTGCTTATTTATAACTGTAATTATATTAAAGGTATTTTTTTCTGGGAAAGAATATATTTTTAACTTGTTTTGGAAATCAATAGGAGATATAATTCAGTTGAAATTAAATTTATTCTATAGCAAGATGTTAGGAAATATGAATTTCATTAAATGAAGCATACCCAGAACTGGTTTCTGTACATATTTCTAGAGGCTCACAAAGTCTTAGTCTTGACAAGTCAGAAGATCAACTCAACCAAACTATCCTTTCTTATGCTGAACCAAAACAAAAATTTATTATCTAATTTTCTGTGTGATTTAGAAGGAACAAATATCAAAAGCACATAAGATATAGAAAATTGAAAAGTGAGTCACTTTGTGGATATTTGAAAACAGATAAGACAATCACTCATTATTCTGGGATCATTTGCAGGATCCATCTTTACAAAATATACTTAATTTATTGTTTAAAATATTTTATTTATTAATGAGACACACAGAGAGAGGCAGAGACATAGGCAGAGGGAGAAGCAGTCTCTCTGTGGGGAGCCAGATGTGGGACTCGATTTCAGGACCCCAGGATCACGATCCGAGCTCAAGGCAGATGCGCGACCACTAAGCCACACAGGGGCCCCTTAATTTATTTTCTTAAATATTTATTTATTATTTTAGAGAAGAAGAGAGAGCACACACGAGTGTGTGTGGGGGGGGAGGAACAGGGAGAGAGAATCTCCAGCAGATGCCCTGCTGAGTGGGGAGCCCAACCTAGGGCTCCTTTCATGACCCCTTGAGATCATGACCTGAGCCAAAATCAAGAGTCAGATGTTTAGTCAACTGAGCTATCCAGGCACCCCAAACATACTTACTTTAACTTCTCATCAAATTCTAGAATTCCTCTGTTTGCAGGATTAAAAAAACAGTATCACTGATTTGAGGGAAGATGTTATAAAAATTCTCATTGAATAAATTTATGTCCTTGATCTATCAAGTGTTTTAGGATATAGGCAGATAAAAATACTGTAAACATTCATTCATGAAATAATTTTACCTATTTCCAAGGAAAAAAATTCTTATGAACTAGAACTTACATTTGATGCCTAAATTTTTTTACTAGCATCCTAGCAAGAAAGAAAAGTTGTGTAGAAAATTACCAGAAGTAACTGAAAAAGACAAAAACCTGAGGTAAGCAAAGAATAATTACAAGAATAATTAATGATAAAGAAACTTGAATTTGGAAACTTTTGGTTTATATTACCTCTCAAATGTTGGAATGAAGTTATGAAAGCACAGCAAGGTTGAAGGCTTTTCTTGCTAAGATTTATTTGAGACAGAGTATGAGTGGGTGAGGGAGAGGGAGAGGGAAATTCAAGCAGACCCCATGTTGAGCATGGGAGCCCATTGGGGCTTGTTCTCATGACCCTGAGATCATGATCTGAGCTGAAAACCAAGAGTTGGACACTCAACCAACTGCACCACCACCTAGCTGTCCCTCAGTTAAACACTTTTTAAAATCACTGCAACATCCACCAAGATGCAAAATTTCTTACTCTGCATCATTTATCATCCTTAACTATGAATTCTGAAATAATACCAATCATTAGCCTATTAACTTTTTAAACATATACTGAGCAGCTAACATATGCAATGTGCTACGTATCATGGATCTTGAAGCTACAGAGGCTGTTTAATCATTGAACATGTTGTTGAGTTGTACTGTGTGTAAGATACAGTGCCAGCTGCCAAAACAAGATTGGATTTATAAAACTCAGCACAGTAGAGGTCTAGATACACATAACAATGTGATAAGATTTCTATGAGAGACATGGTCACACTTTTGTAGAAATCCAGAAGAAGGACATACAGTGGCCTGAAGAGGTCAGAAAATGCTTCAATAGGACTTAGATGATTTGAGGATACAATATGAGAATGAAGAAATGCTGTTGAGTGTGAAGTTTATTGTCACTAAAACATAAGGTTCAGAGAGGAATGATGGGAGATGAAGCTATAGAAGTAGTCAGGGATCAAGTATAAGAGCCCTGTATCTCAGGAACTCACTTGTATTTTATTGTGTATACCAGTTGAAAACCATCTCAGGTTTTTAAAGAGGGAAGTAAACTGTTAGTATATATGTAAGTATGTATGTATTGGATGGGGGGCACAGAGGGAAATGGAAAGAGAAAATTAGGCTCCACACTAAGGAAAGATACTGAAGTGGAAGAAGAGTATATATTAATAATATATAATATATAACATATATATATGTATATATATATAACATATATCAGGTATATACATAGTGCCAAGGATGTAAACTCCAAGAAACACCAACATTTAACAAAAAGCATAGAAGGACATTGTTGAGAAATAAGTGCCAAAGGAACAAACTATAAGATAATAAAACAGAACTGTCCTAAGCCTCAAGGGTAGGTAGAGTGTTAAGAATCATGGGTTGATCACAGTCTCAAATGCTACAGAATTTTCCAATAGAACAAGAATTGAAAATGGGCATTGAATTTATTAAAAACAAAGTTATTAGAGACTTTAGGGAGAGCAATTTCAGGAGAATAATGATGATGGAAGCCAGATTATAGTGATCCAGAGACTAGATAGGAATTAAGGCAGTGGGAATTGAGTGTGGACTCTAACAGAATGTGAGTCATATATTCTGTGTATATTCAGCTTTCATAGAAACCACCAATTTTTCTAAGTGGTTGTACCAACTTATACCAACAGGATATGAGGGTTCCAGCTGTTCTATATCCACTTGCTTCTCACTAACACTCCATATTTTCTATACTTTTTTTCAGATTTATAGAATTGACAAACTTGCAAGATATTTAAAGTGTACCACATGATGATATGATGTACCCATACATTGTGAAAGGATTCCCCCCAGTGAATTAACATATCCATCACCTCCCATATATCCCTTTTGTGTGTGAGAGAATAAGTTCTACTTGATTAGCAAATTTAAATTACACAATACAATGTCAATCAACCATGGTCACCACATTAACAGTAGATCCTGCCACCCTTTTCAGGTCTTTGAACTGAAAGCTTGTACCTTTCTACCAGCCTCTTCCTACTTACCCCCTACTTGGCCCTGGTAACCACTTTTCTACTATCTATTTCTATGAACTTAATTTCCCCCCTCTTTAGATTTCACATAAAGTCATATATACTATGCAGTATTTGTCTTTCTCTATATGGCCTATTTCACCAAGCAAGATACTCTCCAAATTCATCCATGTTATTACAAGTGACAGGATTTCCTCCTTTTTTAAAGCTAAATGATATTCCATTGTCTTTATATACCACACAATAACAATGTATAATCTTCTGCTGTTGGACTGAATGTTTATCTGGTCCAATGTACAATTTAAGAACACTTTTCCCTTATTGATTTTCTGTCTGAATGATGTACCCATTGTTGAAAGTGGAATATTTAAGTTCCCTGCTCTTAATGTATTGCTACCCATTTCTCCCTTCATATCTATAAATACTACAGTGTTGGGTGCATATTTACTAATGTTATGTCCTCTTGATGAATTGAACCCTTTGGCATTATATGATGACCTTCTTCATCTCTTGTTACAGTCCTTGGCTTATGATCTGTTTTTTTCTGATGTGAGAATAGCTACCCTTGATTTCTTTTGGTTTCCATTTTCATGGAAGATCTTTTTTCCATCTGTCCACTTTCAGCCTATACAAATCTTTAAAGCTGAAGTGAGCCTCTTGTAGGCAGCATATATTTGACTCTTGTTTTGTTGTGTTATCCATTAAGCCACTCTGTGTCTTTTGATTGTAAAATTTTGTCCATTTACATTTAAAGTAGTTATTTTAGGTATGAATTTAGGATTGTCATTTTGTTCATCGTATTCTGGTTGTTTTGTAATTCCCTCGGTGCCCTTCTTCCTGTCTTGTTTTCTTCCTTTGTGATTTGATGATTTTCCATAGTGTTCTGCTTAGATTCCTTTATCTTTTGTGGATCTACTGTAGGTTTTGGCTTTGGTTACCTTAACGCTTACAAAAGCATAGTTTTAGGGGTTCCTGGGTGACTCAGTCTAAGTGTCTGACTCTTGATTTCAGCTCAGGTCATGATCTCAGGGTCGTGAGATCAAGCCGTATGTTGGGCTCCATGATGAGCATGGAGCTTGCTTAAGATTCTCTCCCTTCCACACTCTGCCCTTGCTCAGTCTCTCTGTCTTTCTAAAAAACAAACAAAAAGCATATTTATAAGTCTATTACTTTTCTAAAAGAAAGTTAAGAGTTTTATTATCATTCAAGTTAGAGCAACTGCCTCTGATACACAACTTCACAAAGAAGAGAGTGCTCTAAAGAAAGAACATTTGGTACCTTATGTATGTTGTTTACATAAAGAGTTACAAATCTACATGATAAAGGACATTCCAGGAAGTTACAGATTTTATCTTATTTTTTTTATTTTAATTCCAGTATAGTCAACACACAGTATTACATTTGTTTCAGGTATACAATATGATGATTCAACAATTCCATACATCATCTACCGCAAGTCGTGAAACTGCACTTCTTAATCCCCTCTCCTATTTCACTCATCCCAGCACCCACCTTCCCTCTGGAAACCATCATCTATACTTAAGAGACAGTTTCTTGGTTTGTCTCTCTCTCTCTCTCTCTTTCTCTCTCTCTCTTTTTCCTGTGCTCATTTGTTTTGTTTCTTAAATCTGACGTATGAGTGAAACCATATGGTATTTGTCTTTCCTTGACTGACTTATTTCACTTAGCATTATACTCTTTAATTCCATCCATGTTATTGTAAATGGCAAGATTTCATTCATTTTTATGGCTGAATATTTCATTGCATATACATACCACATTTTTATCCATTCGTCTATCAATAGACACTTCAGGTGCTTCCATAATTTGGCTATTGGGAATAATGCTGCTATACATATAGGGGTGCATAAATCCCTTTAAATTAGTGTTTTTGTATTTGTGGGGTAAATAGTTAGTAGTACAATTGCCAGATTGTAGGGTAGTTCTGTTTTTAATGTTTTGAGGAACATCCATACCTTTTTCCACAAGGCTGCTCTAGTTTGCATTCCTACAAACAGTATAAGTGGGTTCTTTTTTCTCCACATTCTTACCAGCCCTTCTTGTTACTTGTGTTTTTTATTTTAACCATTCTGACAGGTGTGAGGTGATATTTCATTATAGTTTTGATTTGCATTTCTCTGATGATAAGTGATGCTGAGCATCTTTTCATGTGTCTGTTGGCCATTGGATGTCTTCCTTGTGAAAATGTCTATTCATGTTTTCTTCCCATTTTTGACTGGATTATTTGGTTTTGAGGTGTTGTGTTGTATCAGTTCTTTATATATTTTAGATACTAACTCTATTGGATATGTGATTTGCAAATATTTCCTCCCACTCAGTAGACTGCTTTTTAGTTTTGCTGATTTTTCCTTCATTGTGCAGAAGATTTTTATTTTGATATAGTCCCAATAGTTTATTTTTTGCTTTATTTCCCTGCCTCAGGAGTTATATATAGAAAAATGATGTTATGGCTAATGTCAGAGACACTACTGCCCATGCTCTCTTCTAGGATTTTTGTGGTTTCAAGTCTCATATTTAGGTCTTTAACCCATTTTAAATTTATTTTTGTATATGGTGTAAGAAAGTGGTCCAGTTTCATTCTTTTATGTGTGATTGCCCAGTTTTCCCAACAGCATTTGTTGAAGAGACTTTTTCCCATTGGATATTCTTTCCTGCTTTGTCAAAGATTATTGATCATATATTATGGGTTTATTTCTAGAATTTTCTGTTCTATTGATCTATGTACCTATTTTTGTGCCATTACAATACTGTTTTGATCACTACAGCTTTGTAATATAACTTGAAGTCTGGAATTATAATGCCTCCAGCTTTGCTTTTTTTCCTCAAGATTGATTTGACTATTTAGGGTCTCTTGTGGTTCCATATAAATTTTAGGATTTTTTTTTTGTTTTAGTTCAACTGTGGAAAATGCTATTGGTATTTTGATAGGGATTGCATTAAAAGTATAGATTGCTCTTGGTCATATGGACACTTTAACAATATTTGTTCTTCCCGTCCATGAGCATGGAATGTGTTTCCATTTCTTTGTGTCATCTTCAGTTTCTTTTATTAATGATCTATAGTTTTCAGAGTACAGGTTTTTCACCTCTTTGGTTAGACTTATTACTAAGTATCTCATTATTTTTGGTGAAATTGTAAATGGGATTTTTTTTCTTAATTTCTCTTTGCTGCTTCATTATTAGTAATTAGTACATAGAAATACCAGATTTCTGTACATTGATTTTGTATCTTGCAACTTTACTAAATTTATTTATCAGTTCTAGTAGTTTTTTGGTGGAGTCTTTTGGATTTTCTATACATAGTATCATGTCATTTGCAAATAGTGAATGTTTTACTTCTTCCTTACCAATTTGAATGCCTTTATTTCTATTTGTTGTCTGATTGCTGTGGCAAGGACTTCCAGAACTATGTTGAGTAAAAGTAGTGAGAGTAGACATCCTTGTCTTGTTCCTGACCTTAGAGGGAAAGCCCTGTCTTCCCCCATTACATTTGATGTTCAGTGTGGGTTTTAAATATACAGACTTTAGAGACACCTGGGTGGCTCAGTGGTTAAGCACCTGCCTTCAGCCCAGGACGTGGTCCTGGAGTCCCAGGATCGATTCCCACTTCGGGCCCCCTGCATGGAGCCTGCTTCTCTCTCTGCCTATGGCTCTGCCCCTCTCTGTGTCTCTCATGAATAAACAAGTAAAATCTATAAATAAATAAATAAACAAACAAACAGACTTTATTATGCTGAGGTATGTTCCTCTAGACCTACTTTGTTGAGAGCTTTTATTATGAACGGATATTGTACTTCGTCAGATACTATTTCTGCATCTATTCAAATGATCATTTGGTTCTTATCCTTTCTCTTATTGATGTGATATATCACAGTGATTTGATTTATGAATATTGAACCACATGTGCATCCCAGAAATAGATCCCACTTGATCATGGTGAATTTTTAGCTTTTTTTAATATATTGTTAGATTCAGCTGCCTAGTATTTAGTTAAGGATTTTTGCATCTATATTTATCAGAGATACTGGCCTGTAGTTCTCCTTTATTGAAATGTCTTTATCTAATTTTGGTATCAGAGTAATACTGGCCTCATAGGATGAATTTGGGAGTTTTCATTCCTCTTCTATTTTTTTGGAATAGTTTGAGAAGAATAAATACTAACTCATCTTTAAATGTTTGGTAGAACCTGGCTGTGAAGCTGTCTGGTTCTGGACTTTTGTTGGGAGTTTTTAATCGATTCAGTCTGTTCAAGTTTTCTATTTCTTCCTGCTTCAGTTTTGGTAGTTTTTTTTTTTTTTATATTTGAATGTCAGCATTTTTATTTTTTTTATTTTTTTTAATTAATTTTTATTGGTGTTCAATTTACCAACATACAGAAAAACACCCAGTGCTCATCCCGTCAAGTGTCCACCTCAGTGCCCGTCACCCATTCCCCTCCAACACCCGCCCTCCTCCCCCCTTCCACCACCCCTAGTTCGTTTCCCCGAGTTAGGAGTCTTTATGTTCTGTCTCCCTTCCTGATATTTCCCAACATTTCTTCTCCCTTCCTTTATATTCCCTTTCACTATTATTTATATTCCCCAAATGAATGAGAACATACAGTGTTTGTCCTTCTCCGATTGACTTACTTCACTCAGCATAATACCCTCCAGTTCCATCCACACTGAAGCAAATGGTGGGTATTTGTCGTTTCTAATGGCTGAGTAATATTCCATTGTATACATAAACCACATCTTCTTTATCCATTCATCTTTCGATGGACACCGAGGCTCCTTCCACAGTTTGGCTATTGTGGCCATTGCTGATAGAAACATCGGGGTGCAGGTGTCCCGACGTTTCATTGCATCTGAATCTTTGGGGTAAATCCCCAACAGTGCAATTGCTGGGTCGTAGGGCAGGTCTATTTTTAACTCTTTGAGGAACCTCCACACAGTTTTCCAGAGTGGCTGCACCAGTTCACATTCCCACCAACAGTGTAAGAGAGTTCCCTTTTCTCCGCATCCTCTCCAACATTTGTTGTTTCCTGCCTTGTTAATTTTCCCCATTCTCACTGGTGTGAGGTGGTATCTCATTGTGGTTTTGATTTGTATTTCCCTGATGGCAAGTGATGCAGAGCATTTTCTCATGTGCATGTTGGCCATGTCCATGTCTTCCTCTGTGAGATTTCTCTTCATGTCTTTTGCCCATTTCATGATTGGATTGTTTGTTTCTTTGGTGTTGAGTTTAATAAGTTCTTTATAGATTTTGGAAACTAGCCCTTTATCTGATATGTCGTTTGCAAATATCTTCTCCCATTCTGTAGGTTGTCTTTTAGTTTTGTTGACTGTATCCTTTGCTGTGCAAAAGCTTCTTATCTTGATGAAGTCCCAATAGTTCATTTTTGCTTTTGTTTCTTTTGCCTTTGTGGATGTATCTTGCAAGAAGTTACTGTGGCCGAGTTCAAAAAGGGTGTTGCCTGTGTTCTCTTCTATGATTTTGATGGACTCTTGTCTCACATTTAGATCTCTCATCCATTTTGAGTTTATCTTTGTGTATGGTGAAAGAGAGTGGTCCAGTTTCATTCTTCTGCATGTGGATGTCCAATTTTCCCAACACCATTTATTGAAGAGACTGTCTTTCTTCCAATGGATAGTCTTTCCTCCTTTATCGAATATTAGATGACCATACATTTCAGGGTCCACTTCTGGGTTCTCTATTCTGTTCCATTGATCTATGTGTCTGTTTTTGTGCCAGTACCACACTGTCTTGATGACCACAGCTTTGAGACTGAAGAAAGAGAAATTAAGGAGTCAATCCCATTTCCAATTGCACCCAAAAGCATAAGATACCTAGGAATAAACCTAACCAAAGAGGTGAAGGATCTATACCCTAAAAACTATAGAACACTTCTGAAAGAAATTGAGTAAGACACAGAGATGGAAAAATATTCCATGCTCATGGATTGGCAGAATTAATATTGTGAAAATGTCAATGTTACCCAGGGCAATTTACACGTTTAATGCAATCCCTATCAAAATACCATGGACTTTCTTCAGAGAGTTAGAACAAATTATTTTAAGATTTGTGTGGAATCAGAAAAGACCCCGAATAGCCAGGGGAATTTTAAAAAAGAAAACCATAGCTGAGGGCATCACAATGCCAGATTTCAGGTTGTTTTGGTAGTTTTTATGTTTCTAGGAATTTATCCATTTCTTCTGGGTATCTAATTTGTTGGCATATGGTTTTTCATAACATTCTTTTATAATTGTATTTATTTGAGTCCTTTCTCTTTTTTTTTTATGTTTCTGACTAGAGGTTCATCAATTTTGTTGATCTTTTCAAAGAATCAGCTCCTGGTTTCATTGATCTGTTCTATTGGCTTTTTAGTTTTTATATCATCTATTTCTGTCTATTCTTAATTATTTCCTTCCTTCTGCTGTTTTTGGGTTCTTTTTCTTCAAACTGCTTTTGTTGCATCCCAAAGGCTTCAGACTCTTGTGTTTTCAGTTTTATTTGTTTCCATGTATTTTTTATTTTTTCTTTGATTTCCTGGTTGACTCACTCATTGTTTAGTAGCATGTTATTTAACCTCCATGTATTTGTGGTCCTTCCAGATTTTTCACTTGTGGCTGATTTTAGTTTCATAGCTTTGTGATCAGAAAAGATGCATGGTATGACTTTGATCTCTTTGATTTTGTCAAGGCTCCTTTTGTGCCTTATATGTGATCTATTCTAGAGAATGTTCTCTGTGCACTTAAAAAAATGTATCTTCTGTTTTAGGATGGAATTTTCTGAATATACCTATTAAATCCATCTGGTTCAATGTGCCAAATAAAGCCACTGTTCCTTGCTGGTTTTCTGTTTGGGTTATATATCTATCAATCTAAGTGAGGTATTAAGTCCCCTACTATTATTGTGTTACTATTGATTAGATCCTTTATGTTTGTTATTAATTGTTTTATGTATTTGGGTGCTTCCATGTTGGGTGCATAAGTATCTAAAATTGTATATCTTCTTGTTAGATTGTCCCCTTTATTATTATAGTGTGCTTCTTTGTCTCTTGTTACAGTCTTTGTTTTAAAGTCTGTTTTGTCGGGATGCCTGAGTGGCTTGGTATTTGAGTGTCTCTTTGGCTCAGGGTGTGATCCCGGGGTCTGAGATCGAGTCCCACATCAGGGAACCTGCTTCTTTGTCTGCCTGTGTCTCTGCCTCTCTCTGTGTGTTTCTCATAAATAGATAAATAAAATCTTTAAAAATAAATAAATAAAGTCCGTTTTGTCCAATATATGTATCACTGCTCTGGCTTTTTTTTGACATCCATCTGCATGATAAATGTCTCTACATCTTCTCACTTTCAATGTGCATGTGTCTTTAGGTCTGCAACAAGTCTCTCGTAGGCAACATTTAGATGGGTCTTGTTTTTTTATCCAGTCTGTCATCCTATCTCTTTTCATTGAAGTGTTTAGTACACTTACATTCAAAGTAATTATTGATAGATATTTATTGCTATTTTTTACTTGTTTTGTGGTTGTTTTGTAGTTTTCTCTGACCCTTTCTTCTCTTTCTCTCTTTTCCTGGTTTGCTGGTATTCTTTAGTGATATACTTGGATTGCTTTCTCTTTATTCTTTGCATACTTATTAGTGGTTTTTGATTTGTGGTTACCATTAGGTTTGCATATAACCTCTTCTGCCTATAGCAGTCTGTATTAAGTTGATGATTGCTTAAGTTCGAACCCATTCTTTATTCCTCTCACCCTGCCAACACATTTTAGGTATATGGTGTCATATTTTAATCCTTTTATTTTGTGAATTCCTTGACTGATTTTTTACAGAAATAGTTATTTTTACTGCTTCTGTGTTTGCTACCTTTCATACTCTCACTTATGATCTTTCCCTTCCACTCAAAGATTCCACTCGAATATTTTTGTTAGCGGTGATTTAGTGGTAATGAACTCCTTTAATTTTTGTTTGCCTGATAAATTCTTTATTTCTCCTTCTATTTTGAATGAATAGCCTTGCTGGATAGTGTATTCTTGGCTGTAGATTTTTCCATTTCAGCACTTTGAATATATCATACTATTCCCTTCTGGCTTGCAAAGCTTCTGCTAAAAAATCCAGTGATAGACTTATAGGGCTTCCCTGGTATGCAACTGTCTCCTTTTCTCTTGCTGATTTTAATTTTGTTTTCTTTATCACTACTTTTTGCCATTTTGATTACTTTGTATCTTTGTATGGACCTCCTTTGGTTGATTTTGTTGGGGGATCTCTGTGCCTCCTAGATTCAGATATATGTTTCTTTCCCCAGATTAGGGAAGTTTTCAGCTATTCTTTCTTCAAATAAATGTTCTCCCCCTTTTTCACTGCCTTTTCCTTCTGGGATCCCTATCATGCAAATATTATTGCTCTTGATGGAGTCATTGAGTTCCCTAAGTCTGTTCTCGTTTTTGCAGAATTCTTTTTTCTCTCATTTGTTCAGCTTGATGGTAAGCATTCCATTACTCTATATTACTCTATCTTCTAGTTCATTAATTCATTCCTCTACTTCCTCCAGCCTGCTATTTATTCTATCAAGTGTATTCTTAATTTCATTTATTATATTCTTCATCTCTGATTGATTCTTTTTAATCTCTGTATTAAGGGTCTCACTGATGTCCTCCACTCTTTTCTCAAGTCCAGTGACTATCATTATGATCATTATTTTAAATTGTCTATCAGGCATATTATTTATATCCATTTCACTTAGGTCTCATACTTTGGTTTTGTCGTATTCTTTCATTTGGGACATATTCTTCTATCTCATTTGCCTAACTCTGTTTTTCTGTGTTAGGAAAGTCAGCTATGCTGACTTAATCTTGAAACCAGTGAGTGGGACATTCACTTTTAATGAGGTGGCATTGGTCTTCCTCCACTGGGGAGACTGGCCAGCAAGGGCTTTTCCATAAAGCATGCTTGGGCCAGGGTGCAGTTTTAACAAGGTGTGTGCATTCTCCACAGAGGCCAGGAGATGCAGTGTTGGCAAGGTTTGTGCAAGTCTTCTGGGGGAGAAGAGCCACAGCACCAAGATTGAGGCAGGTCTAGTTGTTGGGGAATTAGGGTAAAGTGTAAGCAAGTTAGGTTGTCTGTGCCTGCACCATGCTGATTCCTACAAGTGGCTGTGTGTTTATGGTGAGGGGCAGGGAAGGAAATTGTGCCTGCCAGCTTCTTTGTTCCTGGAGAAATACCTCAGCAAAATCTGAAATTAGTAACTAATTCTCCCTCCCATAAGCCCCAGGCACCTTTCAAACTGCTGCCTCCAGTTCTTTGCTTGCTGTCTCTTTAAAGACCAGGACTCAGCTTCATATCACCCTCTGGGCTCTCTTGGAGCTGAGCAGCTTATTTCTAAAGTTCCAGGCTGTAAGTCCCATGGCTTGAGCACTCAGAAAATTCGAGCCCTCTGATTTTCTTTTTTTTTTTTTTTTTTTTTGAGCCCTCTGATTTTCAAAGCCAAATGCTATGGGAATAGCTCTTCCCATTGCAGGCTGCTTGGGTGCTGGTCTGTTTCTTGTCCCTCTCAACACCTGCGGCTCCCTTCCTCTGGTGCTCAGACCCAGGAGGTTTAAGTTCTCACTGAGTCCTCAGCCTTCCTGCCTTCTTTAATGTGGCCTCTCCTCTACATTTAGTTGGGGAGTTTGGCCAGTCTTTGGGTCCTTTTCTGAGTAGTTTGCTCTGGTTTGAGTGTTAACTAGTTGTATTTGTGGGACAGGGTGACTTTAGGGTCTTCCTACTCTGCCATCTTCCCCAAAAGCCCTATTTATAACAGTCTATTTCAAACTAATCACTTCACTGCATACAAAAGCTCTACGTTTTACATGCCTCCCCCAATATTTTATATTTTTGGTGACATGATTTATATCTTTTTACACCGTGTGTCCATTAACAAATTATGGTAGTTATAGTTATTTTTACTTCTTTTATCTTTTAACCTTCATTCTAGAGTTATAAGTGATTGACTCACCACCATTAGATTGGAGTATTCTAAACCTCCATATATTTACCTTAGCAGTGAGTTTTATACTTTCATATATTTTCCTGTTATTAACTAGCAACTTTTTGTTTCAGCTTGAAGAACTCCTTTATTATTTCTAGTAAGGTGGTCTAGAGCTGATGGACTCCCTCAGCTTTCGTTTGTCTAGTAAATTCTTTATCTCTCCTTCAGTTCTGATTAACAACTTTGCCCAGCAGAGTATTCTTGGTTGGAAGTTTTTCTCTTTCAGCACTTTAAATATATTATCCCACTCCCTTCTGGCCTACAAAGTTTCTGCTGAAAAAGATCTATTTAGTTTTATAATATCTTTGTGTGAACTAAGTTTCTTTTTTCTTTTTTTTTTAAGATTTTATTTATTTATTCATGAGAGATGCAGAGAGGGAGGCAGAGACATAGGCAGAAGGAGAAGCAGGCTCCCCACAGGGAGCCCCATGCAGGACTCTATCCCAGGACCCTGAGATCACAACCTGAGCCAAAGGTAGACGCTCAACCACTGAGCCACCTGGG
The DNA here is from genome assembly GCF_018345385.1 of Vulpes lagopus. NCBI lineage: Eukaryota > Metazoa > Chordata > Mammalia > Carnivora > Canidae > Vulpes > Vulpes lagopus. The sequence goes on from NC_054831.1 coordinate 35,881,473, forward strand.
TTTCCTGGACTAGGTTTATTTTCTCTTGCTACTTTCAAGATTCCCTCCTTGTCTTTAACTTTTGACAGTTAAATTACAGTATATCTATGTGAGTCTCTTTGGATTCATCCTATTTGGTAATATTTGACCTTCTTGGAATCTGAATGTCTGTTTCTTCCCCCAGGTTAGGAATGTTTTCAGCCATTAGTTTTTTGAATAAGCTTTCTGACCCTTTCTCTCTCTTCTCCTTCTGGGACACCTGTAAGGTATATGTTGGTCCACTCAGTGGTGTTCCATAATTCCCTGAAGCCATCTTCACTCTCTTTCACTCTTTTTGCTCCTCTGGTTAAATAAATCCCACCGTGCTGTTTGAGCTTGCTGATCTTTTCTTCAGATTGATCCTGGTCTGTTGTTGAACCTGCTCTACTGAAATTTTTTAGTTAAGCTCTTAGACTCTTCCATTTGTTATTTCTATTAGGTAATTTTTAATATTTTTTTTGTGTTGAAATACATTGCTCTCCTGACCTGAGCATCTTTGTGACTTATTTTGAACTTTCTGTCATAAAGTACATTACTTTATTTCATTAGAACCTATTTCTGGAGATTTATCTTATTCTTTTGTTTGGGACATAATTCCCTTTTTCTTCATGTTCTTTGACTTTCTGTGTTGATTCCTGCATACTAGATAAAACAGCCACCACTCTCAATCTTGACAGAATGGTCTTGTGTGACAGTCCTTGTCAGTCAGCCCAGCTGGGGCTTCTAGCTATCTCTCAAACTTTTGCTATTGTCCAAATAGCTATCATTATTCTTATTAGCTCTTAGTACTTGAGGATTTATCAAAACCTGTCAATGTCCTCAAGGGGAAGACGTGAGCACCTAGATACAGTTTGATTAAAAGCTAGACCCTCAGGGATGCCTGAGTGGCTCAGTGGTTGAGCATCTGCCTTGGGCTCAGGGAGGGCATGATCCCAGGGTCCTAGGATCTAGTCCTGCATTAGGCTCCCTGCAGGGAGCCTGTTTCTTCCTCTCGCCTTGGAGGGGCATTCCTGAGCCCCTTAAAAGCTGCTGCTTTGTTTGCCATGGTCCTTTGAGATTCTTGAATGCAAGCCCTATTGGCTATAAAAGCCAGGCAATCTGGGTGCTCATCCTGGAATAGAAGCCATAGAACCCGAGGAGCCAGGTGTCTATACAGGTTCCTTTCAAGGTGATACTAATGTCTTTTATTATTTTAGAAGACTTGAGGGAGAACATAGGAAGGTGTACTCTTGTACACTGGTTTCCCTGCTGACCTCTAGGGAAGATGGCAGCAAGACCCTAGCTGTGTGCTAAATTAGAACCCTGGCCCTCAGGCAGTAGCTTTAAAGTATGCAGATGAATCCCTTTGAGGGGAAGACTGGGAAATGGGCATTTTCGCCTATTCCCTGCCGTGCGTGATCCCTGGCAGATAGCCATGATGAATGCTCATGCACCCATTAAGAACTGCTTCTTTGTTGGCTCTAGTCTGGTAAGGCTCATGGACAAAGCCTCACTGGCTTTCAGAGATAGGTATTTAGGGGGCCCATCTGACAGATGGGAGTCTTAAAATTTGGGGTACTAGGTGTGGGGTCCAGACTCTGCTCCTCAGAAAGAAGACTAATGATGGCTGATAAATGCAGTTGGAACTGGAAAAATTAATTTTACATTATTACTTTTTATCACTACCAATGTCTTTAAGTTGTTTCATGCATGCAGTTTAAAAAGAATAAAATTTTATTATTTATTTATTTATTTATTTTTTAAAAAAGAATAAAATTTTAAAGATTAGTTTAATAAGAAAAATGTATATGTAGTCTTTAGCATTTTTAATTGACTTGTTATTAAGAGAAAAGTCAAGTTTCAGATGTTCAGGAAAACATAGACACTTTCATTCTTAGTCTTTAGAGTATTGACATAAGTTTGTTTTGCATCACATTTTCTGCTACTCAAAGCTAGGAAGAGGATTTTATTCAAATGATATTTGGACCTAAATTATATGTAAGTCAGGAGCATGTGTGATGGCAACTAAGCCCTAACTTTATTAAAGTTTTAGTGAGTTCAGTTTCCTGTGTGACCTCAATGGCAGAGAGCATAGAATATAATAGATCCTGCTATTTCTGAGTCAGTTTGCACAAATTACAATTGATCGAATCAGGTGATTTTTCTATTGTATTTGATTTTGTTAAAATCTCATAAACAGAAAAATTCCAATATTTTCTTATTTTATTCCTACATGGTTTAGTTGAAGAGCCACTCTAATAAGGTGAAAGTCTAAGCTTCTCCAACATTGCTCTCCATATCACATATCTGTAATTACATTATACTTAATTTATCTTCTCTATTTATCTCTCTATGTGAATACCTCCAGATAGAACTTTTTGTCTCTGATACAGTAGAATCAACAAACATTTCTTATGTGCCAAATGTTAGCATTAGGCGCTGGTAATACAAAGATGAGTGGGCTGAGAGCTCATAGAATGGGCTCCCATCCCCGAGTACAATATATGGAATATTTATAAGGACTAAATCTCATTCATCTTTGCCTCTAGACCCCAGCAAGTCTTCACCAGGTGGGCAGATGTGCAACAAACATGACAGTCATCTCTCAACCCCAAATTCCAGCCAGCACCGAATGTTACTAATTAACAATTGCAGTTTTTCCCCTCTGCCAGACTTAGACCTAAGGAACTTCTCACACAACAACTAAGGGTCTCAAACTTCTAAAAATCCCAGTGCCCAGCCCATACACCATAGCAACTTAAGCACAGCTTCTTGGGGGTGGGAGGAGAGAACTGGCCATCTGTAGTTCTTACAACCCTGTAGATGATTCCATTGTGCAGCCAAAAGTCAGACTCATTGGTCAACCCTTGCCACTCATTGTGGTATCTGGAGCAGCAGCAACAGCATCACCTGGGAGCTGATTACAAATGTAGACTCTCAGGTAGACCCACTGACTAGTGGTTGCACTTTAACTAGGTCCCAGGTGGTTTAAATACACATTATAGCTTGACAAGAACCACAGCAGCTTCTACCACTTTATTATTAATTGGTATGGTAGGCTGAATAATGCCCCAAAGATGTGAATATGTTACCTTCTATGGCTAAGGAGATACTGCATATGTGATTGAATTGAGGGTCTTGAAATGGAGAAATTATCCTGGATTATCCAGGTAGGACGAATGTAAGAGAAAGATAGGTGGGTCAGAGTCCAAGAAGGGGGTATGATGACAGAAGCAGAATCTGAGTGATGTGGGCCATAAGCCAAAAATGCAGGTGGCCTATAGAGGCTGGAAATGGCAAGAAAAAAGATTCTCCTCTGCAGCCTCCAGAAGCACATAGCCCTACCAACCTCTAGGACTGTAGGATAATAAATTTGCATTGTTTTAAGCCACTAAATTTGTAGTAATTTCTTATAGGAGAAATAGGAAACTAATACAATAAGCAAGATGAAATGTATGTGTGAGATAATAAAAAATATATATATATTGGTTTTTCCCCCCAGTTCCTGGCACAGAGCTCCTAAAACTTTTGTAATTCCTTAAATGATAAGAGGACAGGGAACATCCTTTGATCTAATGAGGTGACTCTAGGTGGGCTCCTGGATGACTCCTTTATAGGGGCCAGTCACCAGAAAGACCCAGGCAAAATTAGAAGCTTAAATATTCAGCCTTACCCCCACCATCCTCCAAAGGGAGAGAGGGGCTGGAAATGGAGTTAATAATTGATCATGGCTACGTGAGGAAGCCTCTATAAATGCCAGTAGTAGGAGGTTTGAGGAGCTTCCAGTTTAGCAAACACATCCACACTGCGAGAATGTCATACCCCAATTCCATGTAGACAGAAACTTCTCAGACTTCACCCTGTGTATATCTTCATCTGGCTGTTCATCTGTATCCTTTACTGTGTTCTTTAATACACTGGTAAATATATGTTTTCCTGAGTTCTGTAAGCTTCTTTCAGCCATTTAATCAAACCCAAGGAAGGGATTGTTGGAACTCTGATAAATAGCTGGTTAGTCAGAAGCACAGGTGACAGCCTGGGCTTGTGACTGGCATCTAAAGGCAGTGGTGGTGGATCAGTCTTGTGGGACTGAGGCCTTAGTCTATGGAATTTGGTGGTATCTCTGGGTAGTTGGTGTTAGAATTGAGTTGAATTCTTCAACACTCTCCTGGTGTCTAAGGATTGCTACATGTGGGGAAAACCTCCACACATTTGGTGACCAGAAACGTCGGAAGTAAAGTGTTCTGTGTGAAGTACAGGAGCCTCATAGGAAGGAAAGACATAACAGGGGAGAGCTGAGTTTTTCCCTAAATAGGAAGGAAAAAAACTGAGTTTTTCTTTATTACACTCAGCTAGCTTTTAGAAGGTGGTGAGTGGGGGCAGTGCTCACCAGAGAAGAAAGACGGAGGGTAATTTGTTCCATACAAGAAGAGAAAATTATCAAAGTTAGTTACTTGAAACAAAATTAATGTGGTAAATTCAAAAGGATATACAGGCTAATTAAACTTTAAGAAATTAAAGGAAACAAGAGAAACTTGCAGAGCTATCAAATATTTTGCAATCTTTTGACCTCCAGAATGAAGAAAGCCAAATAGGAAATTGACCAAAATGAATTTAAGTTCCAGGGAAAGTTGATTAAATCATGCTCTACTTCAACTGTTCTAGCTGTGCATGCTAAGCCTACAACTAAGAAAATGATGATTAAGGGCTAAGAGCAACACTCATCTTGTTAACTCCAGCTTTGGGAAGATGAAAAGAGTGATTTGGAAGGGGTTTGGAAATTCTTCCTCCCTCAGTTCTTCAGGGGGGAAAATCTGAGACATCCTGCTCATTCTTCCTACGACCATTAAGTGGAAGGGACTTTGAACTGCAGAGCTCATCCTCCTGGCATTCTGTGTAAGCTCCCTAAGGATTTAATCAAGGCATCATCCTGCTGGGACTGCTTTTCCTGCCCCTTGCTATTGCTTAGAAGTGTTGAGCCTACTTGGAGTGAGTGATAGAAGCAAAACAGAATCAAAATCTGGCACTTGGTTGATTTTTGCCAAAAGAATAAATATGTGATGGTACAGTCACATTAGAATTAATAGCAGAGGATACACCAAAGGAAGGAAAGCCAGAGTAGAGATGTGCTATAACCATTAAGCTGACAGTGTCGTGTAATGTAGGAACTAAATGATATTGAGTTTTATTGGCTAGACTTCTGATATTTTTTTCTGAAAATAGATCATCTAACAGTTCAAACACATAATAAGTGCTTTGGGACATCGGGTTATCGGGTATTAAATCAAGAGGTGAGAATAGATGTGGTTAATCTGCTTGAAGGAAATATTTCAGGAATCTATTGCTACAAAGCATATCACTCTAAAAATGAATGGCTTGGGGATCCCTGGGTGGCTCAGGAGTTTAGCGCCTGCCTTCGGCCCAGGGCGTGATCCTGGAGACCCGGGAACAAGTCCCGCATCAGGCTCCCTGCATGGAGCCTGCTTCTCCCTCTGCCTGTGTCTCTGCCTCTCTCTCTCTGTCTCTCTCTCTCTCTGTCTCTCTCTGTCTCAAATAAATAAATAAATAAATAAATAAATAAATAAATAATGAATGGCTTAAAACAAAAGTCATTTTATTGTAACTTTTTATTTTTCAAGTCAAAATATGGGGTAGGACTCAGCCAGGCAGTTCTGCTCCCCATAATGTCAGTTGAGGTCACTCAGGTATAATTAACCAGTATTAGAGTTGGTTTCGAGAGTTCAAGATGACTTCACTCACATATCTGGTGCCACCACAGGGATAGCTGGAAGCTGGGCTCGGTTGGAATTGACAGCTGGAGAGTCTGTTCTTAGTCTCTGCAGCATGTGATCTCAGGGTCCCTGGACTTCTTACATCATAGTACTCAGGACTTCTGAAGTATACCGAGAGGCCTGAGAGAAGCTTCTTTTGATGTCATTTCTGCTGTTAGCCCAGATTCAAGAGGAGAGGATTACACTCTACATCTGAAAAAGGAGTAACCAATATTTTGCATAGAGATCAACAAGCTCATGTACTAGTAATCCTATATGTGCTAGTATAGGGTTATGCACAGGGTTCTATGTACAGGCATAACTGAAACAAGTCTTGAAGGATTAATAAGGATTAGCTGTGTAAATTAAAATTATTAGTCAACAATATGAGCAAATGCATGGAAGCCTGAAAGAGCATGCTGAAATCCATATGATACAATGTAGTAAAACTGTGGGAACCACAATGCAATCAGCAAGAGTCCAGAGAGAGCCCCAGGAATCCAGAGCAAGTCAGCCCCATCTCACAAGAGTCAAGAATGGACCTATACAGAGTGGGCAAGTCCTATGGCCCTGGTGCTGTAGACCCTTACCTCATCAACAAGAATAAATAGGGAGCATCAGGCGCTCGCCCTCTTACTGCCCTCTCACTGCCCTCTCACCATCACAGATGTACTTCCACCATCTGCCTCAAGTACACTGCACTTAATGCCCATTTTCCTTCCATCCCGATTGATGTTGATCACCATAAGAAACCCTCATCTCCCCATTGCTCATCTCCTGCACTCAAATGCTCTAAGGCTTTGCGCATGCACTATCCTGTTCCTACTCCCGTCCTTCCCCAACTCCAGAAACCCTCTGTTTCACCCTCTGGAATTTAGGACTTTCATCAGCCATAGCATATTTTTTATTTGGCTCACTACTTTGAGCACTTGATGAAAGAGCCAGTCTCCTTCCCTGTAAAATTACTATTTTCCCACTTACATTTATAATTAATTTGTAAGGAAATAGTTTCAAACTATGTAAAGGTCCTGTTTTCATCAACCCTTCTGTTCATTTGTTTATTTTTGAATGCCTGTATGGACTCCTGATTTCTAATTCTACCTAGTGGACTTTCATAATCCATTAGTGTCATTTCTTTTGACGTTCATGTTGAATCTGATTTGGCTTCTAGGAGGCCTTTTTAGCTGACTTTTCTGCCTTTTGACCTATCTTCATTATTCTTTGAGCCCTTCCTTGTCTTTTGGCACAAGATCTTCCAGGGTCATCATCCTCTTTCCTTACCCTGGCCCTGAAATTAGCTGCCTCTCCAAGGAGTTCTTGTTCCTTTTAGTGGGGAACAGTACTTAGAAGTGAAGATTCAAATGCCAGACATTCTCCTGGCTGTTGATGTGGTGCTACTCTCCCAGACCCAGTCAGAAGACATATAACTAACACACACACACACACCTTTGTATGAACATTTATTTCTCTACCTATCCATGTATACCACGGAGCACCATGGGTTCATACAAATTTTAAATTCAATCCAACACGACAGAATTATATATATATATAATATATTATATATAATTTATACCTCCCTTCCATGACATGAGGAACTTAGCTCCCATTGCTCTTTCATCTACTTATTTAATCACTCCCCTTCATGTTTCTACTCTCATACCTCCACCACCACTCTCTCTCCTACACAGATACCTCCCCATTCCACCTGAGCTTGACACCCTTCACTGGGAGCTTCAATGTTGAGGGTACTATTCACCCTTTTGGGACCTGACACCCAATACTGATCATGCCTCTTCATAGATGCCCTCTTCACCCAGATGAAGCATTTTATTTAACAAGAACACTTGGGATTAATGGAACCTTACATCTTTTTTTAATCTTTTTTATTCTTAAAACCACAATATTCTTATAGAGATTTGGTATGGGTATCAGCACTCAAGAGGCCATTTTACTGACAAAATGATTCCCAGGTTATAGGAGATTATAGTCAATAACCACTGTAAATTTTTTTAAGGAAAAATAAGATAGTAGAAATCCATCAAAATATTTCAGTAATTTCATTGAGTGTGAACATTAAACTATTAATAGACATTTTCAAGTTGTGCTTTTAAAATTATCATCTGTAATCTCTTACAAGAGACACAAAGGAAAAAATTGAGGGAGTTTGAAAATAAAGGAAGGAAAAAGCATAAACCAGAACAATTCTGACTAAATGGAAACTGGTATGCAATAAAAATATCGTTTACAATGGCACCAAGAGACATGAAGTATTTATGTAAAAATCTAGCAAAATATGGATGATTTGTATGTTGATGACTACAAAACACAGATGAAAGAAATCTTTAAAATTAAGTAAATGGGAAATAGTGCTTAAGCATTGGAAGATGCATTGTTGTTAAATGTCCATTCTCCCAAATCGATACTTATATTCAGTACATTGCTAATCAAAATCCCAGCAAAAATTTTTGTAGAATAGACAAGCTGATTCTAAAACTTATATTTAAAGGCAAGAAACTAGAATACAGTTTTCAAAAGAAGAGAGAAATTTATATGATGCCACTCAAATGAGGTACCTAAAATAATCAGATTCATAGAATCAGGAAGTAGAATGAATGGTGATTACCGGAGTTTGGGGGATTGGGAGATGGGAAGTTGTTGTTTAGTGAGTACAGAGTTTCAGTTGGAAAAGATGAAAAAGTTACGGAGATAGATGGTGGTGATTGCACAACGATATGAATGTACTTAATATCACTGAACTTATACAATTAAAAATGGCTACAATGGCAAGTTTTGTTAAGCATACTGTATCATAACAAAAATCTTTTTAAGAGTTAAAATAGCCAAAACAGTTTTGAAGAATACAAAATTAGTAAACTCATACTATGTGATATCAAGCCTTACTGTAAAGTTAGAGTAACCAATAGAGTGTAGTAAGGATAGACATATGGGTCAGTAGAACAGAATAGAGAATCCAGAAATACAACCACACATGGTTAATTAATTTTTGACGAAAGTACAAAAGTAATTCAGTGGACATTGGATAAAATTTTCACTATATTGAGCTGAAATAATTAGATATCCATATGCAAAATAATCATTATCTCTACCTCACACCATACATAAAAGTTAACAAAAATTAGAATTAGACTTAAATGTTTATTCTAAAACTAAAAATTCTAGAAAAAAAATATAGGAGAGAAAATATTTCTTTGGCTTAGGTAAAGCTTCCATATAAAATATCAAAAGCATAACCATAGAAGACAAAATTGATAAACTTCTTGAAAATTAAAAACTTTTGCTCTTTAAAAGACACAGTTAAAGAAATAAAAAACCACTGACTGGGTGGAAATATTTGCAAATTACATATCAACAGAGATTTGTATACAGAACATATAAAGAACTCTAAACCATCAAAAATAAGAAAAGAAACAATGAGTAGAAAAAAGTTAAACACACATTTTACCAAAGAAGAGATATGGATAGCAAAAAGCACATTGAAAAATGCTTGACATCATTAGTCATTAAGAAAATACAAATTAAAACCACAATATGATATCATCATATACCTATTAGAATGGGAAAAAAATACTGACAATGCTAAGTGCTGACAGAAATACAGTGAACCAGAGCACTCATATATTGCTTATGGGAATGCAAAATGGTACAACTACCTTGGAAAACAGTTTGCAGTTTCTTATTTCTTATAAGAAAAACCATAAACCTACCATACAACCTATCAATCCCATTACTAGGCATTTGTTCAATAGAAATGATAAGCATGGATGAATGCCAAATGCATTATTCTACTGAAAGAAGGCAGTCTGCAAAGGCTGCATACTGTATGATTCCATTTATATGACATTCTGCAAGAGGCAAAACTATTGGAACAGAAAGCAGTGGTCGCCAAGGTGTGGGAGTGTGGGAGTGGGGAGTGACTGCTGGGGGGCATTTTTATTATCTCAAACTGTTCTATATCCTCACTGTGTTGATACTTTGTACTTTGTGAAAAATATGCAAAAATGTTCACTGAAAATGATAAATTTTATTTTTTATGTTGTGCCTCAACATATGTGACACACACACACACACACACACACACACACACAAAACCTAGACAAATAGGTATATTCTTTTGTTTTCAGGCACTGAGGAATGATTGGTTGTTTGCAGAGGTTTGTAATTCATTGTATTAAAACCATAGAATAGTATAGGTAAAAGGAGTTTGGGTCACTTCATGTCAATTTCCTCATTTTTCAAAGAGGAGGAAATGACACATGACAAGGAACAACTAGCTTTGGCAACCTGATTATGTAAATGAGCTTCAGAGGCTGGAATTAGCATTACTTTTTTATTGTTTTTTCCCCCTAATATAGCAAAATAGAGTCCAGAAAAACTCCTGGCATTTTTTTCATTGAACCCAGAAATTCAGCAGCACATTTTCAGATTTGAATATGTAATCTTGAAACTTCACTTTGGTTAACTCTAGGGCAAAAATTCCTGATAGAATTGTTTGCTAAAAATTGGTTTATTATACATAATTAAAGCCAACATTAGCAATATTATATATGCTAATGTTGGCTTAATTTCGTAAACTGTGCCTTACAATTCATAGTTAGATTTTGTGAGAAACTGTAGAACAGTAGTTGTCAACTTTTTAGATTTTGAGCCCATTCTTCAAACTAAGCTCTACACTGAGTCACATGTGTAAGAGAGACTCAGGAGAACTGCTCTACCTGTGGTGGGGATTGACCCAAACTCAGCAGCATTGAGAGACTTCCATTAAGCACAGTTGGGATATCCACTGCTCCCACACCTAAGTTTGAGAAGAGGACCATAATGGTGGTTCACAGACAGATAACCAGCTGAGTAATTCAAGATTGAATCTGGTTCTTGTTAATGGGGCTTATCAACCAGTGGAGTTCTTGAAGAGAGAAATCTATGGCATTTAGTTCAGAGTACCATATCTCTGTCCCGAAAATCACCTATCTCCCTATAAAATGGCCCTAATGTTTTTGTCTCATTTTCCTGACCATCCTGCTCTCCCCTTTTTAAATCTACCTCTATCTTGGAGGGGAGAAAGCAAAGATCAGAACTTAAGTTTGTTATATTTAGGTGCTCTCAAGGTATTCAAAAGGGAGAGAGAGATAGACAGTTGTATATATGGGTCTGGAGATCAAAAGAAAGAATGTAAATTGCAAATAAAAACACGTGAGAATTCCCACACTGAGATGGTGATTGAAGCTGAGGGCGTGGCTAGGAAAGGATCATAGAAAAGTGTCTGACTGAGTTTGTGAAGGCCAGCAGTCAGAGGCTGGGTAGAGGGGATGAATTTGTGTGGATGCCAAGGAGAAAAGCTAGGAGACCATGGTATCCCAGAAACCAGGTAGGGATAGTGTTCCAACAAGAAAGAGATCCAGGCTGAATTCTGCTGAGAAAACAAAGGGAATGAAGTTTCAAAATGTCTACAAGATTTAACAGCTCTGATAGCACCAATAATCACCAGAATTAAGTCTTCTATCCTTTGTGATCATTCTTAATGACTGAAAATTCCTTGAGAACAGACACATTGAATAGAGATTCACTTCCTGCAATATTGCTTTTCACTTAAGAAATGGCCAATAAACGGTTCTATATTGTAAACTTACCAGATACACTTGAAAGCTTTAAGGTATGGTAGCGGGTGGTGGTGAAAGAATGTTATGTACCCCATGTATGGTTAAAACTCATAGAACTATACACCTCAAAACAGTCTGTTTTATTGCATCTTAATTTTTTAAAATGTTTTTAAATAGTAATGGTAAGAACCTTTTTCTTAGGTCATGGTGGGCCCTTGGGTGTTTATTATACATTGACTCTTTAAATCTAATATGTATTTCCTAAGTAGTCCTTTGTATTACACAAGAGTTAATGAAATACTGACAATTGAATAAAAACAACTAAAGTTTTAAATAGAGTATTGAAGAGAAATATAGAAAAGTGCCAATAGATAATTTGTGAAAATGCATCTGTAATCCTAGTTTACACTAAAAGAAGGGGAAAAGAAAGCAATAATAAAATCTCTATTGTCTCCTCTTTTTAACAGACAGGAATGGGTCATTTGCGTGTTACAAAAGATGGTCTTCGCCTAGAAGGAGAATCAGAATTTTTATTCCCATTGTATGCCAAGGAAATACACTCCAGAGTGGTAAGAAAAATGATGAAACATTTAAATATTTTGTGTTTTCTGAAAAACAATCATTAAGCACAGAAATTCAACATATCTCAGAAGAGGTTCTTAGAATGTATACATATATACACATTGCTGTTACACTCTTTCTTTATAAAAAGCTTGGCTAGAAGGTTGTAAAACATATTTCTGATATTACATTCTAAAAAGGTTCCTTTTTCATGTGCTTCAGATCTGAATTTCATGGCTTCAGTAATTTAGACCATAATAAAAAAGGTTTGGTAATTAAAACCTTTATCAAAAATAATCTAAACTTCTTTCCATTAGTGCAGGTAATTTAAATACACTTTCTCGAGGCATTTAAAATTATCTGAGAGGCTTAGAAAGAAATTAGTTTCATAGTAGTAGGTTCTGTACTAATTATGCTAATTATAGATTATGGTCCTGTAGGATTCTTCATAAGTAGATTAAACATTCCCATTAAATGTGACTTTATAAATAAGTCTACTTCAATATTACCTTCATTTACTGGGAATTTATAACAGGGAGAGCCACACATAAAATATAGTCAGTTTTTGTAATATGCTCTATTTTTCTTTAAGTGATGCTGTGGACTTTGTAGTAAAGATAAACATTTTGCTGAATTATTGATTAGGTGGCATTATTCCAACAAAATGTTGAACTTCATCCAACCATAACTTATCAATTGTATGAGGAGTGCACTCTTCATTTTCCACTCATATTTCTAGATATGAATGTGTATGTCAGTATCTCCTACATGCAGAAGCTCTTCTAGCTACTTTAGGTCAATTGGAAAGGGTATAAAAGTTCAACCACTGAGAACATACGTGGTCTTAGAGATAAACCACACCCCTACATGGACATCAGGACAATCACCAAGCTCTACTACCAACCATAATGCGATGTGCTGTAAAGCTTACACATAAATATCAACTGCCCAGGAGAGATTATAGAAAGTGCAACACACATAGTAGCTCTTAGACACTACCATATTCCTTCTGATAATGTCTCTGTTGACAGTAGGAGCAGGCAAATGACCTGGAACGTGACAGGCTGATACATGCATGAGCTCAATTCTTCTTCAGATAATATGTTTATATTAATTGTGATGGCATTTCAATGTATTAAATATCCCTGTCTATGGGAACATGGAGAATGAACCCAAGTTTTTATAAGAGGGGAGGTCAGATGTGAGAAAAGAATTTAAATATTAGGACTTAGCCACTGCCCCACCCAGAGTTATGTTGGCTGATCCCCTATCATATTTTTGAAGAGATAAGACTAGTAGAATAGCCTGGTGACTGAAATCAGATGATTCATTCATAGCAAATTTAATATTCTGGCTTTCATAATACTTTTAGTTTTACCAGGTTTTTTTCATTTCCAGCATACTTAACAAAACAGCTAAATTATATAAATTCTTTTAGATAATCATGTATTAAGTCTTACAATACAATGATGCATTGAGGAAATATGTCAAGTGATACATAAAATTATGGGATAATATTATGTGATCACAAAGAATAGACAGTATCTGGTAACTAACATGGCTTTCTAATAATAGGATTAACTGAACAAAATTACATTTTATATTTTCTGTATGCACTGATGTATTATGTTTCCTTTTCAAAGATGAGTCCAGGAAATAATTTTCCATAAAACTACAGAGATGAATTTGCAAAACACAACACATATTCATTTATCTAATCTGCTGAGGTGAGAGAATTTCTTTATTATAAATATAATTCATCATGGTACTCTGTGCGATTACTCTTCACAATTAACACATAACGTCCTGTCAAGAGCATCCCTGGAGCTCATGATTTAAAACCATCCACCCTGCCCATTGACCTAAACACATAGCAGTTGTGTTTGATAAAATAAAAAAGGTTGTTTTAGAAACATATAGATACAGTCAAAAATGAAATGAAGATGAAACACACAGTGGTAAAGCTTTACTTGAAATGATTATCTTTGAGGTTCATGGTCCTGGAGAGTGGTAGGGACAGCTTACCATCAAAGCCCACAGACGAACAGAGACCAAATGGCACCTGATGGGACTGCTTGACTCCAGGCAGATCCACTGCATGAGTCAGCAATGAAAGGCAGAAAAGAGTTGCACCTACAGCCCAGGCTTGAATATAGCTGTGTATGTGTGGAATGGAACCCATAAAGATGCCAGACCAAGACCCAAGTGTCACTGAGGACACAAGCCCTGAACCACTATTAGAAAACTGAGAAGCCTGGGGGTCTGAATGAAAACGATGATAAAGTCTTAAGACAGGCTGCATGAGTGCCAAAATTAAAATAGATCCACACAGGGAGCTTGAGACTTGAAACTTGAAACCACATGAGGAAACCTCCATCTAAAATAAGGACACCAAGGGGCACGTGAGTGGCTCAGTGGTTGAGCATCTGCCTTTGGCTCAGATCGTGATCCCAGGGTCCTGGGATCAAGTCCAATATCAGGCTCCCTGCAGGGAGCCCACTTCTCCTTCTCCCTGTGTCTCTGCCTCTCTGTGTCTCTCATGAATGGATAAATAAAATCCTTAAAAAATAATAATAAATAAATAAAATAAGGAGGCCAAATGAACTCTACACAAAAAGAGAATCCACTTCCATCAAAGTAAAAATAACCATTGTGAAAATGACTAGAAGAGCACACTTAAGACTCTCACAGAGATGTACTGTATGTTGGCTAATTGTCTTTAAATTTTAAAAAATCTCACAGAGTTTAAAGCCATTTCTGAGTGGCTTTTATTAAAAGAACAAGAAATTACAAAATCAAAACAGATAAATACAAGACGGAAATAACAGGGAACAGATTTATGTGCTTTTATTGAACAACTGACAAAACTGGGGATGTATATGGAACAGTGGTTTTACCTAACTCCCAAGGTGGTATTACTAGGAGATGTGGCTGCCTTTGGGGATATTAGCTCATGAGGATGGCACCCTCATGATGTGATTAGTGCCCTTACCAGAGAGCCCTGAGAGATCTCCCTCATGCCTTCTGCCATGTGAGCTGGAAGGAACCTTCTGTGAACCAGAAAGTCTCACAGGACAGCAAATCTGCCAGCACCATGATCTTAGACTTCCCAGCCTCCAGAACTGTGAGAAAAGCTTCATTGTTTATAAGCCACCCAGCCTCTGGTAGTTTGTGATAACACCGAAGTGGAATAGGACAGTTTTCAAACACTGCACCATGGCAGTCATGATAGTTCTCTCTGAGAGAGGAAACAAATGAGGTGAACCCTAGGACTACCCCAGTTTACTGCCTGGAGAGACTCTCTAAGGCCACAGTGAGGGAGAGGACCAAAGCAGAGGCAGGTCTTCTCTCCAAATTGAGAAGATTCAGTTAGGAGTCCAAGGAAAAGCAGCCAACCTGAGGTTCACAGGGTAGAGTACCATGGAGGAGGAGACCACCACACACTGAGAAAGCCCAGAAATTGCATGGGGTGTGCCCCCCTTGACCCCGGGGCACTGTTAATATTGTGCTAGTTATTTTTGAACAGTGCAAAAAACAGTATTAAAGTCATATCATTGGATAAAACATGAGACGCCAATAGATCTGTCTGCTTCCACAAAGCAATTTGGAGAATTTCAGACCTGCCAGAGTTCCAGAGCCCTCCTGAAACTTCTTTCCTTCTGAAATTTCACATTATTCCTTACAGCTTTGGAAGATATTTGGTTCCCTCTGAATGGACCATAAACCTACCTGAATCTCACCACCCAATTCTTGCATTCTTTTTGAAGAAATTGTTTATATAAAAGCAAAAGATGATCTGTAATACAACCCCCCCCAGAGCTATGATATCACAAAAGGCACCAATGTGCCCATGAAGCCATTTTATCTTTCAACAAAAAATTCAAAGAACATAAGCATCTGACAAATTTTAAAAATTTGAAATTTTGAAAACACTTCACATTTGGAAAATAAGTAACATGGTATTTATCATAGAAAAACTAACCATTCTCTGATTTACCTCCTAAATATATATCATGTCCTTGACATAAATAATAAGAAATGAAATTTTAATTCCTTGGAATAGAAAAAAACAATGATTAAAAGTTGATTATTTTAGATCTTCACTTTGAGAACTAATGTGGTATATTGTGCCTAGTGCACATAAGCAGCAGAAACCCAAAAGAAAAAAAAAAAGAAACCCAAAAGAGTATTATAATTTATTTTTTTTAATATTAGGACATCTACAGCAACAAGGAAATGAATTTTGCCACCAACCACATCAGCTTAGAAGAAGATCTTGAGCTTGGAATGAAACCTCAGCCCTGCCATCCCCTGAGACCCTGTACTTAGAACCAGGATAGACTCTTCCTCGACTCCTGACCCTCAAAAAAAACTATGATATAATAAATTTGTATTGTTTGAAACTTTGGGGGGAAATGGGGGGAAAGTACATTCATTTACTCTTTTCAAGTAATATAATCCAGGATTTTAAAATACTGTATAGTGTCACAGGATCTGTGACTATGGAGAAATTATCTCATATAAATCCTAAGTTTATGTATGAATATAAAGATACAGTCATTTTAAATAGTATGTATTTGTCAAATTTTATAAATGCCTTCCTAGGACTCATCTCTGCTTCTGCAGTCAACTCAGAATGTGACGGTCAATGCACGCAACTCTGAAGGAGAGGTCACAGGCAGATTAAAAGTGGGTGAGTCTGATTTCACAGTGCTTGGCATGTAATTGTTCCATGGGAAGCTGTGCTGAGTGGATACAGTTTTTTCTCTTCTAAAAAATTCAGAGTTATTTATGAACAGTTAAAATATGAGTTTTCTTAATATCATACTATGTTGACCACAGAGAATAGTTGGCATCACAGGGGAGACAGTCTGAAGTATTCTAATTAAAATTATTTTGATTCTAAGAAATAGAGGACCATTCAAGGTAGTAAAAGAAACAGTGATTATTACAGAATGCAAAAGAATCTGATCTGAGACCAAAGGAACTAAAGTAGTTTTTTTTTAATGTGTTAACTAATGTTATTATGGTAATCATTTCACAATATATACAAATATCAAATTATCAAATTGTATGCCTTAAACTTACAGAATGTTTCTGTCAATTACATCCAATAAAGCTAGGGAAATCCTCAATATATATTAAGTAAAATATCCTTACCCAGAAACATGCATAAAACAAAAACGAAGTTATGTATTGATCAGTTGGTGAAAATGTGAAAAGAGGCTCACAGGCACCTAATCCTTTATTTCCCCTAGAAGCCTGAGGAGGCGCCTGGAAGACTTACTCGTTTAAACACTTGTTTCTTGATTTTGGTAATGTTGTGATCTCAGGGTAATGGGAATGAGCCCAAGTCAGGATCCATGCTCAATCAGGAGTCTGCTTGTCCTTCTCCCTACCACACTTGCATTTCTCTCTCTCTCTCTCTCAAATAAATAAATAAATAAATAAATAAATAAATAAAATCTTAAAAAAAAAAAAAGAACCAGCGCTAAGAGCCAAAAGATGTATCTCTCTCTCTCTCTCTCTCTCTCTCCCTCCCAACCCCCTCCTTCTCCCTTCCTTTCTTCTCTCCCACATAACCCTTCTTTCCAATGTATCTTTGCCCATTGTTTTCACTTGGCCGCATCAGTTCTAACTCTGTAGGCCCTACAGAACCTCTCTGGTTCTTCACCTGATTGGCTGTAGTTCTCAACACCAACCACCTTAGTTTTCAATTGCACAAATTCTAAATTCACAATAAACTACTCTTACTGGTTCACCTAATATGTTTAACCAGCTGCCCTTGGGTCAGCAGTCCACACCCATCCAACCAGCTAAAACCAAAGAATAATCTCACCAAGGAGTGAGATCCCATGGAATCTCACATGGTGATAACAAGGATTAGAGAGAAAGACCATAGATGGAGGAAATGACAAAAGAGCAAACCACTCAGTAGATGGAATACGTACCCATTCTCTATACTATCAGCAGTCTATAGATGTGCCAAGTCCAAAAAATTGGGTGGCCCTTTGGATTATGGGAAGACAGGTAAATTGTGTCCTGCCAACACAAACTAGTAACTTTCAGTGTCTCTTTTCTAATGGCTGTTTTTACAAAACAGAATGTTACATTGGTAACTACTGCCATATAATTAACCTAATGGTTCCTTTTTATCATACTAATACAAGAGTTCCATATTATATGTTCTTCTTTAATATTTATAACTTATTCCTAATAATGAATATATCTCTTGCTTAAAAGTTTGTTTGATCACTAAGTTCAGTAAAATTCTCAGTGAGTCTAGAGATAAATCTGAGTTTACCCAGCATACATGGTCTTGAAACTTATCTAAATCAAATCGTATTTTCTTAATGAATTATGTAGTATCATGATTTATCTTTCACCTTTATTTCATAAAATTCTTTGACTGTAACTTTTAAGTGTTTGAGGGATTTTTGCTCATCTTTTGTCATGTGTTCAACATTTATCGGATGCCTAATATGCTACTTTCTATATGCTGTTAAGTACGTAATAACATATAAATAATATACATGTATCTCTTAGGAACTCCAAAATGAAAAGATTCCTTTTACACTCCTATAAAATTGTTTTAATACAAATACTGCCTCATTAATTTTTTGTTGAATGTGGATTTTCATTTATCATACAAGAGAGTTAGACATAATATAAACATGTCTCTAATTGCATGAATGAAAAAAAAATGAAGCTGTGGAAAGTTCATTTGCTTAAGAAAACATCACTATGTAGCAGAAAAAGCCAAACCAGGAGGTAGTACAAATTAGCAGTTATCAGGGATTAGTAGTTAACAGGAATGAGTAGTTAGCAGGAAAAGCAAACCTCAGGACTTATTTCCATCAGTCAGGAGTGTAACACTCCCTCTCTCCAACCAGATATCCCTAAATTATTGCACACCAGTAACTTCCCTAGTTCCTGCAAGTATGGTTACCATTTTTGTGACCAAGAAATGTACTTAAAAAAAAAAAAAAACAGAAAAAAAATTTCCCATTAGAATTACTTTAGTTTAAATTAACCTTAAATCATGAGTTTTAACCATGGTGTTTCATGCTTGAGATTGTGTTAAAATGAGTGATTTCCTAATAAACTTTCACTGGAAAACCTCTTTTATATTAAGAACCCTGAATCAGGGAATATACCACTCAGCTCACCAAGGTTATTTTCAAGTAAATGACTTCCCATAATCACAGTCATTCCAGCCTCATCTTTTCTGAAAGAAGCTAAATTTAGCCAACCTGGATATTAAAATGTAATTTCTGTGAACTAAGCAAATTAATCCCACTTAATTAAATGAACAATTGTTTATTACAAAACTACTGAAAAAATGGCAACCAGTACAGTCAAAACCAAAAGTTTAAATCCCAAAAGAAATCAAACATTGGCAAGTAATCAATAATAGCTAGCATTTCAAATCCTTGAACTGAAAGATACCAATTCATAGCAACAGTAATGGAATCTTACTAATTCTAAGTGCAGCTCTGGTTTGCACAGTTAATTTTCTTTCAATTTCAAATAATAGAAATGAATTTTGTTTAGCTTAAAAATAAGACACGCCCAGAAGTAAGCAAGCAGCAACTCAGATGGGCTGGCCAGTTTTGGCAATTGAGTTTAACGAGAACTTAGCCAGTGGATCCTGTGGAGCACCAGCTTTCCAGCAACTGGCAGTAGATACAGAATGTGATCCAGCCAGACCACTGGTGTCTACCTTGAGTGATTTCCATAGCATTGTAGTCGCTACCAATCCAAGTGAACCTATTCAAACTACAACCAAATAAACCCAGTGGAGAAGCTGGGGATGTTTATGGCACTGTTTGGTCACTGCCACCCAGACAAAGAAGTCATTTTCCTGGGTGCTGAAAGAGACCCTCTGCTACAATCACACATGTCTTTGATCCAGGTCTTCGAATAGCAAAGCTGAGAAATAAGAATCTCATCAATCCATCAAGTTTGTTAGGGTTCTTAGAACTTCTGCATTGCCATGATATGCTTCTGCAAAAGACTTTATATACTCAGAGTGTGCCTAATATAAAGCATATAAGGTAAAACAGATGAATAAAGTGAATGTAGTATTACAGAATTCCATGCATGCTTGATTACGAGATAGCAGTGTACCTGCAGCCAAGATATCTTTCCATGTGATGATTTTTAACTCAATGGAAGAAATATTAGAAATGAAGCCAAAAATACCAGCATTATCCCAGCTGCATATTTCTCTGAAGTCACCAAGATATTGCTGCTTTGAAATCCTTCCTAAAGAAATAAGAGAAACAGGGTAGTGACTCAGGATCTGAGGATGAAGGGCCTTGTAGTGCAGTGTGCCACAGAGAAGAGAAGCCCCCAACATACAGTTGCAACAGGCTATGAATCTAAGAATGTACTCAGGAGACAAAAGCAGAATAACTGAGAGGTTGACTTTTCAGCTGTTCGCTTGATTAATGATCTCCCAAGTTCAGCAAATAAATTGCTAAAGCACAAAGCATGCTCTGAGAAGAGGTTTGAAATGAGGGTGATGTTTAGAGACGCTGTCTTCAGATTGATGGGAATTCATGGGCTTTAGCTCTTTAACTTTGATCCTTTTGTACCTTTTTCAGAAACCTTTGTTTCTGAAACCCCTTCAAAGGGAAAAAACCAAGAGTCTTCTGTTAGCTGCACAAGTACATCAACATTGCTCTGAGGGCAACAATTTTGTAATTGACAAGAAGTCTAGGGAAGTCATGCTAGTGATAATCAATGTTATCCAAGATAGCAGCTCGATATCCTTTCACTGAGATCTCTCCAAGATCTACCCAGTGTAAAACACACTAAGAGAAGATTGTGATGACATCTTTTAGAACTTTGATTTGGCTTTTCTGAGCACCATATCCTCAGATGTTGCAGGAGATTCTGGGGTAAGTCTATAGAGGTCTTGAGAGAAGCAAGAGTGCAAAGGGGTTCCTGAGTGGCTCAGTCCGTTGAGCATCTGACTCTTGATTTCCATCCAGGTCATGATCTCAGGACTGTGAGATTAAGCCCCATATGGGCTTCATACTCAGCAAGGAGTCTGTTTGAGATTCTCTCCTTCTTCTCTCTCTGCCATTTGCATATTCTCTCTCTAAAATAAATTAATAAATCCTAAAAAAAAGAAGCAAGAGTGCAAGAAAATGAAGAATTTGATGCTAGATTACATCTCCAGAGCAGACATTCTAGAATTGAGAAAGAGGTAGAGAATGACAAGACATAGGTGGGAAAGTACCAGTCTTGGGGCAAGAAGGATGCCAATGGTGAGTGGGTTTACATGTGTCACTCTTTACTGAAGAACAGTGAGAACTTGCCAAGAGTCTGACTAGTATGTTCACAGAGGGGTGGAAAGCCAAAACTGGTGCCCTCAGAACACTTCTAACCAGCGCTGATCTTGCAAAGCACTATTTTGAGCACGCAGTTGGAGTGCAGGAAGCAGTTCCCTGTACCTGCAGTGAGCTCTCCACTTGCTAGCTGGGAGACTGTTTGGAGAGTAACCTTGCATCTTGGACATAAAAATCATGGTGTGTCCTCAGGAGAACGTGCAACACCTTGTTATTATAATGCAGATTAGGGCTCCATTATGATCACAACACTTCATTAATGAAGATGATAAAATGGCGTAGTGACCAGCTGGGTCACCTGCAGCATCTTTGACTGTGTCTCCTTCAGAGTCATGTGCTTCTGGCATAGGAAAGTGTGGAAGAACCTTGAGTCTATGTCTATGCCAGAGCCTGAGAGAACTTGCTCATTCCCTAGAACAGGTTGTTGAATGTCTGTGGAACAGGGAGCAGGGATTGTGGATGACACCCACAGGAAGCCACTACCTGATGACACTTGGAAGTGATTGTCTTTAACATCACAGGCCTGACACTTTGAACAATATAGAGATGCACACAGTTGAACTTAGAAGTAGCAGTATTGGCTTTATGTAATAAAGGAAGCATTTTTAACTTAAAAAAAAATTAGGCAGATTTTAATCCAGAAAGATTTCCAGAAAATCTACCTAGATTTTCTTCCAACTGAGGAACAAACACAGTGCTGCCTCAGGAAACCCAAAAATGAAATATACTGAAATACCACCAGTAGGCCCAGAAACAAGTGACTTATACTTCAGGATATTGAATGTTTTCATAAGAGCCCAAGTCTGTAGAGCACACAAGATTAACGACTACAGTGGCTGGAAAGACAGACTAAAAACAGTATGTTAGGAAGAAAACCCAAATGAATTCACTTTCCAGTTCCAAAAAAAAAAAAACACAAAGGGGAAGACCTTTATGATGAGGCATTATAACCAGAATACCCAGTCTGAAAAATAGATGTTCCCTCAGACAAAAGGTAACACCACAAGATGCATGTCTGAAAAAGAAGAAATATAGAATGAATTTCTTCCCAAGCAAGTTTTCCGTTCTGGGTATAATGTTAAATTTGTATAATTTTTCTGAAAACTAGTAACTCAAAAAATATTTGCTTATGTTTAAAAGTTTTGAAGTTCTACATTTTGAAAATTTTACAGTAAAAAAATAAAAGGGGAACTTCTTTGAAGGAAAACACAATGTTTATTTAGGAGGATGTGCAGATGGGTGAAGGATGCCTGCAACATTACTGTGTCAATGCTGTACAAAAAGATATAGTCAGAGACATGGCAAAATCTAACAAATATATATATATATATATATATATATATATATATATACTCCTGTTGACCCAATAATCCCACTTCTAGGAATCTATCCTGAAGATACAACCCCAACAAAACAAAATATATGTGTAAAGTTCTTCTCTGTGGCAATATTTCTAATTGCAAAGCATTGGAAACCACTCACACATCCATATGTCTGGGTAAATGGCTGAATGGCCAGTATATCCATGTGGGAGTTACCATGTATCTGTAAAAAAGGATGAGGAAAATATCTAAGAGTTGATATGAAGTTCTGGGATGTATTTGTAAGCAATATAAGTAAAGTACAGAAGAGAATCTACTGTATGCTACCTTTCATGGAAGTAAGAAAATAATATAAGAAAATATATATGTGTTTGCTCATTTATGCACAAGAAATAAAGGATAAAAATGAAATGTAGAGACTGATTCTTTGCCGGGTATATATGGGAAGAGGGTGGGGGAATGAGCCTGAGATGGAAGGGGTGAAGAGGAAGTCACACATCCCATTGAAGCTGTCAAGGATTCTGTATGTCAGGAAAACCTTGGTTGTATTTTCACCAGCAAAACCCTCAAGCCAATTTTGCAAACTTAATTGGTCAGAACATAAAACCTTCCTTTATTTCCTTCATTTTTCATTTCCTTCTTTGTACCAAAGCCTTTAATGAAAAATATTACTTTACCCAGATAGCTCTTATTTTTATCAGCAAGGTAGAATTTTTATCTTATTTCTTAAAGAACTCCAATGGAGGATTATTGCTTAGCTCTAATAAGTGTTCAGCTAGGTTAATAAAAACCAGTAGAATATTAATAAAATTTAAAAGCTTAATTAGAAACCCAGTTATTTTAAGAGATGACTATCCCTATGATTATGGGCTTGTCATCACTTGGTATATTAATAGTGTTTTCTAAAGTGAAAACATATCTAATTTTTTTACATATTTAAATTTAACATTCAATGTCTGCTTGTATTTAATAAAACAAAGATAGAATTTTATTCACCTCTGTGCCTTTACTCAAGTATTTCCCTCTACCTGGCATGTCTCATTCTCCTTTCATCAGGGAAACAGAAACTCTTTCTTCAAGGTCAGTTCAGACATGATTTCCCCAGGGTGCCATTTCTGAGCCTTGGAATAGACCATAGGTTCCCTGTCAGGGCTCTCATTGGATCCTGCCCATGCTTGTATCACAGCACTTCCCAAATTGTCCTGAAACTAGGTTCATATGCTTTTCTCTTCAGTGGGCTATGAACTCCTCTAAGTTGTGAGCTACATCCTACTTGTTTATGTATCCTCAATTCTTAGCACAGAACCTTGAACATGAAAAACATGCCATAAATTCGTGCTGAATAGTACAGACTCACTTTTTTGCATTTTCATTTTTTAAGTTTATTTTTTTTTAGTTATCTGTACACCCAACATGGGACTTGAACTCACAACCCTGAAATCAAGAGTTGCATTTTTGCATTTCCTTTGACTTGAGTAAAGGTTCATTTGACTTTGCTACTCATGAAAATTATGCTCCTAAACTCGTTGTCTAGTTCGTCACTGTATATGAACCAGTAGTTACAGAAAAAGTATCAGTCATGTAGTTAAACCCCTTTTACCTAATAAAACCTCCTAGAACTGTTATATGAATTTCCAGGAAGCTCAACAGAGAGGTCTTACTGGATAAATTATTCCAGATTTTTTTCTCCCTGTCAATTTTACATACCCATAACTGCATATTCATCATGTAATGTAAAGCAATATTTATACAATAAAGTATAAGATATAGCAGTGGCCCAGAAGAGGTAAAGGGTGACACTGAGTCCCTGAGTGACCGAGACTGGGTGAAAGTACAAAGAGCAGAAATACAGGCAAGTATCTAAAAAATAAAGTCTGGCTTCCTTAAGGGAAAAAAGATTGAGAGAGGAAAAATGAGTTCCACTTTATAACTGACACACATACACACACCACACACACACACACACACACACACACACACACACACACAGAGACATATTTAAATGAAGAATACCTGAAGACTCTTGCAATACCAGTTAATGAAATAACATAAGAATATGTTGTTGACCATATCCAAAACTGTTTAATGTATTCATTGAAGAGCTTCTATTTCATTTCTGGTTAGGTATCTATCAACTTTAATGAGTACTAGGAAGGATACAGGGACACACACATAAAAAGTCTAAGACATCCATTCATTTTCTCAGTATCTCTCCCAGATAAGACTATAAAGCTAACACACAAAAGAATTAGGAAACACATGTAGCTCCTTGTGCAAATGCTGAGAGCTGCATTCTGGAGAGATTAATCCATTATGCTGCCAGGGTTAGAAAGACTGGAAGCACAAAGATGAATTAGGAAACATGAAACGATGAACACCTGAGAGTAGGCAAGGGTCACATATGTTCTTGGGGACACAGTATCCCCAGTGCCCATCACATGGGAGTACCCATTAAATCTTTGCTGAGTAAATAATGAGTTGGCAGGCAATGAGTCTAAAGCTCATCTGATGAGATGAAACTTGGAGGGGAAAGTGATACCTCTGTCACTGAAATATAAAGAAGGAAGGCATGAACGAGACAAAAATGACATAGGGGAAGAGAAAGGACAGAAACTTGAAAGTATTTTTCCACGGTGATGTCTGTTTCCTCCAGCGTGTAACAGTTGAGGACCTCTCCCAAGAATAAGGGCACAGGAGGAAATCTGAGTATGATTCATCTTCTGGGTTGACATTGGTCATTGAAGTGAGCCATTCATAAAATGATCTTTCACAAATCTCACATTTCCAGAATACAAAATCCTTAGTTGGTTAATATTCCAAAGATTACAAATTTCAGTAATCTGAGTAGTAGAAATATGTTATTTTAGGCAAGTTGTAAAGTTGAAAAAACCTTTGGATAGCGTGTCCATTCATATATTTGATCTAGATTGGCACATTTATTTAGTTTTTTTAATTTTTTTATTTGAGTTTAGTTGACACACAATGTTACCTTCATTTCAGGTGTACAGCATAGTGATTCAGCATCTCTATACATTATGCTTTATAGATTTAAGCTTAGAACTTAAAAAAATTAATCATAGAATTAAAAAGAACTATTGGTAACAGATTTTATATATTTAGTAATTTGGTATTGCTGGGTGATATGACATGTAAACATAGAGATTTCTGACACTACATATAGTAAACACTTCATAATAAACTGTTTTAATGAATTGTTCAGGTCCCAAAATGGTAGAGGTCCAGAGTCAACAGTTTCAGATCAACTCCAAGGATGGCAAGCCACTGTTTACTGTGGATGAAAAGGAAGTTGTGGTTGGTACAGATAAACTTCGAGTAACTGGTATGTGATAACTTTTCTTAAAATTGAGATGTAATTAACATAATATTCAATTAGTTTCAGGTATACAACATAATGATTTGATATCTATATCTATTGTGAAATCATCACCACAATAAATCTAGTTAACATCAATCTCCACACACAGTAGCAGATTTTTTCTTATGATGAGAACTTTTTTTAATTGCAGTGTAGTTAATACACAGTGTTGTATTAGTTTCAAGATCTATCCTCATAGCCACTTTCAAATATACAATGCAGTATTGTTAACTATAGTTACCATGCTGTACATGACATCCCCAGGACTTATTTAGAAGTTTGTACCTTTTGACTCCCTTTACCCATTTTGCCCAGGCCCACCCCCCACCTTTGGCAACCACCAATCTGTTCTCTGTATCTATGAGTTTGACTTCTTTTTTATATTCCACATGTAAGTGAGATCACACAGTATTTATCTTTCTCTGACTTATTCCACTTAGCATAATACCCCCATGGTCCATCCATAGTTGCAAATGGCAGGATTGATGATGTCTACTAGCATTGCTGAATTAAGTGGATTAGTATATGAAGAAGACATCAGAATTCTTGATAAAGTATTATTGCACTTCTTCAGGCAATGAAATCTGTACAGAAAATAGTCCAAGAAACAGGACCAATTGTTTCAAACCAAGCCATCCTACACAAGGCATCGCTTAAGTGAAACTTTTCTTAGCCTAGGGCTCCTTCCAGGTCTTGATGTTAATTTTAGTGGAACAGGTGAGAAAAATTGATAAGCAACTAGATTATTTATTACCTATGTGTATGTATCAGAATGACCTGGAGGGCTTATCAAAGTGTATGTTGCTTGGCTTCATCCCCAGAGTTTCTGAATCAGTAGGTCAGGAATGGGACATGAGAATCTGCATTTCTTATAAGTTCTCAGATGATGCTGATGCTTTAGTGCTAGGGACCACAGGCTGAGAACCACTCCCTAGGCTGACTTGTCCAGAAAAAAACATGAAAAAAACATGTTGGTTCCATATAGCTGCTCTCCCTGACATGCACATATTTCAGTTACCTTCTTAAAGATAAGTTATATTCTCCTTCTCTTTCATAGTTATTTTTGTCTGAGGTGCAAATTTCTTCCAAACTCCCCTTCTCTCCAATGAAAGTAACTAGAGCAAATATACTACACCTGTAAGTACTGTGTACTTTCCTTGTCACTATGCCACTATAACAGTATGGAGTTCTTTTCACCAAGGCAACCTCAAGTGGTGAGTATATGAACAGTACAGTTTTGATCCAGACCCTGACTCTTCTCATTTTTTCAGTATGTTCATAGCTTCCCTAAATGTTGTGATTAAAGAAATGCAAGAAATTTTACAGTTCTGACTTATCTCCTTATTTCTGGGGTGTTACTCCCTCTCTATAGTGTATAGCTCAGAATTTCTCAACATTAACACTACTGACATTTTGGGCTGGATAATATTCTTGGTGTAAGTGTGGGGCTATCCTATGCATTGCAGGATATTTAGCAAGTATCCCTTAACTTTTTGCACAGACTCAGTAGCATTATTCTTTCCCCGAGGAAAGACAATCAAAGGTTATCCTCAAGGGTTATGACAACCAAAATGTTTCCAAACGTTGACAAATGTTTTCAGCAGGATGAAGGAGTTGCAAAATCACCTCTAGTTGAGAACCACTGATTTACCTTAAGCCTAGACTATTTCTCTGGGCTTTACTATCATTTATGTATTTATGATTATGTATTATGATTTAATGTGTACTATCTGCTAATAATTAAGTTAAATACCTGTAGTACAAAATAATTAAGACATACTTCCTTTTACATAATGTTCATTTTAGCTGGAGAGCTTTTAACATAAATTAATTGGTTGGACACAGTCTGCTAAGGACTGTAATAGATGTTTGGGCCAAGAGCTATAGCCTGGAGAAAGGCATCAGTTGTGCCAGAGTATGATAGAAAGAGATACAGAATGAGTCAGACAAGGTTTCTCAATGAAAGAGGAATTGATCTGGTCCTAGAAAAATGCTTACTAGGTTTATTAGGAAGAAAAAGTGATGTTAATTGTTCTAACCACAATGTAGAGCATGAATGAATATTAATAAATGGATATTAATAGACAATTATTAAAAATTATTTTAGTGGAGTGGAGGGGATCCCTGGGTGGCTCAGCGGTTTAGCACCTGCTTTTGGCCCAAGGTGTGATCCTGGAGTCCCGGGATCAAGTCCCACATCAGGCTCCTGCATGGAGCCTACTTCTCCCTCTGCCTGTGTCTCTGCCTCTCTCTCTCTCTCTCTCTCTCTCTCTCTCTAGTGAATGAATAAATAAAATATTTAAAAAAAATAAGAGTGGATAACTTTTTGAGAACCAGACTGAATTCTACTGAATTC
Source organism: Vulpes lagopus (assembly GCF_018345385.1). Lineage (NCBI taxonomy): Eukaryota > Metazoa > Chordata > Mammalia > Carnivora > Canidae > Vulpes > Vulpes lagopus. The sequence goes on from NC_054831.1 coordinate 35,909,833, forward strand.
CAGTCCCAGCTGCTCGACTGAGTAGATGTGTGACCTGGAACAACTTCAACCTGTCAGTGCTTCCCACTACAGCTCTAAGCATCTTTACCCACTGGTCTTTCATTGACTGGAGAATATTGTACAGAATGCAGCAAAGCAAGGAAAAATTGATTGTGAAATAAAATTGCAAGTCTTGCAAAAGATTCAGGGTTCCCAGAAGTCAAAAGTGATGTAGAAATATTGAAATCACCAACAAAGTCAGTAACAAAACAAGACTTGGAAAATCAGACTTGCCAGAGATGGAAAGTATAAAAATAAACAGAGGATGACATGATAGGTACCTCAAAGATCAATAATTTTACTATCCCAAGATTAAAATATTCACCTTTGAGAAGACCGACAGTGCTATTGATTTGACTGTTATGATGATTTTACTACATATGTTAAAGATACAAACAATGTCATATTGTGTCACTGTGGTAGGCAGGATTCTAAGAATGACCCCCAGTGATCTTTGCCGTTACAAAATTCCCTCATCTCCGAGCATGGAAAGAATCTGTGAATGTGATGAGATATCACTTTCATAATTATGTTGTTTCTGTGGCAAAAAAGAGTCTGTCCATCTAAGGATTAGTTCTCAATGATCTATTCTAATCATATAGGCTCTTTGTAAGTAGAGAGTTTTCTCTGGCTGGTAGTACAAAGGGAAATCAGAGAAATTTGAAATGCAAAAAGGATTTGCTCTCTGTTGCTGTATGAAGATTGAAGGGGCCATATGACAAGAAATGTGGTAACTTCTAGAGTCTTAGGCTTTAGATTGACAGCAAGAAAACAGAGCCTCACCCCTAAAACCACAGGGACCTATATTCTACCAATAACATGACTGGGCTTGGAACCAGATTCTTACCCAGAGACTCCAGAAAAGAGCCGTGAATGGCTAACACCTTGATTTTGGCCTTGTGGTTAAAATCCACATAAAATCTAGCCAAGCCCACTGGGTAGGACTTCTGACCTACAGAACTATGAGCTAACAAGTGGTTACTGTTTCAAGTAGTTAAGCTTGTCATAATTTGTGGCACAGAAAAATTTAATACAGTCATCATACAATTCCAACTGTGTTAGAAAAATTTCACTAAAAAACAAAACTTGATTTATTCTTTGTTCATTTTATATGATTTCATAGTTATTTATAACTGTTTTGCTAAATATAAAATATAATATTTTATAAACTTTGATTTTTAAAAATAAATTCCCATTAAAGCTTTTTCCACTATTCACTATAAAAATTTGGTCTTGTTTTAAATGGATTGATTCCAAGTAGCCCTTGGAGTTTCTTGGAGCAGAAGCAGTAGCAGTTGAAAGCCAAGACAAGAGGACTGATAAGAGAGACAGCCAGTTTCACTCTGGGGACTGGGAAAGAAAATTAAATGCTTTGCTTTACTTTTGTCTCTCCTGGTTACTTACATAACTACCCTAAGCATGAGATGTAAGAGGAGGAGTCAAGTTGCTCTTTCTTCAAGGTGGCACACTCCAATTCTTGACTTGTGCTAAATCCTCATCTTGACTCTTGCATGAAATGTTTTCTTGCCATTACCTTTGTCTAAGTACTCAAAGAATAAAATGAATCTTCTCTTCAATTCTTAAGCAGATTCCATTTGCAGGTGATATAACTGGTATGTATAAAGTCTCTTAAAGATTCAACCAAAAAAAAAAAAAACTGTTAGAACTAATCAGCAATTTCAGTAAAGTTGCAGGATAAAACATCATGCAGAAGTCAGTTGCATCTCTATACAGTGATAATGAAACATCTGAAAAAGAAATAAAGAAAACCATCCTGTTTACAATAGTATCAAAAACAACAAAATACCAATGAATAGATTTAGCCAAGTAAATAAAAGATCTATGCAATGAAATCTACTAGACTTTGTTGAAAGAAACGGAAGAAGGCACAAATGGAAAGTCATCCCATATTCATGGATCAAAAGAATCAATAATGTAAAAATGTCTATACCACTCAAAGCCATCTGTAGATTCAACTCAGTCCCTGCCAATATACCAATGGTATTTTTCACAGAAATATGAAAAACAATTTGAAACCACAAAAGACCCCTAATAGCCAAAGTAATCTTGAGGGGGAAAACAAAGCTAGAGGTATCACACTGATTTCAAACTGTACTGCAAAGCTAGAGTAATAAAAACAGTATGGTATGGCATAAAAATAAATACATAGACCAATGAAACAGAACTGAGAGCCCAGAATTAAACCCCCCACATACACAATCAACTAATATTCAACAAGAAAACCAAATGAGGAAAGGATAGTCTTCTCAACAAATGGTATTGGGAAAACTGAATAAATACATGTAGAACAGTGAATTTGGTATCTAACATGGCTCACAAAAACTAACCCAAAATTAATCCAAGACTTGCACATAAGAGCTGACGCTATAAAACTCCTTGAAGAAAACACAGAGAAGATGCTCCTCAATACTGGTCTTGGCAATGATTTCTTGGACATGGCACAAGAACAAACATCAAAAACAAAACCCAAAGGGACTCTGTAAAACTTGAGGCTTCTGCGGAGCAAAATAAACAACTAACAAAATAAAAACCAACATACAAAGTGGGGAAAGGTTTTACAAACCATGTATCATATAAAGGGTTAGTAGCTAAAGTACATAAAGAGCTCATTCAAATGAATAATGGTGAGAATAACAAAATCTCATACAACTCAAAAACAAACCAAAAAACTCAGATTTTAAAACAGGCAAAGGAACTGTATAGACATTTTCCCAAGAAGACATCCAAATTTCCAACGGATACATTAAAAAATGTTCAATACCACTACTCATCTGGGAAATGCAAAGCAAAATCAAAATGCAGTCTCACATCTGTTAGAATGGCTTTCATTCTCAGTGAGAATGTAAATGTTTTCCACTGTGGAAAACATTATTAAAGTTCCTCAAAAAATTTAAAATAGATCTACTATATTATCCAGCAATTTCATTTCTGGGGATATATACCCAAAGGAAATGAAAACAGGATATTGAAGAAATACATACACTCCCATGTTTATTGCAGCATTATTCACAATAGCCAAGATATGGAGACAACTTAAGTGCCCATCAACAGAAGAATATGGTAGGTACATACAATAGAATATTACTCGGTGATGAGAGAGAAGACATCCTGGCCATTTGCAACAAAATGGATAGACCTTGAACACATTATGCTAAGTGAGGTAAGTCAGACAGAGAAAAACAAGGACTGTATGATGTCACTTATATGTGGACTATAAAAAAGCCAAACTCATAAAAACAAAGAATGAAACAGTAGTTACCAGTGGATGGGGATGAGGGATGGGACAGATATAAGGATACAAACTTGGAACAAGTAGTAAGTAAGCCCTAGAGGTCTAATGCATAGTATAATGAATATAGAAAACATATTGTATTACAGTTATCAAAACTGCTAAGAGGCTAGAACTTAACTATTGCACTCGCTAAAAAGAAAGGACCATTATGTAGCATGATGGAGGTGCTAGTTATCACTACAATGACAAATATATAAATGTTAACATGTTTTATACCTTACAATTTTTACACCTTTTTTTTATGCCATGTCATATGGCAAATATATTTCAATAAAGTAGCATTCTTTAAAAAGTCTTAACATGGACGCCTGGGTGGCTAAGTGGTTGAGCATCTGCCTTTGGCTCAGGGCGTGATCCCGGGATCCCAGAACCAAGGAGTCTGCAAAGAGCCTGCTTCTCCCTCTGCCTGTGTCTCTGCCTCTCTGTGTCTCTCATGAATAAATAAATAAAATCTTTTTTAAAATTTAAAAAATAAAATAAAAACCCTTAACTTTCCATTTAGACTCTCATCAGCTAGGAAATTGAAGAATTGTTTTTAAACCATATTTATGGAGGAGATTAAATAATTTCACCAACTCACTTTAAAACTGACCAAGACCTTTACACAGTCTCATTTTCCCCCTAAAAATAGAATTAGTTACCAAGTGACCAAAGTTAGCATGCCCTTTTTGTTAACCCCAATTATAGAACACATTACTGGACTAGCATCAAAATTTCATCTTAACAAAATTTTTTATGCCATTGCCAGAAGTGACTTCTGGCAGAAAATACACTTTAATTCCTTGGCAGTGATTTGCTAGGCTGGGTTCATTCCCCAACATTTAGTAAGAAAAACATGGACCTGCAATGGTATCCAATTCCTCTAGAGGAAAACAAGATTTACTGAAGCCAGTTCAATTTCTTTGCACCTGTGCAGCTAAGCAGGCTTACATGAAGTCAGAAGTGATGGAGCAGAAATGCTGGAGTCACTCACAAAGCCACTGATAAAAAAGAGGATCTGGAAAGTAAGATTTCAGCAGCTGAAAAAAGTGAATATAAACAAAGATGATAAGTCCAGGTCCTTTAAAAAGACATGAAGACAGATGATCTAGAAGATGCTAAGAGATCACCCTATCCTTTAAGAACATATGCAAGATCTCTAAACACTGTAATGTGAAGCTCTGTGAACAAGTTGATGATTTGGCCCATTGTTAACAATCTCCAGCTGAAAGGATCAAAAGACCTAATTAATTCTGGCTTAAATGATAAGAATTTATATTATCTTACATGAGAAGTCTGAAGGTAGGTTAGCTCCAGTTTGATTATGTCAGTGGTCCAGTAATATTTACTCTAACTGTGCTTCTCTTAAGTGTGTGACATTCCCCTCTTTATTTCAGTATGGCTCCAACAATCCTAACCATCACTTCCTTGTGTGATGACTCCTCTAAATTTCTGTAAGACCTTGATGGCCTCTTTAAATCTTCCAACCTAAATTCTCACATCAAATGACTTACATTTCTCTTGAAAGTGGGGCTTGGCTGGAATTTATTTTTTTAACCCCATCTAAAAAACTTTAGTTTTGTAATGAGGAGTTTAAAATATTTACATCTGTTTTGATTCCTGTTCTATTTGAGGTTATCTTTGTCATATTATTTCATGATTTTTTTATCATTTTGAATTTAAGTCTGAAAGAAGCTTGGTATAAGGGAAGATACAGAGAAAGCAGTTCATGCATGTTCTTACTGGCCATTATAAAGACTTAGGATTTGTTTTAAGTACAATGGAAAGGCATTGAATTATTTCAAGTGGTACTCTTTGATTTTCTATACATTTTAAGATCAATATAATCATTACAAGGGAGAATAGATTGTTTGGAGGAAAGAGAGGAAACAGTAAAACCAGTTAGGAAGATGTCACCAGGCAATAGATGCTGGTGACCTGGAAGAGGTGGTAACAATGGTCATTGAAGGAAGATAATGATTTCAAATTAAGAACTGACATAAAAGATTTGCCAATAGATCAAATGGATGGCAGAAATTGAGAGAAGGGGGTCAAAGATGGAGAGATAATATTTGTTTCCTGGATGATGACATTATTCTCTAGGGAATGGACAAGCCTGAGGAGGAGAACACATTTGCAAGGCAAAGAGAATAGACAGTTAATGTTTTAGCTGCATAAATGCAAGGTATATGTGAAATAGCCAAGTGGATATGTCAAGTCAGTTCTTGGATATGTGAGCTGTTTATTTCTCAGAGATGAAGTTTTGACTAAAGATACAAATGGGGGCATCGTCAACCAATGGAGCTCTGAGAGATGCCAACATTATATAGAGCCCAGTCAGATAAAAAGGAAGGGTAGCCACTAAAGGAGAATATGAAGAAACAGATAATGTGGTAAGAGGAATGTCACCAGGAGCCATTTTCTTGATGCCAAGAGAGACTATGATCCCAGGATTTGGGTCCTGGAAAGACAAGGACTGAAATTGTCATGAATATGCCATCATGGAGGTCATGATTATCTTAACAAGAGCATTTTCTTTGGAGTAATAAGGCAAAAGGCAATTTGCAGCGGTGGCAGAAAAGAATGGGTTGGAGACATCATGTGAAGGTTTGGCTGCGAGGCAGGGCAATGGAAATCTTTTTTTGGTTTTGTATCACTTGAAAAGCTCATTTCAGGCTATAAATACTCAATGTATGTGTGGAATCAATCTTAATAATTATCAGCACAAAAATCTAATAAATGTCTCGATAGATATTATCCACTGTTTGAACAGAAGTATTCATACTGAACTCTCTTTCCGTAACCTAAAGAACTCACAGAAGCAGCATGTAGAGAAGAAGGGCGTAGCCTTTGAGCAGTTTCCCCTTCAGTGTTGGGTTCTGTCCATCAAGTCTTCACACCATCCAATTCATTTGTGCCATAGTCTTACTACAGATCTTCACATGAGTATCCATTCATCATAAATTATTCTAGGACCCAGAAAAGAAATCGGATGGTATCATCCAAATACTGCTGATATCTTATAGTGAAAATGACCAGACGATTTACTATATCTAATCTTGGTGATACATTCTTTAAAAACAAGGTTAACATTGCAAGACTGGACTTTTTTATTATTATACTCTCATTATACAAATAATATTTATACAGGATCATGTTTTATAGTTATTTAAGTGCATCATCTACATAATGATATTTTATAGTGGAACTTTTTTCCCTAAAATTTAGATTATATGACCCCAATAATATGTTTCTATTTTCATTGATGTTACACCAATTATATATTTTTATATAATCAAGTTGGGAATATCAAATATGAATGCATACATAAGGGAAATATAGTTACTCTGAAAATCAATAATTTATTAAGAGTTATTTTATAAAACCATTTATGAAGAATCTATTTTAATATATGCAAATAGATTCTGAGGAATATTTACTTTGAGGCCAAATAGCAATAATAAAAGTAAGATCGTATAATTTGAACACTGACAATTTCAATGATAGAGAAATTGCTGCTTTTATGTAACGATAATACATATTAGTTTATAAGCTTTATGCCTGCCTTGTACTTATGTGCATTACAATTATCACGTGTCACTATAATATCGCTAGCTGGTTAAGTAATTGTCATACTTTTAAAAACTAATTATAGAGTTATAGTTCCTTACAAAAGAGTTCCACTGACACCCTTAGAGTAATTGCAGCTCACCATAAAAGTTTAAAAATCCTATGTATTATTTCCTATATATCAGTTATGTTTTCTTACATCTGTACAAATTCAGCCACAAGTTCTAAATCTACTTGTGCTTTAATATATAGACTAAATATTTAATAGTTTGATGTCATTTGTTTTACTTTTGTAAAATGATGCACCTCTGGTTTTGTTTAGGCCCTGAAGGTGCTCTTTTTGAACATTCAGTGGAGACCCCCCTCGTAAGAGCTGACCCATTTCAGGACCTGAGGTAAGAATTTTGTTCAGATACAAACTCTCTTATGGATGATACCTGGATATATGTGGGATAATATCTTAGCAGTCATTACCAGATCATGTCTTATTCCATTAATTATCTTTATTCTCATGATGTTCCTCTTATTAACTAGTCAATACTTACTAAAATCCAAAGGAAGTAAAAAGTGGTACTGACTCCCTATGTTTAATCCACCCAAAACAGAAAATTTACCATCTTAACTACTTTTAAATGTACAGTTCAAAAGTATTAAGTACATTAACACTGCTGTACAACCATCACCACCTTCGATTTCCAGAAATCTTTTCATTTTGCAAAATTAATGCTCTGTGGCCAGTAAACAACTCTCTATTCTCATCTCTACCAACCCCTGGAAACCACAATTCTACTTTCTGTCTCCTCCAATTGGACAATTCTAGGCACCTCATATACATGGAATCATATAGTATTTGTATTTTGCAATTGGTTCAATTCACCTAGCATAATGTCCCCAACCTTTGTTATATCTTTATGTAATGTCAGAATATATAAAATTGACTAGTACCAGATTGTAAAATTATACTTTATACAGAGTCTCTGTGTGCCTTTGTGTACTTCACTTTATCAGTGTACCACTGAATAACATTTATTGCTGTAATTGTTTATTCCAATATTATATTTGTATTTTATAACAAAATCAAATACTATTTTTTTAAAACGAGTGCCTGAAGTCCAAGGTATCACTTAAAATTACATTCAGTATTTGAATTTGAAGTATATGCAGAAAATTTAACTCCTAATATATTAGTATAATAGAGGAAATTAAGTACAGAAGGAGTCCCCAGCTTTACACAGAGAAGCCTGCAACCTTGGCCAAACTAACCTTTTGAAACTTTCTCATCTATAAAATACTGATAGTAACATATCTCAGTGTATTCTGAGAAAGATTTAATTAGCTATTAGGTTAAAAGTATTTTGTAAACTGAAAGTTGAGTTCAAATAATTATTTTTTTAAGATTTTATTTATTTATTCATGAGAGACAGAGAAAGAGGCAGAGACACAGGCAGAGGGAGAAGTGGGCTCCCTCCGGGGAGCTGGTTACAGGATCACACTCTGAGCCAAAGGCAAACACTCAACCACTGAGCCACCCAGGCATCCCCAAATAATTATTTTTATTATCATTATTGTACCAAGTAGATAATCACACTAGATGGAATAAAAGTTAGGAAATTAAGCATTTCTCTTATTTTTTAATGTCTAATTAAATATTAATCAAAAACAAATGAGGTTCAATTCATCTTACCCACTTAGAGAACATCTGCAGCATGAAAATAAATTGTGACTCTAATTACATTAGAACAATTTCATTAATTTTGATAAAGGATAATTTTGGTAAAGGATCATTATGCATAAGATCAATATTACAGAATTATTATAGTTAGGGAAGAAGAACATTTTACTTTTCTAGGATAGAAATGTGATTCAATATCTTTAAAAATAATTCCACTTAAACCATTTTTAAATTATAAAGTAATAAAATTGTAGAGATGCCAGACTACTTTTTGAAGTAATTTACTTCACTGTTTTAAAACATATAGATCTCAAAATTAAACCATTTATCTTATGTCGTCCCACCAGGGTGTCAATCTGCTTGTTATCCATCAGGCCCTTGCTAAAAAAAAGAAATGGCAGAAGAGTATCCTCTTGCTTTCTAAAAGGTGATACTAAGGCAGGTCACATAACCCAAGTGTTACAACCAAAATAATTAAGAAAATGATGAAATTGTAAGAAAGTCCTGAAGGAATGGGCTGAGGATGGGAGGCATGAACAAATACTGAATGTCTTCAACTTGCAGGATCTGTGCTCTGTGCTGTATATAACTTATCTCATGTAATCATTAACTCTATTTTAAAAATAAGCAACTTGATTCCCATTTTACAAGAGAGGAAAACCAAGATCTAGATAGCAGCATGTTCTATGCTAAGATTAAAATAGCCTATCAGTTCTGACTCCAAAGTCCATGTTCATTGGGTGTATTCTCTTTTCTACCTAAGTGGACCCTTGAGTGATTTATTCTTTGATTTATGACCAGACTCTTCTAAATGATTATATAATATTCATATTTTCTTCTGTAAATTCTTACCATAAACTTTCACTTTATATTTCTTTTTTTTAAGATTTATTTGTTTATTCATGAGAGAGAGAGAGAGGCAGAGACATAGGCAGAGGGAGAAACAGGCTCCATGTGGGGAGCCCGATGTGGGACTCGATCCTGGATCCCGGGATCACGACCCAAGCCTAAGGCAGCCACCCAACTGCTAAGCCACCCAGGCGTCCCTCACTTTATATTTCTGAGTCCCATACCCTTATTATTCCTGGCCTAAGATAAAGTGAAAATGATTCTAGAATATCCTGAAAACAATGAATGTGGATTTTGTAGGGCTGAGATCCTTATGCATTCATAAATATATCTCTGAAATATATGTGTTTAAATATCACAAATTTAAATTTTTACATTGGCTCAAATGGTAATCATAGAAGGGTGACAATTATTATTTTAAGAAGAAAGATAATGTGTATTTAAACTAGATTTACATTTCTTTTTTTTTTTTAGATTTACATTTCTTATAGCAAAATCATTCACAAGAAAAATGTGAACTCTGCTATGCTGCCTTCATTCTAACATGCTGCTTTTCATTCATACATAATATAACTCATTCTTTTTTAAAAGTTCAGCAAAAATGTACTAAACATGTTAACATACCAGAATGGTTGTTAGTTCTACAGTGATAAAACACATGGATCATTCCCTTAATGATTTTAAAGTCTGTTGGGAAAGGAAACATGGAAACAAGTTAGAACAATGTAAGTCCTTGCTATGATGAAAGTTCACAATATAGTGACAGCATAGTTGAAAAAACATAAAATCTTCCCAGGGTAATTTAAGATGACATCACAGAGAAGGAAGCATTTGAACTGAAACAAGGAAATCAGTAGACATTAATGTCACGGGGTAAAATGTAAATCCTGTGCAACACAATAGGGATGTGATGGTGATTAAGTAGTTATTATTTGTAAATTGCTGGAAACAATGCCTAGCGCATAGTCAGAAGTATACGTGTGTCATCATTAGATAAGTAAAATGAGAGGACATGGAAACATTTGCTCCTGTTTTCAAACACTCGTAAATGCTAGTATACTTATAAATAAATAAATAAATAAATAAATAAATAAATAAATAAATAAATAAGCAAATAAATATTTATAAATATATATTATATAATTATTGCTTAACTAGAAACCAAGACAAGCTCATTCTTAGGTCCCAGGAACAGAAGAAATTCATCGTGAGAACACAGTAAAAGCTAAAGCCATGGTACTCCTGGAGATATCAGGATTCCATAGAGATTAGGGGCTAGAATTTTATTATGAGACTGTGATACCAAGCCACAGTGTGTGTGTGTGTGTGTGTGTGTGTGTGTGTGTGTGTAATGCCCCACCCTGAGATGCCTTGTACACAGTGGCCCCGTATGAAAGATACTTGAAACAGTTTGCCTAGTAGTCCAAAGATACTGCAAACCCATCTTGAGCCATTGGTTGAAAGAGTTACCCACAAGAAATCCTTCATGCCAGTGCTCAGCCAAGATCAGAGGACCAAATCCACATTGTATAAGAGCTCAAAGCTGGAAAATTAACATTAACTACACTGAAGTCAAACTACATTGAAGAAATTATCCCATTACCCATGACATAAAAACACCTATGGAAAACAATCCTTGCTGAAAATGAATTTACTATAATAATAATAATAATAATAATAATAATAATAATAATAATGAAATGACAAAGAATTGGCAGCCACTACAAGTTAACCCCTGCCCAAACTCTACATAGTAGAGCAAAATGAGAGATTTTTAAACAGACATGAATAAAAAATTGAATACAAGGATAAGGAAAGGCAAAATAGTATAAAAATGGCAAATTTGGAAAAAAATGTAAATTCTAGAAATGAGAAATCAAGTAATTAAAATAAAACCAGTGGCAACCAGTACTTTGTTTCTCATGATTCTGTAATAAAAAGAGTCAGGATTCTTTGGAGAAATGGCTCATTCTAAGACTGAGACAGTGAATGTAGAAGATAAATTTGGAGCATTTTGTAGCTCCAGTGAATAAGGTGTGCTCAAAAATCAAAACAGCAAGGGTATAGCAAAAGGATACACAAGCCAAATGAAAGAGTTGCCCATAAAAAATCTCCCAGGCAAAAAATTTAAGCAAAAATATTGTAAATATTGGATTGTAACCCAAAGTTGGTGGTTATCAAATCTCGGTGACTTTTAGATTCCATCAAATACACTGTAACATGATGAGTTTTCTTTCAAAATGACAGTGTTTATAATATGGCAGAAATGGTATCTTTTGCAAATACTTAAATTTATGTAAAACACAATGTTAACTTAAAAGTGGGTAATGGGCACCCAGTTTTTCAGACTTCTTTTAGAACAGCCATGAAGAGCACTTCTTTTAGAACAGCCATAGAAGAGCCATGAAGAGCACTCTGAGTTGTCCATTCCACCAAGTTTTACAAAGTGTGGGTTTCAGATGTAAACATATTGGACTTTGCCAAAACTCACCAGTGTGCCTCTCAGAATGCTTTGTGCTGATTTCTAATTCTGTGAGCAGTGTTAGAGTCTGTCTTTCCTCACCTTTTACCACCATGTCCCACTGCCAGACTTTATGATCCTTTTCACACTGATGAGTGTTATCTTGTGTTATTTCACTTTTCATTTCTCTGGTGACTAGTATGGTTAAGCATCTTTCACATTTTTATTCTGTTATTAAGGCTACTTTTTCTAGAATTCATCTGCTTTGCTTCTTTCCTTTTTTAAACGGTTTTATTTAAATATATAAATACATATATTCAAATATATATTCTGAATATCAACATTTTTCCTATTAACATTTTTTTATTTTTAATGTTTGTGTACTCAAATTTATTTATTTTATTTTATTTTTTTAAGATTTTATTTATTCATTCATGAGAGACACAGAGAGAGAGAGGCAGTGACACAGGCAGAGAGAGAAGCAGGCTCCATGCAGGGAGCCTGATGCAGGACTCGACCTTTGGTCTCCAGGATCATACCCTGGGCCAAAAGTGGCGCTAAACCACTGAGCCACCCAGGCTGCCCTGTGTACTCAAATTTATCAATCATTTCTTTCATTGAATTTGGATTTTAAACCATAAATTTAAACTTTCCTTATAGAAAGGGGAAGTTGTCTGCCATGTTGCTCATCTGGCTTTCCCTTTTATATTAAGATACATTGTAGATCCCAAATGCACTTAGAGATTATTCTTGTATGAGGTATAAGGTATGAGGTCTAGGTCTAATTTTATTTTTTTCCATTCAGCCAACCAGAAGTGCCAACAATTAGATTATTTATTAGAAATTCTACTTTTGCTGCTACAGTTTGAAATACAACCTTTATCATGTATTACATTTTCCTATGCAGGTGGGCCTATTTGTGTATTTTCTACTCTATTCTATTCATCGGTCTATTCAGGTGCCAGTGCCAGTACCAATCTTGATAAACAGGATTTAGAAGATCCTTTAAAGTCAGATAGGACTTGTCTCTCTCACACACATGCACATAACCTTGTAGCGACTCTCAACATTTCTCTATCAATTAATTCTTATTTTTCCATGTGAACTTGAGTGTTAACTTGTCTAATTCAAGTAAAAGTGTATTCTTTTTTTTTAATTAACTATTTATTTATTCATTCATTCATTCATTCATTCATTCATTCATGAGAGACACAGAGAGAGGCAGAGACATAGGCAGAGGGAAAAGCAGGCTCCATGCAGGGAGCCTGATGCAGGACTCAATCCCAGAATCCTGGGATCATGCCCTGAGCCAAAGGCAGATACTCAACCACTGAGCCACTCAGGTGTCCCAAAAGCATATTCTTTTATTAGGATTATGTTAAATTCATAAATTAACTTAGGGAAAACTGATGTCTTCATAACATTACTTTTCCAAGAACATAGGGCATCTTTCCATTCACCAAAATCTATTTTTGTCCTTTCAGGAGTACCTAAAAGTTTTCTTTAGGCAAGTTTGTCACATTTCTCATTAAGTTTATCCCTAAGCATTTTAGCTCATCTTTGTCACAATTATAAATGAGGTTTTACTCTATCTACCATTATATCTTCCTACAAGGTAAGTTTTGGATATGAGAGCTACTGATTGCTGCGTGTTAATTTTATATAAATGACTTTACCAAACTTTTTATTCTTTGAGTGAGTTTTATGTTGGCCCATTAGGATTTTTCAGATATACATTCATATCATCTGCAAATAGATATATTCTTACACTTTCTTTTGCAACTCTGTATCTCTGATTTCCCTTATCTCACTCCATGTCCCAATATCATTAGGGCAGTGTGAGAAACAAGTGGAAGTAGTATGCATCCTTGCCTTTACCCATTCTAAATGGAAATGCCACTGGTATTCCTCCATTAAGTAAGATGATGTGAATATGTAAAGAAAATATTTTATAAATAAAATGACTGTTAGATTTTGTCAAAGGCTCATTTGTGTTTATGGAGATAGTCATATTTATGTGTTCCTTAGATATATTAGTACAGTGTGTCACATTAATGGGTTTTCTAATACTGAACCAATCTTGCATTCATGGAATAAATTCTACTTGGTCGTGGTATATTCTTTCCTTAAAATGGTGTTCAATTCTACCTGCTAATATTTTATCTAGAACCTTCACATTTATATACATGAATGATACCGGTCTGTAGCTAGCTTTCTGTGTGCTATTTTTGTAAAGTCTAGATAACAATTTTATGCTTCAAGAATTAAGATTTCCCTCATTTTCATTGTTCTGGAATAATTGTGGACAATTGGGATGCTCTGATCTCTAAAGCTTTCATATAATTCTCCCTGGAACCATATCAGCCTGATTAATTTTTAAAAAATAATTCCTTAAAAGTGCAATTCCTCTTTTATGAAAATTTGTCTTTTAAAATATACCTTTAATAAGGGTTAATTTTGATCAACTGTATTTCCTTAGGAAATTATTAATTTAATCTTGGTTTTCAAATACATTTGCATAATAGTCGAAAGTGGTATCTCAGGAATTTAATTCCTTCTGTTTCAGTGGTTTTCAAAACAACTCATTGATAAACATAATTAACAAATGAAGCATTGATTGATCTAACACAGCTTGCATAATTATATTCCTTATCCTAAGTATTTATTTCTCATTTATCATAGGTTACCACCTTGTGTCTACTTAAACAAGGAAAGCAATTTGTGCCTCATGGTAATTGACAGTTTATGGTGTGGCTGGTTTTCCTTAATTCTAGCAATTCTAAGAAAAAAGAAAAAAATCATAAAATATCAAAACAAAACATAGTAGATTTAGTCAATTCAGCAAATAAAAACAGTTTAGAGTTGAAAGTTTCATCCAAAAACAGAAAATAAAGGGGTGGGGGGTTGCCTTGACTGGCCCAGTCAATAAAGCATGCAACTGTTGATCTCTGGGTTGTAAGTTTCCAGCCACACGTTGGGTGTAGAGATTACTTAAAAAATAAAATATTTTTTAAAAAGCTTCATCCAATTACAGAATAGTGAAAATAAGCCCTTAGGAACTTGGGTATATTGAAAATACTCCTTGGGCATTAGTTGGGGGGGGAGGTGTGAATTTTTTCAAAAACACTTTCATTTTTTCGCATTAAGGTGTTTAATCCAATCAGATTTGGTTTTTTGTGTGGGGTATATCATTATATTTCAGTTGTTTGTCTAGGGGTTAAATTTCTGGATTTGAGGTTTAATTCCCTAAAGCTTCTAACTTTTAATAGGTAAATTTAACTATTTATACTTATTATGATCACTGATTTATTTGAAATATTTCTGTGATGTCCTTTTTTATTTACTGTACTTTTTCTTTTCATTTTTTCTTCTTTCTGGCCTTTAGTTGGATTATTAAACTTCTGCTTATTCTCCCTGCAGTATTTCCCTCTAGTGGTTCTGGTTTCATTCTTTTAATGATAACCTTTTTTTATTAAGATTTTATTTATTTATTCATGAGAGACAGAGAGGCAGTGACACAGGCCTCCTGTGTCACTCCTGTGTCACTTCTCCAAGGGAGAAGCAGGCTCCCTTGCAAGGAGCCTGATTTGGGACTTGATCCTGTATTCCAGGATCACACCCTGAGCTGAAGGCAGATGCTCAACCACTGAGCCACCCAGGCATCCCTAATGATAACCCTCTATATTTTATATGCATGGAGATAAATTAATACTTTCTAACTAAGTTTGTCATTATCATTCTCTTCTTATACCAAAAATTTTAGAAAGTTATTCCTACCCAAACTTCACTTTCCATATTTTGCAAAGCTTTTACTCATCTCTCTCATTGTATTTTTTCAGGCAATACAGATTTAGCTTTATTCCCACACTGTGTTGATTTTTTTCTAATGTCCAAAACTGCTCTTGCAAAATACTCCTTTCTTCTGGTTTTAGTTTCCATAAGTATTTTTTTTTTCACTAAGGATCTGCTTAGACAGCAAACTTTCCCTTGTGGGCCTGAAATGTCTAGTCCCTTCACAGTTGAATGATGGCTAAGTTGGGATATATTTCTAGACTGACAATAATTTTACATCAGCATTTTTAAGATATTATTCATTACTTTTGGGTCTTTGGTCAGAAAACAATTTGATTTTCATTGTGAATACTTTGAAGGCTTTCTCATAATTTTAATGTTTTGCAATTTTGCCACAAAGCGTTTGGAGGCTGGATATGTCTTAATTCATACTTGGGTATTGGTGTACCTCTTCAGTTTTAGGAACTCCTGATATTTTTCAATTCTAATTAAACATTACCTCTTCCTGTCTGTCTTCTCATCTTCTAGAGCATAGGCATACTTTACTTGTGGTCTGTTGATCCCCTGGGTGTCCAAGAATAGAATTTAGTGGGTTAATGATTTTGAATATGAAAAAGAAATCCTTCATTTTTACTGACCTCTAATTGAAATTTAGCATTCCTTCAAATATGAATGAGAGGCAACAAACCACAGTAGTATGGGCAGATTCCTTGACTTTTTCATCTTTAGAAGCCAGAGATACTTTAATATCATGTAAAGGTTATAGCGAAATCTCAAAATACATTACTGCTCTTCACTGCTTTGAGATTACGCTAGGTGTAAGTCCTCTGGCCAGATCTTCTTTAATTACTAAATAAGATCATAAATTGCCGTATCACCCATTTAAAGATATTTTTATATTTGTATTTAAAAGTCACCTAGTTTCCTTTGAAATTCTGTACTTTGTTTTTATGCATTTAAAAAAGTTTAATGTGTATCTCAAATTTCACATTTCGTGTTTTCCCAACCATTACCAAATCTACATTATAGGGTCCTATTCTCTTTTGATATGTGGCATGTCTACTATTCAGTCTACTACAAGACTTTAATTTTTTTATTTCATGAATTTCTACTTGCCTGGCTTTTAAATCTTTCTTTTTCTATTCTGGTCTTCTCCTATGAGTGTTAATTTACCTCCTTGGATGCTCTAAACTTAGTGTTAGTCCCTTTCTGACTGCTCTATTATCTCTAGTTCCTCATATTGATAGATCCTCCCATGTGGTTTGAAAATTCTGTCTGACAGCTCATCCTCTTCTGTTCTTCATCTGGGAGCAATTGTCATGGAGACTCAACATTTGCCTTTACACGTCAATTTCACGTTCACTTCTGGCAGGGCCCTGCAGGGGGCACTGTTCTGAAGCCTGTGTTCCTAGATATTTCTCATGTTGGTTTTATAAACTGCCTGAATAGGGTGTGGATTTGGATTCCACACTAATGCATGATTTAAGACTTTCTCTTCGCATCCCAGAATGAGCAGCCTACTTTAGGGCTGTTATCATACTGTGTTTCAATTCCCTTCTGTATGCCCAAAGTGCATATCCAAACACTCCTCCCCTGCCCCCACAGCTGGCCACAACTCCTTCCCTGTAGAGATGGAAAATACCAACCCACAAGGCATTTATCTGCCCATAAACTCCAAGGGCTCCAGCCTTTCAGCACCCACTCATCACTCTGGCTATGAGTTTCTTCTGTTTCTGGCACTATGAAAATGCCTTTGTCTTTCTGGGTTGTTTTTTGGTTTTGTTTGTTTTGTTTTTGCCTAGTATGTGTTTTAATAATTTTGATCATATTTTAACCAGCATTTATATGTAATTGCTGGCTGAGGGCAGAGCTGTGCTGCTCATCTGTCTTGACAAGAATTTATACAGTGATATTTTTTAAAGCAAAAATGGAATCTTGTCATTCCTCTGCTTACATTCTTTAAGCTGCTTGAATGCTAGGTTTTAAAGGCAAGAAGCTCATCTGCCTTGTTTGCTACTGTTTTTATACTGTGTATACTATATACATATGCATATATGTATACATACAGCTTACTTATTTGGTAAATTTCTGAATCAGTGCTCAAAACTTTTTGTTCCTCATATAAGTCATGAGTAAATATATATTCACATATTTGAAGAAAGGGGTAGATATTTAACTAGCAAACTAAAATATAACAAAAGAGAAAATAATTGAGTTATTTTATATCTGACTACTGTTAATTGTGTTCATGGAAATGTATGCTTCAGGACATTGTAATCACAGACTTTTTTGGTAAAATGTGTTTTCACTTGTGCTGAACTGACATATTGCATCTCGAGGGCTAGAAACAATGCAAAGGGGAAGAAATTTGCTATTCCAGAAGCAGTATATTATAACATGGTTAAAAACTAGTAATTGGTCCTGTTGAGGTCATTTTGTTGTTTGATGAGGAACAAACTCACCTTCACTAGGATCTTCAAGATCACAAATGGATTACCTGAAATGGACCAGACATCTAAAGTTGCTTACATGTCTTCCTCCCTTCCTTTCCTTCCCCACCACCTCCCCCTTTCTATCAATCCGGGCAGGACAAATGTAGACGATTAGCAGATGTAAAATAGCAAAATGGGCAGGCAGTCAGCCAACCAAATCATCTGGATGTATCCAAGTGTTTCCCTATAACCTAAGCTTAACATAATTTGACTAATAAATTCTATGAATGTCTCTGCTTCCTTGTACTCAAGGTAAATATAAATTTCAAAATGTGTAACAGATCAAATATTACATATTGAATGTACACAAGAAAATAAAACTTTGTTTTCTATAACAAAGAATGGTAGACAAAAAAACTTGCCAATTAAAGGCAGCAATTCATCTGAGTTAAACATCCACCGAATAAATATTCAGCTCAAATGCAATTAATGACCCAAGTACTTCTCTCCTCTGGAGCCACTCCCCTTTCTCTTTGATACTCATGCCTACATGGATATTACCCTGCTGTGGGAGGATTACAGACTGGTTTGTATCCTGTTCTACTTCTCACTTATCTTGAAACATTTCAATCCATTCAGCCTTTTGGACTTTTGGGTGGATTTAAGTTGGGTTAGAGTAGCTGAAAAACCTTTCAAATGATCATGTTATGCCACCTGGTGGAAATTTAGTATTTTTTCAGGCAGAGGCAAATAGAATTTCTCTGGTCCATATGTTCATCCCTGGTTCTGTTTGACTTTAACACAAGGAGATTCTGATAAATTATAAAATAAACAAAGCCAGCTAAAGCCAGTCTCCATTCTGTCTATCAACCCTACCAGTTCAGAATTTTCACAAAAGAAATCTTCATATCTGCCCTGTAATCCTCCTAAATTAAAAACAAACAACATGCAAACAAAACCTAATAAGTTTACATTCTATTTTATGAGCAGGTAGCAAATGAACATGTTACCGTTAAGTTTGTTCTTTTTCCCCAAACAAGTTTGTGTTTTCATTAAAGAAATAGCTTTACAAAGTTATTCGCAAATAGCATTTTCTTCTAGTGTGATATGCAGAGTGCTTAACCCTGCCATCTGAAACTACTATGTACGGGTGGAGCTGTGTAATCTTTTTATGTTTTTAGAGTATATTAATTTTGTAGACTCTTATTAATGGGAAGTTAATTTCTTCATTGCACATTATTTCTGGATTTGTCAATAAAGAATGTACACTACAACAAAATGACAATGATACTATATACTTTATTATTTGTAGTTTCTATACAAATCCATTCAATGAGGGATTTCTGGGGTGACTTTTTTTAATACTATTTTTTTTTGTTTCTTTCCCTCATTTCAGATTAGAATCCCCCACACGGAGTCTAAGCATGGATGCCCCAAAGGGTGTTCATATTAAAGCTCATGCTGGGAAAATCGAAGCTCTTTCTCAAATGGATATCATTTTTCAAAGTAGTGATGGAATGGTGAGTTCAGTGTATGAAGCTCCTGTTGTATGTCCTGATGACTTTCAGAGCTGACAGAGAACATCGGTTCTGCCATTACCTGCTATTGATCCAACTTCTCTCAATATGGTGGTCACTAGGAGTTACCTGTAGATGATGGCCATAATCGGTTGTTGCCTTGAGCACTATGCTTGCTCACATATTATGTTTAAATGAAAATTAAATATGAAAAATAAAAGCTTTAAAAGTAAACCACAATAAGGATAAAATCTGAAACTTCAGGTCCAGAAATAAAAGATCATTGATACAAACCAAAGTCATAATGAAGCAGTAGAGCACTCACTATTCAGTATTGATTGTTCTAGCACTAGATCAATTCATGAATTACCTGTTTGAGTTCAGGAAAGTTAACAGGCCTCTCCACACCTGGACCTATCTTCTCATTTGTCAAATAGGAAAAATGATATTTGCTTAACTATGTCACAGAGTTATGAGATACCAATGTGGTGATATAGGTGATAATGTTTGAAATTACATTCACTTACTATTAAAAGGAAGGTGTGATTGAGGCAGCAAATGGAGACCATGAGAGGCAGCTCATAAGTGTGGACAGGACCCATCCAATGGCAGCCTGCTAGTGTAATACAAAAGACATCCAGTGAAGCCCCTGTAAGTTATAACTTAAAATGTTATGATGCCAAGAGCAGATAAATGCCAAAATGGAAGTCAAGAATTCTGGAATCTCATTACTAAATTATAATGTCATTACATACTTAAGATGTATTATTTTGAAAAAATACTAATTTTAATTTTGAAATAATAACCACTTATTTCCACAAATAAGGTATCATTTTTATAGTAGCACACAGCCTGACTCATAATTGAAGTTGATATCCCTTATTACTGGGAGCTAGTTCAAAGTGTGGGGGTGGCTGGTCTCCCACAAGATATATTCCCATAAAGATAAAGGAAGGTGAGCAGGGATGCAGTATGTGGACTGCCAGTGATGACAGTTTGCTAGAAGAGCAGGAAAAAAATAACAACTAGAAAAAAATTCACTGATTAACCATAATAAGGGAGAGCAGAGAAGCCAACAAGGAAAAGCTAACACACATTAGGGAAGACTAGGTAGCCACAAATCCAAAGCATCAGACAATAGCCTAAGTAGGTTCTGTGTTAAAAAAAAAAAAAATAGATTTCATTTCTTTTACTCTGTGTCCCAGACCACAAGGTAAATAAAGTTCTGCTTCTAATACTGTTCCACCCATGGCTTCACATGGCAGTGGTCAACTTCCCCAGGGGGAGTACAGATGGCAAACATCAGTTTATGAAAAGAGTAGAGTTCGTGGGTGAGAGTATGTAAAATAAAGGAAGAGTCCAACCTTGTTTGTGGGGGGAAAAACATGTGCGCCCATGACATACTTCAATTCCTTCTAACAAGTGGGTGCGCACTGGAGTGGGTAAGGTTAGGGTACCCAGTGTGACAGTCTTTAGTTCCCCAAAAGATTTCCAAACCCCAATTAAGGGCCATTTGTTTACATTTCAGTTTAATTAATCTATAGGAGGAACAAAAATCCCAATAGCTTCCATTTAACCGTAGTTGGCTGTAGTCCGGGTGTCTACTGCTTTTCCACATCTAAGAGAAGGCAGCTGAGTTTCAAATAATATTTTAGAAGTTAGGGAAATGGTAACTAATGATGAAGTCAATCACCTCTCACAGGAAAAGAAAACCAACTGAAATTCCAACATTCACAGGTAAAAATTATTAAGATGACTTTATTTCTGTGACTTGTACTTTACCCTAATGAGGTAGAGGTGATTTAGCATAAAGTTAAAGTAAATCACAAAATAAATGTGAATCAAAATAGTTTTTTGCAGGTAATTCTGAAAGGTATTTCTGGGAGTGTAGCATCATAAATGTTCCTAGCTCAACTAGCACAATGGGTTTTTTAAGATTTTATTTTATTTATTCATGAGAGACACACAGAGAGGGGAGAGAGAGAGAGAGAGAGAGAGAGGCAGAGACACAGGCAGAGGCAGAAGCGGGCTCCATGCAGGGAGCCTGACATGGGACTCGATCCCGGGTCTCCAGGATCAGGCCCTGGACTGAAGGCAGTGCTAAACCGCTGAGCCACCCGGGCTGCCTGAGCACAATGGGTTTAAAAGAAAAAAAAAAAAAACCTTCAGTTTGGAGAAGGAATTATTAAGCCTCTGCCTAGAAATTCTAGAAAACCAGAAATAGGCATTATTTTTTTTTTAAGATTTCATTTATTTATTCATAAGAGACACAGAGAAAGGCAGAGAGAGAAGGCTCCATGCAGGAAGCCCAGTGTGGGACTCGATCCCATGACCCAGGGATCACAACCTAAGCCAAAGGCAGACGCTCAACCACTGAGCCACCCAGGTGCCCCTAGAAATAAGCTTTAAAAGAATCTGATCATTATGACCTAAGTCAGGTGCCTGTTTCATTTTCTATGCAGAAAAGAAACCAACCTGTCTGGAGCATTCTGAGATAGGAGTTTCACACTACCGTGTTCCTTCCTCTCTACCACTTCATCTCTCCTTTTCTCCCAAACAGCTTGTGCTTGATGCTGAAACTGTGTGTTTACCCAAGTTGGTTCAGGGGACTCAGGGCCCCGCCGGCAGCTCACAGAGACTCTATGAAATTTGTGTGTGTCCAGATGGGAAGCTATACCTGTCCGTGGCTGGCGTGGGTACCACATGCCATGAACACAGTCACATCTGCCTCTAAACCACCTGCATCTTCCATGGAGCACCTGCCTCATTTCAGTGAGCTTTACATTGCTGACCTCAAGCCTTCACACTGAGCTACTTGACATCCTGGTGAATGGTGGACAGTGGATGGGAAGTAGGAGGTCACACTTTCAAAAGGAACTCAGAAAAATAGGCCAGTGAAGGTGTTCTGATGAAAATACATGATCTCAGAATGGTGTGCACATATTAGACACAAAAGCCTAGCAATAGCAAAAAGAGCGGGGGGGTATTCCACTAGGTTTATTTTCATCAGAACCATTGTGACTTTTCTTTTTCTTTCTTGTGAATAATCAGTCTACAATGAAATACTGAATCGCGTGTGGAATGAATTAATGCTGTTCAGCCATGACTAACTTCCCATAAAAAGTAGCATTGGTCAATAATACATTGCCCCTCCAAAGGGGTTCCCAGTCAGACCCACAAGTTCTCCCTTTTAATGCAAAGTGTGTCAAGTTTCAGAAGAAATCTTCAGGTTTCTAGAGGACTTGAGTTGATCTGAATTTCAGTGTTGTCAAGGAATAAATTATACAAAAATTAATCATGTTTTCTTTATACGTAGTCAATAAGCAATAAAAAACCAACCAACATTTTTCACAAACTTGTTTGTCTTTGCTTCCTTTAATCCCCACGACAGTGCTTTGAGGTAGGTATTAGGTTTCCCCCAAGTTATGGGATGATTTTAAAAAGGTTCAGCTAGGACAAGTCAGAAGGTCATACAGTAGCTAGTGAAATTAATCTGAAATGTGACCCTCCATGTGAGCAGCTGTTTTCACTTTGAAAAACTCTGGTATGTTGTCTCACTTTATCCAATGCCAGCCTATGTGCTAATTGTGTAAATGGGATTATATTCGTTTGACAATTAAGGAAACCAGAGTCCAAAGGGGTTTTGTCATCCACCAGGACCAAGCAGCTAGTAGGTGGTGGGACTCATAACCGCCCAGCCTGTGCATTTACCTCTTAACACAGTATAACAGACTGGATGTTTCTATGAAGCTTAGTACCAATTGTTTATATGTTGTTATGTAAATCAAATAGGACACACTGAACCTATGAAAACAGGCTAGCTTTGTGGAAGCCACTCACTCCGTAAAATGCCAGTTGTCAAAGAGTGATGCGTTTGGCTTGGTTCGGTTTTGTGTTTTACTGGTTATAATTAGAATCACCGAGTAGCACAAGATGTGGTAGGGCCAACAGCATTGCAACTTTCTATTTATAGGGTTTATAACTGTAAATGCAAGTTCAGGTTCTTTTTTTTTTTTTTTCAGTCTCAGAACTGAACATAGAAAAGTGAACTCTATTTTTTTTAAGATTTTATTTATTCATGAGAGACAAACAGAGAGAGGCAGAGACATAGGCTGAGGGAGCAGCAGGATCCCTGTGGGGTCCCAATGCAGGACTTGATCCCAGGATCCCAGGATCCTGACCTTAGCCGAAGGCAGACACTCAACCCCTGAGCCACCCAGGTGTCCCATGTACACTTTATTTCTAATGCTGTTTGAATAAGATCTTCATTTAACAGGATAGCCCACTAACAGCAAATCCTGGATTTTCAAATTGCTATGTGCATTAACACTTGGAATTACAGAATAAAAATTAGGTGTGTCCTGAACTCGACCCTAAATATAATGTGCCTAAAGTTTCACAGGGGGTGGGTTTTTTTAGATTATAAATTGGTATTCACCTTTTCTGTTTAAAGTTCTGATTTCTTAATGTCTGCTTTCTTGCTACAACATTCTGTCATAGTAAGTAGTACTGCCTTTGTTTTGTCATATTTGCTCTCTTGCTCTCCATGTTTGTGCAAAACAAGTATCTTCAAGTTCAGTTGACACAAGGTCAAGAAAAAGAATCAAGGAGAAATTATGAAGGATAGAAACCTTTAAATAAAAGATGTAAATTACTTTTTCGCTTTGTTTTTTTGCTCCCTTGCTACTTGGAATCATCATGAAAGAAGTTATTGGGGATAGCTGCATTCTCCAGAGTGATAAGGAATTCATCCTTGGTTAGAATCAAAACTTTTAGATAGGCTGTATTCTAAAACCTATTACATAAACCTGTCCTTTTAAATATATTATACAATGTAATAAATTGTTCTTAAAGGTCCAAGGTCCTATGAACGTACCAAATGAACATACCTAATTAGCTATGTACACTAATATTCTTATATTCCAAGTGGTCGTAGACTATTGGGTATTGATATTTGAGCAACCTCAGCCCTTATATCTTTTTCAACTTCCAAACCAGCTGAGTAGACACAAGTCAGAAAGATGAAGACCAAATTATCAGATTTAACAGTAAAGAAGTCTGATTTGCAGCAAAATGGACTCCCTAAAACCTGAATCATAGGATCGTCTCCTGGCTCAGGGAGAACTGTGGGCTCCGCACTCCTGTAACTCACCACGTGGAAGAGAGAAGACAGACCGACCAGACCTCTCCTGAAGGCACCCAAATTCACAGTAAAATTCACAAGTGAGCTTGGCATGTTCAGGTCCTTCCCCACCCTTTGCCCCTGCCACCCACCAGGTCAGTCTCCACTGCTTTGGGGATCAGTGAGGGGGAGCCCAAGCTGTTCTGAAAGGCAGAGCCCCTCACGTGAAGGCTCTTAGGTGGTGCTTATGTAGTTTTTTTGTCCCTTCTTTCCCTGATTCAAGACATCAAATTTACTCATATTCAGCAGTGTGCTGTATTTTAAATTCCACATCAGATTTGCTGTTGTTTCAAAGCCAAATAAATTTTTCTATCAGGTGCAAACATGCAGGTGGAACAAGAGGATCTAAGGGCATCACTAAGTAAAAATCCATTTTGCACTGAATATTCAAACAGTGCAAATCCTTTAAACAGTGCAGATCCTTTAAATCCAGGATGCACCTTCACACCCCCAACACCTGACATAAGGCCTGCACACAGTGCCGACGGGGGGGGGGGGGGGGGGGGCTGTTTACAAATGAATGAATGACACTACTTTAAGCCATTTTTATTCCAAAAAGATAACAGAAAAAGCCTTTGGAAGCCAAACCATGCGGATATCCCAGGGGTAGGCTGCACTTCTGCCCTGCCCAAGTGTGTGCAGCCGTGGCAGCCTCCTGCCCTCTGGATTCTGCACCTGTCAGCCCCCACAATCACGGGTCCCTTCCTGGAAAGAGATCTCTCCATGTGTCCATCTGTACGTCTCCTGCTGGTTCTCTTTCTCATAGAACCTCAAATAATACATGGCTAATTAAAATCTATTAATTACTCTTTTCTACCAGCACTGCAAATGCTGTCCTCGAGATCTACAGAACTCGTCAAGTACAGAACATGTCATCTGGCACCAAGGGAAGCGAATCCCCCACACCCGCACGCACATCAGGCCCATGACGTCTTCTCTTTATTAAGCGCTAATGGAACACTTTGCCGATGTCATCCTGCGGCTCTCGGCGCTGCCTGGCCTCCCACTCCCCATTGCTTTTTAAACTATCTGGGCTGCACAGGTTCTCGCTGAGTGTCCTTGTGGAGGCTGAGAATAGTTCTGCCAACCTGTGGGGGGAGGCTTCTGTCCCTTGCTCACCAGGCAGCACAGCACCTGCTCCTGACTGCAGGAAGGCCTGTCCCAAATCCTTGCTAGACTGTGTGCTACTCAGAGCTGCTTCTCCACACATGCGCCAAGTTTCCATTTTCCTTTTAATAAGAAAAGCGGAAAGGGAAAGCATAAAAAAATAAAATACAAAATTAGTTCATGTCGGAAATTCCTTACCCTGAATTTCAAAATCTAGAAAGCTCCAAAAATATGAACATCTTCCAAATACATCTGCAGCAAACTACTGGTGGTGAGATCTGACCTGAATTTAGGTGAGGTTACATATTAGGCTTAGGTATTCAAGTCAGTGCAAGTATTCACAGGCTTCACTGCAGAAATATTAATGTGTTTAGGAGTGCTACCAACCCTGATTGGAATGTTTGTATTAACTTGCTAAAATCCAAATTCTGAAATACATCTAGATCCAATGATTGTATATTAAGGACTGTGAGCCTGTATTTTTTTTTTTACAAGTATAGAAAACAAAACAAAACAAAAAAAACCAACAACTCCAACTAGCTCAACTAGCACAACAGCCAAAGTTTTCTGTATAAAATTTAATATCAAAAAAGAAAATATATTCCAAGTGCTGAATCTGCATTTCAAGGTAGCAAGCACTTCTGAAGATGTCCCAGAAACCTGAAGACCCAGAATTTGGTTAAGCACCAGAACAGAAACTCTAGCCCTGGTCTGCCTAGCTTTGAAAACCTAGGCGTCAGGTATAAAGATGAACATCTTCTGTTTAGGGCTCAAGAGTAAATTAGCCCCAGACGTGCAGCCCCCTCCTGAGGTAAGGTAAATATCAAGTCAGCCTCTACCTATGGAAGAGCCACAATACCTAATGTACCTGGAGCCAAATACGTCTATATATGTGTGTGTACATATATATGCATATCTATCTATATACCTATATATACTGTACCATATATATCAGCTAATCGTATTCCATAAAAAGGAAACATAAAAGTATTAACTAAACCAATGAGCACCTAATAAACACAGTATACATCAAGTACTTCATATTCAATCATTAAACAAAGAACATACTAAAATTCCAGTATAAAAATAAAAAATTCTATCCTAAATACTGCCAATAAGTACACACATATTCATACCCCAAAACATAAAGGAAGATACTAAGTTTGATTTTCAGGAAATACCAGTTACGATAATTTCATATGTACATCTGCTTTATTAAAAGTATGGCACTTAATATAACAGCAGAAATAATTACATAGCTTCACATCCAGAAGCAATACAATAATGGAGGCACAAACATTCCTTATTACCATAAAAGTAAAAAAGTTTTAATATGTTCCATAAGCCCTTAATTGATAAAATATTATATCTAGCATCATTTACAGCCAGCACACTTATATAATAAAACTAATTATCATTACCTTTTTTATTTTTACATTCTGCAAAAGAACTATGCCGAAATAAGTACAGTATAGGACACTCAAACAGGATGAAAATCAAATGTCAGTTCTGAATCATTCATGGGGAAAATGCAAGCTGATGATTCCTCTTTTATAAACTACTGGATATTGTCACAATGGTTTTACACTTTTTAAATGTCTTCAAAGTAAAATCCAAAAAATTCCACTAAGTGCCATGTTGAGAGAAGATATTTTTTTTTAACTGCAGCACCTTTAGACAACAAAAGATTGCATCCCGTTCAATCACGCCATATAAATTATATTTTTGGAAAATATGTACAAACAAACAGAAAGCAAATGTTCTAACAGTTGACAAATGTTTTGGTAAGCAGTTCTTGGACGCAATATCAACATCTGGTGATAAGAACTGCCACCATGTTGAGTTTTCCATACGTTACCTTCATGAAAAAGGAAGCCTGTAAACATAAGGTGTAGAAAACCATTTAAAATAAAGATGTAAAGTGCACTCAGTGCACCCTAAGAAGTACTATCTGCATACTCTTAATCAAGTAATATTCAGGATTAAAATATTGTACCATTTTTTAAATGTACTGAGTATTTAAGATGTAAAATTGCAACAAATTCATAATCAGAGCCAGCTGATAATAATGCATCCAAAAGAGGATCCGATTAAAGAAGTGATCAAAGACTTAATTCCCCTTATTTGTTTAAACCAATGATATGTCCAGTGTTTCATGAGCTCCTTCAAAAACACCATGTTAAAAACAGAAAAGTAACTCCATCCTCATCACAGACATACACAGACTCTTATCCAACAAACCGCTAAGCTTTGGTTACATAAAGTGCAGCTCGGTAATGTGCCATCCTAGCCATTCAGATACACCTAGCAATTCTGCAGTTGCCATCTTCAAAATTGTTCGCCTTTAGATTCAGTTAAGAGATACTGATGTTTAACAACTCCAAAGTTCTTCCCAACGATCTGCAATGTGCTTTGCAATTCTTAAATAACTGGCAATGAAGCATAAGGAAGTTCAGCAATTCATATTTGTGCTACAACACAGTCCAGGTCTAGCTCTGCTTTTTTTTTTTTTTTTAAATACCTTCACACTTTTTGTTGTATAAAATTTTCAAGTTTTATGATGATACAGGCCGTACATTCCATCACCCTCATGGCAACCTCAGAGGTGAACCTGTCATTTGGGATCTGTGGGAAAGGAAGTAAGTCGGGGTATCTTGTTTTTAAACTGTCCACACCATAAGCCTCCAATGTGTGGACATCATTTGTCAATCCTTCAAGTTGTTGACTGTATTCCTCTATTTTTTGTGCAAGTGCAGTTGGCTTTACATCTTTATCGGACTTCCCTCTCACAGCATAGTCAGCGGCGATCAAAGCTAGTTTGGTAGAGAGGTGACACTTAAAGCACACCCACTCATTGGCATTTTTATGAAGGTCATTCCTGGCAGCTGAAAAATTCGCTCTAGCTTGTCTTAACCATCTACGTGCTTCAACTGGATTACCAACTGACTTAAAAGTGGGAGGAACAAAGAACCTTTGAGAGTAGGTCTGTCCAGCTGCAGGTGTGCTTTTTTCTTTATTCTGTTGTTGCCTTTCAGATTTGTGGCTCGTCGCCTCTTGATTCCATGAAGTATAAAATCTTTGAAATGAGTACTTGTCTGACTGAAATCGGGATGCCGAGGTTGAAAATGTCCGCCTCGAGGCTCTGTCTGCATTCTGATCTAGAAAAGCCTGTTTCTCTAGCC
Organism: Vulpes lagopus; assembly: GCF_018345385.1. Classification (NCBI taxonomy): domain Eukaryota; kingdom Metazoa; phylum Chordata; class Mammalia; order Carnivora; family Canidae; genus Vulpes; species Vulpes lagopus. The sequence continues at coordinate 35,938,928 of NC_054831.1, forward strand.
TGTTGATTTCATTCTGCAAGTGTTTAAACACTTCATTGGCAATGTCATGATTCTCTGGATTTTTGTCAGGGTGCCATTTCAAATACAACCGCCTAATAATCTTTTTTCTTTCAGATTCTGGAAGTTTCCAAGCTTGCTCCACCACTGATGTGACTTCTTTTAAGATTTCTGGTAAAGAATTCACCTTGAGCTTTTTAGGGGAATGATGTTTTGAAGATGAGGTCTTCTGGCTCTCTCTACCGGAGAAAAGAGGAGGAATGCTTCGTAGACCAGGGGCTAGGAACTCAGTGGGGCTGGTTGGCGTAGAAGGGGCACTATCTCTGCTTTGAGAGCTTTCCTCAGGCCTTGAAAACTTATACAGATCGAGTGAGCTAACTATTTTATATTCACTATACCCAATATCAATCTGATATATCTTTCCCAGAAAACTAGAATTATCAGCATCTTCTCTTTCAACTTCTTGTACAATAATTGCATATGTATAGGTTGGCTGGTATGATCCATAGATATCGCCACCTTCAGCATCAACAAGGTACCCAACATACTCTCCTGGGTAAAAAACATTCATTGGATCCATAAGCAGAGTATAATGGATTTCGGCAGGTATTGGGGTGCCAGGCATTGGAAGTTCAAGTTTTGATGGTTCTGAAGAGTCATATTTTACTCCTAAACTATCAAGCTTCTCACTGATCCTGTAAATATCATTGCATCCTAGCATAGCAATTAAATATGAAGTGTCAGAAATCAAATTGTCCGTTGCTGATTTCAGTGTCATTGCCAATGCTAACAAGAAATTAATGTCCTTACTGTCTGAGTGCTGTATGTACAGCAGAATGACTGCATTACCAAATCTCTTCAGAAAAGCAAAAGTTTCACTTCTACTGTGGGGAATAGGATTAAAACCTTTAACTCTTAATGTTGTTTGAAGCTTTTCAAAACAGGACACTTTCAATCCTTCTCTTAGGGCTTTGCAAAGTCTTATGGCTTTTTCTTCATTGGCCAGGAAAGCATTATCATTTTCATGCTTCATAATTCTAATTAGTCCTGTGATGAACTGTTCAGAAGACAAGAGTAACTGCAATCTGCCCTGAAGAGAACACAATGCTCCAAACTGACAAACTTTGGGAGTCTCTTCATCTAACTGCTCTTCAAGTATACTGCTCAGTAAACGAGGTCTAAGTTTTTGAGGAAAGAGCATTATCAATTTAGTATGAAAGCCATGGTCCTTCCCCAAGTAGCACTGGCTAAGGTCAACCAACATCTGCACACCAATATTCCCCTGGATTCTACTTTTGTAATGCGGTGCATCATCAAAAACTAAGATGCTCGACTTTACTAGTCTGCCATCCTGGCTTGGAAGATAAAGTGCGAGGTCTCGTACATTCTCCAGATCACTCCTCACCTTGACTGAATCATTCTGCAGACTCTTAAACAAGCCAGAAACTACTCTCTTAACTGTGCGCATTTCATTAGGATCTAACTGTTTTCCTTCAGAATTTTTGAATATGCGGCTCAAAACTTCAACATACTGCTTTGTTGAAATAATATCTTCAGTACCCAGATGTTTGAACAACTGGTGAAATGTGCCCAGTTCTAAAGGTAGCTTATATAAGTAAGGTTTAAAATCAGATTCATATTCTAGATTTATCACTACCTCCTCAGGCTTCAGGAGTTTCCAGCCATCTTCTACCATCACGAAAGCCACCCCACGCAGCTGAAACCGAAACTCCCTTTTTTCTGCACTGAGAAATTCATATATGCTCCTTAAGACCTTTGCTCTGGTTTTTACCATCTCTTCATCCAAAGTGGTTATGTTGCATATGTTTCTGCAGTTATTAATGACCTTATCGAGAGGAGGATCCAAGTTCACATTAAGCATACTTAAAACTTGCTCAAGCTGTTCCTGTGGACCAAGGTCACTACCTTCTTGTTCTCTGATGCTCAAGGGTGTGGCTTTCTCTGGAAGAATAGGGCAGGATGTCCATAAGAGTTGGAGCACATCACACTGCTTGAATTTGGGGTTTACTTGTGCTCCATTGAACTTGATGAGAGGAAGTGTTCCATTGACCTCTTGGTATTGAGGATGAAACCTAATGAATTCAGCAGGGGCCCGCTCAGGACACAAGAATGGTATTAAAGAAAGTTCTTTCAGAAAATTTCCAGATAACAAATCCATTCGTTCTTGGAATATATGATGGAGGAGGATATCAACCGTATTTTGCAATGTTTCCTTAGACCAGTTTTCTGTATTAGCTCTGACACTGATTTCCTTAGCAAACTGTAGCAACTGCTGCTGAGAAAGTATATATTTCAGGCCGATGTTTCGTAAGAATTCCACCCAGGAGGTCATGAATGTGGCTTGATTTTTGGGCTTTATAAGTTGTTCCAATTTTTTAAAGAAGTCCTTGGGAATAAACAGCTTTTCAGGAAGCATAACTTCAAAAACTCTCACCGTTCTATCATAGAAATGTTTTGCTTGCTTTAGTCGACTGTTGGCATCATGGATTATCAGTAAACTTTCCAGTTTTTCAAAAAGTTGTTCCTTGATTTCTGACAATTCCTCAATGCTTGATAATCTATTCTTAAGATAGATTAAATGCTCTAATTTTGCATCATAAGAGAGATTTTCAATTTTTGGTAAAAGGTGTTTCAAATATACCTCAAGATCATCTACAGGTACACAGCCAAGCACCTCATATAGTTCTTTTAGGTGTATTTTTTCTTCAAGAAATGCAGACGACGACGATTGTGTCCATTTTTCCACTTCAGCTGAAGGGATACTTTTTGTGAGTACATAGCACGTTCCAAATCTTGCAATGCTCATGTAGCGACCACTGATGGATTTGTAGCATGGAAGTGATTTCAAAATTTTTATGTCATCTTGGGACATCAAGTGACTCAAATTGCAGTTGAAATACATCAAAAGTGCTTCAAAGTCATTTTCTACTAATTTTTCAGTCCTAAATGTTGAAGTTTGAACCATATAATGTACAGCCTTTAAAATGCTTGTGGGGCTCTCTATGTTTGCCGTGTGACATGACAACAGAGGAACAAATGCACTGTCTTTGGAGCAGATTTTGTTCAATGCAAGCTGAATGCAGCCAGCTTTCATTAGAGCATGAAAAACTTTATCACTCTGGGCATTTGGAAAAACTGCAATGTGCATGAGACTCAAAGGAAGCAGAACATCACCTTCAGGAACTACAAGCTGATTGGCTGAAACGGTAAACTTTGTTCCTGGAAGCAATGCCCAGTCCTTTAGGGTTTCAACAACAATGTCAAATGTTGGTTGTGTTTCCTCCTGATCTTCTTTCACATTTACAGACTCGCTAATAAAATGCCATGCATTCTTAAGCCAAGACTCACTTGCAAAATTGTCCTTCCACTTTGTACAATTTTTGGTCTTGTATTCACGAGGCAACACAGAGGATAACAAATCAGCAAAGCTAGAAATGTCAAACACTTTTGCAACCTTACAGTTCAATAAAATATTACTGTATTTCAAATATAATGTATTCATGAACAAGTCTTTGCGAGATGGAATCAATTCATGGTATGTTGTCAGAAACTTGGGTCGTTTTGCATCAAATGTCTGCAAAACGCTGTCCAGTGTAATGAGAAGGGGCAGTCCTTCCACTTCAATTTCATTTTCTTCTGCATCCTTAAAACAATAATCCACTAGAAGTTTTAAACTATGAAAAAGCTTTAGGTTAGTCTGCTGGAGACGGCAAGGCAGCTTCCCAATATGGCAGTTAGTGTCAGGAGATGAAAATGTCATTAAAAAGGACCTAACATCAGCAGGAGTGACATAACTGACAGGAATATCTGCATCTATAAGGCAGTGGTATAGATTCGCAGTTTCATCACAGTTATAGACCAAGTTGAAACCAATTTCTAAAAGCAAATGTTTCAGTCTGTAGACATTCTCTGCTACTGTCTTGCGGGTTGTAATGTTATAGTCTGCATTTTTAAGGTGCTGTAATTCATCCTGCAGTAAGTTGTCAAAAAACGGTCTGGTTTTATTGGAAGTAGACATATTAATCCAAGTAATTATAACTGCAGAGTGTAAATCAGAGCCGTCAATATTGGGAGCCCGTACAACAGGCAGAAGACGTTTCATGTCTTCATGAATACAACTGTAAAGGGCTTTCACCAGACAATATAAATCTGGTTGTAGGTCAAGCCTGTTAACTGGGAAAAATGATAAAAACTTCTTTAAAGTATCTTTTACAACATGAATAGGCGTGTTCTGTAAAACTGACAATGTTGGGTCAGAACCAGGGAAATAGCGCTTTTTCAGCTGGATTAGTAATTCAACATATGCAGGCGCTATTAATGCTGTCATTAAACTGTTATTCCAGTCACTGCGAACACCAACTCCATTATCATCCCGCCACAGATTTCTTCTGGCTGAATCTAGAGCAAAGTGGCCATTCACATGAAATGGTAATCCCGTCTCTAAAGAGAGGGGCAAGAAACAGAAGGCCCTGTGGGGCTTTTTATAGTTGTGAGTAATGCAAGCAGCTACTCCCCCACGTGGAAACAGAGTGATATCTTGATTCTTGTGAGCCGATATAACACTCTTAGACACTTTTTCCATACTTGAAAAACCTGACCTATTACAGATTAGCCATGTTGTAAGATTTCCTTCGGAGTCTTCTGTATCCATAGTATAGGTTATCTGTTGAACTGGTATGTCTTTGAGCTGTCTCTTTTTAGTAACACTATCGATTACAGATGCATGAAACTGCTTCCTTTTCAATCTGTCCCCATCCGTGATTTTGCCCTTTACAGAATACAGCACATTCAGAGCTCCAGTCCCTTTATCTATTTCACAAATAGAAATCTTTTCCATGTGATTAAGAAACATTAAAAGTTCTGCCCCATCTGACCGCAATTTGTCCAAAAGATTCTGGACCATTCTGTCTGATGATGGAACTGAAGAAATTTCTGAAACTTTTGCCATTTCCGCATTACGAAGAGGAAATCTAAACATTGTACAATTGTCCAATTTAAAGTGGGTTCCCAAATAAAGATCCAGAACATCTGAGAACTGTGTCCTAAAATCTGCATCCAAATCTCTAAACATGCGTCCAGGACTAACAGATGTGGCTCCTGGTGCATATCTGGCATGAGGATCAAAAATACATAAGATGTCATTGCCAGAAATAAAAGAAGGGCAGTCTGTAATATGATACACAGAATTGAATCCTATTCCATACTGTCCAGTTTTACAAGGATTTCCTTCTTTGGTGCCTTTTCCAAGATTCTGAATTCCTCTGACATCATCTTCTGTAAAAGGTTGGTTATTGTACACACAAAGCGCTGGCCCTTGCAGTGGAGCCCACTTATCATCAAATATTCTATCAACTGGATGCTGTCTAGGATCAAACACAAAACAGATTTCTGTGGCCTTTGCATCATCAGCATTTTGAAGAAGCTCCTTCAACATTTCCTTTTCTGAAGGATAGGCATTAAGGATACTCTTAATTCTGCTGGTCAATTTTTCTTTCTGCCCAAATTCTGTGCCAAGTGTTGTAAAACAGATGTTGGATGCATACCTCTCTAAGGCTTTATGTCGCTTTGGGACTGCTCCAAGTTTTACAGCTACTTCCCTGGGTATATCAGCATGACAGTATTTTACAGTGGTGTCCTTTACTTTAATCCAGGGGCAGTCATTGTAGCATAAAGATTTAGCAGGGAGAAGCTTGAGATTAGTATCTGGCAGTAATATTTTGCCATAATTTTTCTCACAAAATTCTTGTTTCTTTTCTCTAATAAGACTCCATATTCCCTCACTAATTATTCGTCGGCAAAGCTGAAAATTCTCTTCTGTTATTTGCTTTGTTCCTTTCTCTTGATCAATAGATTCCAAAACAAGAGCAAAATCTTCAACAGTAAATGACTGCCTCACACCCACACTTTCAAAAAGTTCACGAAAATTATTTTTGTACTTATTAGGCAGCTGATAAAGGTATGGTGCTGCTTCAAAATTCAAATGAAAAGAAACTTTTTCTGAGTCAACATATGCATTCTCAACTAGAATGAAGCTAAAGGGTTTTAATTTTTCAATAATCGATATCTTAATGATTTCATTTTGCATCATTGCGTCATGAAGGTATTTGTAGCAAGCATTGGTGATGTTCTCCTGGTACAATGTAACCCCATCATCAACTGATTTTGCAACTTCTTTTAATTGGTTCACAACCAGATCAACTGTTGGCTTCCTTAGTAATCCCAAAAACTCCTTCACAGCCAATGACACTGAACCACATCCTCTGAAGGAATGTGAGTTTTCATTTAGAATTGGTTGCAAGAGACAAACTATATCCTGATGCTCGGCTGTATAAAGGTCAATTGCTGCAAACATGGTTTCAGGCTTAAAACTGTTACCTTTCCAGTCCAAAGAAAATCCTGCCGGCTTTGTGAGAAATGGAAGGAAGGGGATTGTTTGATATCTTGCAGCAAAATCCTTTGCTCTAGGATCCCTTATTTTTAGTTTTTCATCAATGAGGCTTAACAGGATACTACTTCTTAGACAAGCAGCAGCATGATCACTTTTATTAATTTCAGCCACGGACTGTGCCCGTTCCAGCATGTCATCCCATAAAATGTCATCTTTTGCCATACCTAACTGAACCAGCTTAATCAAAATAATAGGATTAAGGTAATCCTGAGTAGAACCATAAGGAAACCGCCCATCTTTAATATCAAATAACTTTGCAACTCGTCCTTCAGGGTGTATTAATCTTGATGGTAAAACCAAAGGATGCCCCTCCAAAGAGCAAGGAATACATGGTGTAACACGAAGAATTCCTGAGAACTCATCAATTTTTTCATTTAGAACAAAATTCATTAAAGGATCTCTGAGCTCTGCTTCGATTTCTTGAATATTTGGGAAAAACACTTCAGAAAAAAATTGCTTCTCTGAAAATGTATTTTCAAGCAGTATCTGTTTACAGCCAGCTTCTTCAAATCCTGATTTTACTGAAGAAGGAAGTTCAACAGCACAAAGGTTTTTTGACCCGGTCTTCTTGAGGTATTTCAAAAATATCTTGAAGGCTGCTGGACCAACATCTTTTCTTTTAAGTATTGAGTCATCTAGAAATCTCACATTCTTCATGGAAACCCACATGGATCCATCAGAGAAGACTCTGGTCAATTCTTTCCCTTTTCCATGAGCTATATCTTCATAAAATCCTTGGCAAATTACAGAAAAATCATCATGGACTAATTCAGGATCAGGCCACACTGAGTAGTAAGTATAGTCCATTAACTCCCCATTTGTGGCCAGGTCACGGAGGACACTGAGTGCCTCCAAGTAAGCTTTCACAATAACGTGCCTCATGAAGGTGGTATTCCATCGTCCTTTTGTGTCCGTCTTCCAGATTTCTTTTCTATTTGAAGTAACAGCAAAACACCCATTGATGTGAACTGGCAATCCTGTTTTTATTCGTAAGGGTAAATAGCAAAATACTTCTCCCACATGTGGTTTTACAGCCCACTTCTGATCCTGGATTTCAGACAGCAGAACTCCCACTGCCCCACAAGGAACCAGCCCTAGTCTTCGTCCATTTTCATTCAGGGAAAACTTCAGAGCCTCTCCTGTATCCATGCAGGTACATATAAGCCATGTGGTACACTCTACTGTTTTTTGTGGCAACTCATCTGATGGCTTTTTCGATTGGCCAGACTTAGCCATTTCAAAGAGGGCAGTTAGGTCATCCTCTGGACCTCTGAAAAGTGGTGACTGTAAATCAGCAATCCTTCTGAACACATGGTGAAATTCTTCAACGGTGATCTGAAGAATGCAAGATGACTTTGGCGCATCCGCAGGAAGCTTTTTATTACTACTGCTGCAAGTCTTCATGAGCCTAGCAGCTTCTTTTAAAACACTTAAGACAGGAGCACTCAATGCTTTGGAAGGGCAGGGTTTTTTTTTAATTATTACTGTATCTTGTGCCAAGCTGGGGTTGGTTTCCTCAATTTTCAAGTACTTCAAATACATTGAGGTCACACTCTGAGTGAAAATGATAAGCCTGTGTCCACAGAGACTAAATTCATCCACAAGAGAGTAAATATCTGCTGTATTATAGCAGGTACTACTAACTTCACTCACTTTTGCTTCCTGTTGCGTTCTAAAGGACAGTCGGAAAAGAGTTCCACTGTAGCTGTAAGGTGCTTCTACAGTCAAAGGTAACTGACAGCCAAAAACATCTATGAATGGTTTGAACTGATTAGGAAATTTCCTGAGTCTTTTTTGTTGTTTACTCCAGTTAATTTTGATCCCAGGATTAGATTTGTCTTTAATGTGTTTACTAATATGGTTTATGTTTGGATCGAACATTATCATGAATTCTCGACTCATAATGATGGGAATGTCAGTGATATGGTACACAGAATTAAATCCAAGACCAAATTTTCCAACTTTGTCAACCTCTTCCCTCTTTAAAGATTCTCCTAACCTGGTGATGTTCACAAAATCTGAATCTGAGAACTGAGAATTATTGAATGACCACAGAGCAGGTCCGTGGCAAGCTGCCATGCCTGGGTCCAGCAGATTCTCTCGAATGTCCATATTTCTTCGCATATCAATCATGAAACTGCATTCGGTTGCATTTGCATCATCAGCGTTTTGAAGTAGCTCTTTGAAAATATCGGACACTGAAGGATATTCTTCCAGAATATTTTTAATTCTTACAGTAAGTGGTTCCCTCTGACCTGACTGCTCAAATCCCATGTTTTCAGGATTGATCAGTCTTGTGCTAAGGCATGGAACTTTCAGCCATTCTGCAGTTTTCATGGGTATGTCCTCGTGCACCAGAATGATTGGTTCCACTGAATCTTCCAGTAAGTCATTGAGGTCATCAACTTTGATGTCACAGTAACAGCACTCATGTATTGGCTTCATGATAAGTTTGGAAGGATTTTTGCTATGATGTATAGGAACGGGTGTGTTGGGGCTTGCTGGAATCTGATTGCTATATAGCCATCTGATGATATTCAACATAAGATGAAGATTTTGTTTGCTTTCTTGATCACTGAGATCTTGGTCACTTTTGAGATACACCTTCTGAATGACCATGGAAATATGATCTGATGTCAACTCCTCTATTGAACCACAGACCTTAAACAGTTGGTGGAATTTTGCCATGGTTTTAGGGACACTATGCAAATATGGCTGAAGGTCAAGATCATGAAATGGTTTTATCACAGCTTGGGCAAGGGGACAAAATTTTTTGCCAGTCCAAACCCATGGAAATTTTAAGGCTCTGAAAGCATCCTTTCCTTCATTCAAATGATCATGCATGAATCCATAAATTTCAAGCAAAATATGCTGAAATTGATAGTAGTCTTCATCACTAAAGGTTTTTGAAGTATACCAATCAACAACAATTTTAAAGTGTTTTAAGACAGCACTGATGCTAGGTTTGGTGAAGATCCCTAAAGCCTTCTCCAAGTTAATATGAACACTCTCAACAAGAGGAAGTGACGAGCCAACCAGAATTGCATGGGCTCCGTCACACATATCTGGTGGTGCACAAAGGTTACAGACGTCTCCCTTCCAGACTAAAGAGCCTGGATAGTTTGGTGGCCTTTCCTTGCAAGCTGGAACCCATTTTATTTTCTTCAGAGTCATCTTTCCTTCAGACGACTGCAACAGCATATGATTCTTGTTTAAAACCATTAAGAGTGTTTTGGCTTTCTTTAGAAGAATGTCCTGGTTTGGGCAAGAACTGACCTGTAAGTCTTCAATTTTTTTTGCTACTTGCACAACATCATTCTCTTTGAGACTGGCTTCGTTTTTTAAACCAATCTGTCTTAAAGAGTGAAGAATATCTGGTGAGGTAAAAACTGAAGGGGGGAAACAAGTTTCCTCTTCACTGTAAAAAAGGTCCTTTAGTACTTCTATATCAGGATCAAAAAGTTCACCAGCTGACACCATCTGTTCCTGTGATATCTGAATGAATTTTAATGGCATTAACCAGTCCAGCACATTTGGGTTCTCATTTTTAAGAGAGGACAGATTCTCAAGGATCCATAACATAAGGTGTGTTACCTCATCGTGTGAATAGAATGCATTTTCAATATCTCTTAAAATGAGCTTTATGCAATGAGTGGTCTTTAACTTCTCTATTTTCAACATGTTTGCCAAGCGAATAGTAGCTTCATCACTACTATCTATTACTGAAATAGAGAGTCGCAGATCTGGTGCAAGTTTGGCAGTATGGTGCAAGACCTTACAACCTTTTAGTTTCGTGTAAGAGGAAATGCCCTGATCAGATAAATGGTTAATTCGCTTGAATATTGGCAATTCCTGAATTATTCTTTTCTCCTTTTCACTGCTATCAGTTAAACTAGCTAAAAACTTCCTCAGGGCATCTTTGTGTGTGGGAAGTAGCGAAGCTATCTGATTGCACAATTTCTGCAGTGGCATCTTCTCCATTATCTGCAGAACAGCACTTGGTAATGGTGAATGAATGTATTTTTTAATAAGTGGATGCTGTATGGAGGCATCTAATTTTTTAAGGACAATTCCTCCAAGCTTTTGTACAATGTCTGCTAAAAATTCAGGAAGCTGTGCTTCAGATTCATCATCTAAAATGACTAAGGATGGAATCCTGAGTCTAATGAGCTCCACACACGTCTGACCTTCTTCTAGTGTAGTTCTGGGGATAAGTGGCATCTCATCAAATAAAGTCAAATCCTCTGAAAAATGTATATAGAGATTCTTCCAAACCATCTTAAGCCATGAAACAGATGGGTGATTTTTGTCTTCATCAAATGGGTACCACTGAACAATCAACTCTCTGCCAGGCCAGAATGTATTCATTACTTCTTTGATAAGACGTGCAAATCGTTCTGGATTTAGAAGCTGCAGCTGAGTACATGGTCTTCCTGTAAATCATATACAGAAATGTTATAAATACATACAACTGTACTGTAACTTAGCTTCCTATTCTTGCAGATTAAGTAGTACTACCAAACCATTTTTAGAAGGCTTAAGTACACTGTAAAAATGAAAACATTCAGCATACCTTGGCTAAGTAATTTTTAAGTAACAACAGAGAATCTACATATTCATCTATATTTATAATGACCTATGGGAGAAATAATTCTCTTTGGAAAGAGCTTATTTTAAATAAATATATAAAATGCATTTACGTTTATTTTAAAAATTATCCTCTGATATCCTACAAATGGCATCAACATGGGAAGGAATTTTTAGTGGCCATCTGTCCACAAATAAAAAAGCACCAAAGAAAATGTGGATAAAGCTTAAATAAGTGCCATTCTATTTAAGGGTAAGGAATGCATCAACAAAACCCAATATGAACTTCCTTTCTTCGTATTTCCAGGATGGAAACATAGAGACATAGGATGAAGAGAGGAACATAAGACTAGAGTCCCAATCTCTGATGACCAAAACTCTCTGAAGCTGAGGCAGCAAGGAAACTTACCAAGTTTCACCCACTAACAAGATATGTAAGGTAAGTGTCACTTAATCTTTGTGGGGCCTGAATTCTCTGGAAAAAGGATGGGGAATAAAGTCCCAAAACTGCTCCATTTACATGCCCAAGTATGGACCATATTCACAACTTTTCCAAAATAGCTTTTACCTAGCCCCTTATTCCTTATTTATTAACATGTGCTCTTCAGAGCCCTAGGATTTTGCAGAAATGACTCAGAGACAAGGAATGGGAGCAGCTGGGCACTTCTGAGAAGGCAGGGCTTGTCCCACCAAGCCGCTCCACTTCTAGATGTTTTATAAATGAGGAGACTAAGAAGATTTTGTCTAGGGAAAAAGATTTTTGCTAATTTTTAACTACTGCTAAAAAATTACATTATTTCTAAGTGCCATTTGTGTTTCAAAGTATTTTAAAAATACCAAAAGGAAAAGATTCTTCAATGACACCATATACCAATAGGTGTGTGTTAGTCTATATAGAGAAATAAAAAGCATCTCAAATTCAATAACATTGGATTCAATCTTATTGAATTTGAAGAAAACTAACAATTTCTTTCCTATGTACACAGAATTTCTAGACTCTTAAAAGACTTATTTAAAAAAATTATAAAAGAAGGCACACTTCAAGCCCCTTGAAACTTTTGTACATCACTATTTTTTAAACAAGAAAGGACACCCTTATTCCATAGTCTTATGCATCAGAAAGATGACTTTACCTTCTACCAGAAAATTGATCTTTCATGCTAAAATAATACATTTTTAAATTACTGCTACAGAAACTTAAGGGCAAAATTTGACAACTTTTGAAAGATGTCAATACCCAAATTCTGAATATCTTCAGTTTCTACGTGTGTGGTTTAGGGTAAATCAAGTAATAGAATATCTAAATCATAAGTAAGGCAAGAGTATTATACCAAAGAGACAAAATAGAGTTAGAAATTAAAAATCTGAACACTCTGAAAACAAAAATAAAAACATTAAATGTGCACCACACTGTTCTCTATGTTAATAATTGCCACATGACGTGCATTTTGTAGATAATCCTGTCTAGTATTGTAAAAAACATATACCCACCTTCAGGAAAATTATCTAATATTAATGTATAAATAAAATGCCAAGAAAACACCCACACCACATATAACATGCAACTAATACACCAGTCATGCTCAACTGAAAAAACATAAGAGAAAATAAAGGAGAGAGAAAATGAAATTACGACATAATTCTAAAGTACTTAGATGGATTCAATCTGAAGTCCTGATGTCTATTTAGTTTGTATTTAAGCCTTTATAGCTTTTCACCCTAAAGTATAAATGTTAACACAGAAAAAAAATCTTCACATCTTAGGTTAGAAAGCCATTGATATGGTAAAGCACCTCTAACAGTATTGGAAAATAATTTTTGTAGCATTTTAATAAAGGACTGTGTTTTTGTTGGTCTTGCTTTGAAAATCATCAACACCATCAAAAGAGGTCAACTCTACAGTATTGGAAGTGTTCCTGGAGAGAAATATTTTAGCTAAACTATTACTAAACATAATAAGAGATAATAAAGTTATTTCAGAAATAACTTTTTTTTGTTTTTTTGTTTTTAGAAATAACTCTTCTAAGAGTAGTTTTTACTATCTTTTCAAAACAATGACATCAACACACTGAATCACTCTTCAAAGACTATGCTGTATTTTTTGCTTGTATTTTATTCTCAAGTTTATGTTCAGTACTAACTTTGAGATTGATTTTTGACACAGATGAAGATAGGATATTATAGACTACGTCAACATTTACTTAACCAAGAAATCTCAGTCTTGAATTTCACTGAATGGGGGCTCATTACACTTGACCAGACTCCTTCAGAGTCATGGCCAGCTGACTCTGGGCATCTGAGGCCATAAGTACAGCAACAGTTCTTTACATTTTTCTTGTACAGAAAGGAGCAGTGGCAGCTTCAATGGGTGATGAGGTCTGACAACACTCTACTAAGTAGAGATATCAAATTTCTCTCTAAATACTTGGGTGACAGAGTGAAAGTCCATTCAATGGTAAGCTACAGATGAGTCAAATCTTCCAAGCAACAGAAAGAAAGATGGGAAAGGAAAGGAACCAAGAGAGGACAGGAAAGTGCGCGTCTGCCCTCCAAGCACTCCATTTGGCACTGGGCAGGTCTAGTGGCAGCACTGCAAGTTTCTGTGGGCATCCAGCAGAAATATCCACTCTAACGTGGAGCCTGCCAATGTGGTTCAAAAATCCACTGGTGACCAAATTTCTTCTCAAGAAGTCCACAGCAGCATTCTGTCTTCCTACTGTCCCTAGTGTTCATCTAGAAGCAGGGAGGCCACGACAAATGGAGAGGTCACTGCCATTACCCACAGCACCCCCAGGGCATATGACAACTACGCAGCCTACTTCTACTACTATTTTGTTTCCCTCTTTGATTATACGTTAGAAGTATAAGCTACACTAAGGTTTAAAAATATACAGTAACAGTAGCTGTGGACAAGCTGGAAACCAAATTTAATATTAATAGGAATCATCAATATAGCAATGACTTGGTTTCTCGACTAATTTGAGTATAGGTACAGCTTACTTCAAAGCTGATCGACTCCAAAAATAATATTTACCACAAAAACAATTTCTGTAAAGCAAATCTTGCGTCCTCTAATTTTCCAAGTGAAACATGAACTAGGGGAAAATAATACCAGCTGAGTCAAAAATTTTTATTAAAAAGAAATCCATAAAAGGACACAGCAGGCACTGTAAGTACAATCAGCCTATTTTTCCTAATGAAGGCTGTGTTAGCCACCTCACTCTCAACGGGCCAAGGAGTGGGCTGTGTTGCCATTCCCAACTTCACCACGTCAGCCCAAAGCCACTGTGGATACTACAGGACTTCCTCCCTTCAGGGCCACAGATCCTAGAACTGGTTCCCCTCTATACTTTCTAATTTCAATATTTATGTGTATCTTATAAGAGAGGTGCATTCATTCACACTTTCCCATTAAAACCCGCAGCTTAAAATACAAATTTCAGCATAATTCTTTCAGTTGAGACCAAATGTTTTATGAAATGAATGTTTCCAAGTCACTTAAATATGGTTTTATTGTGGTATGTACAACCACGACCTACATACCTATATTGGCATAGTTTCCTCTCTCCTTTAATAGTTATCAGTACCAGAAAAAAAATTTTGATAACATAATTTCTAGCTACTTTGGTAAATAAAAAAACAGGATTCAAAGAATCAAATGAACAAAAACATCAGGCTACAAATAAACACAACATTTAGTCAGTTACCATACCTGAATATCCCCAGAGAAGTTGTTGTGCTAGAATATAATTAAATCCAATCTTAGAAAATGCCAGAATTGTCACAATTTCACATGATGGCTACAGAAATCATTCTACATCTTAAGATAACACTGTCTATGGAATCTTACACATGACTATGTAAAAGAAAAGCCATAAACAGAACTCCAAATAAAGCAAAATATACATTTAAGACTTTAAATGTATTTCAATGCACACTAAATTCAACTATATAAAGGGTGGGAAATCTTCGTTCAGAAAGAAAGCAAAGAAGAAAGGAATATGAACTTATATGGGTAAACTACATTTTCATAACATAAATAAAGTCACTTAATAAGCTCCCAATGTGCTTTATGTACAGATGAGTATCATGTGATATTTGGATATTTCAGATAAGAATTAAGAAAGGGAAGGGGCACCTGGGTGGCTAAGTAAATCCAACTCTGGATTTTGGCTCAGGTCACGCTCTCAGGGTCATGAGATTGAGCCCCACCTCAGGCCCCATTCTGGGTGTGGAGCCTGCTTGAGATTTTCTCTCTCCCTCTCTTCGTCCCTCCCCCCTTAAAAAATAACTAAGAAAGAGAAGACATCTAATTTACAAGGTAAATCACTCCAAAAATTGGGAGTACCTCTATAAAGTAAGTATATAATTTTTGAAGTTATCTCCATAAAGTAAATATAATTTTGACTCTATGATTTAAAAAAAAGGGAGGTTTTATCATATATTTCCACAGTTTGCTTATGGTAACCACCAATAAGTCCAAACTTCAAAGAATTCTCCATGGCCATCGAACACCTCCCTCTGCCCAAAGCAAGCCATTTCTTGGCTCAAGTACATGTCCACGGCTCTGTGAACATTTATGAATTTGGGTAACTTAGGCTACACTTGGCAGCTAACACAGAGACCATGCTCTTACCAAAGGAATTTAAGCTCTTCTAATCTAAACATTCTTCCAATTACTTTAGAGGCATTTTGTCAGTCAGTATTGACTGAGCACTAGAGACAGAGAAATAAACAAGACACATGACCTTAGACTATGTCTCATAGTCTAACAGGCAAGATGGGTATTAGATAAATTATTATAAATGATTAAACAGGTATACGGGTATAGTACAAATGCTACAAGGAGCATAGTGTGCCACAAGGACACACTGGCCATGAATGAGACAGCCGAGCCTGAGGGAGCAAGACTGGGGGAGGGGGTAGAGGAAACCATGTACACCACACCTAAGGGAGGAAATGAACAGCCTGTCCCCCAAATATGAGAAAGATCAATGGAGACAATAAGAGAGAATATTGATAACAATCACAATAATATCAAACACTGATAGATACCTTTCCATGTACCAGGCATCTTTATAACATCCAGAAAATGGAGCCACATAATGAAGGGCCTCATATGAAATGTTTAGGATTTTGGTCTTTGTTCCAAGGAAAAAGGGGAAGCCTTTCCCAGATTTTCAGGTAAGAAGTGAGAACGTATTTTAGAAAGATAATCGTAACCATACTATCACTCTGTTAACTAGAGAAGCAAGAATGGGTGTGGGGAGACTTTCAAGGTTACTCCCATATTCAAGGTGAGACATGCTGGCCACCTGCGGGGAGAGGGGCTGGGAGACTTCTTAAAACAGGGCCCTTCTGCCTGACAGTGAGCTGTGAGTGTAGTAACCCAGAACATTCTCATGGTACAAATCCTGCCTCCAAATCTCTGGGATGTTGCTAATCTATATGCCTGAGGTTGGCACCTGACATTGCTATTTCTGCTGAATATTTCTGCACACTTCTATGAGATTGTCTCTGCAATGAGTACTGTAAATCCTCACAAAGTAGCGTCAACGTGGACAAGGCATACAAGTTGTCTCTCCAGATGTGATGTTTGTGGTCTTTCCCCTAAATGTCTGAGACAGAAGCTGGGCCAGTTCCCCTGTGAGGTCCCTCAACCTGCCACCCCTCTTCATACTGACTCTCTTCCCAGCATCTGACACAGGAGCCATCCCACTAAATGGAAGTATTATTCACATTGCTGTCCCCACTGGACTGTGAGTTCCTTCCACTTTTATTCTTCATCACATTGTCTCCACCCGGGAGGATGCCTGGTATACACAGGGGAACCTCAGACAAATGTTTACTGGGAGTCTTGATCATGAAACAGAGCAAGGTGTGACACCATATGTAATAAGTAAATACAAAAAATATTTTGAATATAAATAGGATCTTGGTGCTAACCTAACCTAGCAGGCACTCTTACCATTTGTCTGATTTAGCTTTTTTTCTCTATTTATTTCCTCCAAAACCCATCTACCTGTTCTTCTAACTCTTCTCCAAATTCTGATAGTTAAGCATTTACTCAAGTAACTTAACAAATAACTCAAATGACGATGACAACATACACTCGATTATCTCACAATTATGAAAAGCAAGTAAGAGGACAGAAGATACTCATCTGGAAAGGAAAGAGTAAATCACAGGCACAATCCCAGGGATTTAATTGCCTTTTCATCTTTGCGCCCCTGTCCCCCGCAACAACATCCAAAGCCCAGCATGTGGAAGCATGAACATGTCCAACCAGACTTGTCAAGCAGGCACTGGAAATACAAAAGCAAAATAAGGGATGGTCCCTGCTCTCAAGGATTTTACAGTCTAGCCTAATAAAATTATGATCCTGATCAAGCAGAGGACTAAATGGACCATGTACCAAGCTCCCTGAGCCCAGCAGAGACATCTACCGCAGAGGTGCAAGGCCAGGATGGGCGTAGGGCAGCCCACGTGAAAGGCAGCTTCTTAGAGGACACGTGTGGGCTGAAGAGTCAAGGATGAACACAAGTCAGAGTGGCAAAGAGGAGGGTGGAGAGGGTGTTCTAAGCTAAGGGAACACCACATACAAAAATACAGATGTGAGATAACTTTCCTTCAGGTAAAGACAATCACCAAGCATCCACCTTAAAGCAGTCCCTGCACTATGTGATGGTGACAAGTGTCTTTGCTCTCAGGAGACAAATGGAGTGGTAAGTTCATCCAACTACAAGTGCTTAGGAGGGGGACAGTAAATGAACCAAAGCCAACGAGATGGCAAGTTTACAATCAGGGAAAGCCCTGTTGCCAACACAAACAATACTAGGTCCATCCTGAAAGAATCCGAGTCCGAGCAGGGGAGGGACATGACCCAGTGAAGGGTGAGGAATCTGTGAGGAGGGACCTATGCTACAATGGTGACAGCCAAAGAAGAGAGAGCCAAGAAGCAGGGCAAAGAGATTTCAGGATAGGACAAGGACTCAAGTCAGGAAAATGTTAATTCTGAGATACTCATAGAGCTCCAAGTGCAAAATGATAACAGCAGCCACTTCATCAGTATCCTTATATGACATCTGTACCACGCGATTGCCCAAGTAATGACCAGGATGAGTAATGTACCACGACAACACCTTCCAATGATCTGCCCTGCTGCTATACTGCAAAACTTGACCAAACTCAATTAGAAAGTTGTGACTGCCTGCCATCCTTGATTCATCTCGTATCTCATTTCATTAACTTTGTAATAAAGCAATGTTGCATTTGATGTCATTAAATCTTGAGGGCCTCAGCTAGACTCTCATGAAGGAGGTTATTATATTGCCATGTTACTGATTAGAAAACAGGGCTCAGAGAGGTTGGCTAATTTATCCAAAGTCACACAGTGGAGGAATCAGGTGTGAGCCCAGGCATGTAACCACTATACCACACTGCCCCTCTCATCACTGGAGTGGCAACTGGAGATGTGGCAGTCCTTCCTCAGGTATGGTGGCAGGGGTGTGGGCTGCGTGGGGAGACAGAGTGAGAGCAAAATGGAAGAGCTAAGAGCTCCCACACTAGTCCATATTCAAGGGGTAAATTCAGGAGTAGGGATTCACAAATAACTCCAAGAAGCAGGCAAAGAAGCATAAAGACACTAAAAGAGAATGGTGTCATGAAGCCAAGGAGCTCAGAAAGGACATGAGCAGCATCCTCTAAGCTTCACGGAGATTAGGTAAAAGCAACCACATAAGTCCACTGGATTTAACAATAAAAAAGTCATTAACTGGTGACCTCAGCCTGGCAATTTTATTGGAAATCTAGCAGAAGCAAAGGCTCATCTGCCGTGCTAACAGATGAGGAGGAGGTACAGATTGTAGGCATATCCTATTCTTTCTAGAAGCTGGACCATGGACCAGGGCAGAATACAAGAAAGGTAATCAAAGTCAAGTCTGTTCTGTTTTCCCCAAAAAGGGATACACAGAAACATGTTTCATGCTAACAGCAAAGGGGCAGTAGAGGCAAACGGTGAAAGCAAAAGCAGTTACTCAATATTTAGCTCAGGACTCTAAATGTGATACAAGTACCACTATCAAATGAGACAGATTCTATCAGAGCTCTGGAGTCAGAGAAGCACCGACGGCAGAGGAAAAAAATACCTCATGTTACAATTCCGTGCAACAGCACTTTCAAAACCAGGCAATCGCTTGTTACTTATAGTGAATAAACAGAAGTCCACAGTGCTGTATGTCAGCAAAACAGCCACATAATCATTATATAGGGTAAAAAATTAAAATACTAAATACAAACTCAAATGTTGTACATGTGTGAAGCTCCCCACCACATGAAGGGAGCTCTATAAAAATGACACGGCCTCTCCCCTCCAACACTCACTCATCCCCTCCATTTACCCCACGCCATCCGACAGTGGAATGACTGATCTGACTGGTAACTTCAGAAAAAGAATCTGCAAGTTTCTAGGAAGCCGGGGGGGGGGGGGGTTCTCCCCCACACTGCGCTGTGCAGGGCAGGACCCATGTAGAACAGCCTGGAGTCTTCCACGCGGCCTGTGCATACACCAGTGAGCTGATCTGGATGATTCTGGATCAAGGGCAGAAGCAAGCCACCTGTCCCCAGCCATGATCTCTACTACCAGAATTATCAGGACGTCAGAGGTGATCTGTGACATTTATCTGCTGGACTCGTCTCAGGGCATCTCTTTACCAACTCAGCTCTCAGAAAAACAAAGCAAGGGTTTAAATTACTGGATCCTCATCAGGCTCTACTCCCCAAACATTAAAACTGTTAAAGGCAACAAACTAGTATGAAAAACTACTTTTTGCCTGGAACTAATTGTACATAAACAACAGGGAAGATGCCCAGGAGGCAGGCACCTATCACCCATGGGCCAGATAAAATATTGAAAAGGCCAGAGGTTAGGATTACTTAATAATCATGAGAATGGTAGCATACACTTTAACTGAGATAAAGAAAAGTGACCTTGAAGATAATGTCTGGGAGAACCGAGCTATACATTATGGGTGACAAGCAGAAAGAGTCAACATGTCCCATCTAGTGTAACAGTCCAGAGAAAATTAACAAAGGACCAGAGAAAAAACAGTGCTTATGATATAATTCCAAAAAACAAATCAGAATCCAAAGTAGATAAGAAAAGATACCCAAAGTACAAAGACACAACTTTACAAAAATGTCAAATTATGTCAGTAAATGTATAAACTTAACTCTTTCCCAAAAATATAACAGGTGCTCCCTTCCACTTAAGGATGAATAGGCAGGTTGTGGCCATGCCCTGTGCCACATGGTATCTAAAAAGTTTCCAGTTAAAGCAGTATTATTCTGTTGGATTTGTACCCTTTTCACCTGATTTGGTTCTGAAAAAACTTGTATAACTGGGCTGATTTCCAAATCCATATCCACCTGAGAAACTACTAGCCATTAACAAAAACATTCTCTTCAAAAGAAAGTAATATACACACAATAAGAAAGAATGATCTATAACTCAGCTACCCTGGATGGATCTCACAAACATAAGAGCAAGTCAGAGAAACAGACACGGCACATATCGCATGATTTCCCCTTCCAGAAAGCACAGTAACTAGCTGAGCTAATCTGTGCTACTAGACTCCAGGATCACGGTGGGAGTGGTTAGGACCAGAGAGGCAGAGTATGGGTGTGGGCAATCTTCTGGGTTTTGACCTACATGTATTTGGTTTATAAAACTGCACTGAGGGGCACCTGGGTGGCTCAGCAATTGAGCGTCTACCTTCAGCTCAGGGCATAATCCCATGGTCCTGGGATGGTCCCACACTGGCCTCTTTGCGGGGAGCCTGCTTTCCCTCTGCCTGTGTCTCTGCCTCTCTGTGTCTTTCATGAATAAATAAAATCTTAAGTGCATTGAACCTACATTTATGACATGTACTCTTCTGTATGTACATTATATTGCAATGTGCAGTTTTTAAAAGAGACTGTCATACAGATTCTGAAAAATAAGGATTTCTAAAACTTTGGAGCAAAGAACAGTAGGGTTATAGGAGTCCAAGTTTAGACTCCCTCAAAGGCTTTGAAGATGACCATTCCCAATTCAGTGAATAATCTGGATAGTGGAAAGATCCACGTCCAATTCCTTGCTCACAGTTATAGATCCTTATGGTAACAGCACTGCAGATTCTTCTTCCTTCGGTCTCGCCTGGGCTCATCCTTAGCTCGCTTCCCCCATCCCAACTCCTTTCACTTTTATTTAAATGAGTGAAGATGTACAATGACCACCAACTTTCCTTTAGTCATTTTCCTTCAGAAGAAAAGAGCAGATGCTATAAAAGACAATGCCACAAAAAAAATGTGCCTTCTAACCTTAAACAATGGGACAAACCCAGAATTTTTCAGGGCAATATCTAACTTAGAAAGAAACAGCTCAAGCAATGGTTTAATAAGGGCAAGGATGCTCACAAAAGTTGAAAGATACTATTAAACTGAGAACCATGGTGATTTTTTTCTCTCAAATCACTCTGTCTCTCCCTAAAAAGAATTCTCAATAAAGGACATCCTTTGCCAAGACCTCAAGAGTCCCCTTTCCTGACACTTTCATGTGTCTGCAGCTGGAGGCAGTGCAGACCTGGAGCTGACCCAGCATGGTCACAAGAACTCTGAGGACAGGGTGGTACGGGCGACACAAAGCTGGCAGGTGCAAGACCAAAGCTCCCCGCACACATGAGCTTCTGACCTGGAATCAAACTTTCCTCTTCGTCCTCTATGCAACCCAATCAACAACATCTGTGCTACTACTATCCGGGCTACAAAATGGGAGACTTAGGCGTGCATGTGAGAAAGGAAATGGGAAAGCATTAAAAGTTGTGTAAGAAATCATCATACATGTACACCACCCTCCCATGACAGAAGAGGTTCTGAAATACAATACCCGACTTTTGGACTCCTAGAATCTAGTACTGACATGCCTTAAAATCTAACAATTACATTAGATTGAACCAACTAAAATTGCTAACTTACAGGTCTAGAATGGAAAACTCTTGGCAATTTCATATTGGCTCAACTTCAAAGAAAACTTATACAAACTTAATATTTTTAGCAATAGGTTTATTTAAAAAAACAACTGAACACCTATAATACCTCGGGTTTGGGCAGCTTCCTTTAAAGCAGCGATGAGGTGAGGCTTCAAGCTATCCAAAATGAACCTTCCTTCAAGACCTGGGAAAAGGGACCTAAAAAGTGAAAGGAACACAGCAATTATAACCTTCTAACGATTCTAAGGTAAAGTAATTCAATTTTGTAATTTCAAGTCCGTTAAATGTTCTATTTTACATAGAATTATAATGCGCATACCAAATCACACTATAATACTTTTTTGATTGAATATTACTTAGGCTTCACTTTAAAATATGGTGGCCTCATGCACCATATCCAAGTCCAAGTAGTCTAAACATCTTAGATAAAATCACCTTTATTTTCTGAGATGACATACACATCCTCAGTTAAATTAATGTACTATTCTCATTAAATTTCATCAAAATAATTCATTATAGACACATCTTACTTCGTTATCATTAGTACTTTATAACCATTGTTTTCAGGGTCCTGTTACTGAGATTTCCAAGAGAAACACCTGTTCAGTAAGCTTCTGGCTGACCAACAACATTTCAATGCTTTTTCACTTTAGGATGTAAAAATGTGCCTTACCATAGTTTAACCAAGGATTTCTGCAAAAGTCTTCCTGACTACAAAATCTACATGGATGAGCAATGGATTTCACAATAAAGGAGAGGGAGGGAGGGGGAGAGAGGAAGAGGGGAGGGGCCCTCAAGGGAACGAGCACTGCAGAAGCATGAGCTCTACCTTGGATAGTCTTCTGAGGTAATATAAATAACATCTTGATCTGATACGGATGAGGAGAAGGGCACAAAATTTCCATTTTGTAAAGGCAGCAGCTCTAGGCCCAGAAGTTCACTATAGGCCTGGTCAGAAAGCACGAATTCCAGAAGGTGAAGCTTGTCTTGGGCACCACCAGGGTGCGCAGACTTCCTCAAAACCTGCCGCACCCAGGCGGGTGTCACCTTCCTCACAGGTTTGGCACTGGAGGCAGCGAGCTGAACGGCAGCAGCGAGGTTGGCGGGAACCTTGACAATCTGCTTCCCTGAGCTCTGGAGGTAGCTGAGCACACTTTTCGCGCATTCCCAACTTTCGTCCAGTTCCGAGAAGTAAGCCTGCTCCAACTTGACCCACTGGTTGCTAAGGGAATACATGACTGCGTTCTGGAACAGCTCGTTAAACAGAGGCTCTAACACTGGCTGCCAGTGCACCCGGACCTTGCTCACATCAGGCCAAAGCTTATAGATGAGGTCAACTGACAAGGGAAAATCGGAGCTCCTTTCGGTCTCCAGACGTTTTATGGAATCTAAGATGAGAGTCGCATAGGCTTTAGGGACAACAGTCATGACGAGAAACTCATTCCACAGGGCTGCAGGGTCTCTCCACTGGTCCAGCTCTCGCCACTTGATGCTTCTGCGATTGTCAGTCAAGCCAAAGAACCCACTGATATGAACTGGAAGGCCTGTTTTGCTCTCCTCACCTGGCGGCAAAGGCAGAAAACAGAAGGCTTTTCCTGAGAAATCAGCTGTTGCTCCTTTTTCTTCATCATCTCTCAATAAAGACATGGCTATTCCAATGATTGGGACAAACTTCAGTTCATCAGCTAGAGAATCAAGTTTACTGCTAATCCCTCGCCCGCCCACACTGTTACAGACCAGCCACGATGTTTTCTGCGCGTCCTTAGTGCTCTCATCTTCTAAAACTATGTTTATGTGATATGTGACACAGGTGATGCTATTGCTTGGAATCTTTTTACAATAGTTACTTATTGCAGTTTCCAGGATCTTTACAGAATTGGGCCGCTCATGTTTCAGGGCCTTATTTTCACTAGCAGTCACCCTAAACACCAGTTTCTCAGTTCCATCGGCCTCTCGGACATGTAAGGAGACATCCTGCACACTCTTCAGGAAGAGCAGCACTGTGTCTGCATCTGCCCTGAAGGAGTCAAACAACTCAAGAACCTTCTGCTTATTGTAGAGGTTACTACTAAGCTGGGAAGGCTGTAGGCGAAGAGGGAAACGGAAAAACGTTCCTGGAAAATTGGCATTTACAAACGTTTCCTTGGTGCTTCCAAAAATGCCAATAAATGGCGCAAACTGGTCCGAAAGTTCACTAATTTCTTTGCTGTCATCTTTGAGATTCCAACATTGGCCTGATTCATGTGGACCAAAAAGCGTTTGATGAGGATCTAGCATCCCAATCTGATCACCACTAAAGATACAAGGAACATCTGTAAAGAAAAATTCAACAGTCATGATTGATGCTGAAATTTAATGGACAGCTATAACTATGATGCATAGCTACTATCAAGATATCATATGTGGAAAAGCATAAACCATAAAGTGACTTTTTTTTCATAAAGTGACTTTAACACAGATTTATCTAATAGCAAACTAAATTTAGCTTCAGAAATGTAATTCTCTGCATATGAAATATAGTAATTTCACTTTTGAATCAGTCAGTACCAGGCAGAGAAACCTGAAATGATTACTGTGAAATACCTACTAAACAATTAAATATGTAAAGGGTATCTGTATATTTGTACTCAGCCTCCACAGCCACCTGAACCCAACTATACAAAAGAGTTGCATCCTATGCTCAAAATAAAAATTTTACTCAGATTCTCTGAAAAGAGGGGGAGAGAAATCACAGCACAGGTGACTCTGCCCACCATGTAACTCAGTTAGCAAAGGCCCTGGAGTGAGTGTTCACAAGCCTCCACCCCTGTGCTTCTCACACTGAGCACACCTCACCATGCAGAACCTAAACCCAAGTGCTGCTCAAGACACATTTTTTGTATAGTATGGCTCCTAAAACCAAGAGCAACTATTTCGCTTGTTTCTCAACCACAGACAGAATACGGAGACACTAGCAGAGAAACTAGATGTGTCAGGTGCTCTCCTACTTAGAGAAATTCTTCACCATGGTGCCTTCATAAGGACTTCAAGTCCTTATAAGTTTTGACAGGTTTTGCCTCACATGCTGACTTTAGCACCAAACCTTCATGCACCTTTAGCACCTTTAATATTTAAGGTTGTCCACATAAGGCAGAGCCGTCACAACCACGGACCCCTAAAATTTCAGATATTTTAAGTAGGAAATGTGACATCCACCAACCCAGCCACTCAATCGATCAACAATGTGGTGGGATGGCGCTCTGGGCTACACTCCCTTTACGTCGTGTCTGCACTCCCGTTACTGAAATTATGTCAGAGACTCCTGATGGTTGTAAAGCATAACACATGACCTTTGCAAATCCTCAGATTATAGAACAGCATTCCAGTTAATACTGTCTGACATCAACATGCTCATTCTCAAGCAAGGAACAAATCCAGAGATATGCAGATGCTCACAGTCAGCTAGACTCTTTGACTACAAAATCATTCCTGCACAACAGTCTCCACGTTTAGGCAACTCACAAGTGTGCCCCTGTAAAATTTAAAATTTTAAAACTTCCACATGTCACACACCTGAGGGGTAACTCGAAAATGGTTGAACACATCAACGTTAACGTTCATGTATAATTGTGACATAATTTAATATATTTGTGTTATACAATATACTATAATAATGTAAATGCAATAAAAATATAGGCTTATATTTTGGTTAAAATAATTTTCACAACCATGACTGAAAAATCAAATACTATACCTGTTATATGATAGACAGAATTAAATCCAATTCCAAATCTTCCAACCTTCAGGGGGTCGTCCTTTTTCCTACTTCTTGCTATTTCCTGAATGCCATGCCAGTCCTCTGGAGTGAAAACCGCATTGTTGTATACATACAGAGCTGGCCCTGGGTGTTAAAATGCACATGCATAGAAACATAATAAGAATTTTTTAAAAGTAAAATACACATGCAGGTATTCAGAAAGAAGTAAACCATGGCATTCAGTCCTCTTTCAAGAGCTTCCCCTACATAAAACTGCTTATTCCGTAGAAGATAAGAGAAGTGAATGGAGTTACCAGATTTTACACTATAATTCCAATTTTCATAATAAAAATAAAAACACAAACTTAATGGTAAAAATCGCTAGCAGAAAAAAAAAAATATTGCTGGCCAAAACTCCAAAAAGGAAAAATTAAGGATGCTATGATCCTTAGACATCCAAACCACAGAGCAAACAAGGAAATTAATCACAGTATACTATTACTATACAAAATTTATTCCTAAATGGCATATTTAAATTTTTTTGTAAATGGAATAATCTATAAATGTACTAAGGAGACTTGCTATTTTAAAAAACCTTATTAATATATTATTTCATATGGAGAAAAATAATCCTTAAAAATAATAATAAACAATCAACTTGTTTTTGTCAGCCTCTGGATTTTTTCTGTACAAGCCATTACCTGTATAACTAAAACAATCATTAATGTGACAGATTTTAAAATCAGCACTTTGGAATAATATTACCCTGTCTCCAAAGCATTCCTTTAAAAAGTCATCATTAAAATTCAAAATATTTGAATTCAAAACGTGAATTGATAATTCAAATTACTTTTAGAACACCCTTTTGAAACTTCAGAATCTCTAACATTCTTTGAATATATTTAATTATAGTAATTCATCATATTTAAAACACTGTTCTTTTAAAGAGTTACTGAAATATAACACACAATGAAGTGCAAAGATCCTAAGTGTACAGCTCGATGAATTCTTACAAAGTGAAGAAACCTGTGGAACTCCCGCCCACATGAACAGAGAGAGCCCTCCCAGCTCCCCCAGAAGCTTCTCTTCACTCGCCTATAAATTCGAGCTCAGATACAGGGACACTGGCCCCTGCCTGTTTTACAAAAATGGCCTGGTGCTGTGTGTCAAATAGTGTAAGAATGGACAGGAGAGTCGCCAAGACTGCGAGGCCTTTCCGAGGAGGAGCATGTGGTAGCTGAAACAGACGACGGATTTCAGACCCAGCTCTACCGTTAGCACCTGCATCATTTCAGGCAAACGGAAGTCTTGAAGGCTCAGTCTCCTCGTCTGCTCATCTATAAAGTAAGGAGAACAGTATTGCTTTGCGAAGAAGTGTGGGAGCTCAAATGACACAGTACAAAGGAGGGCCAAGCATAACACCTAGCACAGAGTCAACGCCTGAACGGTCAGATCCTGTTCCTGTTGGAGTCATGGGTGGTACCTAACGTGGTGAGTACTTACAATTAGCAAGATATTACTACAGGAATCTTAATACAGTAAGTATCCTATTAGCCAATGATAGCCAACGACAGCCAGTCGAGAGTGGCATCTGGTGAACAGTGTCTGGTCCTGCCAACTCCAAACGTCCACTAAAAATACCTATGAAGACACAGAAACGGGAACCACAGAAACTCACAACGCCGAACACCGAGACCAGAATCTGGAGAGAACCTGCATAACTGGAAGGGCTACGGAAGGGAATCAGAAATCCAGCAGGGAACACGCCACTAACACTGCCAGGAGCAGAGCAGAGCTACCCGCCTGAAGGAAGACCTTTCTTCCTTCCCACTGTCAACCCGAAAACCCTTTGCTGCCCAGCTGCTTTTACAAAACATTTGTCAAATTACAAAACAATAGATGCAGGTTCTTACAAATTCAAACAAAGTAGTACTTCACATAAATAAGAATTTCCTCCTCACATCCTCCTTCTCCAAGCCTTACTGACGCACCAAAACTGTCTCCCGTCCAACACCGTCAGTGAGCTCCTAGCAGGAAGGAGACAGGTGACAACCACCCGCCACCCGGAACTGCCAGGAACTATCATGGAACTGCCCTGTACACTGGCTTCTGGAGCATGCCTTACACAGGGGCTAGTCAGTGTCTGAACCAGGGGGCGCTCCGACGAGCCCACCTCAACCAGCAGACAACTGGGCGAGTCAGCTAGATGCTTCGCTCTTCACTGGCTCCTGAGTCTAGCAGGTATGATCCAGTTCTTAGTCCACGATTTTAATCATGGAATTATCTGATTATACTCATCCTGGAGATTTAATCTTGAATCTCACTGAATCTCCACCTCCACCTTGCAGATCAATTCCAAAATATCCTAATCCACCCTGATTGAAAGGGTACCTCTGGATTCTGAGAGTGAAATAACAAAATAAATCTCTTCAGAAAATTTTCTCAAACAAAAGTTATGTAGGAAGAAAGGAAAGGTTAGCAGCAGGCCCGCAATCTACTTTCTCCTTTTAAAAGGGAATAGGGGGATCCCTGGGTGGCGCAGCGGTTTGGCGCCTGCCTTTGGCCCAGGGCGCGATCCTGGAGACCCGGGATCGAATCCCACGTCAGGCTCCCGGTGCATGGAGCCTGCTTCTCCCTCTGCCTGTGTCTCTGCCTCTCTCTCTCTCTCTCTCTGTGTGACTATCATAAATAAATAAAAATTTAAAAAAATAAATAAATAAATAAAAGGGAATAGGGAGAGAGAGAGAACCCAGCCAAATCTCCTTGTATAAATGCTTATGACAGATCTCTGGGCAAACACACCAACACTACTACCTGCCAGCAGGGGAGCCTAGTGGGTACTTACAGAACCTCCTTATTTTAAGTAAACCTGGAATTTATAGATTTATGAGACAGAACTCCCTGAAAAAGTCACAAGCTATTTAATTATCAGAGAAAAACATGAACTTTTTTATGATTAAAACAGCTCCTTTTGTGCAGGAGATGGCGGCATGCATCACTCAGAATCCACTTCTGCTAACTGTAGGCCCAGCTGTGTCCCACACAGCATGAATGGACCTAGGGGGAGGTGCTGGGAGTGCAAGACTTCTCCACACTTCCTTCACTATGTCTCTTCATTAACCACATCTCTGAAATCCTTATTGTGTGAAAATGGGCGCGATCTCCTCATTCCTATGCATTTCAATTTGACAAACTGAGCCTTTTGTCATCTGATTATATAAAAAAGAACAAAAACAAGGTGAACTGAAAAGTTCTCTTCTGCATAACTAAGTATCAATAAAGGGAAACAAAACTAAGATCTAAGATGATACCAGCTAACATAACACTGACATCTGAACACTGACATCTGAACGTAAGAGAAGGACAATCTCAAATATGCAAGAGCCTATACGGTCCTCATGTTACATAAAGCTATAGAAGATCATTTCTCCCTACTTTTACGTGTCCAGGTTCATTTTAAATCAGTTCATCTGAAAATACTCTGAAGAGACTCTAAATACAGCCAACCCTTGAACACGGGTTTGAATTGCATGGATTATACAACAATTTTCTTTGATAAGTGTTATAAATGTGTTTTCTTTCTCTTTAATGATTTTTTGCATTTTCTTTCCTCTAGTTTAGCATATTGTAAGAATATAGTATATAATACATATAGTATACAAACTACGGGTTAACTATGTTATGGATAAGATGCTTCTGGTCAACAGTAGGCTGTTGGTAGTTAAGTTTTAGGGGAATCAGAAGTTACACATAGATTTTTGACTGCACGGGGGTTGGCACCCCTTACCCCTACAATTTTCCAGGGTCAACTGCACTTATTCACAAATTCAGTTAAATAATCTTGTTTAAAATATTTTTTTTAAAAAAAGAAGTGAAGTCAAGGCTAGAAACAAAAAATCATAAGACTTTAGGAAGGAGTTTGATGCAAAACATTTCTAGGATCTCCTCACACTGTCACCTTTATGACTCTATGGTATACACATAATAATATCAGTGTGACACCAAACATAAAAGTATCACACAAATGAGCTCATTTATCCAAAAAATAACTTGGAGGCAGATTTTATTCTTATTACCATGTATAGGAGAGCAGACTGAAATTAAGTGGGGGCCAGGCCACCCATTTAATCATGGTGAGTAAATATGAGGGTCAGAGTGAGGGCAGGTAAATCGGTGCCCAGTGGAGACATGCCTGTGGAGGGCCTGTGTAGGACCAGGATCCTCCTATCCACACCTGGTATCTTTCAACGATGGTTACAATAAATCAGGGAAGCCTAGAACCAGGACTCCTGGCTTAGTACTCCTCTCATTATAAAACTGAATGATGGCAGAGAGACAGCCTGCCCCCATCACCAAGACAGGAGGGGTCAGGGCTACAATGCAGCCTCCTGGTGCATTAGGTCTGTCTTCACACAACAAACAAGTGTGACTTGGCTATCACAAATCTGACTAAAGAATGAATGTATCAGCTATAATGTTAAATATATAACGTTTAAGTATTTAACAATTAATGTTGATTACTCTCCTTTTTTTTTAATATATTTTTTTTAATTTTTATTTATTTATGATAGTCACAGAGAGAGAGAGAGAGGCAGAGACACAGGCAGAGGGAGAAGCAGGCTCCATGCACCGGGAGCCCGATGTGGGATTCGATCCTGGGTCTCCAGGATCGCGCCCTGGGCCAAAGGCAGGCGCCAAACCGCTGCGCCACCCAGGGATCCCTGATTACTCTCCTAAATCATAAAACATCTTTTCAAAAATATATGACTTACACCTCTTTACAAGTATTATTCAGGAACATCTGAACCAATCCTTACTTTCAATGATCTTCTATCATATGTAGTCATTCTCTTATATATAATCACATGTAGTCGTATGTATCGTGTGTATCACCCTATTGACTTTTACATTGCACTCAGTTACAGACATTCTTTTGAACACAGCACATCAGAGTAGGACTGAGGAACCAGTAGTTTATTGGTCATGGTTCTTACTGTCTTTCCTTTCATCATCCTTATTCCCTCATCTCCTTCAATCCTTCTTCCCACTCCACATCAAAACACCTCAAGGGTACCGTAAAAGTAGAAAAGAATACTTCCTTCTAAATGTAGAGAAGTGGTATATTTGTGGAAAGGGTGTCCTTCTGTCCTCCTAATTATATAACTCACAAGTTCACTGAATAGAATAAGAGGCTCATGCATTTACATTGTTACTTTGAGTTTCAAGATTTTTACTTT
The DNA here is from genome assembly GCF_018345385.1 of Vulpes lagopus. Lineage (NCBI taxonomy): Eukaryota > Metazoa > Chordata > Mammalia > Carnivora > Canidae > Vulpes > Vulpes lagopus. The sequence continues at coordinate 35,969,981 of NC_054831.1, forward strand.
GTTCTCTAAAGATACTGACTTGGACTCCTAACCATCAAAAGCAGAGAAATGCATCTGAAAAAGTGGAACTAAGTATGTCAAGAAGTGCAGGACAAGTAAATGGCAGTCGGACCGTATCAAATCACTAAAAATCACCTGTTAACACAAAAAATGAAACTTGTCCTTAATTATTGACTCTTACCTTGATATTGTGCCATATCTTTTGACCAAAGAGTCTCCGTTCCATACTGAGTTTCATCGTATAAAAATTTAACTTCCGTGGCCCCCGCATCTTCTGCATTCTGAATTAGTTCCTAATCAAGAAATATATCAAAAAAAATTTAATTATACAGTAATCCACCACCCATCTTTGAATTTACCCATAACATTTAAAAAGTAATTGTATTTAAGTAACAGAAACTCACTATTGGAATCATTACCTATAAATGCAGTGGGGATATGACTGCAAGTAATTGTCATAGGCATCGAGAATATGGTTGAGAGCTTGTGAGTCTTTCTCTAATCATACACCTAAAATGTGATTTTTGACTTGCTATCTCCTAATTCCGAATACAAATCCTGAGACTATTTATAACTCTCTTATTTAAGACTACCCAAAGCCTTTATTCAAAAGAAATTATTCCATTTCCAAGAGCTGCGCAGACTATTTTCTTTCTGGGACAGGTACTTTATTCTCAAAGCAGTGACTAAACACAGACTTCTATTTATCACTTCCTTACCAAGATTACTTTCTCTTAGGAAAAATGTACCAGTCTTAATGTACCCACTAGTATTCTGCATTCTTGAGAAGTTGGGAGATGAACCTGTCTTTCCCCTGTACTAGAGCTGAAAGCGTCTGCACAGTCAGAACTGACTCATTCCTTTCTCATAAAGAAGATAGTAATGTTATTTGTTTGTGGATGAGTGGTCGCACCTCCGCAACGTAGAAAGAAAAGAGCAAACTGCAAAATCACACCCGATGGCAACTGCAAAAACATCCTCACAGTCTCACAACCCCTATCACTTTGGCATGCCTACCAACAACATGTTGGGCGCTGGTTCATTTGAAGGGAGCACCAGACTCTGAAATAAGAGTCCAACTCTTAAAGCCAATGCCATCATCATCAAACTTGAAATGAACTCAAGAAAATATTTCTTGCTTATTCTGGGCCTTGATTAAATTTAGTAAGGCAACTGCCTGGATGAGCTCTGACTTAGATCAAACCAAATCAAATGGTTATATTCACCTTGTATTATTCACCCTAAATGAGGGGAGGGAGCAGTGAAGACAGATAAGAAGTGAGGAGAACTTATACTGATCCTACGGCAATGCCAACAGCAAAATCTTTACCAGACAGGAAAGGGACACAGTGCCCACAGGCCCTGAGACAACAGAAGACTGAGTGAGGGGACAGAGCAGAAGTGGAGAGCTAGTTTTGAGATACCGTATGGTGTTAGTTGACCCAGTGCACACTGAAAGGCTGGGGAGTCCTAGCCCATCTGCTATTGAACCTGGAACAAGAAATTTTGAACCACGCCCTTATCTACATCATCAGCTACAAACTGCTCCTATTTATACATCTGCCTATCTCTCAAAAGATTTTTAAGACCAATCCCTATCGCATTTAGTATAAAAGAATTCCTAAAAATTAGCAATTTTACTTACATTAGGACTTTATAATATAAAAGACAGAAAAAAGAATTAAATGGGTAGCAAAATACAATGTTATCTATAAAATGATAGGACTTTCGAGGTTGGATTTTGTTTTCATTTGAGCATCTATTTGTGATTTATGTGCATTTGAGGGAGCAGTTATGAAGAAAATGGAACATAAAACCCTAAGTCTCAGACCCCAACTATCAGTTTCCAGCTGAACAAAAAACAAGATAGTATACTTTTTTCTCAAGGGATAGCTTTCAAACTGACTCTGAGAAGAGGCAATAAATGTGCCAATTTGCACATGACTTTGGGCAAGTCAGTAAAATATCTGTGGACCTGTTTCCACAAACATCAGGAAAGGTAGTGGTATTTAGGTCTAGGTATTTCTAAGATTCCTATTAATTAAACCTACAAGGGCTGAATTCTACTACAGTATCCACAGAACAAGATTATATTGAGCTGGCTCGCACACAAGCACACACAGTACACACCCTGGGAGGACTATCAGCTGCTTGCTACCTAACTGTAAGGTGTACAAAGATCTCACTCAGACCATTGCCCTGTATCCCCACAGCCCTCACTCACTAACTTATGAACTGATGAGCCCCGACTCCCATTACCACCAACTAAATCTTCATTGAAAATGTATTCTTGGGATGCCTGGGTGGCTCAGTGGTTGAGCATCTACCTTCAGCTCAGGGTGTGATCCCAGGATCTGGGATCAAGTCCTGCATCAAGCTCCTTGTGAAGAGCCTGCTTCTCCCTCTGCCTATATCTCTGCCTCTCTCTCTCCCTGACTTTCATGAATAAATAAATAAAATCTTAAGAAAAAAGGAAGGAAGGAAAGAAGGAAGGAAGGAAGGAAGGAAGGAAGGAAGGAAGGAAGGAAAGAAAGAAAGAAAGAAAGAAAGAAAGAAAGAAAGAAAGAAAGAAATTCCATTCACCTCTGTCACCCCAACAACACAATGACCACACTCTTCCCATCTTTACTGTCCTAATACCTTGCTACAAAAGTTTTCAAACTAACCTTCTGTGAACCACTGATGCTTATTCTGAAATGTGAACTTAAATTGCTCCAATTTACTGTCATTATTAAAATCCTAGTCAAATTTACAAAACACACAAAGAAAGAATCCTAAAAGAAGCAAGAGGAAAAAAGTCCTTAACTTGTAAGGCGAAACAGATCAGGTTTACCACAAATCTCTCCCCAAAAACCTGGCAGGCCAGAAGACAGTGGTACATTCAATTTGCTGAATGGCAAAAACACGCAGCCCAGAATTCTCTATCCAGCTCTCATTCAGAATAGGAGAGAGCAAGAGTTTCCTAGACAAACAAAAACTAAACAAGTTCATGACTACTAAACCAGCCCTGCAAGAGAAATATTAAAGGGGACTCTTCAAGTGGGAAAGAAAGACCAAAAGCAACAAAGACTAGAAAGGAACAGAGAAAATCTCCAGAAACAACTTTACCAGTAATACAATGGCACTAAATTCATTACTTTCAATAATCGCTCCGAATATAAATGAAGTAAATGCTCCCATCAAAAGACACAGGGTACCAGCATGGACCAAAAAACAAGACCCATCTATATGCTGCCTGTAAGAGACTCATTTTAAACCTAAAGACACCTACAGACTGAAAGTGAAGGGGTAGAGAAACACCTACCTCACTAATGGCTGCCAAAAGATAGCCAAAGTAGATACTTTAATCAGATAAACTAGATTTTAAACTAAAGACTGTAACAAAAGATGAAGAAGAGCATTATATCATAATTAAGGGGTCTATCCATCAAGAAGATCTAACAACTGTATATATTTATGCCCTCAACTTGGAAGCACCCAAACTCATAAATCAATTAATAACAAACATAAAGGAACTCACTGATAATAATACAATGACAGTAAGAGGACTTTAAGACCTCACTTGTATCAATGGACAGATCATCTAAGCAGAAAATCAACAAGAAAACAGTGGCTATGAATGACATGCTAGACCAGATGGGACTTAACAGATGTATTCAAAGCATTTCATCCTATAGCAACAGAATGCACATTCTTTTTGAGTGCATATGCAACATTCTCCAGAACAAATCACATACTAGGTCACAAATCAGGCTGCAACCAGTAGAAAAAGACTGAGATCATCCCATGCATATTTTCAGACCACAATGCTATGAAACCTGAAGTCAACCACAAGAAAAAAATTTGGAAAGATCACAAATGGGATTAAAGAACTAAAGAATGAATAGATTACCCAGAAAATTAAAGAAGAAATTTAAAAATACACAAAAGCAAATGAAAATTAAAAAATGACAGTCCAGGGACGCCTGGGTGGCTTAGCGGTTGAGCGCCTGCCTTTGGCCCAGGGTATGATCCTAGAGTCCTGGGATCAAGTCCCACGTCAGGCTCCCGCATGGAGCCTGCCTCTCTCTGCCTATGTCTCTGCCACTCGCTCTCTCTTATCTCTCGTAAATAAATAAAAATTAAAAAAAAAAAAAAAAAAGACAGTCCAGAACCTTTGGGATACAGCAAACACAGTCCTAAAAGGGAAGTAAATTGCAATACAGGCCTTCCTCAAGAAGTAAGAAAAGTCGCACACATCCTAACTTTAGTGTAAAGGAAGTAGCAAACAACAGCAAATAAAGCCTAAATACAGAAGAAGGGAAATAATAAAGATTAGAGCAGAGAGAAATGATATAGAAAGAAACAAACAAAAAAACAGATCAATGAAACTAAGAGCTGGTTCTTTGGAGGAATTAATAAAATTGATAAACCCCTAGCCAGACTTATCAAAAGCAAAGAGAAAGGGCCCAAATAAATAAAACCACAAATGAAAGAGGAGAGATGAGAACCAACACCACAGAAATAGAAACAATTATGAGAATATTATGAAAAATTATATGCCAACAAACGCAGCAATCTAGAAGAAACGGACAAATTCCTAGAAACGTACAAACTACCAAAACTGCAAAAGAAAATCTGAGCAGACCCATAACCAGCAAAGAAATTGAAATCAATAATCAAAAATCTCCCCAAAAACGAAAGTCCAGGGCCAGATGGCTTCCCAAAGGAATTCTATCAGATATTTAAATAAGGGATCCCTGGGTGGCGTAGCGGTTTGGCGCCTGCCTTTGGCCCAGGGCGCGATCCTGGAGACCCGGGATCGAATCCCACGTCGGGCTTCCGGTGCATGGAGCCTGCTTCTCCCTCTGCCTGTGTCTCTGCCTCTCTCTCTCAATCTCTCTGTGACTATCATAAATAAATAAAAATTTAAAAAAAAAAAAAAGATATTTAAATAAGAATTAATACCTATTGTTTTTAAACTGTTCAAAAAAATACAAATGGAAGGAAAACTTCCAAACTCTGAAGCCAGAGTTTACCTTGATTAAAACCAAAGACCTCATTAAAAAGAATTAAAGGTCAATATCCCTGATGAACAAGGATGCAAAAATTCTCAACAAGATGCTAGCTAATAGGATCTCACAGTACATTAAAAGAATCATTCTCCACAACCAAGAGGGATTTATTCCTGGGCTGCAGGGCTGGTTTAATATTTACAAATCAATCAATATGACACACTACATTAATAAAAGAAAGGATAAGAACCATATGACCTCCTTAATAGATGCAGAAATAGCATTTCACAAAATACAGCATTCATTCTTGATAAAAACCCTCAACAAAGTAAGGATAGAGGGAACACACCTCAACATCATCAAGCTCATATACAAAAAACCCACAGCTAATATCATCCTCAATGGGTAAAACACTGACAGCTTTTCCTCTACAGTCAGGAACAAGGCAGGGATGTCCACTTTCACCATTACTATTTAACGTAGTAGTGGAAGTCTTAGCCTCAGCAATCAGATAACACAAAGAAATAAAAGGCATCCAAACTGACAAGGAAGAAGCCAAACGTTCACTATCTGCAAACAACAGGATTCTCTAAGTAGGAAACCCAAAAGACTCCACCAAAAAATTGCTAGAACTAATGTGTGAATTTAGCTAAGTCACAGGATATAAAAATCAATGTAAGCAAATCTGATGTATTTCTATACAGCAATAATGAAGCAGCAGAAAGAGAAATTAAGGAATTGATCCCATTTACAATTGCACCAAAACTGTAAGATACCTAGGAGCAAACCTAACCAAAGACGTAAAAGATCTGTACTCTGAAAACCATAGAATACTTATGAAAGAAACTGAAGATGCCACAGAGAAATGGGGGAAAAAATCCATGCTCATGGATTGAGAGAACATACATTGTTAAAATGTCTCTATCACCCAAAGCTATCTACACATTTAATGCAATCCCTATCAAAATTCCACCAGCCTTTTTTTAAGATGTGTTTATTTTAGAGAGAGTATGTGTGTGCATGTGAGCAGAGAGAGGGGTGTTAAGGGAGAGGGAGAAAAATCTCAAGCAGAATCCCCATCGGCCAAGGAGCCCGATGCAGGGCTTGATCTCATAACCCTGAGAGTGTGGCCTGAGCTGAAACTCAGTCAGACACTAAACCAACTGAGCCACCCAGGCACCCCACCATCAGCATTTTTCACAAAGCTGGAACAAACAATCCTAAAATTTATATGGAACCACAAAAGACCCCAAGTAGCCAAAGTAATGATGAAAAAGAAAAGCAAAGCAGGAGGCAACATGATTCTAAACTCCGAGCACTATTACAAAGCTGTGATCATCAAAACGGTATGACGCTGGCACAAAAACAGACACAGAGATCAATGGAACAGAGCAGAAAACCCAGAAAGTGGACCCACAGCTATATGGTCAACTAATCCCCAACAAAACAGCAAAGAATATCCAATGGAAATAAAACAGTCTCTTCAACAAATGGTGCTGGGGTAACTGAACAGCCACATACAGAAAAATGAAACTGGACCACTTTCTTACATCATATCCTAAAATAAATTTGAAATGGATCAAAGACCTAAAAGTGAGACAGGAAACCATCAAAATCCTAGCAGAGAACACAGGCAGCAACCCTTGATCTCAGCTGTAGCAACTTATAGATATGTCACCAGAGGCAAGGGAAACAAAAGTAAAAATGAATTATCAGGACTTCATCAAAATAAAAAGCTTCTGCACAACGAAGGAAACAATCAGCAAAACTAAAAGGCAACATATGGAATGGGAAATGCAAATGACCTATGAGATAAAGAGCTAGTATCCAAAATCTATAAAGAACTTACCAAACTCAACACCCAAATAACAACCCAGGTAAGAAAGGGGCAGAAGACATAAATAGACATTTTTGTCCAGGTGGCTAACAGACACATGAAAACATATTCAACATCACTCATCATTAGGGAAATACAAATCAAACCACAATTAGGGACAACTGGGTGGCTCAGTGGTTGAGCATCTAGCTGCCTTTGGCTCAGAGCGTGACCCAGAGGTCCAAGGACTGGACCCATCAGGTTCCCTGTGAGAAGCCGACTTCTCCCTCTGCCTATGTCTCTGCCTCTCTCTGTGTCTTTCATGAATAAATAAATAAAATCTTAAAAAAAGCCCATGATGAGGTACCACCTCATACCTGTCAGAATTGCTAAAATGAACAGCTCAGAAAATGAGAAGTTGGCAAGGATGATAAAGGGAAACCCTCTTACACTCTTGGTGGGAGTGCAAAGTGGTGTGGCCACTCTGGAAAACAGTGTGGAGGTTCCTCAAAAAGTTAAAATTTTAACTACCCTAGAGGCAGCCATTGCACTAGTAGGTATTTACCCAAAGGATACAAAAAATACAGATTTAAAGGTATGTTTATTTTTTTGTTTGTTTGTTTTATTTATTTATGATAGGCACACAGTGAGAGAGAGAGAGAGGCAGAGACACAGGCAGAGGGAGAAGCAGGCTCCATGCACCGGGAGCTTGACGTGGGATTTGATCCCGGGTCTCCAGGATCGCGCCCTGGGCCAAAGGCAGATGCTAAACCGCTGCGCCACCCAAGGATCCCCGCACCCCACTGTTTATAGCAGCATAATCAAAAATAGCCAAACTATGGAAAGAGTGTTCATCAACTGATGAATGGATAAAGAAGATATGGGGCATATATATACACAATGGTATATTACTCAGCCAGCATAAAGAAGGAAATCTTTCCATTTACAATGCCAAAGACGGAGCTAGAGTGTATTACGCTAAGTGAAACAAGTCAGGCAGAGAAAGACAAATACTGTATGATTTCACTCATATATGGAATTTAAGAAACAAAACAGATGAATGTGTGGGAAAAGAAAAAAGAGAACAAATCATAAAAGACTCAATGATAGAGAACAAACAAGATTGATGGAAGGAACTGAATGGTGGATGGGCTAAATGGGTGCTGGGTATTAAGGAAGGCACCTGTTAGGATAAGCACTGGATATTATATATAAGTGATGATGAATCAGTAAATTCTACTCCTGAAACCAAAAAAAATTAATAAAAATAAAACCAAAAAAATAAAATCACGAATGATGGAGCAATCCCCCCCAATCAGTGCCTATCAGAGCATGACTACTTAAATTCAATTAAACACGCCTAATCCTTACTCTAAAAACTTAGCATCCAAACTAGAAAATATGAAGGCCAAGATATTAAAGGCAATAAACACTACATAAATTAACAAGAAGAAAAATGCATGATAGTTGATCTACTTTGACAATTAACTGAGGAGCTTTCTCATTAAGCTTAAACACAAAACCTGATTTTGCTATATCTTCTATTGCTTTCTTTTATGGTTGTTCAGTTTTTTGGATTTTTTTTAAGTTTTTGAGGAGTATATTCAAACTAAAAAAATATATATTGTAAAGAGAAACATATAACTAAAATCATTACCCTATTAAATAAATTCTCCTAAAAGCAAACCTCTAAAACCAGAGGTCAAATGTGTTCATGATTTCTGCTCTGAGTCTTACATTATTTTGTTCATTTGGTTAACTGGTTGGTTTTTACAGGCTCTGCATGATGTTTCACATAATGTTTGTAAGTTTACACCATACACTTACATAAAATTACAAAGAGTGTTCCTAGAGCAACACTGTGCCCGCTCACTCACAGCACACAGTGACTTAGTGGAGTTCCTCTGCCTCTGAAACCTCCCATGTTTACAATGGCTGCATTCTCAACCCATCCTATCCAGCATATACACGCAGGCACAGAGGGAAACAGATACAGCTATTTAAATCTAGACACAATTTTTTAAAAGTTAAACACTTCTAGAACTTCCAATTCATTTTAATCTGTCTCATTTTTATCAAAGTAAATTCACACATGTAGAGGCATACAACACATGTCCTACCTTAAGAATCTGTCCTCCTTCTGGGTATCTTCTTAAAATGTCCTTGAGAAAATCAACAAGTGGTGGAGTTGTCTGACCAAATCGACCTAAAATATAGGACACATTTAAAAAATTACTTAGAAAAAAAATCCAATGTGTTATTTGGTTCCAAGACATAGTAAAATTATACAAGTGATGACTTCATACATTTTATACTGCAGCACTCAGGTACAAAAATCTACCTGACTAAAGAGATTCAGTAGAAAGCACAGCAGACTCAATTTACTGAATCTCAAGATTTTTAATTGAGCTACAAAATTCCAGTTTTAAAAAAGTTCAAAAATAGACTATATATCACAAAAGATTAGTAATTCAAAAATAAAGAGCATGGTGAGGGCAGGGATTGTTGCCATTTTCCAAAGCAAATGACTGGCATATTTTGAGTACTTTGCCACTAAACAATGAGCCAGAGATAGGTGTCTATTATAAATGGCATTGTTAATATTCTCAAATTCAACCAATGTTCTCTGATTGTTCTGAGATCGCCATAGTCACTGTCCCAGTGGCTGTCTAGTTCAAATACATTTAAGCATTTCCTAACAGAGATTCTTAGAACTGACTGATCAGGTTGTCTCCAGATAGCTGGTGACAGGAAAGTATAGAGAGGATGGGGAAAGAAAAGTCAACTTTTCAGATGCACAGAAAAAAACAAAACAAAAAACAAAACAAAACAAAAAAACCCAACTCCGTATCAAACAAAACAAAACAAAACAAAAAAACAACTCTGTGCTTAAAATAATGAAATCATCACTACAAATTCATCTTCATCATTCTGGCACAGCAGCCACCAGGACCAAGCCCCAGTAGGACTCTGCACCACAGGATGTGATACTCCATGCATTCTTATAATTCACTAGTTCCATCCACCCTTTTTACTCCAGCTCTGATACCCCTCATCACCTCCCGTGGAATATATTTTCATTCACTTTTAAAACATAATCTTTGTGCAACTAAAAATGGCATGTGCTCCTGGTAAAGTCAACGTAATACCTCCCCCTTTCAAGCCTCTTGATTGAAGGTTTACAAAAAGATGACGATTTTTCAAAGTCAGATCTCCAATCTTGATCCAGTCAGATAACTGAAAAAAAGAAAAAAACATGTATGAAAAGTAATATTGGTCCTAAAACAGTACATCCAAAACTATCTCAATTTTGTTTTTCACTTAAGAAATAATGCTTAACTGTACTTATCAGGAAATAAGTTGCTCTGCAGAAATGAGTATTTCAAAGGACGGAAATTTAGTCAAACATCTTATTTAACTTAAAGGATTTTTCTTAACCTATAGGATTTTAACTTAAACCTAAAGGATCTTTTCCTTAAATAATTACAAATAAAGATCTGCTTTAAAATAACTTAAAATTTTTATGATGAACCAGGCTCATCAACATCAACAAAATCATTCTTTTCCATTTCCAAAGTGTCCCAGGCAGAGCCAAAGCCAGATCAACTGTCTCCCCAGTGGTCACTCACATGCTACTACGGAACGGTCTCTTACAGGTCAACGGTCTGCAAAACATTACTCAAAAGTTCAGCTGCAGAATCGCCTTCATAACTTACACTCAACAGCGTGTGTGTGAATGACATCATTCACCCTATCAAACATTCAGAATCTCCAAGGGTCTGCCACCCACCCCACACTGATATCCATCCCTCCAGGATGCTAAAGCTCAACCTATCAAAAGTGGCCTCACTGCATTTCCTTCCAAACCCTTATCTCTCATCTTTTACTCTGTATCTCAGTTAACAGTGATACCTTCTACCTTTTCACTTTAGAGGGAACAGGTGGGGAGAAGTTCTCTCTCTCTGCAAACCACATGTCCAGTTACCCTCCAGGGTCTAGCATGCCCATCCCCAATTTATCTCAGACCTGACTTGCTCTTCCTCCATTTCCAATGCTCAGACTCCCAGTATTTCTTGCATTTTTTATGTCTCCTTTTTTCTGTGTATCATCTTCATTCTAGTCCCCATCTCTAAAATACAAATCTGAGCACTTTGTTATAGTTTCCAGCTTATAAAGCACTTTCATATGCATATTCCCATTGAATCTTAAAGCAAGTCTGAAAAAAACCCTGAAAAGTAAAGTAATTACTTTGTGTTGTTAACCAGCAAACTTTCAGCAGCAACCCTAATTCTGGAACATATTAATAGAGTGGAATATCAAACAGTAATGAAAAATGGACTAACTACACTACACATAACTTTGGGTGAATATTCATAACATAATATTGAGTGAAAAAAAGCTAATTCTGGGTTTACTACATATGGAATAACAAGCTTCTTATAAAGTTCATAAATAACTAAAAGTAAACAATATAACATGCAGGTTATATATCTAGGTTAGAGACATACATATACACATATGTGGATATATATGCACACAGGTGTATATTATGTATACACATATATACACACACTTAGGAAAACTATTAAAAAGACTACAAAAACAGGTAACAGAGTAATAAACACGAAGGGCTACAGGAAAAGAAACAGGCACACGGGCTGGGGACAAGAAGCACAGAGGTAAATATAAACTATCAAGTGCTCCCAGTGTCCAGTTGGATGTCATCTTGGTTCATTCTGTTAGTTAACTGATTAATTACTAAAAGATAGCCATGCATAAGCCAAGGATTACTAGTCCAATTTAGTAATAGCTAACATACATCTGAATGAAGAAAGGCAGGATGGAAGGAAATTTTAATGCAGGAAGTAGCCTGCAGGTCTTAAAGACGACTTGAAAGGGAAGAAGACAGAGTAGAATCATGTTAGTAAAAAGAGAACTGGCTATGTGAGCCTATGAATGCTTCTGGTGGACGGTGATCAGCGGCCTATGTATAGGGAAGTGATTCTCCCAAAGAGAAATCAAGCAGCACAGATAACTGACCTCAGCAGTGCTATCAGCTTTCTCCTCCTGAGTCTGCCAAGATTCAGGGATTTTGCTAGGGCCTCTCTCCTTCCCAGAACCTAAATCACTCCAACCAAGCAAAGTAACACAGTCCTATTCATCACCAGAAGCAATGAAATCTTAAAAGTTACCCATTTAAGTATCTGTACATTTGTTTTAAAACAGAGTGATTATCAAAGGATTTGAACATCTGGATCTCTGTCCATGCCAGCCTTAACCTCCCTCAAAAACCTCAGAGATGCTCATTTTCATTTACTATGAAACAATAAGTCTTTCCAATTTACTAAGCGAACAATACGATATTAATTACAATTGGATCCCCTCCACCCCCACCCTGACACTTCTTCCCTTGTTCAGGGGTCAAGGACACAAGGGGGTCCTAAGGTTCCAGAGTTGACAGAAAGGACATTTTTGATCAATTAAGAGACAGGAAAGTTAAGTAATACTTCAAACCTCCTGCTTTGAGGTTCGACCACATTTGGATCAGGAAAATGCACAGCTATCACTAACAGCTCAGTCTCTTCATGAGACCAGAGGTACAGTGAAGAACTTACAAATTCCACTTCTAGGCCAGGGAAAGCAAAAGAGAGACAAGGAGAAGGAGGAGCATAGGTGACCCAGAAAGACAGAGGGCTGAGTAAGTGCCTTCGCTTACTCTGTCCAATACCAACCAAAACCAGTGAATTGACAAGGAGCCGTCAACAGTTTCTGTGTCCTGCCCACCCTGACATATTTAGAATTCCATTATCTCTGGGTCTGACTCAAGGCTTGTGAACAACATTGGCAAGACCCTCTTGTCTTACTCTACATCTACCCCCACTACACTGCACACACGCACACATGTGCACATCCATCTGGTACCAAACTGCAACCAGCATACCTTTTATAAAGTCTCCCATACATTCTTTCCTTTCGGTTTCCCCTCTATAGTCAAGAGTCTAGAACATCCCTAGCTCAAGATAGCACAAGTGTCCTAACCAGACCTCGACCCACCCACCCCCACTCAGTCTGAAACACTTGATGCACCACAGCCACATTCACCATCCACTATCAATGCTTTGCACAGACATCTCCAAAAACACTTCTGATGACGATCCAGCCACAAAGAAGCCTGACAGTATGACCACATGTTAAGGGACAGGATGACAGAGTAGACCCAGAGGAGTAACCAAAAAAGGGGGTACAGAACCAGAAGAGTAGACACAGCAAGGCAAAGAGACAGAGGGGGGCCCAGAAAAAGAGGTAGGGATGACAAGTTTTGCTCCTCAATTCTGTCCACAGTCTTCAATCAAGTCACTGTCTGCATGCCACCAAACACCTGAGGAAGCTGGTAAGGAGGGTTGGGCTGTGGAGGAACAGAAGAGCAGTTTATCTAGAAACCTGTGTCTAAGTGCTCAAGAGCCCATGGTGTGGACCCAGGTACATAGAAGGTCAAGATTACACTGAGGGATTAAAAGTCACAGGGATCAAGTACTTCATCAGTTTGTATTGGGTATAAATCCAACACCTGAAACGTCATCCTGTATGGCTCAGTGCTCCATATACACTTAACATGTTTACCTCCCTTAAATCCTGGAAATGATCTTTCAGCACATTAGAAGGGAAGAAATTTATTCAGATAAAAGAGTAAGTTACTTTTCAGTAAAATGCAGAGTATGTTAATTTTCGGTAAAATGCCTCCATTTAACTCCTCCTTTGAGAAAATTTGTTTTTTCAGTCATCTTAAAAAATATATAGGACAATATGAAATACTCCCATCTTCCGAGGTTTTGATCTCATTCATTTGCAGCTCAGACGTTTTCATGGGAATGCACTCCTCAAAATAACAGCTTCTATAATATAGTCTGAAGAACCTTTCAACCCTACATGTCTGTGATTCAAAACTAAGGGGAAACCTCTAAGACATTAAAGTCGAAATTAATCCCAGCTAAACGTGCGACGCAATCAGGGGAAAAAAAAAAAAAGAGCAATGGCTAAGTCGCTTCAAGACGAGTAAACAACAACAACGAAAACCCTCTTGGCTGTAACGCCCATCAGAAAAAGTATCTTCATTTCAGGAAGTGAAGATTCAGACAAAAGGGCGGGCAGGGGGCAGGGTGACACAAATGCTGGAATGGTGAATTTCAAGGAACGATGATGCTCCCGTTACTTCCCGAGCATCATCTCCAGGGTGAGCACTGCAGGGGCGTCTGCCTCCCGCGGCACCGAATGAAGCCCGTTCCGTCCCCGGTCAGGAGCCTGCGGGGAGCGAGGGGCCGCGCTGCAAGCCCGAGCACGGGGCGGGGGCGGACAGCGGCCGGCGGCCCTACCTCCCGGCCGCCCAGCCACAGCCGCTGCTCCGACGCCGGGAAGCCCGTCTCCGCCAGGATGCGCTCCTTGAGGTCGCGCACGGTCCAGGACGCCCGAGCCGCCACGGTCCTGCAGCCCACGCAGCCGGGGAGGACGGTCACCCGCAGCCACCTGCAAGAGGCAAGGGAACCTTCAGTGGGGGCCACGTGGGGCCGAGCGCCCCGGGCCGGCGGCGGCGGGGCGCCTCGCGGCCCTGGGCCCGGCCCGGCCCGCCCCCGGCAGCGTTACCTGTCCCCCATCGCCAGCGTCCTCGCCCAGCGCCGCGCCCGCTCACGGCCGCCGCCGCCGCACCCAGAGCCCCGGCGCGGGCCGGCAGCGCGGGATCCCCATGGCGCAGGCGGGCGCCGCCCCGGCCGGGCTCAGCCACAGCCCCGCGAGCCGCGGCGCGGGCCGGGCTGGAAATGCGAGAGGAAGCCGCGGCCGCGGGGCGGGGCGAGGGCGAGCAGCGGCGGCGCGCTCCCAGCCCCCGGAGCCCCTGGAGGCGCCGCCCGCGGGCACGCGCCCGCCGGGACCGTTAGCCGCGCGGTCTACCCGCCCCGCCCCGCCCGCGTCAGCAGGCCCCGCCCTGCCCGCGGGCCACGCCCCCGCCGCGTCAGCAGACCCCGCCCCGCCCGCGGGCCTCGCCCCGCCCGTGTCAGCAGGCCCCGCCCCTCCCGCAGGCCCCGCCCCCCCCGCGTCTGCAGGCTAGCGCGCCCGTCTGCAAGCGCGCGGGGCCCAGGAGGACCTGAAACACTTCATTGTATATGCAGAACACACACACACACAGAGAAGACGTGTATTTTCCCCGGCGGACTTCAACAGTACCGTGAAAGGCAGAGCTAGACATTCCTAGGGCCTACGTCTCCTTCGCCTCTGATGACTTTCAATCTCTGGAAACATCTCCAAATAAGATTTATGGTGACCTCTTAGGCACAGCGGGGGAACGTGGGGATTGCAGAACACAAGTGTCTTTCAGGGTTTCCCGTTTGTTTTGAAGGGACAGAAGTAGGATCAGTGAGTGGTTCAGTTTGCCAGAGGAAGGAGAGCCAGTAAGAAAGTAATAGATGAGAACACAAGAACACACAGGAACATATCCTGTGACATGTTAAGATGCATGTAACTTATTCGGGCAACATTAGCTTTTGTTGGTGGTCGCCTCAGTGTTTTCCCATCACACCTGCAAACTCTTTGAGATCAGAAACCAGAGCCTTAAAGTTGATGGCATCACCCAAGAGTAACAAACGTTGCCTTGTAACTTAAAAGTGCACAATGTAGAATGAAGCTGCAGAAAATGTCTTTTCCTCTGATTTCTCATAGGTATAGATGAGAAGCATTGCAAGAAAAGGGGGGGCAACATCTATTAATAAAATTCAAAGGCTATGTCCTGAACAAGTAAACTTGTGTTTCTTGCTTAAATACCTGGAATAGACTTAATTTTAGTGTTGGCCCAAAAAATGATATTAATTGCTGTTTTTTTCAATTATTACTTACCCCCTTCCATAAAAAAATATTACTTAGAAGTTGATATCAGTAGTAATAGAGTACCTATACATCTATTCCATCCCTCCTATAACAGTATTTAAAAGGGAAAGTCTGTAGATCATTGCAGCTCTTTCCCCACTTGGCACAATCAATTAGAGAATAGCTAATTCAATATAAGATCAGGCCAGAAAACCCTAATGGACGAATATTTACTTTTTCAATCAGACAAGACTATACATGCAAATGCATTAGAATATCAGCAAGTAGAAAGAATGAGCTCTCACTCTTCTGACATGGCACAGCACAACTCCGCCAGGAGAGATCTTCCACACCTAAATCCTTCAATAGCCTCCAAGTCCATCTGCTTTCTTTATGCTCTCTCCTAGGGGGCCAGGCAAACATGATGTGGTGCAGAGGTGAAGCCATAAGAGAAAGGAATGATCCTGATGGAGAGGATATCACAAGTAGTGAGGCAGGGGCACCTAGGTGGCTCAGATCGTGATCCCGGGGTCCTGGGATTCAGTCTTGCATCAGGCTCCCCACGAGCAGCCTGCTTCTCCCTCTGCCTGTGTCTCTGCCTCTCTTTCTCTGTGCCTCTCATGAATAAATAAATAAAATCTTAAAAAATAAAATAAAGGATTATTCTGCATGGGAAATGCAAGTAAATCTGGAATTCAAAAGAGATGTCAAGGCTAAAGATAGATTTGGGCGCAGCCGGGTGGCGCAGCGCTTTAGCGCCGCCTGCAGCCCAGGGCGTGATCCTGGAGACCCGGGATCGAGTCCCACGTCGGGCTCTCTGCATGGAGCCTGCTTCTCCCTCTGCCTGTGCCTCTGCCTCTCATTCTCTCTCTGTGTCTCTATGAATAAATGAATAAAATCTTTTAAAAAAAGATAGATTTGGAAATCATTTGTTTAGTCATTCACATACTATTTACTAAACCTCTCCTATTCCCTAGAACGATACATTTCTAAATGACAACAAAGCAAAGTCCCCATCTCATGCTTGCATTCTAGGGAATCCGGAAGACAACAATAAACAAATAGACAATATATAAATTCATCCTATGATGTCAGCCAAGTAGGGATAAGTACTATTTAAAAGTGGAGAGAGGAAGTTGGGGCAGAACAAGATAAGAGAGGAAAAGCTGAGATGGCCATAGAACTCCTTTCTAAGAACTGACATGTGAAAAGAGGACAGGATGAAACACAGGAAAATAAAGTTATCCAGAATGAGGTTGTTCAAGAAAAAAGGGGGACGGAGCAATCATTGCAGCCCCTGTACCCATCATCTTTGACCTGGATTGGGTATCATTCCCTCTTCCCTGGGTTGCCCCTCCTCAACTTCTCTCCTCCCGACCCATCATCCCACTGCAAAAATCAAAGTTGAAATTGATGTCTTTGCTGTTTGCTGATGGCTTCCCAGAGCCTGAACACAGTTCTAACACAGAATAGGTGCTCAATAACTATGAGGAAAGGAAGGAAAGATTAAGGGAAGGAAAAAAGGAAGCATGCAAGGGAAGAATTAAATAAAGGAAGTGGGGGCTGAAAGAAAGGGAGGAAAAAAGACTAAATATCTGGAAAATACAGAAAAGTAGGTAGGAGTTCAAACATTATACATAATTCTAACACCCCAATACAAACAACATTTTTATCCATTGCCATTAATTTAAGGGTTTTTTATGATATTATAATAATACTACAGGTACATAGTATCTTTTCAACTACAGTACATAGACATTTTTTCAACATTTTTCTCACTGAATAAATTGTATTTCTAATAACTGCCTAATTTTCCACTGAGAAGAAATGTCTTAGGCTACTCAACTCTACTGATACTTGCGGGGGTATTTTAATTTTTCGGAAGTGCATGGACCAATGAATATCTTTGTTCATGAACTTTTACCACTGTTTAAGATGAGAAAGAAATTTGCAAAAGTGATGTATTCTAATCAACGTGTAGCTGAGCCTTAACCTCTTCTGTAGGAGCATGTTATAAAATGCAGAACAGCAAGAAGCCAAAACTTTAGTTTCTTCTTTTAGAATTAATGAGTCCAGACTCTAAAAAACAAGAAGTCATGGGACCACCCTTTGAGCCTATTTCAGTTGTAGAGATGAGCAAAATAAGATCATTTTATTGCACAAGCCAGACTCAGCAGGACAAGAGCAGAAAACAATGTCATTTCTTCTCAGGAGCCATGTTTTAATTTTCCCTGGTGCTTCTTTCTAGCCTCCCCATCACTCCTAGATCATAAAACGTCTCCAGTCTCATTCAGTCCTTCAAATGACTCACCTTAGTAATTGAAAACCCTACCCAGGGTAACAACCAAAACACCAGTCCAATCGAATGAAAAAGTCTTAAATAGTAACTGGGCTTCCTTTATTCTAGTTCATTCTCACCACATCGACAGCAGTTTTGAAGCGTAGTGCAAGGCTGAGAGTTAATTTCCCCTGAAACAACACTTCATGATTTTATGAAATGGAATGTGCCTAATAGCATGTCTCTGATCAGAGGGAAACACTAAATTAGTCCTTCTGGAGAATGTTTGCCAGTTATATAAAGACAAAAGAATGACAAGTCATTATTCCTTTGTTTAATGAGTCAGCACAAGGCTGTTTAGCCTGAAAATAAGAAGATGAGGATATCATGGGCATGCTTTAGGACAGTAAAATCCTAAAAAATGAGTAAAAGTCATAAGCCAAACAGAAAGAGGAAAAAAAAAATCTCTCATGGAGAGTAAATAGCACCTACAAAATCATAGAGTAAAAAAAAAGAAAAAAGAAAAATAGCAGTAAAGCTGAGGAATTACAAGTAGCTCCATATGATAGGATCAGAGAGTAGGATTAAATTAGGATTATATTTTACATATAATAGTACAGGAAATATGATCCTAGAGCAGTTTGTGGGAATATGGCCATGAAGTATCCTTTATGCTACATTCAGAGTTATGTGGGCGGCACTTTCAGATTTTAATCAGGTCAGGCGATCATAATTAGACTCTATAAAGATTCCTTAGGTGGCAGGAGTGAGGATGACTTGGAAGAAGACAAGACTTAAAACAGGAACAAAATTTTTAAAAAATGGTATCTGTAAGATTAAGTAAAAACCTTCAAAAAAGGAATTAGGAGTGCCAAGTCTCACATAGGTAAAGTGCCTGTAGGATTTGACAACTAGGAAGCCCATGTTGACTCTATGCTCCAGAACCTACAAGAATTTCCTGATGATTATAGGATCAAGTTCAAGTTATTATGCATGATTTATAAGGCCCATCACAACCAAGTCCTCGTCAACCTTCTCAGATTCTTCTGAGGCCACCCCATGCTCTGTCTCCATGACCAGCTTATAATAATATGTAACCCTTACAGAATACTTACACTGTGCCAGGCACTGACTAAAATCCTTTAACCCATCAGATCTTGCCAACAACCCCATGAAGTACATAAAATCTTAATTTTCAGATACGGAAAATGAAACTAAACATTTTACTTGTAGCTCCAGAGCTCTAAGTGGGAGAGCCAGGAAGAGAGCCAGGATCTGTAGTCCAACTCCAGAGCCCATGCACTATTAATATTAAACTATAATATTCAGAGAATACAATCACCTCACATTGCCTAGCTCCCCCCATGTACCCTGCCTGCATTGTCCTTACCTACTTGCAGTCCCCTTCCCATCACTTTCCATCTAATAAATTCCTAAGTCCTTTTCCAAGAATGACCACCTCTCCCAGCTTTCCCTGACTCTTCTGGGCCACTTCTATCTAATGTGTACATTGTATATTTACCATTGGTATTACACATCTCACATTTTTAACTATTATTAATTTTTATTCATTGCAAAGGGAACACCTTTGCATTTCTCTTTGTATCTCAAGGGCCTAGTACAAAGTAATCTTCAATAAATGTTGCTAAGATGTTTGAGAGTTAAAGTTGCATACAGATAAATAGCAACTTCACTCCTAACATCAGTCAACAAGGTTTGGTTTGGTTTTGGGCTCTGATTACCTGACTAGCAGTAGTTAAACTGATAAAGGTTCGTTTTGCCCACAGGTCAGGAAGTCAGGAGGAATGCCATTCTTTGACAATGTCAAGACTTGGATTTCAGTAATGTTTTAGGACTTTCTCCCCTTGTCAGAAAATGGCTAAGAAACCTCTAATATCTCTGTATTCAGTGTAAGAGAAAGGGGGAAGGGGAAAAAACAGTTCCACCTCCTTTATCAGAAAAACAAGAATTTTCCCAGCAGACTTCTATTTCTGTATCATTGGCCACCCTGAGCAGCAAGGAAGGCAGGGAAAACCAAGCCTCTAAAATAGAAGTTTATAGCAAGAGGATAGGGATTTTTGAATGACTATCTGATCAGCCTAGGACACTATCTATGACATTGCTCTCATATGCATGGAAAATTTATTTTTAAAGCATCCACAGAAATATTAGAAAACAATGCAACAGGGGTGGGCCTGGGTGGTTTGGTGGTTTAGCGGTTTAGCGCCACCTTCAGCCCAGGGCCTGATCCTAGAGACCCAGGATGGAACCCCACGTCGGACTCCCTGCATGGACCCGCTTCTCCCTCTGCCTGTGTCTCTGCCTCTGTGTGTGTGTGTGTGTGTGTGTGTGTCATTAATAAATAAACAAAATCTTTAAAAAAAAGAAAGAAAAAATGCAACAAGTTAGGTTTTTTTCTAAAGATTTTCGTTTATTTATTTGAGAGAGAATGAGACAGATCACAGAGGCAAAGAGAGAAGTAGACTCCCCACTGAGTAGGGAGCCTGATGCAGGGCTTGATCCCAGGACCCTGGGATTATGACCCAAACTGATGGCAGACACTTAGCAACTGAGCCACCCAGGCACCCTGACTAGTTAGTTTTTTAAAGCCTGATTAGTGACATATCAAGACAATTTTTCCAAAGGATAGTTCGGGGGAAATATTTCATGCAAGTAATCTTTCTTTGCCTTGGGATGGGATTTGGGTAAATCCTATGATTTTTCTGCTCTTTTTTATATAATAACAGTCCTGAGGTCACTTTAAGTTACAAAGTATAGTTTCAATTCTCTAACTGGAATAAAGTCCAGGCAAAACATTCAACAAAAGTCAGCTTCTCCTTGATGTTCCCATCACCACACTACACCAAGTCTTATAGTCAAAGGCTGCCTGCTTTCCAGGAGTAGGTGGGGACAGTCTCTGTTCTCTCCCTGTTCCCCCAAAGAGCTGCAGTTCGACCCCACACAGGCCAAAGCTGTGGAGGCAGGAAAGGCAGGAGGATGGGTGGTTCCTTGGCTGGGTGGCTTTGAGCCCTGTAGGTCTGGCAGGTGAAGTCGGCTCACCACTTCTCCTGCGGAGGTCTCTGGAAAGTCCTATCCCTGAGGACCTCAGCCATGAGGCAAAAGCATTTCTACACTGAGCAATCACTCATGACCCTTTCTACAACCTTAAGGAATTCCACGTCACTCCCCACTTGTTGTTCTCGCCCCACCTCAAGCAACTCTATTGAAGAAGCCCAACCTGATGCTCTTGCACTTAGTTCAGATGTGTTCTATGGAAAATTCTCTCACGTCCCTTGCCCAGCAAGCTTAGGCAGTGCAGGCCAGTGCCAACACAGTCACCTCCCTCCTGCTGCCTCAGAGTGCTTGTGCCCCAGGCCTGAACTGGCCTCCACCCCAGTTCCAAGTTCTCTATGTGGTTCACCAGGCTTGGTGTAAAGGAGGTAAACCCCTCTAATCCTGTCCACTTGGCAACATCTCTCTCCAAATAACCTCTACCGAACTTCTCTCTGTACTCAGGCTAAGGGGGGGAGGGGTTTCCCTCACAATTTATGCTCTGAGCCTCTTTGTAATTACGTATATGAAAGAGGGTCTGTCTGCAAACAATTTGGTATACAATATCACTGTTAAAATTAAGATAGAAGCACTTTATTTTAGCACTTTGTTACCTTAGATACACATTAGCCATCAGAATAATTCAAATTGTGTTCTCATAAAGCCCAAGAGAAGAAAAATATGAATAACATGTGAATCAACAAATATATATATGTGGGATGTATATATATATATATATATATATATATATATATATATATATATATAATTATGCATTCATTAATTCACAGTTAAGATACCACAGTATACCAGAATTACAGCAGTTAAACAAAACAACACCTAGCTCCCATGAGGCTCATATTTTCATAATGGGGAGGCAGAAAATAAGTAGAGAGACAAATAATATGCAAAGCAGAAATAAGTCCTCTGATGAAACATGGTGGTCAAGGAATGGAGCATGACATGGGCTGGAGTGCTATTTATCTTAATGTCATCTGAGAATGGAACCAAATACGCAAAGTGAGAAAACACCCAGAAGGAAGCCCTAGTATGATGCTGGCGATCGAGGAAACACATCCCTTACCCAAAGGTGAACTGTAAGGATAAGATTTCTTCTCCATAAAAAACAAAATTTGCTAGTCTAGTTCATTCTCTTTAACTCACCTCACCTTATTACCATAATTCTGCTTAAAGTATTTAAAATTTTAAAAGTACTCATCAGAATCCTATGTACTCTATCTACTACAAATTTCTAAATTGAATATCTCAACCACATTAATAAAAGGGAAGACAAGAACCATATGATCAAGAACAGACACAGAAATCAATGGAAAAGAATAGAAAACCTAGAAAGCAGACCCACAGCTGTATGGTCAACTAATCCTCAACAAAACAGCAAAGAATATCCAATGGAAATAAGATAGTCTCTTCAACAAATGGTGTTGGGATAACTGAACAGCCACATGCAGAAAAATGAAACTGGACCACTTTCCTTTACCATACCTAAATTCAAAATGGATCTAAAAGAGACAGGAAACCATCAGAATCCTAGAGGAGAACACAGGCAGCAACCTCTCTGACCTGAGCCATAGCAACTTTTTACTAGACCCATTGCCAGAGGAAAGGGAAACAAAAGCAACAATGAACCATTGGGACTTCATCAAGATAAAAAGCTTCTACACAGTGAAGAAAGCTATCAACAAAACTAAACAGCCTACAGAGTGGGAGAAAATATTTGCAAATGATGTATTTGATAAAGGGTTAGCATCCAAAATCTATAAAGAACTTATCAAACTCAATACCCGCCAAAAACAACAACAACAACAACAACAACAACAACAACTAATCCAGTTAAGAAATGGGGAGAAGACATAATTAGACATTTTTCCCAGTTAAACTTCCAGATGGCTAACAGACACATGGAAACAAGCTCAACATCACTCATCATCAGGGAAATACAAATCAAAACCATGATGAGATACCACCTCACACCTGTCAAAGTTGGTGGGATGTGGAGAAAGGGGATCCCTCTACACATTCTGCAGGTGGGAATGCAGACTAGTGAAGCCACTCTGGAGCACAGTATGGAGGTTCCTCAAAATGTTAACAATAGAAGTTCCCTGTGATCCAGCAACTGCACTACTAGGTATTTATCCAAAGGATCCAAAAATACAGATTCAAAGAAGCTCCAATGTTTATAGCAGCATTATCAAAGATAGCCAAACCATGGAGAAAACCCAAATGTCCATTGACTGATGAAAGGATCAAGAAGATGTGGTGTGTACACATGCAATGCAATATCACTTAGCCATCAAAAAGAATGAAGTCTTGCCATTTGCAATGACATGGTTAGAGCTAGACTATATTATGCCAAATGAAATGAGTCAGGTGGAGAAAGACAAATACCATATGATTTCACTCATATGCAGAATCAGAAAAAAACGGGTGAACATATGGGAAGGGGGAAAAAAGGAGAGGGAAGCAAACCATAAGACACTCTTAACAAGAGAGAATAAACAAGGTTGATGGAAGGGAGGTGGGTGGGGGATGGGCTAGACAGTGATGGGCACTTGTTATGATGAGCACTGGGTGTTATCTGTAAGTGATGAATCACTAGATTCTACTCCCAAAAACAATATTACACTATATGTTAACTAATTAGAATTTAAGTAAAAATTTGAAGAAAATGAAGTCAATTAAACTACCTATTTAATTGAGGTATTCTTCCAACCGATGAATATCTTGTTTAATATTGGTTTAAAATTCATTCAATAAGGGACACTTCGGTGGCTCAGCGGTTGGGCGCCTGCCTTCAGCTCAGGTTGTGATCCCAGGATCCAGGATCAAGTCCCACGTCGGGCTCCCTGCATGGAGCCTGCTTCTCCCTCTCCCTATGTCTCTGCCTCTCTCTCTCTCTCTGTGCCTCCCACTAATAAATAATTTTTTAAAAAAATTCATTCAATGAGTACTATTGCCTTAAGGGGAAACCCTCCATTTTTTTAATAAATTAATTTTTATTGGTGTTCAATTTACCAACATACAGAATAACACCCAGTGCTCATCCCGTCAAGTGTCCCCCTCAGTGCCCGTCACCCATTCACCTCCACCCCCCGCCCTCCTCCCCTTCCACCACCCCTAGTTCGTTTCCCAGAGTTAGGAGTCTTTATGTTCTGTCTCCCTTCCTGATATTTCCCAACATTTCTTCTCCCTTCCCTTCTATTCCCTTTCACTATTATTTATATTCCCCAAATGAATGAGAACATACACTGTTTGTCCTTCTCCGATTGACTTACTTCACTCAGCATAATACCCTCCAGTTCCATCCACGTTGAAGCAAATGGTGGGTATTTGTCGTTTCTAATGGCTGAGGAATATTCCATTGTATACATAGACCACATCTTTATCCATTCATCTTTCGATGGACACCGAGGCTCCTTCCACAATTTGGCTATTGTGGACATTGCTGCTAGAAACATCGGGAAACCCTCCATTTTTGTTTATATCTCTACAAGCCGCTGTTGTGTGCACCAGGTTAGTGTGTACTATCATGAGCATGTATGTTTGGGCACGTAGAAGGCAACTGTCACTGTTCTTTTAACACACTATGAGTCTTTATGCATCTGAATTATAATAAACTATTATTACTAATTGAAGTGGGATTTTCAACTGTCTGTGCCTGGAGACATTCTGCACAAATTAAACGAGGACACTTCCCCATTCCCGCTCATCTGCACATCCTAAAAGGCCCTGTGCAATTATGGCAGGATATGCACAGCAATGGGGGGAGAGAGGTGGCAGGGAGCACCCAGACCCACAACATCCAGGCAGAACCGGATGCTAGATGGTATCATTAGTAACACTTTTATCTCAGCTAGGAGAAAAAGCCACATGTCTCCATGCTTATCTCTAGAGCCTTCTTCCCTTTGGCCTTGTTCTCTTCCTTACTCCTGAGTTACTGACCTTGCCATGTCTGATAAGCCCCCTGCATCACTTCCATCAGAGTCTCTCAGACCTTGAAAGAACATGGTAAGTATTTCTTCTCTGTCAGGCTTGTTGGTGTCCCACTGGCTTTCTCTTTATGCTTACAGCATCCTCACACTTCCTTCTCTACCTCCTCGTGCCCTCCCACGACCCGACTTCTCGGGCCAGTACCATTCCCATCTCCTCTTCCCTCTCGTAGGCTCTTCTAGAAACAACTGCTCACATACAATTCTGTTTTGACGATTTTGAGAGCAGTACCTTGATTGCATGTGAAATGAAGTGGTGACCCGCTGTAATAGAAACATGAAAGAGGAGTGCAGGTGACTGTCAGGGTCTTGGGGAAAGCAAGGGTGGCCACAGAAAACAGGGGCAAAATCAAGAAAAAATGATGAGCCAAAGATGCAAATTCCTGTACCAATGGCTTCCCATGTCACTCAGAGGAAAAGTCAGGGTCCTTAGCATATAAGGCGTCAGTGGTCAAATGCCCTGTGTCCCAGGGCTTATATCCTCCTCAATCATTGGCTCCCTGGTCCCTGCCTCACCTCCCTCTAGCTCATTCTACCACAGCTACACTTGGCACCCTTCAGTCCTGAACATCAAAACACATTCCCCTGCCTCAGGGTCTTTGCACTTGCTGTTCCCCGTTTGGCATGATCTTAATCCAGATGGCATTTTTTACTCCCTCACATCCATTATGTCTGCATACATGTCAAATGTCATCTTTCTCAGGAGGCCTTCCCAACCACCCTGTAAAACAGCAACATTCCCAATGTGCCCCCCCTTTAAATTACCTAATCCCTCTCTAATAGAACCTGTGACCATCTGATACATACTTGGTTACTTATTTGTACAATATCTAGCTCTACTCCATGAGAGCAAAGCCACTGTCTGTTGAGTTCACTGCTCTCTTCCCAGCATGGGATGGGGTCTGGCATGCCACAGGTACTCAAGAAATACTGTTGAATGCATGAAAGGATGCATGCTCACTCTGCTGGCATCCTGGACTCCATGCTGATACCTGAGGTCCATATCCCTCCTACCTTGTTCCAATCTTGGTTTCCAGCCTCTAACCCCAGGGCTCCAGCACTGCCAGGCTCACTGCAGCCACAGCTGTGCTGTGGCTCTGACTCTGCCCTCTAGATGTTGGTTGTTCCCTGGCTTCAGCCCCCTGGCAGGTGGCTCTCCGCTTTGCTCCGTGGAGCCTGTGACCTGGTGTCCTATACTCAGTCTGCAGGTGCCAACTGACCCCACCAGCAGGTCACTTAGCAGGACAGATCCTGCCACTTTGGCCTCCTTCCCAGGACAAGCAACCACCAGGAGATTGGGAGAACAAGGTCACAGTCACATTGTACTTCCTTAATGAAGATTCTTAAATCTTGGTGAGAACCCACACCTGAAATATTCAGAAAAACCTGTGTCTGGTGTTTAAGATTAAGAACCTACACTCTGGCGGTGCCTGGGTGGCTCGGTCAGTTAAGCATCTACCTTTGGCTCAGGTCATGATCCAGGGGTCCTGGGACTGAGCCCCATGATGGGCTCCCTGCTTAGTGGGGGGTCTGCTTCTCCCTCCCCCTCTGCCCCTCCCCCATTCATGCATGCACACACTCTCTCTCTCAAATAAATAAAATCTTTAAAAAAAAAAGAACCTACATTCTGATGAGTCTTTTTGAGAGATGTTCCTAAGAATACACCTCTGCACAAGAGACTTCAGTTTTGTTGTACCACACATCACTAGAATTGCATCATGACTGCTGTGCCCTCCCCAAATCCTCCCTCAGAGGAGGCCTCAAGAGTCCCTTCCCACCTCCAGACACGTCATTCTCTTGCCCCTGTGCCATGTCCTGCCTAAGGTCGTAAGTCCCAAAGCTCTTGAGCATGTTGACACCCCCCTACAGTGGGTGTATCACTAAATCACGCTCTTTGCTCCCTGGTACTAGAACATTTACCATAACTGCCTCAGTGTGACCCCTCCACCCCTGGTTCGCATCCCCCTACAAACCCCATCTCAGCACCACATCTCTCCATCTTGTGCTGAAAACTACCCAAACCTTGGAAATAGTATCCTAAGTTAAATGAGCCAAGCGCTCAAGACCACACATTATGGGCTTCCATTTGTATGAAATGTCCAGAGTAGGTAAATCCAAGGAGACAGAAAGTAGACTGCTGTTTGCTGAGGCTAGGGAGAAGGGACAGTGAGGAGTAACTGCTACTGGGCTTCTTTGGGGGATGATGAAAATATTCTGGAATAGTGACATATCCGGGTGAACATCCTTAAAAGCCATTTAACTGGATCCTTTAAAATGGTGAACAGCATGGTGTGCGAATTACATCTTAAAAAGAAAAATGATAATAACATTGCAGTTGGTGTGAATATGTCACCATACAACCATGTGTTGATTCCCTCTGGGCACAAAGATTTTTAATGTGGCTACCTTGACTTTTCTGGGGAGTCCAGTGGTCTATTTCACTATCTTCTTAAGGTGTTCTCAGCCATTCTCCAGAATGGTCACAACTAATGGCTTTGTCCCAAATACATACACAAATAAGACAAAATGCAAACTCCTTATCAGAACATCCAAGTCCTACTTTTCGTCGTGATCTCTCCCTGACCTCCATTTATTTCCCCACCTCCCACCTCCCCTTGCATGCCATGCTCCAGTCTTCTCAAATTAACCCCCGGATCCCAGTCATGTTGCCTTTGCATGTTATCTCCTTCCTCCCTCAGTGTCCACTCTGCCTTCAGATTCAACCTTCTTCAGGAAGCCTGATGCTTCCCAAGACACCATGGCTGTGAGCCTGGTTTCTACCTCCTTGATCGTCCCATCTTCCTCTCCTTCCCAAGCTTGCTGACAGTGGGGCACCCCACTGAGGAACTGAGCTCCACTTTCAAAGCCTTATGAGAGTAACCTCTTTAAAGGAAAATGAGATCTCTGGGTGGCTCAGCAGTTTAGCGCCTGCCTTTGGCCCAGGGCATGATCCCGGAGTTGGGAGATCAAGTCCCCCCGTCAGGCTCCTGGCATGGAGCCTGCTTCTCCCTCCTCCTGTGTCTCTGCCTCTCTCTCTCTCTATGTCTATCATAAATAAATAAATAAATAAATAAATAAATAAATAAATAAATAAATAAGTCTTAAAGGTTTATTTAAAAAAAAAAAAAAAAAAAGGAAAACGAGATCTTCAACCAGAAATGCAGGTGGCTCATGGCAAAATTTATCCAACAGGCCACATTTAATAACCAGTAAGTCAGACAAATCACAAAACTTCCCTTCTCTTTGTGCTAATATAGACACAATTGCTTAACTTTTTATTTTTAGTTACACTGAACGTGCTTTGGGAAATGATGTCATGTTTCTGAATTAACATTCCTGCCTTTTCTGCTTCCAAGGAGAGTACTATGAATTCCCTAAAGTGCTGTAAAAATTATGAGAAAATAGGCTTGCACGGACTTTACATGACGCTTTTGAATTTACTGTTAATTTTAATAAGCACTAATTTGTTTGGTTGCCAAAAATCCTAGATTATTCAAATACAGCTTTGCCAAAGCAAAATTAACCAGTGGGGGCTTTAAATGTAGCCATGCTTACATATATCAATTGACTAATCCAACGGGACTTCGCATTAGAAAGGAAAAAAATGACTCAGCCCTCTGGATATTATAAAGGTGAGACATCATGAGCTGTATTAGTCATTTCAAGGAAGGCTAAACCACATGTGAATTCCTCTGAATTCTGAATTGCTCTTCCATTTATGGTGACCTTTGATTAAACCTCCTCTCTTGGAATATTTTATAGAAACATGGAGATAACAAGCTGGCTGGAACAGTGTGTACATCAAAATAAATCTGCTGCTTGCTAACAAATAGAAAGTTTGAGTAGAGTCTCAGGTGTAGATACAATAGTAGGAAACTCAGATATAAACCTATCTCATCATAACACTGAATAAGTAGAAATAACACTGAACATAAAAAAGGAAATAGTAGAAACATACCAATATCATAGTATATTTCTACCTATTTTCTGCTTCTCCTGGCTACTGTTATTCTTCCCATCAGTTCATCTTCCTTCTATCTGTCCTTTATTTTCCTTTATTTTCACCTTCTGCCCTTCTCTATCCTCTGCCCCTCATGTGATAGTGAACTGAGGGTGTGGACCCCCCCAATTCTCACACCTAGCAAAGATGCTAGTGATAGTAACAATCCTACTGCCTGTAAGAAACCTGGAGAATGGAACAACATGCAAACATAATCAACATAATTTTCGTATAAAAGGAAAAGTGCTAAAATAAAGAAAACCTACCTAAGCCATTAGTCGCTATGAATGCCAAGGCATGTCTTCCATTAACAGTTTTCCTGGACCCACACCATGGCTTCACAAGCCAATGAGGAAAGAGACTGCACTCCTAGTTGATTTTATATGTGGAATGAAAGCTGCTTTTTCTTTTCTTCCCCCATTACCTTTACCCCCAATCATACTGCATTGCTCAGCTTTCAGGCAGATCTATCTACGGCCTTGGTGGTGGTTCTCCTGCCCAACTAGGGCACACATTAGCTCCTCTTCACCCTTCCTGTGTGTGAACAGTTTCCCTCCAAAGTGGCCCTGGCATTCCCTTCTCTTTCGTCTTTATGTGTTTGTGTGTGTTTAGAGAGAGAATTTGTCTTTCTATCTCTTTGGACCTTCCTTAGGAAGGACAGTGCAGACCAGGTTAACTATTCTCAGTGGCTATGGTATGGTCCTTTGATCGTTGCATGCTTCTTCACACAGGAAGGCAATGAAAGGGTATTCTCCACAGCCAATACCATTCTCCCAAGTATATTTGTATTTTAACAGGAGATTTTCATTTCTGCTTCTGTGTGGGGCTTGGGTTCATATTTTGGGGAGTTTAGTCCTCTGACTCCCTCTGAAATCATATCACAAAGACAATTACTTCTTTTAAGCAGCAATGGAGATGGCAAGAAACTCAAAACAATGCCTAATAATAATTCCTGCCATTAATAATTTATGAGGCACCAAATGCTTTGTATTTAATCTTCATGAAAACCCTATGAGGCATTTTTATTCCTATGGATGATGTAAGATTCAGAAAGGCCAAAACTGCCCAGGATTACACACAGGGTCAAGATCTAACCCCACTCTCAGCAAACTCAAAACCTGAGTCTTTAATCACTGCCCACATCCCCATATGGGGTTGTTATTGATGGAACTAGAGATGTTTATCCTGGAGGAAAAAAAAATGACTCCTCTTATACTATACAAATACGGGAATGGTTTTCATGTATAAATACTTCTGTGGCTCCAGAGAGAGACAAATTTGGGGCTCACTCCAACAAAATATGTCACAACAACTAGACCAATTCTCATTTTTATACACTGACCACCAACTACATGTCGAATCCTTTACAACCACTATAACAATTAGTTCTCCAATGAACCTATGAAGACATTCTCACTCACACTTAAAAGTCAGGACCCGGGACCCAGAAAACATAAATAATCTATCTGAGGTTTCCTCAGAAATGGCAAGTGTCAACATTGGAACTTAGATCTCTGCTCAATTCCCCTTATTCTGTGATGCTCTCCAGAATTGAGTAGGGGGGAAACATTTTGCTTAAGATTCTAAAACCCATGCATGTCAGCATGCCTCAGGGATGAGAGTGAACAGTGTCCTAGGTTTTCTCTCTCTTTTTCTTTTTTAAAGACTTATTTATTTACTATTTTAGACAAAGAGAAAAAGAAAAAGTGAGAGAGCAGGTGGGAAGGGGCAGAGGGAGAGTTAAGAATTTCAAGAAGACTCCTCAATGAGTGCAGAGCCCAACTCAGGGCTCAATCCCACAACCCTGAGAGCGTGACCTGAGTCGAAATCAAAAGTCAGAGGCTTAACCAATTGAGTCATCCAGGCACCTGCTAGGTTCTCTTCTAAGGGCTAGATCACAGTCTTGTATTTCAAACATAGCAATTTTATAGGCTGGCCGGATGTAGGCGCATGCAAGCTCTCTGACACACACACTGCAGAACACTTCTAAATGTATGTGATAAATATACAAGCATGAATTATGGAATAGAGATATAAGTATTCAGTCAAAAAGGGGGAGATTTTACAATCAACCACTTCTATTCAGTTAGAATAGAAATGGAAATCTTATTTATTTGGTCATACTTTGTTTTGAATATTTCTTGCTTAGATTCACTAATGATTTTGAAAAATAAAAAACATCTTCTTATGCATCCCATTTCTAAATATCTGGACTTGAAGTGAACAGTTCAAAGAGTGAACATTATTTTATCTCTGTGCGGAGCCAATGCCATAATAACTTGGAAATATGAATCATGTAAACCACATCCACAAAATTACATATGTGTGGATTTGTGAAAAATAACACTGTATTTTTTTATTCGCTTTAGTAAAAGAGGAGCATACCACAGTCTTCTTCACACAGAAGGGCTTCTAAATGGCTGCATACACATGCTATCTTGGGGAACAATTATAGTAGTTGGCAGGCAACCTCTACTGGAGGGGACACAAAGAAAATGCAGTTAGAAATAGGTCAGGGGAGTTGCTTAAGGAAAACTGAGAATGGATCCATTAAAAAACAAAATAACTAGACTTTAAATGAGTACTACAATTAAATAGAAGCTTAATCTGCTAAAATCCTACATTTTGTTCATTTCTCAAACCATTTCAAATTTTCTCTTCATAGGATTTCATTGGATAAATTAAAGAGTTATAAATTGAAAAAGAAGATTTCTATTTGCTCTCTGCTTATGAAAATTAATATTTCTTAAGTACCAAGGACAAAATTTTTAAATAAGGAAAGCATAACTAATATTCAAATGTATACTTTTTTCAGAATTCACCCAAATCTAAATCTAAATTCACCTAAAACAAATCATATGATTGCTTACTATTTCTATCCTCTTTATAAATAACTGACTTATAAATAGTATAAATATAATAGCTAAGCAACTGACATTTAAAACTTATCAATTAGAGAAGTACTTAGGGCAATTGAATATAGTTCAGAAAACATACTTTTAATTTCACTGGTAATTAAAATTTTATGTGTGTTTGTCATTTAAGCCTTTGGTCACTTTCCTGTTTTCTACATATTTTCCATTTTTGATTAAATAATCTGCAGATATTGTGAATATAAGATAAATATTCCCAAAAGGAAATACTGGTTTTTCTCTGCAAAGCCTCTACCTATACTTCCAATCAGCCACCATGTCTAAGTGCTCCACCATGCTGACTATCTCTTGAATCCATTCCTTCTGCATGCTCATAGTGGTTCAGGCTTTACTCTCTCTTGCTTAGACCATGAGATCAGGGCCCTAACTATTCTCACTGCACCAAATCCTTTCTGCTTCAGTCAATCCTTCATATTGCCACTGAGTTATTCTCGAATGCAGGGGGGACTAAGCCTCTGCCCAACATAACAATATTCAGTACTTTAAGGTACCCATGTGATAAAGTTCAAATGCTTTAAAGACAGGCTCACTTTCCCAACCTTGTTTCCTCCCCTCCTTCCTGAATATTCCCCCAAAGTACTGCAGGTAGGCCCATGTTTTTGCACTTTTTTTTTTTTTTTGCACATTTCTCGCACATTTCGTTGCCTCCTGAAGCATCTACCTCCTCCCTACATATTAAATTCATTACCCATCCTTGGTGGCCCAGCTCAAATGCCACTTCAGTTGAGAATTACCCATCCTTGGTGGCCCAGCTCAAATGCCACTTCAGTTGAGAAACCTTCCTTCTCTGCCCAATATGGTTTCAGGAGAAATGGGAATGGGTCCATGACAAATAAGCCTTATGTGACCTTTCTTATTCTCTCCATCTATCCCAGGTCTTCCCACACTACATAAACCAGGTATTTACATGGCTGTGTATCCCTCTGGAGACTGGGAACCTTTTAAGAATAGGAAACAGGTCTCAATATCCCTCTTCCACACCCCCAGGGCCTGGCACACAACCTCATCAGTGCTTATGGAGTGAACAAGGACTGTGATGGGAAAGCAGGATACTTATAAGATCTCTTTCTCTGAAGAGTTGGTGAAAAGCTAGAACCTCAGACTTGCATCATATATCCAGGAAGCACTGATCTTATATTTAAGTTCTGAAGTGCATGAATGGGAAGTTGGAAACACTCCTTCAAATTTCAGGTGATAAATCTATAAAACACCTCAGAGATGAGAAGAACCTGATAAATGACACTACTGAGATCCTACTAATCAATCAGCACCCAGCTGGAAGAGTAGAAGGCTGCCTCCAGCTAGGCCAATGAGAAGAAACCTCTATCTCCTTGAACAACTTCAACACTTAACTTTCACTTATGAATGATTGAAGAAGGCATGAATTTTCTTTATTCATGACTACTGAAACCTCTCTTGCTTACAATCTCTCATATGTCATTCTATGTCCCACAACATTCAGTGCTGAAAATGGGAATGCTGTGATCTTCACATACTTGGCTTCTGTTGGCCATTCCTTAATAAGCACTTTGCATCCTCCGTACAAAGTAAGAATTAGAAGAAAAGTGGGTCCTTATCATTTTTTTCTTTTCTTTAATAATTGCCTTAGTGGACAGATATTAGTAAACTGTCATTAGATAGAACTGTGAGCTGGTCTAATCTTTCATCACAAACTCCAAAATTTTTCACAGCTTGAGAAGAGGTGAACTTCACAACACCTAATTTTTGGAAAAGCAATGGTTAAAAAAAAAAAAAAGCAACAGAGCCAAAGGGAAATTGGGATTCACCCTGTAAAATATCAGAGGATGAAGAAGTGATTGGCATTTGTGCAGAACCTAAAGAATTTTTATGGTCAATGTTGTTAGCATTTGCTGACCACTTACTGTTCTAAGGCCTTCCTTCGGGAGCTAAAAGACTCCTACACATCAGCTGGTTCCTCTGCTCACCTTGTACATTTTTTTAAGTTATCTCTATATCCTATGTGGGGGTCAAACTCATGACCCCAAGATTGAGGGTCACATGTTCTCCCAATTAAGCCAGCCAGGAGTCTCTATACACTTCTTTTTTGTCTTAATATATAGGCAATACCCAACTTTTCACTTATCTGTGAAAGTACCATTCATTTGTGTAGGATGCTGGTTTGAGATGTGCTGATACAGCTGCTGGGGAGACTCTTTGGAGCAGAGGACCCCTGATAGGCAGCTTAAGTATGCTCTTCCTCACTATGTACTTGCAACTTAATTTGTTCCTTAAACTTAAAATTCCTTCAGCTTAAAGATTCCTTTTAATTGTGAGAATAATGAATTTTAAAGCTAACATTTTGTAATACATGACTACCCATAAGAAAGATATTAACTTAAAAAACATTAGTTATTCCATTTTAAAGACCTTAAGGTAGAAATGAAGTGCTACCAACTAGGTGTGGCTTTGACAGTCAACTGACGAGATGGAGGAGATTCAGAAAACAACTTGATTCATGGAGAATCCATTTTACCAATGAAAGACATTGGCTAAAGATCCTTAATTTAACCCTGAGAACAGTCTTCACTAAATAAGTTTAAGTAAATTGGTAATATCCATGGTCCTTACTTCCAAAACACAAACTGATAATTACCTGTTCCAGAATAGAAAATAAGTTCTTACTGGGACTGGACCTATGGACCCAAAGAATATGATGATAAGGTACCATTAAGTAGCAAAATGTAGACATGTTTGCCTTTTTTCAGTGACTGGTCAGTGGGCAGAGAGAAACAATCAGTTGCCACTGCACTTAACACAATGTCTGCAAAGCACATGTTGTCCTTGTAAACTTGTCCTCTCTTTCTGTAACTCAGCTGAAGTTTTGAGCTAAGACTTCCCTAATTAAAAAAGGAAAAAAGACAGTAAATATGTACAAGGGCTCTGTAGTGCATCATTCTCTTTAAAGAACATGTTTGCTACCATTCTTCACTATACAGATTAAAAGAAAGAATAAATTACAATGTCTGAAGTCTGTTCCTTGGACTCTGCATTTAGCCAGGATTTTCTTGCAACATGAGAAGGGGCAGTTCCTTTCTCTTGTTTTTTTATTCTTTTGGGGAGGAGAGACCAGGTTAATTTATGTCAAAACGTCAAATTATTTGACTGTACCTACCTATGCTAGAGGTCACAATAATATACAACCACTTTTATAAAGCTTTTCTGTTTTTTTATTTTCAAAGATTTTTCAAGGGATTTTTTTTTCTATACATTCTATGGCAGATTTTATACAGAACCTATTTACTTGGTCTAGGAGATGCTGTAGGCTTCAAACTGTGTTTAGCTTTAAAAAGAATTAGTGTTTTGATTCTGCACTATTTTTCTTATGGCTGTGGCTTTCAATCATACAAATTAGAAGTTAGAATAATTTATATTAAGGATTCATATATAAAACATTTTTCCTACTGCTGAATTTTAAAAAATATATCATGTCAATTTGACTCTAAGTTATCATTTCTACTTGAAATTTTTTTCCTCTTGGAGGGTCAGTAAATGATATCACTTAAAACCTGTGGAAGCAGCTGAGATGTCCTTTAACAGATAAATGGATAAAAAAAGATGTGATACACATACATGCACAAACACACACATATATACACACAACAGAATATTACTCAGCCATCAGAAAGGATGAATACGTACCATTTACTTCGATGTGGATGGAACTGGAGGTTATTATGCTGAGTGAAATAAGTCAATTGGAGAAGGATAATCATCATAAGGTTTCACTCACATGTGGAATAATAAGAAATAGTGAAAGGGACCATAAGGGAAGGGGGACTGAGTGGGGGAAAATTAGAGAGGAAGACAAACCATGAGAGACTTCTACCTGGGAAACAAACAAAGGGGTGCAGAAGGGGAGGAGGGTGAGAGGATGGGGTAACTGGGTGACAGGCATTAAGGAGTCTCGTGATGGATGAGCATTGGGTATTATAGGCAACTAATGAATCATTGAAAACTACATCTGAAACTAATGATGTACTATATGTTGACAAATTGTATTTAAATAAAAAAATAAAACCCTAATGTTTTATACTGGGTAATAAATTAACTTTATATTTTTCTCAAGAAAAACCTATCAGCTGATTTTTCAGTGAAGAGGACCATCCTAAGTAGTGTTTAATGGGTAATGATTCCAGTACCTATAAATGTTAAATAACAAATATATTTCTATGGCTGTTACTGCTTCCCCTTCTCCTTTCCAATAGCTTTAGGTGATTGCAGAACTCCTTCCTTCAACACACATCTGTTGAGAGTGGAAAAGCCTTTGGGGTCCTTCAGAATGCCACCGCACAGCTGCACCCCCCAGCACAAAATAGAGTGGGTAGGATTTGCTTTACCATGTTGAAACAAAGAGAAAGGTATGAACAAATTGGGCATAATTTCAGTCAGTATTTAATCTGCATAACGAGTATATAGGTACAATGACATAATAGTTTCTTCTACGTATGCCTAAAATTTTTCATGATATTTTTAAGGGGGGTAAAGGGGTATGAAAACCAGGTATAGGATTTCTGCCAATCGTGAGTAAAGAGGGTGAAAGCCCAGGATTCTTTCCACATATACTAAATATCACTCTGCCCCTCAGGTCCACTCTCTACCTTGCTCACCTCAACCGACATGTCTGGACTGCATCAGGAGGGCCTCAGGAGGCTTTTGCTGCCGGTTCAGTTGACCAACAGCAGCCTCAACAGAGGGGGAAGTGAGAGATGAGAGTGATGTCAAAGAATTCATTCCCCCAACACCCGTCACATAGCCTCACCATGGTCTGTGTCTTTCAACAAAAGGTCACTGCCCTTCTCAAGAGGTGTTGCCCCAAGTTATGATTTGTCCTTAAAGATTTAGGCAACTGTTTCTACCTTAGTCCCTCAGGTCTTGGGAGGTAACTGCCTCAATTGCCAGCTTCGTTGGCAACTGATTCTTTTTCATTTTCCATATACCTTTGGCTTATCCTAAATTGACTGTGGGGACCCCATCTATAGCCCGCTCACCACAGCATGATTGCCTGTTCTACCCATGAAGGAGAAACTGAATCAGACTTAACTATTTTGAGAAACAGCAGCGTGCCTGATGGGCAAATACAGCAAAGCATTCATCAGTATGTCTTTTTCTCCTTCCCTCACCAAATTCCTTCCCCTGGTCATTGAAGATGGATTTCTTAATGCTCTGAAACTGACAGCAATGGTGAGTCACCTGTTGCAGACCAAACTCTAGCCTGTGTATATTACACAGAAGGGCTTAAAATCACACATGCAGGCTGTTTTCCCTCCCCCAGGAACCAGGAAAATGGGAATTGCTACAGAGCCCATGGTAGGAAACTACAGGGAAACCAAGTTGGCCTTTTCATTAGTACTCGGTGAGGATCACCAACTGTCCCAAATCATCTTGCTGCCTTTTGATGATTCCTTCCCTAAATATACTATATGGTGTTCACCAAGATTATCCCCAGCCCCTGCCTTTGCATCTTGTGTTTCCTATTGGTTGACCAGACACTGGATAAGGCCCTTCCTGAGCAGATCTTGACACACTTGGAGACGTTGAGGGGATGATAGAAAGGATGGTAGAAAGGAAAATCCCTGCAACCAGGCAAGAAAGGTAAGACAGACCAGTTTACAACTGCTCGTTAGCTGGGATGGCAGTAGGCAGCACTACCCCTGTAACACTTGCTGGTGGAAGCCATCGCACATGGCTAGGCTTTGTGCTAGTTTCTGGATAATGGAGTATTGAAATGAAAACACCAGGCCCAAAATGGAGTCACTTATGTTAAGGGCATCACATTGGCAAATCAAGACTTAATACCTAACCCAAGTACAGTTTCACCCTCTGCCAGAATGTAACCTTTAACCAGTCAACAAGGAATTTCCTGGCCAGCACTAGGAAATATATTGATAGACCCCTTCTGTTCCCCTTAGGAGGGTGACCTTGCCTCAAACAATGGGTTCTTTGCTAATAATTTCCTTTATCCACTCCCTCTCTACCTTTAAAAATTTTTCCTTTCCTGCAGCCTGATGGACTTCTTTTCTATTTGCTAGATGGGAGGCTGCCTGGTTCATGAATCGTTCAACAAAGTCAATTTGATTTTTTAAATTATTCAGTTGAATTTTTGCTGCTTAACAGAAGTAACTGTAACAAGTGATACCTTTTCTTGGGCATTCTGGGTCAGCTACTATGTTTTAACTTCACGATCTCTAACCAAACATTATTGTAGGCATTATGATCCCTCTATTAAGAAAAAGGAACATATTCAAGACCACATAACTAGTAAATAGCAAAGCCAAGTTTCAAACCAAGTATATCTGGCTCAAATGTTGATACTCTTTCCATTACACAATTTGTTTTCTCTGAAAGGAGGTGGAAGGATATTTGTTCTGAGTTTGTTTTGTTTGGATGCAGAGGTATCTAAGGAGAAGAGAGAGGGAGGAGATGTAGAGGGGGCAGGACAGGACCCATTCTCCCCTTTCTGCCTGGTATATAAGGGACTGGTTTTGAGCCTATGAGGACAGAAACTCAGGCACAATGTTTATGAAACATGGGACAAGACTTAGTCCATGCAGTGCTGCTTCCCTCCTAGAAAACAAATTTGTCACAGGCTTGAGGAGAAGCCATTCATCTCCCTTTACTGCCCTATTCCCAGGTTTCAGAATGGTTTTGGGCTCAGGGTGTCCACTGGGTATGGGGGACTTACAGAAACAACAGCTTTCAGAGGCCTTGACAAGTCTCCTTGACTGAGAGGCTCAAGAGGAAAGAGCATGAGCAAATTTATTCCTGAGCCCATATAAGACATCACCACCTTGAGGATACCCAGAAATAGCTGGGGAAGAATTTAAGCAGACTAGTGGAGCATGGGGGTTAAAGTCTTGTCAAACGGGTGAAGGCTTGAGGCCATGGAGATATGGATGTAAATATTAAGTGACTTTATTTAGACTCATGAACTACAGAAACTAAGGAGTGTGGAATAATTACTAACCCACTTGTTCTTTCTTTGGACCCCTACCACCCTGGCTCTGGTTCTGCATCACTGCCATTAGACCCATGGCTTCGAGCCTAAATCCACTCCTGCCCCTCATGAGAAGTACAAGGTCTGGCTTGTTTTCCTGGCCCATTACTGCCTACTTGCTCTTCCCTGTCTGGGCTTAGTTTCACATACTTAGACTCAGCTTCTTTGCCTGCTATCCTGAAGCCTGGACTCTGCTTTCCCATCTGAATCTTTCTTACTCCTAGTATGCTCTCATAAAAAAAAAAAAAATATATATATATATAAATATATATATATATGTGTGTGTGTGTGTGTGTGTGTGTGTGTGTGTAATTAAATATATATCTTCTTGGGCTTGCCACAGGGGGCTTTTATTTTTTATTTTATTTTAATTTATTTGAGAGACAGAGAGTGAGCGAGAGAGAGCACAAGCAGCAGGGAGGGGCAGAGGGAGAAGTAGACACCTGCTGAGCAGGGAGCCTGACAGCAGACTCAATCCCAGGATCCTGAGATCATGACTTGAGCTGAAAGCAGACAACCAACTGAGCCACCCAGGTGCCCCAGGGCACAGAGCTTTTAAATTTCCTGAGGATAGTAGTGTCTTTAGTATACTGATGAGGTGACTCAGGGCAGGGCTCCTAGGTAGCTTCAGGATCAGTGGTTAGAGATAGAGGAATTAGTGATGTGACCTGACCTCCAGAGAAGGGAGAGGGGCTGGAGCCTGAGTTCAATCAGTCATGCTACAGAATCAAACTCCAATAAAAACTCTGAAACAACAAGGCTAAGGGAGCCCCCCAACTGGTGAACACATCAAGGTGATAGGAGGGCTCCGGAAACCGCATACTCCTTACCCCCAAATCTTGCCTGATGCCTCTCTTCCACTTGGGGGGTTACTAAGTCATATCCTTTACAATAAACCATAATCATGAGTAAAGCAGTCTGAGTTCAGAGTCGTTGTAGTGAATTACTGAACCCGAGGAAAGGCACCATGGGAATCCCTGAATCTGTAGTTGGGTAACCTGGAGATCCCATTTGTAGCTGGACCCTCAAGTGGGGCAGTCTTGCAGGACTGAGCCCTTAACCTCAAGGGTCTATGCTAACTTTTGGTAGTTAGTGTCAGGTGAGGAATTAGGGAATTGATCATTTTTGGAAAAATGGCATAACAGTCATCATAATCAGGTTGTTGATATTCATCTTAAGTGTATTCAACATTCCCACACAGTCAGATGCTAATGATGTTCTCACAACCTTGGTGACGATACTGACAAACACATGTGTGAACCACCACAGAGCCATCAGAGAAGAGGTACGTCCAACACCCTTCCATCCTGCCCAGAATCATCATCATCTTTCATCTAGATTGTCACAACAACTCATAATGGGTCTCCTCACTTCTACACCTGGCCCTCTTCATAGCAGCTAGTGGGCTGCTTTAAACACATGTCAGAGAATGTCACTCCTTAAAATCCTGCAATGGATTCCCAGTTCCTTCACGATGACCTGATGCCCAGGTACCTCTTCAACCACATCGTCAACTGGCCTTCATTCACTCCCCTCCAGCATGCCCACCACCTCCCTATTCTTGTAACATGTCAGGCAGCTCCTACCTAGGTACTTTGCATGAATTCCTCTGTCTGGAACATTCTTCTCCTTTATAATTATTATTATTCCTCCCTCTCTTTCAAGTGTTTGCTCAAATTTAATATTTTTCATGAGTACTGTCCTGACCTACCTCCTTTCTTTGGCCTACCATTCCTTTAGTTCCATCATACAAGATACCATATAACTTAATTATGTACTACTTATTTTCTGTCTTTCCCTGATAGAATGTAAGAGTCACAAAAGTCAGTATCTGTATCAGTTGAATTCCCTGATGTATCCCCAGGCACATAATAAATGCTCCATACATGTTAGCTGAATGAATAATTTTAAGAATAGAGATTTATTTGGAGGATCCTAACTGAAAGGGCTGCCCTGTAATCCCCAGGTCGGTGGAGCCAGACACATTGGGTAGATTCTGGAGGAAGATGGGAGAGGCAGGACCAGTCACAGGTCTTGAACCTGCTTGAACCTGGGCTCTCTCCATGACCAAACTTTAGGAGACACCTCTGAGCGTTCTTTTCAATGACGCCTTGCCCTTAAGCTCTGTCTTTGACTTGCCTAACCCAGCTTTAGCAAGAATCCTGCTAAATCAGTTTAGCAAAAATCTCCCTACTCTTAACATCCAATTACCCTCAATATTTAACCAAATTCCATAATCCCTACCCCTGATACCCAATCACCCTGGCCAGCCTTCAGCAAGAATTCTATCAAGATGGTTTAGCAAGAATCCCCCTACACTGGGTATCTCCTTCTATTAATATTACATCCCCTGGTCCCCACACTCTGCTCATTGGCTATAAATCCTTAGTCGTCTTTGCTGTATTCGGATTTGAGCACGATCTCTCTCCCCTGTTGCAATGCTCTTGACACCCCTTCAATAGTCCTGAATGAAGTCTTCCTAACCATTTTAACAAGTGTCAGAAAAAAATTTTTCTTTAACTAACCCTATGAGTTTGAGCAAGTCACATAATTTCAGCTTTCTTATCTATCAAACAAGACCCATAAGAAAGGATCTCAGACATCACCACCAGCCTGAATCAATACCAAATAAGCGAAGCTCCTTAGCACACTGTAACTAGAACTGTTTCCTAGGCATTGTGGAGGACAATTTCTCCAAATCTGGTCCACCCTTCCACATCCT
The DNA here is from genome assembly GCF_018345385.1 of Vulpes lagopus. Classification (NCBI taxonomy): domain Eukaryota; kingdom Metazoa; phylum Chordata; class Mammalia; order Carnivora; family Canidae; genus Vulpes; species Vulpes lagopus. The sequence goes on from NC_054831.1 coordinate 36,011,647, forward strand.
GGATTCTGCTTTTACACTGGCACATACTGAAGCTCCAGAGTCTTCCTGATGGCCATGGAGAGAGAACCAATCCCAAAGCATCCTTCTACAATTGAAATTAAGTCTCAACTTTTAGTTTAAATATCCAGATGGAGGGCAGCCCGGGTGGTTCAGTGGTTTAGTGGTTTAGCACCGCCTTCAGCCTAGGGCATGATCCTGGAGACCCAGGATTGAGTCCCACGTGGGGCTCCCTGCGTGGAGCCTGCTTCTCCCTCTGCCTGTGTCTCTGCCTCTCTCTCTCTCTCTGTGTGTTTCATGAATAAATAAATAAAATCTTTAAAAAAAATAAATAAATATCCAGATGGCATATCCAATAATACATCTGCCTTTATTTTAGCATAACGCTTGATACTGCCTATTAGATAGACAATCTAACTTCTTTTCCCAAAATATCTACATAAAGGCAATACCCTAGGAAGGGCCTGAACTGTTGATGCCATGACTGCATGAGCCCCCACCACATACACATACCCCTTAGAACTCAAGATACTATGCCCCAGAGCTCAAGAAGCCCCAGCTGGATCTTTTTCACCTATAAAAATTATTATCTTGTCCCAGGATCAAAGAAGCCAGGCAATCAAGCTTTATAGATTTATGGTCTTAATAAGATAGGTTTTAAATGCCTTAATAAAAGTGTGTACTTAGAAAAATGACCTTAAGATTGATGTTTTGGCCCTCAACCCACGTATTCCACTTGGTGTAGTCACACACGTTGCTATATCCCGTCACTGACATTTTGGCTTTAAGTAAATAAGTAAATAAGCTTTAAGTAAATAAATATATCAGTTCTGAGAAAATATTACAGTACCCAAAGACTAAAGAATTGCAAAGACACACTCAATGCTAATATACTTTTTTAAAGCTATAAATAGAATTTATCAGCCAGAGGTTCCTAGATGGCTTACTCAGTTAAGCATTTGCCTTCAACTCATATCATGATCTCAGGGTCCTGGGATCCAGCCCCATGTCAGGCTCCCTGTTCAGCAGGGAGTCTGTTTCTCTCTCTGCCCCTGCCCTTCCTCCCTGCTTATGTTTCTCTCTCTCTCTTTCTCTCTCTCTCTCAAATAAATTAAATTATATTAAAAGTTTATCAGCCAGAATCTGTCATTTTTTCAACATCTGTTAGATACTTCAAATCAATCCTGATTGTTGAAAAGTTATACTTTAGTGACAGCATCAGTGATTCTTTTTTTTTTTTTTTAGCATCAGTGATTCTACATAAACATCACTCTTTAAAATAAATTTATAAGGGCGCCTAGGTAGTTCAGTCAGTTAAATGTCTGCCTTCAGCTCAGGTCATGATCTCAGAGTCCCAAGATTGAGCCCCATGTCAGGCTCCCCACTCAGTAGGGAGTCTGCTTCTCTCTCTCTCCCTCTGCCCTTCTCTCTCTCTCTCTCTCTCTCTCTCTCACACACACACACACACACACACACACACATACTCTCTCTCTCTCTCTCTCTCTCTCTCAAAAAATAAATAAAATCTTTAAAAAAATAAAATAAATTTTAAAATGACATTATGTCTAACAAATCAGTCAATTGCCAAGTAGTATGAAAATGAATTTACCTTTAGTTTGAAAAACACCTACTTTCACAACTGAGAAGGCATAATATAGAAGCACTTTAAAAGGTAAAAAAAAAAGAGAAAAGTCTTCAAAAATACTCTGAGATAGCATGTATGGTGACACATAAGTATGTTTCTCTCATGTTTAAACAATTTAACATCAGTAATATTATCTTAGATGCTCTAGATGCCTTCTTATTATACTAAAAAATAGTCAAATATTCCAACTGGCCAATAAAAATCAAATCCATTAAGTGATCTCAACATTTGTGTGCATTTGCATATTTAAGTACAAACCAGTCACAAAAGTAATCCTCATTTGCTAAGAGGCAAGTTCTATTGAAAAAGTTACACTTACCTCCTCTGTCTAGTGAATACAACATTTAAAAATTTTTATTTTGGAAATTTCTGAAAAATAAAAGCAAACACTGGGGTTTTTTTCAACAAGCCAAATCTGAAAGGCAAATTTGAAAAGTCTTTTCATCTGTTGATATCATTAGGGTACGAGATGTGAAGGCTTACCTGGTCTCTATGGCACTAAAATTTTATTTATTGAGCATACTATTTGAATACAGCATTCAAAATCAATGAAAGAGTGTCTTGTCATATGCTTAAGAAAAAAAACACATAGAAATTTAAGGAGTAATTGTAAACATTATATTTTTGCTTCAAATCTCAAGCTTGTATGGTTCTTACAAAATAGCAACTAAATTTGAGGAAAGGAGTAAACTTTATTCTTACCAAAGTTCACTGCTCTCTCTCCCTCTCTCTCCTCTCTCTCTCTCTCTCTCTCTCTCTCTCTTTCCTTTCCCAGGTAATTTGATAAAATTTCAGATACTTCAGTTTTTTATTTCATATTTTCCAAATAATCCCATGGCCGTAGGAGGCACTAGCATATACACTTGAGGAAAGAGAAAATGGGGATGGGGCATCTAATCAACCATCCATTACAACAGCCACACCAGAAGACAGAAAATCCAAAAACCATCTGGACAAAGGTAGGGAATGATTTCCAACCCTCGGCTTGAATTGCTATAGCCATCATTCCCGTTACAGCTGAAATATCTAGAGTTGACTCCCTCTCATCTCTAGAAAGCTTTCATCTGTTTTTCCCTATCTGTGTTTCATTTGGGAAAACCCAATAAGCCTTAAAATATCAATGCCAATTGTTGTCACTTAAAACATGAACTCATTTACCTATTATCCGTGGTCTCCATTATTACTTCTGGAATATGTGTCTGTGAAAATCATGAAACTATTTTTCTGTTTTCTAAATCTTTCGTTTGTATTTCCTTTCAGTGTATACTCGGAGCTCAGCTCTGCGTGGCCGGTGAGAAGCCCATCTTCCCCTCAGTGTCCACCCATCATCTGATGCCCGGGAGCATTGTTACGTCTTGTTGTCTTCCTTCAAGTAAGACTCTCCAGTCCAAAAGTGGTTGCTTCTTTGGGTTATGCCTTCTGATCTGGCAACCCACAGAAGTTCTTAAGGTAAATTAGTATCAAGTAGGTAACGGTGTTTGGTTTTTCTCCACAGCAGAAAGTAGCAATTTTCATCTGGGAATCTTCTGTTTTTCTTTCTGAAGGTGGTGAGGAAAAATGTCGCAGAAGCTCTTGGGCTCCGTGTTTCTCACCCTCATCTCACCAGATATAAAACACTCACCGGCAAGAGCCCTTCTGCTTGCTCTGGTAATGCCTGCATTGCCACATCACTTTTGGATCCTGGAAGAAAAACCAAGGAAGGTTAGAGGGAGTAGGGAAAAAGTACTCTGAGTAAATGCACTAAAAATGTAATTCCTTGTGGAAGACAGCCACGGTTCTTATTTCCAGCGACTTTCTAATTATAAACTGCTGGTTGCACTAGAGCCCTGCCAAATCGCATGGCATTTATCCCTTACCTCACAACCAACAAACACACACGTGTAACTAGACATGGTGGACTCTATAAATAAAAAAACATATCTATTTAATTTAGTTTCCTGTTCTCACTCCCTACACATTTCTTCTCATTTCTCCATTTCCCTGGCTTCTTTCAAGTGAAATACGTACTTTAGATGAGTGCCCTTTTTCAGAAACCATGCCTTTAAATCCAAAGCTATGACTTTACATATAATATAAGTCATGTTTCAAAGTGAAACATCCCCATCAGGAAAAGAAAAGAAAATGTAACTATCAGAAAGTCTTTTTGTAATATTCTCAACAACCCCTAGTGACTCCAACTCTAATATTTCAAGAAAAAAAAAAAAAAAAAACTAGGAAAATAAGTGACACACTTTGACAACAGTGATAAGCCAGAAGGACACAGGAGATTGAATTTTCTACCCATTTATACATTCTCATGCATATAAGCACTTGATAATTTTCAAGACACTCTCTTAGTACCACACTTAAACAATTCTTTGAAGTGGGCAGAGCAAGAGAGAATAGTTAGACTGTTGAAGAAACTTGGGCACAGTAAAGTGAGGAACAGTGTTCAGGCTCACTCAGCTAGGCACTCACACACTGGAAGCTGCAAAACCAGCTCCTGAATGCCTATTCTACTTTTGTTGCCAATGTTATTTCATTGCACACAAATGTAATTTAGAGATATAAGCTAGACTTATAACACTATAGATTCTCGGCTTCATGAAAACCCAGGAAAAGAACTCAAAATGCACTGTAATCAGTGCGTGATTTCCTGAAATCACTTCCTCAGTAACTTGTTATAATAAAAATGTGACCAGACATCAGGAGTGAGATTAATCAAAACAAGCCAATCCAAAATCTTGATTATTCTTTCACATAAAATCATATGTAATGAAACTTGATTGCCTTGGGTCAAGAATTAGAGAAATTCTTGGGATGCCTGGGTGGCTCAGTGGTTGAGCGCTTCCCTTTGGCCCAGGGTGTGATCCGGGACTCCCAGGATCGAATCCCATATTGGGCTCCCTGTATGGAGCCTGCTTCTCTCTCTGTCTGTGTCTCTTTGCTTCTCTCTATGTCTCTCATGAATAAATAAATAAATATTTTTTAAAAAGGGTTAGAGAAATTCTAGATTGAAATTTATAATTAAAGAATTAAAATTTGATTTAATTTAAAAAATAAAGAATTGAAATTAAATTAAGAAATTATATAGCATGAAAACGAAAGCCTATGACAATGAATTTCAAAAATTAGACTCTTCAATTTGAAATGTTCAGATTAAGAGAAGTTATGTGAAATAAAGTGGAAGATAAGAGTCAATTTCTTTATCTGTGAAACAAGGGGTTGGAATAAGCGTTCCAGGTTATTAACACCTGTAAAATTCTATGAGTCATTCTATGATCTAACTCATAAACAAATTCTGAGAATACAAATTCATCTAAATTATGTCTTTCTAAATAAAAAAGATTTTGTCAATTGTCATTCTAAGTATAGTCATAAAGTATAAATGTGTCATAGAACAGACACAGGTTTTATACAAATGTTTATGATAGGGCAGCCCGGGTGGCTTAGGGGTTTAGCACTGCCTTTAGCCCAGGGCGTGATCCTGGATAACTGGGATCAAGTCCCACGTCAGGCTCCCTGCATAGAGCCTGCTTCTCCCTCTGCCTGTGTCTCTGCCTCTCTCTCTCTCTCTCTCTCTCTCTCTGTCTCTCATGAATAAATAAATAAAATCTTTAAAAAATAAAATATGAAATTCCAAAGGAAATCCAGGATTAGTTATACTTGAATAGAGACCCTCCAGGCTTTGCCTTCAGCATAATTTCTCTGCTCATGATGTTCTGCTTCTATGGGAGCATTAGAGAGAAACAGAAGCATTGATTTCAGTGGAACAGTGGAACACTGCACATTCATGCTTATTAACCTCATTGAATGAGTTTCCATCTCTATTTCCAATTTGTTGATATCTTTTAAAAAACACATTCTGAAATCTACAATATTAGTTAGCTTTATATCACCTGACATGTTTGGTAAAATGGCTACACAACGTAGAACCCTGTGGTATAAATCACTATAACCTTCCTACAGATGGACAATAATACATCCATCATAAAAAACAATCTTTGAATTGTTTTTCTTATATAAACATATAAGAGGCCCTTATAAAAACAGAGATAATGCACATGATGACAAAAAAAGGCTCCATATCATTGAAATGTCAACTCTCCTCAAATTGATCTTTTCATTGAATTCTGACCAAAGTCCCAGTAAGTTTTTAAAATAAAGCTGGACAAGTTTTTAAAATAAAGCTGGACAGGTTTTGTGGAAGAACAAAAGGACAAGGATATTTTTAAAAGGCACTCCTTCAGAAGAGTAAGGGGAAAGACTTGCTTTTCTAGACATTGAATCTTTCTTTATAAAACTTTTTTAAAAGATTTTATCTATTTATTTGAAAGAGAGAGCATGAGCAGGGGAAAGGACAGAGAGGGAGGGAGAAATAAACTCCCTGGGTGAGCAGAGAGCCCAACTCGGGGCTCAATCCCAGGACCCTGGGATGAGGACCCAAGCCAAAGACAGATGCCTAGCAACTGAGGCACCCAGGCACCCCTAAATATTGAATCTTAATGTAAAACTATTATAACTAAGTTAGTAGGGCATTCACACAGGAACAATCAGGATAAAAGCTTAGCAACAGAGCCCTGCATTCACGGAAACCTGATACATGAAGAAGTGTTTAGAGAATTCAGTTGGGAAAGCAGACCATTCAGAAAATGTTACTGGGACAGTTGGTTATCTACATAAAAACAAAACATATCTGTACCTCCCATGGTACACAAATATCAATGCCACACATAAATGAGAAAATCAAACCTTAAAGTCTTTAGAAAGAAATATAACACAGTATCTTTATGACTTCAAAGTAAAGAATTCTTTAAAGAACAAATAGAAGGCACTAACCATAAGACAAAAGATGATTACAGTCAAACCACATTAAAATCAATACTTCTGGTCACCTAAGGCAAGCTACAAAAATCAGGAGACATATTTGCCATACAGATAATTGACAAAAGTTTGTGTCCAGAATACATAAAGAACTCTTGAAAATAAAAAAGGAAATGATCTAAAAAAAAAAAAAAGGCAAGTAAAGGGTTCTAATTTATATATATTATTTTGTATGCACAGTATTTCCATTTAAAGATAATAAAAATTCACTTTGTGCTATAAATTGTGTCTCATACATGGGATAATATTGAAAATGGGTTTATAAAACATTGAAGAGTATATAATGACATCCTTGCTTAAAACAGTTTTTAATATCTTTCATTTATTATCATATAATAGTCCTCCACCTTGTGAAATATTCTGTGAGAACCTACTCCCTAAGCATTCCAAAGTATTCCTCAAAGTTCCAAAGATCCATATGGTACCAGTAAGCCCTTCTTAATCAACTAGAAATCCTGTGTATGTCATTTAAATGACAGTACCTTACATTTCTGTAGTCCTTTATAATTCCATATACGGTGTCATGCAATCCACAAGACTATTTGATAAAAGAGGTAGACCAGATAGTTTCCCCTTTTTACAGGTTAAGAGATTGAAGCTCAAGAAAGTTAAAGCATGCGCCCAAGCCACAAGGGAATATAGAATAGAAGGGTAGAAGGTTGACAAAAGTCCCAAGGGCTGTCTGTAGCAAATGTAAATGTTAGTATATAAATATGGAAATGTTAGTTTACAGAGATATTAATCTTTGTAAAACCATGCTCTGCAGTGGCGATGTTGAACGGACCATCACATACCATCACAGTGTCTCCTAGGGCCATGAGGATACTGCAAGGTCACTGTAAGGAAGTGAAACAGCTCCAATACAAGCTCTAGAACCTTATAGTTCAAGAGGTTTCTCCAATAAACTAGACTGCTTCTCACATAATGATACTGAAATATATGGAGCGCATCAACATTCACAAAGCATTTATTATATATTATTTTCTTTATTCTCATGGTTACTTTGTACTAATCCAAGATCAAAATATATAGGAAATATATATGTCTTTTTTAGTCACAGTTCATGATTGCACACACACACATACACACCCCTTTATTCAATTCAACAAACATCTATTTCTTGGTGTGCCATAAGTTAACATTTTAAATATGCAGATATATGAACACATCTCTGCTTGTAATTAAATATACACTTTTATTTCACATTCATTATTTTAAACTACAGAAATGCTTTTTGTTCCTTACTGATTGTAAGATTAACATTACATAGGATTTTTAGACTTGTATGTCTAATGCTTCTCTTGTATAGAAATCTTTATCTGATAATGCTTTCATCTGATAATGTAGATTCATCATAAAGACTACCCTGTACTATGTCGAAAAGTGCTTAGCAAACTGCAGTGCTTAGTTTCTGCAAGTATTGGATGTCACTCTTCGTGTTCATGCAATATTCTTTAACACATGAAGTGACATAAAACGCATTCAGAATATTTTCTGACCACAGATTCAGGTCCTTATCTCACTCACTGGGGCCACAAACAATCGGTGCTCTGTAACTTGTCACTTGAGAATGGGGCTTGGACATCCAGCCCTGCCAGCTGTGGAATCCATTCATTTGGCTTGGAAACCTGAAGCTGCTGCCCATATAGGCACAGTGTGCCATTCAGTGACCTCTTCGCCTCCCTGGCAAAAACACCCTATTTTGGCAACCTGGGTTTTCCCTACAGCAGGTGAATTTGGCACCATGTGTGATCTCATTTAAGGAGGAGGAAAGAAACGTGCCAGGTCCACTTATTCACTAAGTTGAAACTCTCTTTGAGTTACGCTACTTGAAACAGAAACAGCCCAGAGACTCAGGGAGTAAATCATGACCCTGGTGTAAATAGGAGGTGACGGTCCCCTCAGCCAAAAGCTGTCCTTTGGCAGGTAGGCAGGGAGGAGTGCGGGAAGATGAAAGGATCTCTAAGGTGGAAGAAAGTAGACTTCACCAGAAAGAAAGAGGACAAGAGAAACTTCCCAGGAAATAGAATACAGATGCCTGACTGCCACCTACGTGAATGAGAAGAAAGTTCTCTCCTGCAGAGATGAGATAAAAATATAATAAGGAGCTACCCCCAAAATGTTATCCTCAATACGATGTCACTTCTTTTTTGGTTTGTATGTCTATTAAATTGCAGAACTGCATGCTTTCTGCATAGATAGTAAAAACCCCTTCTCACAGAGGGGGAGGAAGGGGTCCAAGGCCGGGAAGAAGCAAGGATGTCAGGGATGGTCCTTCCCCCTTTCCACTCTTCTCAGTACTGTCAGGATTCACAGGCACCACTCTCTGCAGCTTTACCTACCTTAATAGCTTTCGTTTCCCTAGAAACAGGCTTTCAACCCATTTACAGCAAAGAATAGAGCTAGAATTGCCCGTATAGCAATCTCCTGAGAATGGCATAGACATTTGTCTGAAAATGGGATTTAAAAATCAACATTACTTTCTCATAGGGAGCTAAATCCTCTGTGATACAGTAAAAATTTACCCTTGAAAGTCCCTAACATTACGAAAACAGGGAGCCCAATACAGACAGACTTCAGGCCCACAGAAAGCCTCCAGTGGAATTACCCTCAGAAAAAAACTGTCTTGCCCTCCTTAATGTCAGAACAAAACATGAGTCAGCAAAGACTTTAAAATGGCATCTTTGCAAAATGGAGAAGTCAGATTATTCACCCTATAAATCAATAGGGCAAAATTAAGATACTAAGACATAGCAAGAATTACAAATGTCACTAATGGCAGAATGGTATTGGCACAATCTGCTATAGGAAAGGTCATGGTCACTACAGCTATTTCTTTGGCCACTAATATACATCCCTGTAATTGAAGGTGCACATCAATGTACTTTGCAAAGCACCAAAAATAAAGTTAAAGATGAATGATACTTAATTGGTTGGGTGTGCGTATGCATGTGTATGTATGGTGTAATTAATGATTTCCATGTAAAATGTACAACAGAGAAGATATTATATTTCAGATTTAATAAGAAAACAATATAAATTACTCTCTCAGTATTCCAAGTCTCCCCTGTGTTATACAGATCCTCCTCCTTTATTTTGCTGAATGCTCCTCAAGAATGGCTTGTTCATCTCCTACTCAGTCAGACTCTGGGCCATGGATACAGAAGTTATTCAATAAAGATTGAGTACTTTAGTCACTTTGGTCAATTTCCAGGTAATAAAAAAACACATATTTTTATAGCATATCTTGGATCAAATTGGTGATAGGGTTTATTAGCCTATAGTCAGTCCCATTTAAGAAGGAGAGAACTAAAGTTCTAGGAGGTGAAATATCAGAACTAGTAAGATGTACAGTCACTTTTCAAAACCAAATTTACCTGACTCCAAACAAACATATTTAAAATCTTGGATTTTTTTTTCCTTCTTTAGCAAGGCCCCTAGGGAATATGAGGTACATTGGACACAATACACTCTTCAGGATCAATATTTTCTTAGAATGGTCACTTAGCTTAATCATTTAATAAAAACATTAATACATAAAACTAGGGAGATGTTTGCATATTGTGAAAAACTGATAAAGATTGGATTTAATTTCTGTTTTAAGCTTAAAAACCAACAAAGTAATCTTTATGCTCAAAGTAAATGATTATCTAATTTATCAAGGTTCTGTTTATACCGAGTTGCTGGATTTAGCAAATAAAAATATGCCTAGTTAAGTTTGAATTTCAACTAAATAACAAATTTATTTTTTAGTATATGTTTATTTTGTGCAATATTGCCTATAATTTATCTGGTATCCTATTAGGACTTTTTTAGTGATTAAATTTATCATCACATTAAAAACAAGGAAAAATGGCTAAACCTTTACTACTATGTAAATAAGTGCACAAATTCCAGACACCTAAAAATTTCAAATACATATGCCTCCTTAGTACTTACTACTTAAATGAAATAAGAAGATCTATGAAGTTTAAGTGATCACCCATAATATTATTTAGATATCTTTGACTTTTTAGAAATGCTATAGTTTCAGGACATATGAAAAGGAATATGTGGACTGCAGAGCTCCTATTTTCTCATTTTCTAATCCAGAGCAGAATATTTAAATCAAATGTTTGTCTGGATGCAATGTTACTATAACTAGACCATACATGCCCCCTTACAAAAGCAAGAACTGGTGTAGCTTGGGCTTCATGTCACCATAAAGTCTAAATGCCACGAGAGGAGACACCAGGGTAAGGAAACTAGAGCTCAGGGTTCGCAGCCTGAGGACTCACAAAGCAAGAAAAGCGAACATGGATATCATCTAGTCAACCTCCCCTTTTTACAAATAAGAAATAGTTGGGGCTCTCCTCTCTCTTAACCTTATATTTTATGATCTGCAAAATGGTATTGCCTATTCCGGGAGGTTATGGTGAGAATGACAATAGACATAATGTGGCAATGCAGGCATCACCAGAGCACATTAGTTGACCAACTAATTGTTATAAACCAAGGGTACCCCTGAGACAGGCTATATTAACTATGTACCCAGCACTTGAAGGAAACTCAAAGAGTATCTACTCTATATCTCCTGTCTCAGATATGAGGGTAAATGACTTTCTAGTTAGTGCAAAGAGAAGCCAAGGCGGAGCTAGCACCACACCCCTTGATTCCCACCTAGTGTTTCTTCCTACTTCATTATGTTCCTCTTTAGGTATCAGCACAGTGGCTCCATCCTAGGTGTTCAAGTCAGACACAATGTGCTAAGTGTAGGATTTAAGGAAAGGAAAGGTGGCGAGGAGAAAGGAGGAAAGCACATAAAATAGAAATTAAAATAGTAATAGGATTGGCAATACAAAAAGCAAATTACTCTCCAGGTTGTCCAAGATCAGAATAGCAACGGGAATCATTCTGGTTTCCAATTTGGCATCCTTTGCGTCAATCACATTTAGCGGTCCTCCCTTGGCCTCACAGCAGGACAGTCAATATCATAATGGCTTCTGCCATCATAAAGGATTTAATGGGAGCTGTACTAAGACAGTTGGCTTTCCCTTCTCCAATAGAACAGTCTTGTGGCAACATGGAAGCACCAGTGTTACTTTTATACATAAGAGATCCTTAGTAAGTATTGAGATGCAGTCGGTCAAAAGATCATTTCACAATTCCTTCCTTTAGGGAAATGGTACGAGGCACCACTTCAGTCTTCCTCCCCATGGGTGGGAGGATAGGAAGGTGGGGAGACTGAATGGGAAAAGTCAAAACTCCTGCTAAATAGCAACATTGTGCCAAGTTCTGTGCCGGTGCCTTCATTTGCAATACCTCATTCCCACCCCATGACAGTAGTGTGGAAAACAACTGCCAACTTCTCTACCTTAGGAAGGAACTGAGACTCAGAGAAGTCAAGCGAGTTTTCAGTGGTTGCAGAGCTAAGATGTGGCAGAGATGAGTGAGATCAGAACCTAAAGCTTCTGAGAACAAATCCAGCATAAAGCAGCAATACCCCAGATGCTTCAGAGGCAAGCGAACTTTAGTCCCAAAAAGCTATGATTGGGCTTTTCTTCCTATCATGGGAAGGACAGAAAACATCATCATAATTATAGAAAGGATCTTACAAACCGAGCAAGGTACAAGGAAAAGATGGAAATATGGAGCATCCAGGTTGGTATGTTTGAAAGGAAGATCGAAGGGGTCTCATCTCCAGAAAAAAAGAAAGGGTAATTGGCCAGCCCACAGGCCAGAGAAGGTAAAGAAAGGATGAAGAAAGACCTGGAGTCAGGGTTAGGGAAAGAAAGCTGGTTAGTCATAAGCAAAACCACCAGGACATAATAATCACACTTTAATTTGCTACATCCCTGGTTATCAATGGATAGCTTAAAAAAACAATATAGGAGATCCACTTTTCTTGTGACAAATATAATGGGACTAAATGTCAACTATTTTATCTGCATTGGTGGAGAAATAAAGAGCTCCCCTTCCATATAACTTTAGGGTAGCTCATGCTTGGAAAACACATGGAATTAACCTGCATTCACTCTTAATTACACAGAGAAGGATAAAATTAAAGCCAAAACAATTGTCATGTTAGAAACACATCCAGCAGTCTTTACTGAAGTATTAACCTTGTTTCAAGAAAAAAAAAAAAGAACAAGACAGAGATTCGTGTTGTTAAAACAGAGCTACTCTTTCTAAGAATGTAATGATCACTTATTCGAATAAAATTGAATAACAAAACACTTTTAACTAAAAACAGGATTTTCAAATATCATTGTATAATAACTATCAACTGCGGAATCATTTAAGGGTGTGCTGTTTGAAATGAGGACAATCACTATAAATTAAACGATAAGCCACTTTGAGAATCCCACTTTGTTATTCAACAGGGCTCTTAATCCCACACTCGGTGCTACAGCAATAGAGCCATTGTGACCCACACTGCAACCCAGGGTGGAAATTAAAATGACAAAGCCGGGTGGTCTGAGCATCTCGACCACAGCAGATCTCTCTAGTAACACGGCAGCTGGCGCCTCACCCACAAACCCACAGGCTGCCAGCCCAAACTGTGCATTTTTACAAGAACCTATTACTCACAGCTGCCCCTCACGTGAAAGAAGATTCGCTATCTTCCATGGAAGGCGGGTATCCGAGCAGAGTGGGCAATGATCTCCGCAAACAACTGCAGTGACTGACCGACCTGGCTGCAGCCCGGCTCTCAGGATTGGGGAACCAATCAACCTGCAGGCCCGTTCATTTCCCTAAGCTCCTTCCTCTTCCCTTCCCGTTGGGTGTCTAGCTGCATCCTCAAATACTTACTGGTAGCTGTCAGCGTCCACCTCGGACCCTTTGTTTTCCTTTTGTCCCATCAGCAGGTTCCAGCTAGTGACTGCCACCGCAGCCGCACTGGGTCCAGGGACTGGATGCCTCTGCCGCAGTCAGCAGCCACCCCGCCCCGCCAGCAGCCTTTTTTTTTTTTTTCTTTTTAAAGAGATAGGGACCATCATCCGCCTCAGGTTTGAATAATGCTGCAGAGTACATATGGCACAGTTGCTCAGGCTGGTGGTGCAAGAGAACAGCAGGTGCAGTTTCCACTCTCATGAAGTTGCAAAGATTAATTTCAGGAAGGAGGCATGGCAAACAAAGACTGGTTCTGTTTATCACTAGCCGTGTGTCCTTAGACGAGTCACTCGTGGGTCTCATTTAGCCCTTTGCAAATGAGGAGTTGTGACCAGGTAATGCTCTGGAAATCCTGTAATTTACTAGCATTAAATACAAAAACATCAGCCACACACTCGCTGATAAAATAGAGTAACATGCTATGTTTGCATTGCAGGTTAATAGCTCACAAAGCACTTTTTGTATTTTATTTGGATTTAGGTATGATGTTCCAAAGGTTTAAAAAAAGACCTAAAATGTTTTGTGAATTGTGAAATGTCAGAGTTGTAAAATGTTCTAAGTTTTCATTGTTACTGTCAGTTTAGTAATAAAAGTACTGTAACAATAAATTAGAGTTCTATCTTCTTGCTTCCTACACATGGAGGACGTGAAATACCAAGAGAGTCTGTTTTTGTAAATAGCCCTTCCCCTGCGGCCCTTGGGTGCTCCATATTCCTCACAGCCTTCTAGCAGAACACGTCAATAGAAACCTAGAACAGAGGCTTATCTAGAACTACTGGAGCTTTGAAACTCCTGGTTGCTTTACATCTGAGCACAATACCTGACTCAGCTCTGCAAACTCCAGACCTCAAAAGGCTAAACCAATCTTTCCAGAGAAGGCCAAGGGAGACCAAACATGTCAGCATCCAGTTCAGCAGCACTGCCACCTGCCTCTCCACAGCATGGGCCTCCATGGGGCTGCTACTTAAGACTCCAAATCTAATTTCCTTGGTGTCCTAGACTCACCAATTCAGATGCACATATATAACGTCCTAGAAAAGAGTAGGGAAATGTCTTATTCCAAAAAAATCACCAAATAACAACAAGGGAGAAATAGTGTCCTGAGTACCTTTTATCTGATTCTCACCCCAGGGATGCATGGGCCACCAGCAGTCTGGCCCGAATGGTATGCCCCATGAGGTGACCGTTTCCTTCCACAGGAGTCTCAATTCTAACAGCACCATCTCAGTCATCATCAAATTAATTAAGCACACATCTGTGGAGAGTTGGCACTCAGGTAGGCACAGGGCACTGCAAGGCCAATCTTCAGTTTCTTGTTCACAGAATGGGATCATCTGCATACTAACAACTTGGAACTGTTAGAACCCTAGGAGGGCAAATGTTATAAATTATAAGTATCTATAATTCCCCATTCCTCCACCTTCCAAGGAAAATGGGTCCCTAAGGAGATCATTTTGTAACATTCAGGGTAGCCATGCTGGGATGCAAGCAGCAGGCACAAAATAATAATTAGAGTACTGTTTTATGCTAATTAGAAAGACAATGTGTTTATTTTAGAAAATATGAGAAATATAACCCATAAACATACCATCTGAAATAGCTGTTTTTAGGCTTTGGTATTTGATATATATACATCACACACATTATATGTTTTATATCTGGTTCTCCCACTTAACATTATATTGAAAATATTTTCCTCTTTCATTCTTTGAGGACATACTTTTTAATGCCTGCATGAAAACCCTTCTTAGAGTTATACCATAGCGTATCTAACTACTTCCCTATTGTTGTTCTTTTAGATTGATGTACATTATTTTCAGAAAGATCATACCATTTTGGCTACCTACTCATACTGCACAAAACTACCCAGTGACATATTGGTTATGTAGAAATGGCCAGATGATGCAGAGGTTAACACTTCAGGTCCTCATGAGCACTGTGCATGGCCTGCTTTTGTGTTGTCACAAGGATTTGCACATGCATGTGTGGTTCCACCCACACTCGCACACTCAAGAAACTGTACAGGTTCACTTAAATCTGTGGTTCTATTGATTTTGAACATTGTTGTCAAAAGATTTAGACTTTGTCCTAAAAATGGTAAGAAACCTAAAGTTTCTAGATAATTAGGGAATCGCAAATCTTCCATGTTGCAGCCAAAGATTGACTGTTGATGTACACAGTTTAGAGGTCAGTGCATCCTCTCTCACCTTAAGCGACCCCAAGCAAATGGTGTGAGAAAGTATTATCTAATACCTCCCCCTCCAACCCCCACCCAGAATCATGAAAACTTAACTAGAGGGATAAGTCTTTGTCACTCATCTGGGACTTTTAAAGATCTGGCACCACCAACTCTCTGGCCTCCTCTCCTGGATGACTCCCAGCCTCCTCTCCTGGATGACTCCTGGATGGCTCTCGCCATGGCCCACTCTTCTTTTCCAGCCCCATCATATAGCCGGGAGCCCACGTGGCCTTTTTTTCCATAAAGCTGTATGAGTGTCAGATTTTTATCAACTCAGAACTGGCCATTGTTCAATCTGAGAGATGTCAGCTCAATTTCAGCATCTACTCATAACCTAGTCTTAGACTTGATAATTTCGTCACAGATTCTGTCAACTCACCTGTGTATAAAGCCAGCAGTCTCTCGATCACAATAACTGCTTTTAGCAATTTAGTGGGGCAGCCATAGATTTGATCCCTATAAACCAGTAAATGTCTAGGCAGAAAGCATCTATGCTTTTTAACCTCCAGTTTCGCCTTCTGTGAAATGGCAATATCACCTTCCAATATAGGCACACACAGTTCTTGGCGTAGAATAGGTATCCAAATTATAGAAGTTATTAAATTTTTATACTATTTTTTCTGTGTTAAGTCACCTTCCCAATTTGAGAAGTAATTTTGGAGGTGAGAGCCAGACACTTGCCCTTTAAAGCTACCTATGTAAACTCAACTCAAGAATTTCAGAAAATCCCCAACTATATTTCTAAATCACAGCAGCAAAATGATCCTATGACATGTCCTAGAGAGGACACATAGGCTCTGGGTTATGAAAATATGGAAGATAGAAGAACAATTAACAGAAAAATGACCTCATAAGCATTGTGGCTCCTCAGTACATCCAGGCAGTCAGAGTAAACACATCTACCATGTTGTAAATTGGTTGAGTGTCTGCCTTTGGCTCAGGGCATGATTTCAGGGTCCTGGGATCAAGTCCTGCATTCGGCTCCCTGCTGAGAGCCTGCTTCTCCCTCTGCCTATGTCTCTACCTCTCTCTGTGTCTCTCATGAATAAATAAATAACATCTTTAAAAAAAAGTTTGTGTTTATTAATTTATTTGAGAAAGAAAAAATGTGAGTGAGGAAGCAGGGGGAGGGGCAAAGGGGGAGAGAGAGAATCTCAAGCCGACTCCATGCTGAACACGTGCGACTCCATCCTAGGACTCCAAGATCATGAACTGTGCTGAAAACAAGAGTCACATGCCGATGGTTCTAACTATCCCTTGAGTCACAGCTCGTCGTTGAGTTTCTCTGGTATTAATGCATGTTGCTCATATTATTAAAAATTGATGTGCTTTAATTTTGTTAATCTGTCTTTTGTCAGTTCAATTTCCAGAGTCCTGTCTGCAGAACACAGAAGGATGGAAGAAGAGGGTTTCCTTCTCCCTTGCTACAATTGCAGACCTGCCACTGGTTCCCTGAATTTTTTCTAAGAAGTCAGTGCCTAGAGCTTGGCTGTGACAACACTCCCTGCAATTTTCCAGTCCTGTGATGGTCCAGAAAAAACAGGCTTCCTGAAGCACAGTCACACAGACATGTAGACCAACACCACACCACATAGCGTCCAAGGAAGTAGCTTTCTGTACAAAGGCAAGGTGGTGCTCCTTTGTCTTTGCTTCACGATGTAACAATATTACAATGAAGCATCAACAGACAGGTGCATCTTAATTACAACGTACCCAATTCTGCCACAGGATACAGTGCAGGCAAAATAAAAATTAATTTTTAAGGTGATGCTTAAAGCCACCCTGGCCACCTAAAAAAAATTACATACCAATTTACAGGATCATCAACTCACAAGTAAAGGAATACTATCATCAATAACCCAAACCTCACTGAGACCACAGAACAGAGTCTAAACAAGTAGGAATTGTCTCAGATGAGCCTCCCTGCTCCCACATTTTAAAAAGAAAACCTTGAAAATCAATGCATTTTAAATGTGTAAAAATCAACCATCCTGCCATTCAGAAAACAAGCAAATAAATGCTGTTGATGTTTTAGTGGGTATAGATCATTCCACGTTATTTCCTAGGCATATTGCATTGTGTGCATCCACAACAATTCATTAATTTATCATGTGGCTTCTATGTACAAGGTCCTTTGCCACCTGTTGCGGTAAATAAATGGTAGAAAACCAAACAGGCAGGGGCCCTGCCATGAGGAGCTTACACTGCAGTGGCCAGAGACCAAATAGACACAAACAAACTTGTATGCCAAGTGGTAAGATAAACGTTACCAAGGAAATTAGGTCCTGTAAGAAGAAGGTACTAATGGTGCTGGGAGGTTCTACTTTATTTTTTTTAAAGACTTTATGTAATTATTTGAGAGAGTGTGTGTGTGTGTTTGTGTGTATAAGTGTGTGTGCATGGGTGGGGTGGGGCAGGCAGAGGGCCAGGGAGAAGCAGACTCCCCCGGGATCATGACCTGAGCCAAAGGCAGACGGTTTATCCAACTGAGCCACACAGGTGACCTAGAGAGGTGCTACTTTAGACAGAGAAAGAATTCAGTCAAAAGTTATCTATCAGACACTCATCAGATGCCAGAGTTAGAAAATACAGAATTTTCAGGTTTAGATCCAGAGCGACAATTCCTAATTTAGTGAGATTCAGTAATAACTAAAGAAAAACATCAAAAAAAGTCACTCAACATTTTCATATATTTTTCTTTTTTTCTTTAATACTCGAAATTTGTTTATTTTTAATTGCACAGGTCACATATAATTGCATTCTTCTTGGACATGATTTGAACACTACAGCTAATAGCAACTTCCCGTTATAACCTGCCCATCCTCCATTTCTCATCTCAGAATAAGTAATCATTACCATATGTCCCCTTCCAGAGTAAATCTTTTCAGTAATGCACACTCATACGGACATAGCAACATATTGTATTGCATTTCAAAAGAACACAAATTATACTTTCTTTCCTGCAACTTGCTTTTTGTACCTAATAATCTATCAGCAAATATTCTTATATTTCCATGCCAGTACTCCATTCTCTCTAACTATCAAATACTATTCCATAGTTAGGACACATCACAGTGTATTTAACTCTTCCATTTTGAGGATATTAAGGTGACTTCCAATTTGTGTTATTAAAAAATAAAACTGTACTTGTCTCTTTATGTCCATGGGACTCAGATAGGTAACATGGAGTGGAATTGCTAGGTCATAGGCTTTAACTTTTATTTTAGTTATTTAGTTATTTAGTTCTTATTATAAAGAGAGTGAAAGTGCAAGTGTGGAGTCACAGAGGGAGAGAGAAAATCTTAAGCAGACTCCATGCGCCCCATGGAACCCAACTTGGGACTTGATCTCACAACCCTGAGATCACGACCTGACCAAAATCAAGAGTTGGAATCTTAGCCGACTGAGCCACCCAGGCACCTCTAAATTTTAATATATACTGTCTATTGACTCTAGCATTTAAAGTGCTTGTATTGGGAGCACTAGGTGGCTCAGTCAGTTAAGCATCTGTCTTCAGCTCAGGTCATCACACTAGGGGCCTGGGATTGAGCCCCATGACAACGGGGGAAGTCTGCTCAGTGAGAAGTCTGTCTCCCTCTTCCTCTTTCTGCCCCTCCCCTTGCTAACATTCTCTCTCTCTCTCTCAAATAAATAAAATCTTTAAATAAAAAATAAATGGTTTGTATTGGTTTAAACTTCCACCAGAGGTATGCCTTCTCCAAAATTAGAGCCACAATATACCTACCATTTGAGACTATATTTTCTCCTATGTAACAACACACTATGAACATTTTTTGATGTATTTAAGTGTCTTTTTAAAAGACAATTTTTAATGGAGGTGTATTATCTTATCTCAGTTGTATCAAACTGTTTTTTTTAATTGATTTCCCCACCATTGGATATTTCAGATATATCCAGTTGCAGCTATAATCTTTGTATGCATTTGGGATAGTTTCTTTATGCCCCATTCTTTGAAGTTAATACTGGACCAAAGAGGATGGACATGTTTAAAACATCTTACACAAGAGTTGCCAAAGTGACCTTCAGAAAGACTTCACCAGTTGATATTGCCACCAGCAGGTGGTAAGAATAACCACATTTATGTTTAGGTGAGCATCCCAGGTGTTTCTCAGGATTTATATGTGTGAGAAGTCACAAAGGACTTCCTGAAGGTGCTAGACTGCCCACAGTGGACGGGCCGCACACCATGATGTGGCACAGTGTGGCAGAAGGAGTGAGTGGATGTGCCATCTATGCTCAAGCCCTGGCTTCCCACTTCCCACTGTGGGCCCTAGAAACACGACTTGCTGTCTTCATGCCTCAGCTTCTTCGAATGTAAAATAGGGATGTTAATAAAAACCTAGTAGGTGTTTGTGCAGAATAAATGAGCTTATATATATATAAAGCTTTTAGCACAGCACTTGGTTCAGCTCTCTCATAAATATTAGAAAGAAATTATAGCTTTGCTGTTTTTCCATGGTGTTCAATGCCAGCAATATAAAGTTTCATATTCATTTGTTCAACATGTTTATTGAGTAATTCCTGTGGACCGGACAGTGATAAATAAGTATCCTTGCCCATGTGACAAATCTATTTGAGAATTTATTAGAAAGACTATCCACTAGAAGAAGCACTGCCTCTTATGAGCTGTAGCAATTATATATGGCAGCCCCGGTGGTGCAGCAGTTTAGCGCCGCCTGCAGCCCAGGGCGTGATTCTGGAGACCTGGGATCGAGTCCCACATTGAGCTCTGGGTGGAGCCTGCTTCTCCCTCTGCCTGTGTCTCTGCCTCTCTCTCTCTCTCTCTCTCTCTGTGTGTCTCTATGAATAAATAAATAAAATCTTTAAAAAAATTATATATATGCGTTTGCCTTTTTGCCTTTGTTCTTGGGAAGTTCAGAGCACAGCTTAATCCTCTATTATAATAATACTGATACTATTGGTTTATTGATTTAGTATATTGATTTCTTTCTCATTCTGATACATTTTTCACTTTCCATTTCACAATCACTGGCCTTGCTTAGAGTCGCTTTTCTATAGATATACAACCATATACTTTTACTTAAACACCTGTACATTTTAACTTATGAATAAGGAAACTTTTCACTTAAACAAATATGGAAGGGGAGGTGGGGGGATGGGGTAACTGGGCGATGGGCATTAAGGAGGGCACATGATGTAATGAGCATGGGGTGTTACATAAGACTGATAAATCACTGAACTCTACCTCTGAAACTAATTATACATTGTTTGTTAATTAGATGAATTTAAATTAAAAAATGAAAAACAACCTAAAAATTTTAAAAATTAAAATAAATTTGAAAAAGAAACAGATACAGAGTTTTCAGAAAAGGGGCCAAAAGTGGAAAGTGTAACAAAGTACAAACTACAAAGAATACTAAATAAAAAGAGAGCTGATTTTTGTGATATGCATCTACATAAGTTTGGAAAAGAATTAAAAATGGGGCGGGGGCTTGAAACTCCAGACCTTTGGTTTCTTGGGTGCCTGAGCCAGTAAGCAGTGGAAACTGATTTTAAGCAGGAACAGAACCTCATATTTATTTTGCATCTGCAGAGTTCCAGGCACTGGTTACTCTAATGCTTGGTCTTCACAAAAATAGTCCTTCGGGGTAGGTATTACTCCCCAAGTAGATGAAGAAGCTGATGTCTGGAATGATTCATTCCAAGGTCTCTGTAATTGCCACCCCCATTCTCAGTAAGGAGTAACATGCTGGCATCTCCCGTCACACCCAGGGCTGGGCAAGAAGAGAGACAAGGGCAGGGCTCTCTTCAAGAGGCCTGAAGCCGAGTAATCCTCATTACTGACTTAAAAGAAGTAGGCTGTGTAATACTTATTTTTATAAGGAATATGGAAAAATGTAGATATCATATCAGAATATAGTAATATGAGAATAAAGATGTACGTGCTGTGGTCCATAAAGCCCACAGCTAGAATTTATCTTGATTAATTTAACAAAACAAAACTCTATAGATACGAAGATATTTTTGCAGCATCATTTGTATTCTGCACACCTTAAATGAACATAGGGTAAATTACGAAATTATATAGTCATAAAAATAAAATAAAAAGAGAAAGAGAACCTAGGACCAGCTATATAACTTACAGGTCCCACAATCAAATAAAAACATCAGTCACCTTGCTCAAAATTATGAAGAATTTCAAGATGTTCACAACAGATCCTTAAACTAGGAGCATGGGATCCAGTGGGACTTCGTGAAGCTGATCTTAGTAGAAACAGAAAATGTTCACAATAAGTTATGCAGGGGAGAAAATACATGAGATAAGTGTACCACAATTGTGATTCCATGGAATGTATATGAGAATTAACTGCAAATAATCAAAATAGTTGTCAGATCATGGAGATCATGAGAGAGTTGTCAGATCATGGAGATCAGAAAAATCTTCCTTAATATTTTCACTATACAATTTTGTGGATGAAAAAGTTGCTTTTTTAAAAATAAAGCAGATAGGCTAATGAATTCATATCTATAGAAACAGGATAATGATTTCTGAGATCCACAGCCTCTGCAGAACTGTATGCCTCCTCTGACAGTTGCTTGGCCATCCCCACTCAGGTCAGCCTGCTGTGGCCTGGGGTCCCAGGAAGAGACGGCATCCAGGTGCCAATCTGCTTATGGCTACCATGTTTGTGACCATAATTGTCCTGAACTATCTTTGTCATCAGGAGCCTACCAGCTCCAGGTTCCTATCTGAAATGCTACCGAAGGGTTCTTTTTACTCATGTCCAGTAAGACAACAACCAATAAATTGGTTGAGAATGGTTTGGCACAAACTATAAAATCAACAGGCTGATTTATAAGACATAAACTTAATACCTTAAGAAAATGTCTCAGCCTTGGTCCTGACCTTCCTGGCATGGTGTTGTCAAGTGATCTTCTGAGGCTCAGGCAGTTCTGTGCCTTGTACCATGTGTGCCCAGGCTCCCTGGGCATTTATATTCACCATATTCACCACAGGATATTGGCTCTTTGGTGTCTGCAGCTGTGCAAAGCTAATCACTAGAGAGTATGGTGATGGTTCTCTGGCCGGGGGAGCTTGTATTCAGACCTTCTGTCACACATGGGATGTGAACCGGGCCTGGGAGCCGTCAAGCCACTTATCCAGAACATCCACCAAGAAGGAGCAGAGCCAGGAAAGTAAAACAAACACATGGTCTGCTGGAAGGCTTGTAAAACAAAACTGAACCATGCATGAGACTGTGGGGGCACATATTTTTGTTCGGCAGCAAGGCTAGTACGCTGGGGGTTAATTGAACAAAGTCTTCACTATAGGGTGAAAGGGGTAAGTATTTCAGACCAAACCTGGCTTCCCCTAGAGCATTCTGCAGGACGGCTTTCTCCTCAGATGTTGGCCACTCCATGCTTTAAGAGTCTGAAAAAAAATAGGAACTGCCAATAACTACACAGTTGGAGCTGGATTTGGACTTTGTAGGCGATTTAATTTTTACCACATGACATTTCACAAGGTGAATGCAACACAACCAAATGTGTGGACCAAGCCCAGCTGCTTCCTAACAGCTGACAGTGTGCTTGCTGCTCTATCATCGGAAGTATTAACAAGCTTGCCCAGTTTGCAAGAACACGTAGAGCCAGGGCTCTGACCCTCGTCTGTGTAAACAGCACCCACCACCCTCAGCCACCATCTCTGCCCACTGGATTTGGAATACTGAGTCATTTCTGAGTGCCTCAAGCCTCAAGCTCTTCTCTAACAGATTGTTTCTGGAATATTTCCGTTCTCTTTCCCTGCAGTGGACACCCCACTGAAGTAAGACATTCAAGATCTATTTAGGCTCTCTATCTTCCCACTGCTGACGCCTGACCAGCTGACTGAACTGAGTCACTACCATCTGAATGGCCATCATGACCAATCGACTCCTTCTTGGCCTCTCTCTTCCACCAGCCTCTCCTCTAGAGTGTGGGTGGCCCTCCCTGGTAAAGCTGGTTGACTATTCCTGGAAGCCACTTCCATATTTCACAGCCACATCATAAACACTTCCCACTTCATCCTTAGTTAGGTCTTAAGTCACATAATTGGATTTTCCACCTTTCATTAAGAAATTGCTGACTCAGAAAGAGGATAACTTTTGATTGCACGTTTTTGAGAAATCTTTATATACCTCACTTTAGGCTTCTTCAGGCTCACTGTTGTAGAATCAGACGATCACAAATCTTTTAATATTATGGACATAAAAATGAGGCACAGAGAAGAGAAGTGACTTCCTAAGAGTAACATGGTTATTAAGTGTCAAATAAATATCCAAAGAGCTCTACTTGGAACTCTACCTTGTGATTCCTAGTCCAGGACATTTTTCTTGTATTCCTCCAGGATGCACCACACACACACACATACACGCACACACACACACACACACACACACCACCACCACCACCACCACCATGTAGCGAAATAGACAATGTTAGGTATTCACAATAGAGGTTACTCTATTGTCCAGATTTACCTGAAACACACTACACTATTCCTTTTGTTGTTGTTTTTAAACCAAGGTAACACTTCCAGTGATGAACGTTTCCAGATGTCATTGCATACAGTCTTGCAAAATAGTTTCCATAATTTTTTAAATCTTCAACTTGTTTCTAATTATGTTATATGCTGGTAGTTGGGAGGAGGTAAAAAAATCAAGAATGACAAATGACCCTTGAAACCCACTTCTGAACAAATGGTCACTGATGACATGGAATAAAAATAGAGAGCAGGCTATGGGGGCTGCAGAATGTAAAGAACAGAAGAAGCACCAACAGCTTTCCAAGAGTCAGAACTGGGTATATTTTGTTTTTATGTTGCTGCTTTTCACTTATTCATTGTTGATTTTCATCTTTTCCAATATGGTCCTTGTTTTTCTCCCGCCAAGCATTCTGAAAATTTGACTATTTTCTGCCATTAATTATGTAAGTGGTCCTCTTTATAACATTAAATGGCGCACCTAGATGTCTGTTTCTCAATGTATCAGTTTAAGGTAGAAGTTGATAGTAAACTGCTATAAGAAGTGGATAAATTACATGTCTTTCCCTCCATTTTTCAGGAAAATGGTGTCCCTGCTGTGCGGGGGCAGGGAGGAGGGGAAGGAGGGAAGCTAACGGTAGAACCTAGTGATACCTGAGGGCATCTCCTCCCATTGATTGCAAAACCGTAAAGGGTAATGAAAGACTTCTATCCTACACAAGCAGGCTCAGATCCCTCAAAAACAAAGGTATGAATAACTCAAAGGAGGAAAGAATAATTCCAGCTGTCAGAGGTGCTGGCTAAAGACAAAGGGAATCCAGGATAGGCAGCAAAGAAGGAAACTCCACTGTCGCAGAAACAGGGACTATCACTCTACCCATATTTAGTATTAACACATAGGATGTTGGTAATAATGGACCTTACAATTAAATCTACAATGTGCAGATGATAAAATGAGTTTAAGAGACTTTACAGAAGAAAGTATATTAGCCAGACATACAGAACCTGGGTCTGAGTGATTATATGAGAGAGTTTGGTTTGTCTCCCTTTACAAAAGGTGTGTCATTCTGGTTGTATGACCAATAGTAGCATTATGTAAGAAGAATACATTTCTTTTTGCAAACTATAAACATGGAGGGGATCCCTGGGTAGCTCAGTGGTTTAGCACCTGCCTTTGGCCCAGGGCGCAATCCTGGAGTCCCAGGATCAAGTCCCACGTGGGGCTCCGGGCATAGAGCTTGCTTCTCCCTCCTCCTGTGTCTCTGCCTCTCTCTCTCTCTCTCTCTCTCTCTCTCTCTCTCTCTCCCTCTCATGAATAAAAAAATAAATACATCTTTAAAAAAAAACATGGAGCCCCCAGGCATGCTCTTTCACATCCTGAAGGCCTCAGGTCCTGCCCAGATGGACCTCTCCATAAGGCTGTTTGGGAGTCCCTCAGTGCACGCAGCCGGCTTCTTGCAGAACAAGCAAGAGAAACAAGGAAGAGAACAAGGAGGAAGCCACAATGCCTTTTGTGTCCTAATCTCAGAAATGATACATCATCATGATCATTCTATTCCTTAGATACAAACCACCAAATAGAGCTCACGTTAAGTGAGCTCACATAAGAAAGGCTCATCTTTTGAAGGGAGGCATGTCTTAGAGCTTGAGAATGTTTTTTAAAACCGCTGCAGGGTATATGATCTGGATCTGCTTTCTTTCTCTTTAGCCATCTCACCAACATGTCTGCCTGGGGATGCACTCACTGTGGGGGAGACATCCATCCTGGACCTGGCAGCTACGACACAGACCCATCACCTAAACACTGGCTATTCAAATCGATACTCTGAGCCTTGAGGGAGGGCTTCACAGACTCGGGGATTGTTGAGGAAGTGGTTTCCTGTGATGAAACCCTGGCTCTTGCACCCCCCCTCTCCACAGCAGTCCTTGGTTCCTGCCTATTTCCTGAGTCTTTCCAACAGTGCAATGAGCTGCCCAGTATCTTCCAATAATTTTCATTCCTGCCTGTTGGTCAGGCTCAGCTGGTCTTTCCTGGTACATGCTCTTGACAAACACAAATATATTAAAATCCCAGCAAAATAGTCTACCCAGAACCCCACCAGAGAACTAAGGGCAATGAAATGCCTCAACACACTCACTGCTAGACCTTGTGTGTATGTTTGTTTACGCGTATGCTGTGCATGTCCATCTTAATGTCAGCTCTATAAGAGACCATCTTATCCATTTTAGATCTTTTGAAAAAAATAACTTCATGTTTTGAATTTATTTATGAATCACAGGAAGCTGCAAAAAAAACGGTAGAGAGTTCCTGCGTACACTTACCAGCTTCCCCAATGATAACATCTGCCTAAGTGTAGCACATACTCAAGAAACCAAGGAATATGACACCACTATCATTGGCATTGTACTACCAACTCAAATGCAGATCTTTTCCTTTTCTTTTCTTTTTTGAAGTATAGTTAACATACAGGATTATATTAGTTTCTGGTGTACAATATACAACAGTGATTTAGCAATTCTATATATTACTCAGTGCTTATTATGATAAACACCCTCCTTAATCCCCATCACCTCTTTCCTCCATCCCCCTCTTCTCCCCTCTGGTAACTACCAGTTTGTTCTCTGTACTTAAGAGTCTGTTTTTTGTCTGTCTCTTTTTCCTTTGTTTGTTCATTTGTTTTGGTTTTTAAATTGCACATATGAGTGCAACCATATTTTTGTCTTTCTCTGACTTATTTCCCTCTGTTTTTCTGTGACTTATACCCTCTAGATCCATCCATGTTGTTGCAAATGACAAGAGTTCATTCTTTTCTATGGCTGAGCAACATTCCATTTATATACCACATGAAAATTTCCTCAATATCACTAATCAGAGAAATGCAAATCAAAACCACAATGAGATATCCCTTTACACTTGGCAGAATGGCTAGAATCAAGAAGACTGCAAATACCAAGTGTTGGTGAGGACATGGTAGAAAAGGAACCTTTGTGTATCGTTGGTGGGAATGTAAATTGGTGAAGCCACTGTGGAGAACAGCACAGAGGTTCCTCAAAAAAATTAAAGATAGAATTATCATATGATCCAGCAATTCCACTACTGAGTATTTATTTATCTAAAGAAAACAAAAACACTAATTCAAAAAGATATATGCACTCTATGTTTATTGCAGCATTATTTACAATAGCCAGAGCATGGAAGTGGCCCAAGTGTCCATCCACAGATGAATGGAAAATGGAGATGTGGTCTTGCATCTTCAGGACCTGGGTAATAGTGCTCGGCACATGGTAAACATTCAACCAATTATTGCTGAATGAACAAACAGGTGAATAAGTGAGTGAGTCAATTACAGCAGTACTTGGTGAAATTAAGTGGACACTTTTAATACCAAATTGTAGGATGCCACCCTACATGGAGAAAGAGGAAGGGAAAGAAAGAAGAGAGGAGATGAAGGGTCATGGAATGCAAGATGGTGGGGACAAGAAGTAAGATTTTTGAGCATCCTCCAAAGGGAGTGATACATGTTAGGATGCACTGTGCCAATCCCCTCCAAAAAATCTATAGTAATATTCTATATTATTCTTTGAAGTAGTATTTGACTTTGAAGACTTTGAAATTGTATTTGAATTTCATTTAAGCACATCAACAAGTAGAAGTGATCCTCAAGGCACTCCAGATATTTTCTGAATATTTAACTTACTAACAATTCTTGATGCTGTAACTTCATTGGAGAAGAAGATAGGATGAAGGAGGAGAGGTAGTATTCAACATACACTGACTCACTGGACAGTTGTGGAGGGAAGTAGGGCAGGGCTGTGATGGAAGGAGATGCCAGCCCCTGTTCATCCTCATCGGGGGAGGCCTGTGGCGGTAGCAGCAGGACACAAAGGGATCCCAAGATCCCAAGAGACATACGAAGACTGCAGAGCACAGTCATGCTATGACAGTGGTGAAGTGAGCAAGGACCTGTGGAAGAACAGGGAAGAATTTGCAATTGTGAAGAACAGAATGAAGTTAGATTTAGGTCTATTAAGTCACAAATATCAGATTCCATTCTTTTTACAATTGCAGAGTCATTAGGAAATTGACCGAAACTGAAAACTGCATGACATGAGTTGAATCATGACTCCCTCCTCCCTGAAAAAAAAAAAAAAAAGTCTGTATTTTCCAGAATCTGTGAAAGTCACCTTCCTTGGAAAAGGGATCTTGCAGGTATAATTTAGTATCTTAAACTGAGATAATCTTGGATTATTTGGGTGGACCCTAAATCCAATGACAAGTGCCCTTATAAGAGACAGAAGATGAGGAGACAGACACACAGGAAAATCCCTGGAAAGACAAAAGCAAAGATGGGAGTGATGATCTATGAAGAAGGAACACTTGGAGCCACCAACAGTAGAAGAGGCAAGGAAGGATTTCCCCAGAGCCTTCAGAGGGGTTGTATCTCTGCTGACACCAGGACTGGGACTTTTGGCCTCCAAAACTTCTGGCCTTCCCATGACCTCTGCATGAGAAAATAAATGTCTGCTGCTTTAAGTCACAAAGTCTGTGGTAATTTTAAACAGTAGCCCTAGGAAACTAATACACTGCATAAGAACAAACACTGTCAAGTTGGAAAGTGTGGGCTCGTATAGCTTTCAAGACATTGAGTAATGGCATCTGTATCAGTCAGGGTTCAGCCAGTCCCATAGGAGATAATGAGATTTGTTGGAACGCATGGGCTTGTGCAATCATAGGGGCCTGCTGGGACAGTCTGAAATGTGGAGGGCAGGCTGGAGCCCTTGGCACATGCAGACACTGCTGTCCTCAGGTTGACTTCCTTCTTTCTCAGCTCAGCTCTTAAGGCCTCTCTACTGGTTGATCAGGCCCATCCCAATTACCTGGGATTATGCTCCCTTACTTAATGTCAGCTGACTTCGGACTCTTATCACATCTACAACATACCCTCAGAGCATGAACTAGGTTGGCATTTGGTTAAATAACTGGGGACAGTAGCCACTCCAGAGAGATTGCTCCCACCGAAAGTTCTGACCATAACCTCGTCACTCATTGTCCCCAGAGCAGCAGACCTAGAATCCAAGACCGAGAAAAACTTGGTTAAGAATAGAGATGATGTGTCAAGTAAAATCTGACAAAGGTGTAAGTTGAAAAGTGAACATAAAAACAATCTTCAGGTTCTTTTCATCTCTCACTAGAGTTGACTTTTCAACCCAAAAAACGGAAAAGATAGTTTTTCTTCTCTCACTTTGGCCTCACAGGGATAACAGTCCTGTGTCACTGATACCCCGGATCCATAGACAACATAATATTTTAATTTTCAGAGATAAAAATAAAAAGTTGTTGCCAGGAGGAAGGGTCAGACAGTCAACTCCTGCCAGGGCTCTCTGTGTAGAATTTAGACAAGAGGTTGCAAGTTGGCAGCAGTGAGGCTGGTGACAAGAGCCAACCCAGCAAGGAAGGCAGTGCAGAAAACTGGAGACAGCTACACACTGAATGGAGTCACTGAGCTGCCAAACCAGTGCCAACCACTGCCTCCCCTAGACCTCTACTTATGTGGGAAAAACACTTGAGATCTCACTGGGACAAGCCGATTTCTGTGAGTTTTCTCTTATTTGCAGAACAAGAAATGTGGCTGATCAGACAAAAACAATACTCACCATAAAGTCTATCTTGCCTACCTCAGCAGGTTATTATGTGAATTCAATGAGCTAATGCATCTATAAACAAGATATAAAATAAGGCCTTTTAATATACTGCCCAGCATGTGACGGCTGCCCAAGAAATATGTGCATATGTGTCCTAAATGATGCCACAACACACGTGAAGCAAATGGCTGACTGTTGTTTTTTTTTTTTTTTTAAGATTTTAGTTATTTATTCATGAGAGACAGAGAGAGAGAGAGAGGCAGAGACACAGGCAGAGGGAGAAGCAGGCTCCATGCCAGAGCCCGATGTGGGATTTGATCCCAGCAACCCAGGATCATGCCTTGGGCTGAAGGCAGATGCTCAACCACTGAGCCACCCAGGCGTCCCAGCAAATGACTTATTTGTGAGCTTGGTTTGTCTTTTCCTTTCATAAGAGCAAATGAATAAAAGCATAGGAAATCAAAATATATGTATTTTTTGATCCAGGAAAACAATGGTAAATTTTATTTTTCACAAAGAGGAGAGAGCATTATTGTTTGTGAATTTGCAATTTGCATCTAAATATACATTTCCCCTTAATGACAGATTTTGAAAGATTTTGAGCAAGTCGAGGAGATATGTACAATGCCACACCAGCCCATCCAACTTGAAAAAGGCAGAAGTTACTCTCACCAGTTCATGTGTGTAGACTAGGAGAAGGCTACAGATCCAGGAGACGGGGACACTAGCAAAAATTACGTCATGCCCCTAGTGAACCTTGGAAGGTCATCAGAGACCATCTCTCTGCTTCAGGCCAGTCAGAATCTAAACCACTGTGGGAGATGAGTGCTCGCCTAGCCTGTCATGCCACCTGCTCCTCATTAATCAGGATGACATCTGGAGTCAAACGTGCCCTCTTGAATTCTGGAAAGCATCCTGGTGCATGATGATGGCATTTTTCCTTGGATCATGACAGTGAAATGTATTTAGTCAGGTTGCAGTAGCAACTATGCCTTCATGGAAACCTCAGAAAGTGGCCCCCAGTTTCTGTAACGCCATAATATATGGGGCAGGTGAAATAGGTGAAGGGGCTTGGAAGGAGGCTGACCTTCCAGTTATAAAATAAATAAGTCATAGGGATGTGATAAACAGCACAGGGAATATTGTTATAACTTTCCGTGATGTGATGATAACTAGACTTATTTTGGTAATCATTTCATGGTATATGAAAACATTAGATCACTATGCTGGACACCTGAAACTAACAGGATATTGCACGTCAATTATACTTCAATTAAAAAATAAACTAAAAAAATAAGATATCTCAAAACCCCTCCTCCTGAAAACTTTACTGGTTTATAAAGAATGGTTTGGGGATGCCTGGGTGGCTCAGCAGTTGAGCGTCTGCCTTCAGCCCAAGGTGTGATCCCCGGGGTCTGGGATTGAGTCCTACACTCTCTACCTGTGTCTCTGCCTCTCTCTGTGTGTCTCTCATGAATAAATAAATAAAACCTTTAAAAAAATAAAAATAAAGAACTGTTTGCCCTAATAAGTGAACTCTTCCACTTTACCACTTTTAGAAAGATCAACATTAACTGGAGCAAGTTATCATAGTGGTTAAGCAAAGAGACTGTTCTTTTTTGAATGTACATTGACTGAATGTGCAGCTTCATCACATAGCTGTGTGGTCTTTGACAAGTTGCTTACCTTCTCTGTGTCAGAATTTCCCTATCTGTCAAGGGGGATATATCAATCATATTTTATGATCCTTTCACATCTTGGGGACCTTGCTGGCCAGGGGGGTGACTGCCCCTTCTAGGGCTAGCTAATTCCTAGAGTAAGCAAGCTACTTCACTGAAAGCATCCCTTTCTTAGGCAAACCAACCATTCCAAAGCTGGTATTCCCAAACATCTCCTTTATCTGCCACCCAGTATTTCCCTGGCCCCATATCACCCAAGGGCCAGGTACTGGACAAGTGGAGGCCACCTCTATAGAACAAGGCCTACCAAAATTTCTGAAGGTATCCAAATCTAAATCTGCTCAAATCTGACTCCATTTCCTTATACATTCCTTCTCATCCTCATAGAAACCATGCTAAAGCCTGTGAGCCATGCTTTCTCCTTCATACTCTGCCTCTTGATGCTGGCATTTCTCTATGTGGCATGTGGTAGGTATCTCATGCCCCTCCACTTGGAAACTGTGAGGTATAAAGTTTCTTTCAGTGACATCAATCTCTCGGTTGTTACTTGGTCACCTCTAAAAATTAAGCCCTGGGTACAAATGTAACAGGGTGATATTGAAGATTCCCATCTCTGAGGCCAGTATGAAAATCAAGCAATATAATGCCTATGAAGCATGCAGAATAGCACTTGAAATGCCCATAGAATGGTTTGTATGCCCATCATGGGTTAGCTATTACGAACTAGGCCCACATTGCTCCCTGTCTTCAGATGGAAAGCTTAGCATGGCTCCTCACCACCACTGCCCTGGCTAGGTTCCTCTCATTCCCTGTCTTGTGTTTGTAGCCTCCCTGCCTCCAACACCATGTCTTGCTGCACTGTCCTTCTTAAAACTTATCCTTTCTTTCTCTCTGATTTCCAGACTCCTCCTAAAAGCATGTCATCTGGTATACCAAGACCAAGAGTACATGTTTCTTCCCAAGAGGGCCCGATCCAGTGCACACATCTGTCCCAAGACACCTTGATGATTCAGTCACATGTCTCTCCACAATATCAACAAAGATGTGGAATATATTACTCCTCACATTAACATTTTGAACATAATAGCCATAATAGCTACTAGCAATACTTACTAGTCTCTTATGAGCCAATGCTTTGCTCATTTTCATTTAAATTTTATTCCTTAGTACAACTTTTGAACACAGGTATCATTTTACAAGTAAGAAAAGCATTGCACAGAGAATTTAAGTAGTTTACCTAATGTAACGACCATTGAAGGGCCAAGCCATATTTCAAATGTGTATTACCTGACTCCTACCCATGCCCTTATCACAGTGCTTGTGCGAGCTGCTTTTAATATTCTTAGGGTACTATTTACCATTATTGTCATACATGTGGTTGTTCTTATCATTACTGTTGACTCTATATTACTGGCCAACATCACAGAAGTTTTAATCTCTCCAGTTATCCTTCCCAACAATGAAGAATCAAACTTCTAGCATAAGCAACAAAGGCCACGTCCATTTAGAACACTAGCAAGCCAAAGTTTTCCTATCAATATTGCTTCCATAATTTACTTCTTCTCTAGTTCGTGCTGTTTATTATAAAATCACTCATGTTTAAATACCACTTTTTCCTCTGATAGAATAATTTTAGAAACAAAACGGCAACAACTCTCCATGTATGAAACCAGACCAAGGACTGTTTGTTAGTCAATTCCCAAAAGGAAGAAAACCTTCCCATTCTATCATAATATTTTCTAATTAATTAATTAATTTCTAATTATAGAAGTATCAATTATCTGATTAATTATGGAAATTGAGTGATCTGTTTTATTTTTCTAGGCAAAGCTATAAAACTCTATGGGTTTTCTAGGCATGTTAATTCACTTTTGTATAAATGCAAAAATTACTTTATAATAATACAACTGACTATGAGTTGATTAAAGCATTTTCGCATACAGCCAGGGTTGGAGTTTGAGCCTTTATTGAAGCAATTTATTTCATTTATAAAACTATTGCATGCCATAGGAGCACTTAGGACCTCAAGCTCAAACCAAAAGCATTGAGTAGATGATGCCTTGAAAGACAGCATGCCATGAAGAAGCAGTTAAGATTCTAAGATAAGCCATAAAGACTCATGGTTAGAAAGCTCACAGAACTCTGATA
Organism: Vulpes lagopus; assembly: GCF_018345385.1. Taxonomy (NCBI): domain Eukaryota; kingdom Metazoa; phylum Chordata; class Mammalia; order Carnivora; family Canidae; genus Vulpes; species Vulpes lagopus. Next base: position 36,045,237 of record NC_054831.1, read on the forward strand.
CAGGAATTTCTTTAATCTCTTTTTTCCAACAGAATAATCAAAGGCTCAGAGATGTTGATGCATGTAAAGCTCATGGCTAGATTATATGTAGTGTTGTCTTTAAATACAAACAACACATTGTTAATAATACTTAGCATGAACAATGCTTTAACAGCAACATTCACCCAACTATATGAGGACCTTCAATATGCCAGGTGCTGCTCCAAGTCTTGGGGTTAGTGAGGGAAGAGATGCATTGCTACATAGAAAGGATTACAGTCTAGTGGGGGGAGCCAGGCATGGTTAAAGTTTAAAATACAAGGTGATAATGATATATTATAGAGGGACCATTGGGGTGTCTGCCATGGGAGTATAGACAGGGACCTAATTCTGTATGAGTGGCTGAAAACTGTCATCAGGGCGATTCTTTCCCAACAAGAATCTACATTAATAGGTCTACAGACCCTTGAGTGACAGATGCTGCATTTTTCTTTTCACTTGTGAGGAATTCTAGCTCTGCACACTGTCAAACATGCCTCTCCAGCCTCAAATCTGAGCACACTCACTTGCTTACATCTGGCCACACTAACCTCTTCTCCTGCCCCTAAACGTCCTGCCTCGGCTCTCTTAAATACGTTCTCTCATAACTGATCTCTTCTTTACGCTCCCCTCTTACCCCATCTTGGTCTCATCTACAGGTCACACATCAACCCTTACAGGAACAAATGGGTCTCTGGAGACTATTGATCTGGGAAATCATCTCCAGCTCTGCCAAGACCATGCAGGTGCCCACTCTCTGCTTCCTTAGCTCCTCAGTGACCTGGCCCTCCCTTTCCTACCCCAACCCAGAAATGGATTCAGGGACCATATCACCATGTCCAGGACAGATTCATCATAGGCATTCAACAAGTAAGAATATAAGCAGCTTTTTAATCATTTATATCAAAATTCCGTTTCCATTTAAACATTGCATACACACACACAAATCAATTGTACAAACAGAATGGCATGTCTCTTGTACTGCATAGTTCTTTATCTAAAATGCACATTGCAAGGTGGGGGGCATCTGGGCAGCTCATTCAGTCAAGCCTCCAACTCTTGATTTTGACTCAGGTCATGGTCTCGGGGTCATAAGATCGAGCCCCACATCTAGCCCCATGTGGGGCTCCATGTTTAGCGTAGAGCCTGCTTAAGAGTCTCTCTCCCCCTCTCACTCTAGCTGTGTTAGGGTTTTTTATGTTTCTAATAAACTTTGTGCTATATTAGGCATATATTCATAGGCATTCAGATATCAACCAACCTTTTTGTATGATAGCAGTAATGATTATGAAGTGAAACAAAATGCACTTGTCAATTGTGAATCAGTATACAAATGTGTGAGGCACCATGAACATCTGGACTCTGCCAAGCTTAGGACTCTTTGGATGTCCCCCCGTCTCTGGTTCATTCCAGATTATTGTCCTTCTTCTTCCCTAGGCCTAGCCTAACCTAGCTGAAGACCCAGAAATGATCAAGAAAAATCCCCCCAAACCAAGAATGTTACAACAAACAACAATTAATACAAACATAAAGGCCACTGTAAGCTTGGCACACTCCCACCTTTTCCAGCTTGATAACTGCTTATACTTGGGACTTCTCAGCAATCCCCCCCCCACCACTGGTGAGCTAAAAGCTGCTCCCAACATAGTGGGGGGTGGAGGGAGGCATGGTGTTCATCATCATCATCATCATCATCATCATCATCATCAGGCTCTAGCACACAGAGAAATAGTTTGGCACAAGGGGAGTAGCTTGTTTTCGAGTCAATCACCTGAGCCAACTCCAGACCCATCTCTTCTCAGCTCCGTGAACTTGAACATGTAAATTAGTTTGTCCTGATTCTTCATCTGAAAAATTCAACAATAATAAACTTCCTTTGTAAGATTTTTTGTGAACACAAAATGGGTTCACAATTTTGGGGATTAGGAAAGTGCCTAGCACGCAGAAAGCACTCAATACATGGACTATTATAAGAACCATCGTTGTTCCATTGGTTTTCAGAAAACTAACTCAAACTAGTTTAGGCAAAAAGGGCAAATTTTGATTCAGGAGTACAGAAACAAGAGCTTAAAATGCCACAAGGACTTTCTCTTTGTCTTTTGTTTCAGTTGCTCTCTTTAGCCAGGCTAATTCTCTTCACTGGAAGATCCAATGAGAGAGACATTCCCCACCTGGGCTCCTAGGTTGGTCTGACCAATCCCCATGGACAGGACACAGGATCTGAGGTAGGTGGTACCTCTTACTCAAACCTGAGATTATGAAGCTCCTTGAAACAGAAGCACTCTTGCACACAGATAAAAGGATCATCTGCTACCATGCTCACTGCTGGCTTCTACAGAAGCCATTCCCCTCCCCTTATGGAACACCTTTCTTTCTCATTCATTCATTCTCACATCTGTTTAAACATTTAATCACATGTCTGTATGGTGATAGATGCTTCGAGGTGGAATTAGAGATGAAAAAGACACAGCCTCTCAAGACTCTAAATTTCCTTTTATCTGTAGAGCCGCCTATTTGGCTCTCAAGTCTGTTTGTTAATAAAAAGAAATAGCTTCTGCCCACAGATTGATGGCTAACCATGCTCCCTGTGAAACAATGAACACAGCAGCTGTTGCTCAACACAGGCCACCTTGTCCAGGAAACAGTGACTTCTGAAGGCCCAGAAACAGCTGCCTCAATTCACGGGTGACATGTGACATAATTCAGTGAATCCCTCTTCAAATGACGATGGGACAAGTGTTGGTATAACCTCCCCATGAATGAGTGTTTGGAATGTGGAGAAGAGCAATGGGTGACAACATGGAGCTCAGCTCTAGAACACACAAACAGCTGCAGGATCATGTGAGAGAAGCGTGTAAGAGGCCAGGTGGGAAAGCCAGCATGAGGCCGACCCCTGGCCCCTCTCCCACAGCCTGCCCCGTGTTCATCCTGGGACCCAGCTCAGCCTTCTCCCTTCTATTTATCACTTTAATGAACATTTCTGAAGGTTCCTTGCTATGGACTGAATGTTTGTGTCCCACAAAATTCATACATTGAAGCCCTAATCTCCTGTGTGATATTTGGTGGGCAAGTAGCTTTGAGAAGTAATTAGGTCATGAAAGCTCCATCTTTCATGACCTAATGAAACTGAAAACTGAAACTGACCTGGCACCCTGATCCCAGATTTTCAGCCTCAATAACTGTGAGAAATACATTTCTGGTATTTAAGCCTCCAATGTGTGGCATTTGCTATAGAAGCCCAAGCTGCCTAAGACCTGCCTACCTAATGCCAAGGCTGCAGTGGGTTCTGAGGATAGAAAGAGAAATAAGAACGGCCCATACCCCAGAGGAGCATACCCCCTCAGGAGAAGCTCATAGACTGGCAGTGACTGTGGTGTGTACACAACTGGATGTGTTACCAAGTGCTGGGGGAACAGGACACAGAAGGAGATCATGACTCTGCCTATGGAACTCAGGTGAAATGAAAGAGAGTATGAAATTCGGGAAAGCAGTTTTTGTGCCTCAAAATATTACTCAAATATCTTTTTCATCCTAAAAATTAATATTTATTTCATTAAAATTACAAATTTTAAATTTTGATTTTCCTTTAGTTTTTAATCCAACATCCAAAGCTTATTACAGTCATTAATAGCATTACTGTAGCAAAAGGAACTCTTAACAATTTATTGAGATTGCCATAAATAGTTCAAACTTATTTATAAATGTGAAATCACTTTTTTAAGGGCTATAATTTAATAAACAAAATCTTCTTTAGTACTTAAATTGCTCCTACAAAGCTAATAAATTTTCAAAGGTAATGATTCTAAAGTTATCCTAGATGTATATCATTTTAGTAAGACTTCAGTATAAAATAGTAAGTCAAAGTGAACTAGTCAATGATATATTTTTAATAGAATCATAAGGCTAATCTAATTGCTTCAATAACAAATTTCTTTTAAACGCTGCAAATCCTTAAAATGCCAAACATACACAATGTATTTTCCAACATTCAACTATAAATACCACATGATTGATGGATTTCATTCCCTTAAATATTTCTTCATTTCATTCTCAACTTTCTCAGGATTAAAAGATGCTTACCCACCAAGAAGGCAATCCAACATTTTCATATGTAACTCTTCTGCTTGCTGAGGTGAGGGTACAGGAGGATACAGCCCACCAAGGAGATAGAGGCTGAGCCTGAGCTCAGAGGCCTCATACCTCCAGGCCTATTTTTCTATGACCTACCAGGCTGAGCCATACAAAGATGGTGTCTTCACCTCATAGGAAGGGTGTTCAGGAAGCCCACACTCTTGGACCTACACGTGACTCATCCCCTTACCTAATTATTTTAATCTCTCATGGAAGCCTACAACTGCCAATCACGATGTTACATCCCCTAATTAGGTTTTGTGTCTGATTTCCTAGTTGGTTAAGATAGGAAAACAAACACTGAAGGCCTTGTGGAGAGAGAGGCACCTGGACTGCATTTAGAGGTACCTCCTCATGCCTTTCTGGTGCCTAATGCCTTCTTGCTGTCTGCTCACTATCCAGGACCCCACTGTGTGACCCTGTGGGATGCTGGAGGTAATTGCATACATCTCCTCCCCAGGCCCATGTCCAGTGATATCTCGTTGGTAGCTTGAAATCAGCCATAATGGGAGTGTTTACACCGTGAAAATGGATAGATACTATGAACATGCACCTTCAGGAAGCTAGTTGTTAAATACTCACCAGCACACAGTAGTCACCCCCTTATCCATACCTTAGCCTTCCATGGTTTTGGTCACCTGCAGCCAACCACAGTCTGGAAGCAGATGATCCTCCTGTGATGTAGGGTCAGAGGTCAGCAGTAGCCTAACACTAGATCACAATGCCTGTCATCCACTTCCCTTCATTTCATCATGTAGACATCTTATCATCTCACACCATCACAAGAAGAAGGGTGAGTAGAGTACAATGGGATAATTTGAGAAAGACCACATTCATATAACTTGTATCGCAGTACATCATTACAATTATTCTATTTTATTATTAGTTATTATTGTTGATTTTTATGTGCCTAGCTTATAAATTAAACCTTATCATAGTTCTGTATATATGCATAAGAAAAAGATAGTATATATGGGGTTCAGTCTCATCCACAGGTTCAAGCATCTGCTGGGGATCTTGGAACATAGGCCCCATGGATAAGAGGTCTACTGTACGGTTGGTGTTTCTCCAGTCAGGCTTGCAACCTCTGCTCAAGCTCTGTATTCCTGACCAAACAGTTGATTATTCTCTTCTGCCAACCAAATTTGGTCTATGCCAAGTCAGAGTATTCCAGAACTTTGTACTACTTTCAGGGAAAACACTAAAGTAATGATGGATTAACTAAATCACATTAAGATATCAGTAACAGGTATTTACAGGCAAGCTGAAAGAGGAGGAATCTTCCATAGCATGGTCTGAACAGATTATAATTTAAGTGTCACTCTCTGGGACCCTCTCTTGTTGTCTTGATATCTAGCTTTCCATGGCACTCTCTAGTATCTTTTTGGTTTTGTTGTTGGTCATAACCTTTTTTTTTTTTTATGATAGTCACACAGAGAGAGAGAGAGAGTGAGAGAGGCAGAGACACAGGCAGAGGGAGAAGCAGGCTCCATGCACCGGGAGCCCGATGTGGGACTCGATCCCCGGTCTCCAGGATTGCACCCTGGGCCAAAAGCAGGCACCAAACAGCTGCGCCACCCAGGGATCCCTGTTGGTCATAATCTTAAAGACCAACAAGCAAACCTATTATTGCCTTATTTTTTTTTAATTTTTATTATTGCCTTTTTTAAAAGGCCACTTTAGGGGCGTCTGGGTGGCACAATTAAGTGTCTGTCTTTGGCTCAGGTCATGATCTCAGGGTTCTGGGATTAAGCCCCACATTGGGCTCCCCACTCAACAGGGAGTCTGCTTCTCCTTCTCTTTTTGTCCTTCCGCACCCCACTTGTGCTCTCATGTGCTCCCTCCCTCTCTCTCTCTCTCTCTCTCACAAATAAATAAAATCTTTTTAAAAAAAATTAAAAATAGCCTGTTCTTAGACTAAAGGCTTACAACATGTGGTCTGACTTGCAAACACAAGCTGAGCCAATCAGTCTAGGAAATTGAAATTGGGAGACCGAGAGCTGAAGCAGTGAGCAATGAAGTTGAGATGAAGAGATATGAGATATAACAGAAGCTAAGAAAATGCTTTGGGCTATATGCACACTGAAGTCCTAGACAATAGAAACTATGTTTGAGGAGAGGAGGTTAGCATGAGAGAGAAATAGGGAACAGCATGCAGGGAAAAGGCTCAAGAGGAGAATCCAGTAGCCCAAGAAAGGAGCCTTATGTTCAGTAATCTTCCAGATTGAATTTCCAAGAAATCTATCTGTCCTTGATTCCTGCATTTTGATTCTCTTGAGATTTCTGAAACACACTTGAAGCTCCTTTTATCTGAGTTGGGTCAATGATACTGCAACCGAAAGACACCTGACTCAATTTCAATTTGAATTAACATTTTTGTATTGACTATTCAAAAATATGTCTCCAGGTTATTACATATGCTTTAAATGTATAGTGTTTAATAGTGAAATCACATTTCATAGTATGATTATGTTGTATAAGAGCCCTGAGGGCAGCTCGAGGGCAGCTGAGAGGGGCTCAGCGGTTTAGTGCCTGCCTTCAGCCTAGGAGCCCCAGGATCGAATCCCACATCAGGCTCCCTGCGTGGAGCCTGCTTCTCCCTCTGCCTGTGTCTCTGCCTCTCTCTCTCTCTCTCTCTCTCTGTCTCTCATGAATAAATAAATAAGATCTTAAAAAAATATTTAGAACCCTGAATGACAAGGAAGTTGACAGTTGATGCTATTAAAATTATTCTATGGGTACTAAGAAACCCATGACCTGTGGTTGCCCAAATGATTCTGGAAGAGCTCCAGTATTCTTTTAAGAACTTTTTTTTACCTTCTAGAGTGGCAACATGCATGTACATACCAGCTTAGTAAGCAGAATTTAGCATGGAGAAATCCAGCATGCCTCTGAAAATTCCTGGAATACCTAAATAACTGAACCCATTACCCATGTTTTTATGAGGGCACAGTGGCTGTTTTCAGATTCCCCATGCTATTGTAACTCAGAATAATGCAGCCATAGCCCCACTCTAACCTGGTCTTAGTCATGGGACAAGAATTCTGGGATAAAGGCCATTGTGAAGTCCAGATGAAGATGAACATGTTAGGCATGCAGAAACAACACAGGCAAATAAGTTCTATATATACATTTTCTTTCTTTTTTAAAAAAAGTTTTTACTTATTTGAGAGAGAGAGAGAGAGAGAGAGAGAGAGAGAGAATGAGCAGGGGAAGTGGCAAAGGGAGAAGGAGAAGCAGACTGAGCAGGGAGCCCAAACTGGGGCTCGATCCCAGGACCCTGGGATCATGACCTGACCCGAAGGCAGACACTCAGCTGGCTAAGCCATCCAGGTGCCCCTACATTTTCTTTCTAATAGAAAGACTGAAAGAATGTAACATGTTACGTTTGTCTCTTACAAGAAAAGCAGAAATGGTATCAGCTCAAAGATTGGCATCAGTAGGTAGTAAACCCTTGGGCAAGCTGTGAAGAATCCAGACTCCATCCTCTGTTTCAAAATGTAATAAATGTTGTTCTTTGTAGGTTTGGAAACTGTTTCGGAAAAGAAATTTTATCACCTTTCCTCACACAAGTTTTATCCACATGGTAACTTCAAAGATCTTCTGTAGCTCTCCTTTCTCAACATGAGGACAATTAGTCTTTCTAGCTCTGAATCCTTAACCTCACACCAATCATCCCACAAAATTACACCAATATTAGCAACTACCTATAAGAGAGAAAACTCACAGGTATTATTTTAAAAATAGGAGCATCTCTGAATGTGATGCAGCCTTTCTCTGAGTGCTTTGCCTTATCTTTTTTCAGGGAATGGATGGCACTATGATGTAGCTAAACCACCAATGAGGTAAGGGAACTTAAAGTTTTAGTGTTATTTAGTACTATTTAGAAATGATCATGAGTCTACATAATTCAAAGGTTAGTACTGAGAAAATGTGAGATAAAAGCATTTAATTACATTTTAAGCAATTTACAAATACAATGATTTCCTTTTGCTAGAAGATTGAGGAAGGAAAAAGGTCTAGTGAGCAGAACAGACTGGAATCCAACAGACTTGGATTCAAATCCTATCTACCTGACCCTGAGCAAGTTCCTCACTGCTCTGAATTTCGTTTTCCTCATCTGTAATATGTTATTACTGACATAGAACTTATATTTCATCAAGGTTAAATATTTCCTGTATTAATAATGCCCTCCTTGCCAGTTAACAAGAAGATTAAGTGGCATTTGTGATGTGATGTGTCTGCAATAAATGTGGTCTTAACGGTGGTACCAGAAAAAGGTCACTTTCCAAGTGGCCTTACACAGAGGTTTGACCATTCCTTCTACTACTCCTCTAGTTCCCTTTGACCTATGTTTTTTTGGCCAGCATGGTATTTGATAAATAATTTCAACATTAAAAAAAATTTATCAACATTTAAAACTTGGAAGATTTCACTTACAGTCCAGATTTCTGCCTTCTCTTGACAATTGGGAAGATCTGAGAACACATGACCCATGTTCTGATGGTCGACAAGTAGCCCGGGCTGAGAAGCAGGTATGCCTCTTTAAATCGGTTGCATTAGTTTCTGTTCACCACAATGTTCATCCAACCTACTTTTCTCACTTACATTTACTGCCTGAAATGCATCTTAAAAATAAAAGTAACATTTTAGGCAGAATGGCAGGCCAATGGGTGTTTTTCAGACATAAAGCAGTATGGACACTGTCTAATAACACAAAATGTTGCCAGGACGATAAAATTACAGCTCTTTTTAAAATTATTCACCCTAATTTCCTGAATCTTCATGCCAGGCCACATATTGGGGTGCACACAATGCTTTCCTTCAACAGAATCATAGACTCCCTGGGATGAGAGGAACCTTCATGATAATCTGGTTGAGGATTCATGCATTGCTTGATACCTCTCTACAACATCTCTGCCAGAGTTTTCCAGTGAACTTCAACCAGCTTAGAAAGTCTGGTCTCCTCCCAAGGCAGCTATTCTGACTCTTGAGACCCTCTTCGTAAATTGAACAGAAATCTGACTCCTCCATTATTACGCCAAAGTTGTTAAGTAGTACAATCTGCAAAGTACAATCACAAATAAACCCTCATTTAATCCTCTGCAAGACTGAGTTATTATTGAGATTGTTGCTTCTTTACAAATGAAGAAATTGAGGCTCAGAGAAGTTGCATGGCTTAGCCAAGGTCACATAACTGGTAAGTAGTGGCAAGAGGTGGTTTCCAGTTTCAAATTTCCATAGAACCAATAGTATGGTTCTATTGTCTAGCCTATGAAATAATACTGCACATCTAATTTCTCTTTCCTGTAATACACCTTCATATATTTGAACACAGATATGATGTCTAACATGAGTAGTTCCTATTTCTAGCAAAATAGCCTCCTTTCCTTCAAACAAGATTCATTTGACAAGATTTCTGTGGTCCCCTCCCTTCCCATTTCTCTTGCAAACACGACTGTGATGATTCAATGTATGTGTCCATTTGACCAGCCTGAGGGATGCCCAGATAAACTGGTAGGAGATTATATCTGAGTGTGTGAGAAGGTATTTCCAGAAGAGATTAGCATTTGAATTGGTAGTCTGAGTGAAGAAGATGCCCTCATCAGTGTGGGTGGGCATCATCCAAACCACAGAGGGCCTGAAGAGAAGACACGCAGAGGAAGGGTGAATTTGCTCTCTGCAGATGTTTTATCTTCTCTTGCCTTCAGACATTAGTGCTCTTGATTCTCAAGCCCTCGGTCTAATTCCTGGGCTTTACCCAGTTGGCCCCCTGCTCCTGAAGCCCTCAGAATCCGAATTATACCCCTGGCTTTCCTGATTCTCTAGCTTCCCAACTTTTCAGCCTCCATAATCCAATAGGTAAATTTCTATAATAAATAAATATCCATATTCATCCTCTTGGTTCCGTTTCTCTGGAGAAACCCTACCAATACAACAATCAATTTTAAAGTTTTGTTTTATTTTTTTTAAAGATTTTATCTATTTATTTGAGAGAGAGAGAGAGAGAGAGAGAGAGAGAAAGCATGAGTGGGGTGAGGGGCAGAGGTAAAGGGAGAAGCAGATGCCCCTGCTGAGCTGGAGCCTGATATAAGACTCAATCCCAGGACCCTGGGATCATGACCTGAGCCAAAGGCAGACGCTTAGCTAACTGAGACACCCAGGTGCCCCAAGCATTTTATATGTATTACCTAATTTAATCCTCTCAACTCTGAGAGGCAACTATCATAATCCCTGTTTTATGACGAAGACACTGATGAGCTCATGCATCAAAGAGAGATCCCAAAGTCATACTGCTGGGAGTAGAGCCTAGATTCCCACTCCGGCAGGAAGACTTTAGCACTCTCACTTATAGCTACTTCCTTCTATAGTTTCTTGGTCTCTAACCCCCCACATTATGATCAGATCATAGGAGATGTTGGCAATGGATTTAGGGGAGTTGAGAAACACACTTCTCAAATCTTACTGGGATATCACTCAGCTAAAAGTAATCATCATGAAATAAAATAAAAGGAACACACTGTTTGGAGAATTCCAGACAGATGTGGGTTTAGATTTGAGCTCCAGCACTCACCACCTGTACAACCTGAGGCCATCTATTTAAGTCCTCTGAGCCTCAGTTTTCTCACCAGGGAAATGAAGATAAAAGTGTCAACTTCACATGATTGTTGAGAGTGTACAAAGCCCCTAGCTCAGCATTAGCAGACTTCAAGGGATATTTACCCTCTTCCTTCTTTTACATGGAAAATGAGGCGGGTCTGACCTACTTACCCAGTGGTCTGGGAGCATGCTGGACTCTGCACTCATGCCTGGACCTCCTTGCTATACACTGTGTTTTGTGATCATAACATCCCTTCTTTCTCTTGCCACTGCTGAGTTTTATTCTGAGTATCCAGCCCATTCTTTATTGCAAAAAAGAAAATGCAATCCTCTTTTTGAGCTAGCTAAGTGAAAAACAAAATTTGGGAAGGGAAAAAAACAACAGCAAGGAAAAAAAAAACATTTCAAGAATTCTAGCTATGATAGGAGAAGGAAAACACATTCTCCAATTTTGGAAACTCCTCCATCATTCGACCCTAAATTTAGAATTGAACTCACCATTTTGGCATGTGGCACTGTAGGACTCTGCCACACTGGATTTCGAGTGGCTGCATTCTGACCGAATATCAGTAGAGGTAAAGATAACCGTCACAGGGTTTAGTCCTAAAAATCCCAAGGTGGCTTACTAGCTATGGAACCTGGTTCGGGCTGGTCAACCTGTCTCAAAATCAGTTTCCTTCAGTTTCCATCACAACAATGCTCCCATCCTCAATGGCAGTAAGGATTGAAGTACCAATGCCTAGGGAAAACTTAGCACACAGTAAACTCTCTTTTAAAAAAACCAGTTGGAATTATCATTACTAGTTAGATTTGATTCAATTAAATGCATCTTTGGAATACATTTTATTTTATTTTTTTAAAGATTTTTATTTATTTATTTATTCATAGAGATGCAGAGAGAGAGAGAGAGGCAGAGACATAGGGAGAGGGAGAAGCAGGCTCCATGCAGAGAGCCCGACGTGGGACTCGATCCAGGGTCTCCAGATCATGCCCTGGGCTGCAGGCGGCGCTAAACCGCTGCGCCACCGGGGCTGCCCTGGAATACATTTTAAAAATGTGTGTAAGCTTTACTGCAATAACCTAACGCAATGCTGTAAGAAATATAAGAAGTTGGAAATGGGAGTCATTGATCCCCATCAGTAACTATTCTTATTTATTGATCCCTACCTGTAACTACTCCTAGTTAGGTACCTTAAAATGTTCTTAACTTCCTTTCCCCTTCCACCTCCCATCTCCACCTTTCCTTCCTTCTCTTCACTGAAACAGGACTCTAATTGGCTACTAAGGAAGGTCCACAGAGAGTTGATAAACAACAGGGTATTGACATAATAGTAACTATCTCTCCCCAACACTAATCAAATACAAAGTGCAAAATAGTGACTTTACCATGGAGGAACCAGCAGACACTGACTTGGCCATTTCATAAATATCAGCATCATACAAGTAGGTCATGGTGACCTCCAAGAAGAACACAGCATAATTTCTACCAAAAGTGTGTAGACCAAGACTGGCTATGCAAAAACATTAGAGAGAACCAAATGAGCATCATCCTACACAGTAGAGGACCTAGACTTCTTTGTTATTACCATAAAGATGTAATTGACATATAACATTATTTGGGTTTAAGATGTATAACATAAATATTTGGCATATATAGAGCAACATGATTACTACAATAAATTTAGTTCATATCCATCACCTCACACAGTTACAATTTTTTTCTTGTAATGAGAACTTTGAAGATCTACTTCATGCCTGTACATTTTAAGACTCTCAAGGACACCATCATAGGCTGAATTGCATCCCCACCAAAAATGTATATTGAATTGAAGTCCTAGCCCCCAGAACCACAAAACATCACTGAGTTTAAAGACAGGGTCTTCAAAGAGGTAATTAGGGAGAAATGAGGTCATTAGGGTGGGTCCTTATCCAATATGAGTGAGGTTCTTACAAGGTGAGGAGACCAGGACACAGACTCATCCCAAGGAAGCACAGAGAGAAGATTACCACCTGCTAGCTGAGGGGAAAGATCCAGGAAGAAACCCACTTGGCCAACACCTTGATTTTGGATTTCTGGCCTCTAGAACTGTAAGGAAATAAACTGTGGTTCAAGCCACCCAGCTGCAGGACTTGGTTATGATGGTCCTAGCAAGCTAATACCAACAAGAGAGGGAAAAACTGAGGATGTCCCAGACAGAAGGAAACAAATGACACATGACAACTGAGTGCAACATACCATCCTGATCCCAGACCAGAAAGAACAAGAAAGAAGGCGCTGGTGAGATGAGATTGGGGCCTGAGGCTCAGCCTATGCCGAAGAGATGTTGATTTCCTGGTTGGCAGGGTTGTGCCTGGTCATGGAGGACAGGGCTCTAGTTTTACAGAGCAACATACAGAAGTATTTAGGGATGATGGGGCACAAGGTGTGTGTGTGGAGACATAAGTCAGTCTGAAAATAAAGAGGAAGAGCAACAGGGCAAATGTGATCAAATGCTAACAACTGGGGAATGTGGTCAAGGAAATACACACATTCTTTGTAGTCTTCTCAAAGCTCGTCTAAAGATTTTGTTTTTTAAGGTAGATGACATTATTTTGGGAACCCTTGTGTGTAGCTGATGGGAATGTAAGGTGGTACAACTGCTGTGGAAATCAGTATGGCAGCTCAAATATAGACTTACCATATGATCCCCACAATCCACTTCTGGGTATATGCCCAAAAGAACCGTAAGCAGAAACTCAAATGCATTCCTGGACACTTGTGTTCATAGCAGCATTAGTCACAATAGCCAAAAGGGGAAAGCAACCCAAGTGTCCACTGATGACTGCATGGATGAACAAAATGTGATGTGCACATAGAATGAAATTCAGCCTTAAAAAGGAAGGAAAGTCTGACACATGCTACCATATGGGTGAAACTTGAGGATATTATGCTAAGTGAAATAAATCAGTCACAAAAGGACAAATGTCATATGATTCCTTTTTTGAGATTCCTAGATAGTCACATTCAGAGACACTGAAGGGTACCAGAATATGCCACCCCAAAACATGCCTCTCTGGCAATGGATTCTTTTGAGCTTAAAAGCCATTGAGAACCAGCAGATATAAGAAAGCTCTGAAAATAGGGGACCAATTTTCCTCTTGTAAAAGGAATTTGCATTTATAAAGCAAACTTCCATTTGTAAAAATTATCCTCTTTCCAAGACTAGGAAGGGGAAGACTGTTAATAAATCTTATCAAAGGAAAAAGATCTGTATGACCAACCATACTAAAAACCCTTCTTTACCAAGCTTCCTGGCTACCTTACCATAATTCCATTCTCCCATCAAGAAGGCCCAAACCCATTTCCCTTTGCTTAGGCTACTATGGGATCCAAGCCCAAGCTCTAACCACTGCTTTGGTTACTCATTGAGGGTGCTCCCATGTGTCTATGTGTGATGCATGTATTAATCCATTTGTGTTTGTTTTTCTCTTGTTATTCTGTCTTTGGTGTTTTTATAGAGCTCCAGCCAGAAAATGTAAGAGTGAAAGAGGACTTCAACTACTTACATTTTGACTTCAAACCTTCTAAGTGATAAGGTTCTTCTATCCAGCTTATGTCTAAACTTGGGCAAAAGACCCTATGGGCAAAGCATCCCCTGATGGGAACTGAAACCAGCCCCTCAAGCAATAAGGACCAGCCTGAGCCAGCAAGATCCTGCCTATGATTGACCCCAAAACGATGACTTGACCTTCACTGCCCACCTGCCCATACTCACCAACCTTTGTCCCCCATTTTCCTTACATAAACCTGGAAGAATTTTTGGCCCTTTGGAGATAGCCTTTGAGACATTAGTCTATCATTGTCCCAATGGCGGCCTCACTGAAATAAACCCCTTTCTTGTCTCATCACCACTAGCGTCTCTGCCTATGGACATTGTCAGCGGTGAGTAGCCAAACCTGTCCGTTTGGAACCCCTGGAGCCACGTACTCTTGCACACCGGGGTCCCAGCTACAGGAGGGAGTAGGAAAAAGGAAATATATCCCCTCACAAGACTAAGTAGGATATTGCCAGTAGCTGTAGGAAGAGGACAATGCTGGATCATGATCTAATGAGTACAGAATTTCAGTTCTACAAGATGAGAAGTGTTCTGGAGACTGACTGCACAATCTGTGAATGTTCTTAACAATACTGAACTTACAAGGAGTTAACATAGTACATTTTTTTTTAAGATTTTATTTTTCCCCTGCATGGAGCCTGATGTGGGACTGGATCCCAGGACCCCGAATCACAACCTGAGCCGAAGGCAGATGGTCAACCACTGAGCCACCCAGATGCCCCAAGATAGTAAATTTTTATGTTACCTATATTTTAGTGATTTAAAATGTTTAAAAAGATACCTTCACTATTACTTCTCTCTTTATATATCTGCCTTTTCTTCCTTAGCTATAATAAAAATCTCTGGGGGCCGATAGCATGTCTTAAATGTTGCATCTTTCAGAATCAAAAGCCAGGTCCCAGGAGCTGCCCAGGACAGGTATGCTTCTAGGAATCCTGCGAGTGAATGTCTGAACTTGCAGCTGCCTTGGAAGACCTTGAATATGGGGTTTCCTTACTTAATATACCCCGGCATCTATCACAGTGCTCTGTATATAATAAGTGCTCGATAAATGTTCACTGATGACAATGATAAGGACCCAAAAGGTTCTTGAAGGCTTTCTCGCTCTCCTGGCGACAGGCATAGGAACACATCAGCTCTGGCTGAGTGGCCTAGCTTCTCACGGTCTGGGAACGTGTCTGCTATGACATATCTTGCAGAAGTTAGTTAGACTTGGACTAGAAGCCAGTTCTTCATTGGCCTTTTTTCCCTCTACATTATGACTAAGTATATGCCTCCATTTTTACTAACTTTGTAAATTCAGGGTTCCATGAAAGGAATCCAGAAATACATCAGAACACCTTTGAAATGCACAGGAGGGCCAAGAACCCATGGAGTGCCGGAGACTTGGCATGTGTTATTTCATTTCAACCTCACAGCAAACCTCACAATTTAACCAGGCTTCTACTGAGAAAATGGAAGCTCGAGGAGGTTATGTAACTTTGCCACCAAGTCCCACTGGTGAGTGGCAGAATCTGGGCCTTCTCTGGCACACCACAGGCCTCCAGGGGTCAGTGGGGTCACTCCTCCGGGCCGGCAGGTGAGCCCAGAGCTCTGGAGACAGCTAGACCAGAGAATGGAGGAACTTGATTGAAAAGCCCTCTGGCAGAGCATTAGGTGTCTGTGTGGCCAAGGCAGCTGCCCTGGTGCAGCGTCAGGGGTCATCTCACTACTACTCTCACCAGGAAGAGAAGATGATTCTCAGAAGTGCATCTGAGAGATTCTTGGGAAGTAACTGACACACACTCCATTTTCTATGATCTGAGCAAAAGTGGGACTCTGTGTTTGGATTGGTATCCCTGGGGCTGGGCACACCTAGGAACTCTCATTTATCCTTGGCGCAGTCTGCTCAGCAACTCACTGCTTTCTCTCTCTCTCTCTCTCTCTCTCTCTCTCTCTTAACTTTTTAAAATTTAAATTCAATTTGCCAACATATAGTACTTTCTTGAATAGTCGGTCTTTATATACACAGAGATCTTTGTGACTTTGGCTACACTCTTGGCCTGCACACATCATTTCCCCAGAGCCGGCTTGACAGCTCTGCTCTCAACCACAGGAGGGCGCAGTGGTATCATTTGAAAAACCTCCCCACCTCAAGGCTGCTGCTGTGGACCTGGTTTTGGGAAAAGATCCCATTTGGGTTTTGGGGGTGGGGGGAGGGGATTAGAGTTTTGGTTTTTACAAAAGATGACTCTAATATAAATGCAAATTAAATTGTTCAAAACGGGAGGCTATTCCAACCCCCCGCATCTTGCAAATAAGAAAACTAATCCCAGAAAGCTCCAGGCCTCTGCTGCCAATGGGACACAGGTGATTGGTGACCAAATGTACCACTCCAGGCTTCTCCGGAGAATCTGACCATAACCCGCTGGGATCCAGTGGTTGAGTGGGGGCCACTCACGACTCAGCACACAGGAAGGCCCAGAGGACAAGAGGGTACAAAACCCCACTGTGTGTTGCAGAGAACTTCCAGGGAAACATCAGCATCGCTTCTAGACTTGAACTTATGGCCTAATGGGGGAACTCAGTGAGTACAGCACTCAGGAAGAGCAAATCACAGGCAGAGGTGCCAGGACCCATACCTGCAGAGATCTCCCTGAAAGGGCTTCATAAAACCTGCCTTTGATTCATGGATACCTCCTTGTCCACCACTAACAGTTGACAAAGAATGGTTCTGTTCTTGGACAAAGGACCCCATATAAGTGATCACTAAACAGGATAGGGTGATGAGAGAGGATGGTGGTCCTCTTAGACAAAGGAACGCCAAGAAAGAGCTGTACAGTCCTGTCCCAAATTATACGATCCATCCTGCTGATGTTCAAGCGCTGAGTTTCTGTGTCTGCTGGTGGCAGGAGTGCAGTGGACTTCACGTCCGAACCCCGGGGCAGCGCTGCCCACGGAAAGCTCTGTAGGCCCCGGGGGCTCAGGCTGGCCCCGCTGAAGCTAACCCACCGCAGGCTGGAGCCGCACACGGATTCCCCGGGCTGCACGGGCCCTGCTCAGAGACAGCCCCATGTCTCAGTTTCATTTCATTTACACCTTTGCTCCATTTAGTCATGATCACTCTAACTCCATCACTGTTGTCTGTGTACTTTTATTAACTACCTGCTCTCAGATAATAACCCTGCGTCCTTTTCCAGAGGAAGGCAGCAAATCAAGAGGACCAAGAGGACCAAGAGGACCAAGACTGTGAGAGATGGAAGGTGCTGAGAATGAAGGTGATGGAAGGTAAGAAAAGTTTTCTGGTTCCCAAAGGTCCTGCTGCTCAGGCCTCAGGCTCCCTCTTGGGTGTGGAGGCCAAACCCACAGTCGATCTCAGAAGGAGCAAGCTCCCTGCCTCACAGGTTGTTAAAGAGATACAGTCTGTTTCTTCTAGAGGCATAGAATCAGCAGGATGATAAGAGACGGTTATACTTTATCATTTATATAAGCCCTGCCTTTCTCCAAAATGGTTTTGATAGAATTTACACTAAAAAGTGTGTGATAGGCCTTACTAACGGAAGAACGGAGGGGCTCCTCGGTGGCTCAGCAGTTGAGCATCTGCCTTCGGTTCAGGTCTGATCCCGGGGTGCTGGGATCAAGTCCCTCACTGGGCTCCCTGCAAGGAGCCTGCTTCTCCCTCTGCCTCCCTGTGTCTCTCATGAACAAATCAATAAAATCTTAAAAAAAAAAAACAAACACAGAGATGAGGATGAAGTATCAGGAGGGGGAAGAGAGTAAATATAAGAGTACTCACAGGTAAGATAGTTTCTTTTTCTCTTTTTAAGATTTTATTGATTTATTCATGAGAGACACAGAGAGACAGACAGACGGGCAGATGGAGAAGCAGGCTCCATGCAAGGAGCCCGACATGGGACTCGATCCCGGGTCTCCAGGATCAGGCTCTGGGCCGAAGGCAGCGCTAAACTGCTGAGCCACCCGGGCTGCCCAGGTAAGGTGGTTTCTATCATGAAGTATGAAACATGGCTCTGAGCTTCCTGGAGGCCAAGGCAAGAGTAGAAACAAGAGAAATGCATATAGTAGTAGACAAAAAAAAAAAAAAGGAAGGTATGTTTTTAAAAATAACTTTTTTTTTCCCTAGACACCAAATCTAAAAAGAATTGCCATATGCAAGGATTCATAACATGGCTTTGAGTCAGGAAACAATGGACAACACCTCCATGAGAATTAATTCACACAAATTGACAGGAATAAGAATTGATATTAAAGCACAAGTTGGTGAAGTTAATCCTGCCAGGGGTGGGCTAACATGAGCAAACTTAAGAAAAACTCAGGATTCCAACAAATGGAGACACGGAATGAAGGATACCTATTCATTCTGCATCGTGTGCAGGAGGTCAGGCTTAAATGTTGATGACAGCTTATTCCTTATAAATGCAAGTGGAGCTGCTCAAAACAGGAGTCTGCAAGAAGCCAACATCTCTGATCTGAAGTTAGGAATGATTTTCATCAGCCGTGTATCTGGCCCCTGTGCAGGCACCCCGGGCACACACACCAGGCTGTGTGAGGGTGTCCACTGGCAGGGATGTGCACACACGGAGAATGTCTACACTGCACATGTGCAACACAGCTTGATTTCATAATTTCATTTCTGGATTGAATTTTGAGCAGATGTGCCTTGCTCTTGCTCTCTCTCTCTCTCTCTCTCTCTCTCTCTTTTTAAGGGTAAAAAGTGATGAAAAATGCTGTGGTTTTAAAATTAAGTGAGCACTCAAAAAATATTAGCTCTGTTTGGCTTCAGGTTTTGTTTTTTCCTATACTCTAAAGTTCTCTTCTTGGCAGCAAAATGTCCAGTTGAAAGCGGCATGCCTATTGCCTCCCCATTCCTTAAAAAAAAAAAAAAAGAAAAGAAAAAAATGCCTGTGGAAAGTCTCCATTAACTGAAAGAGAGAAGTTATTCACACTTTGGTTTTACTTTTAAATGATAGCCTTTACTTAGTTTTTTAAGCATCTGCAATACATTAATTGATCAATAAATTAATTAAAAGTGTAGCACTTTAACATGCCTAGTACTTTGCTGGGCTACAAAACATGATCATCTATTTCTTCTTGAATATTTCTCATGAATACACAATCTTGTTGGAGGAAACTAAAACACAGAACACAGTTAGAGGGTAGTAAGTCCTACTACGTGTCAAATCCTCAAATCTGGAGAAGGAAGGACTATTGTGGGGAGGAGTGAGCAGGGAGGAATGTGAGCAGGGAGGAATTTTTCATGCCTAAGAAAATAAGAAATATCTAAGCATCTTACAACTCTCAGCTCTTCTCCTCTCCGACAAATATCTATCCAGCTCCAAGTTGACACCTCAGGTTTCACTGTGACTCCTTACTTCCTCTTAGATCTTTAAACAAAAAAATCTTTTCTTAACATGTCGAAGGCTGAATGAAGAGCAAGAAAATCTTGCATGTCAGTAAAACACCGGAAATTGCAGAGAACAAGTGTCAGCTCACAAGTTCATCACCTTACACATGGATCCCTGAGCACATTCTCACATTTTTTTCTTTTAACCCTCCCTTGGCAACCTTCCACTCAGACATCACCTTTTATGCAGAGAACCAGGCACTTTTCTCAGCACCATGAATCCTATTCTCAGCCAGGTGCGTAGCCACAGAACATACAGCAACAGGATGAGACGAGCACCCCAGGACATGACTCCATGCAGAAGAAATTGCAGCCCAGGCTTCTTGCACAGCTGAGACATTGGCCGGGTCATACATGTACAACCTAATTATACATGAGGTGTTTTGAGAATTGCAAGTGTGTATCTAAGAGCAGAAACATATACAAACTTTAACCCACATGCACACACTGTTCACATCCACAATACACACGTGCCACACACAATCAGGCTGGTTTGCTATGGCTATTAACAGGAAAAGACAATTAGAGTTTTTATTATTACAATCTTGTTTGAACTTTTGCCTCATCAGAAATGTAACAAACAACAAAAGAAGAAATCCCTATGTTTATCCTAGTGTAGCATATTTCTCTTCTCTCAAATTTTTATGAACACTATTGAGGAAAGGAATACTTTCTGGAATTACCCATGCAATTTTTTGGTGGCAGTGTGGTTACCAGCTTCATTCGCCTCCCGATAACCCTGAGAACCCTAAACACTGAGGACCCTCTGACCCCAGGGGACAGAGCCTGGGCAGCAGTGGAGATCTCATTTAACAGGTAAGATCTTGGGTTCAACTGACAGATCTGCCACCCTCCCCAATATCAGTTTGCCAAGCCTTTGTTAAATACCAACCGTGGCCTTGTTCTACACAGTGTGGGATGATTAACAAAAGGTTGGTGCCCTTTGGGCAGTCATTGTTTTATAGGGAATTCTAGAAGCAGGAAGGAAGGAGGGTCTCAGGGGGGTAGGCTTTGAACTGAATCAGTCTCTAAAGATAAATTGGTCAACAGAATTAGAGAGCGGAAGGTAAAAGACTGTTTTGGAAGGTGGACCTTTCAGAAAAAGCAAATAACTTGAGCAACAGCACCAACACAAAAAAGCCAGAGCATTTGGAGAATTTCAAAACACTGTGCATGACTGAGTATAAGGAGCACGAGAGAGTCTTTTGAGAAATACGGCTGGAGAGGTAATGGGCGGCCAGAACTTGTGTCACACAAAGGACCTCTTATGCCACACAAAGGAATTTGGATTTTTTTCTCTTTAGGCATAAGGAAGCCATTGAAGGGCTTTAAACAGGCAGCAATGTAATCAGATTTACTCTTTGGAAATAAGACCTCCTGATTAGTTAATGAGCTCATATTTCTTTTCTTGTGTGTCAACCATTGTTTTATCGCTTGGTCTTTAGACTCTATTATTGATTGAAATAACAAAATGATGGGAGTTAAGAGGTTGTGCCACTTAACCTTCCAAAGCCTGTTTCATCTGCTTTCCCAGTAGGGATTATACTATCTACTTTACCTTACTGGTTTGGTGTAAGATTAAACTAAGATACAGACAGAAAAACCAGCTTGCAGTACTGTTGCCTTGATAATGGCTGCTGGACTCCATCAGTTAGCTGGTACCAAGCAGAGTAGAAATGAATTACTATTTACAATTGGATCAATTATGAACAAAATCAGAAAATATTTGAGCTAGCACAAATTTAATAAACCACACTGAGTCTTTCATTTTATTTTGTATTTTAAAATGTTGATATCTAGGTCCCAACTGAGAGATTCTGATTTTATTAGGGGGTTGGGATTTTTGAAAGGATCATGAGGTTATTTGATATGCAGTTAGATTTGAAAATCACTATTCTAGTATTGTGTGGCTTTACAAGTATGTCCCTTTAAATTCTCCAGTAATACATTATACACATGCTGTATAAACTGTACTAAAACATACAGAAAAAAACAAAGGAAGCTATTGAGTTCATTTTATGAAGCAAGAACAATCGTAATAACAAAAAACTAAAACTTAAAATTCATCCAAAGACATTAAGCTATAATTAATCTTTCCTATGAATATAATTATAGAAATCATAAATAAAATGCTATAAAAATATTTAAACTGTATATTAAAGGAATAGGCCAAGTAGAATTTATTTGAGCTGAAAGATGGTTTAATATCAGGAAATTTGTAATTATAATGCATCATCATTTAAATAATATTTATTTAGCAATATAAAGCAGCAAGTACCAACGCAATGAGTATATAAGATAAACATTGTCTCCATCCCACAGAATGTATGCTGCAGTGTGAAAGATAAATATTAAATTAATGGTATACACCAAAAGGCAAAATAAGAAAAATATTAATAAATACCAAGTGAGGGCAGCCTGGGTGGCTCAGCGGTTTAGCACCGCCTTCAGCCCAGGGTGTGATCCTGGAGACCCGGGATCAAGTCCCACGTCGGGCTCCCTGCGTGGAGCCTGCTTCTCCCTCTGCCTGTGTCTCTGCCTCTCTCTCTCTCTCTCTCTCTCTCTCTCTGTGGGTCTCTCATGAGTAAATAAATAAAATCTTTTAAAATACATACATACATACATACATACATTAATACATACATACATACATACCAAGTGATATTGGATAAAGTCAAACACCAAAACAGTTAGAGCTAGGAATAGAAAATACATTTTAGCATGCTATCACAATGAAATGTATTTCCTTCTAGTAGCCAATATCCTGTGAAAATCAGGAACAAAACGCTGTCTGTTTAAAAAAAAAAAAAAAAAAGCTGTCTGTTGATGTCATTATGATTTTCATTGTTCTAGAATTTCCAGTCAACAGAAAAATAAATTTTAAAAAATAATAAATATTACTAAGTAGCAATGATTTGATAAGAAAGATTACTAAGTAGCAATGATTAGAAAAAAAAAAAAAACCTGATTTTTCTCCTAGAAAAATAAGGTGAATCATGCAAAAATTATTATAATTAATTTTTAAAGGTTAGTTTAAAAGCTGAATGAAAGATAAATATGCAATTCTAGTAACTGTCATATATGTATTTTACGAATTAAAATTATTTTTTTCACTAAACTCCCTCTCTTTACTCCCACACCTGATTCTCAGAAAACAAGACATGTCCCTTTCTCAAAGAGTGCACTTTCAGTGACTACTTCCTCATTTGATAGGTCAGCTGGCCATATGACCCTGTCACTTAGATTATGAAATGAAAAGCGATCCCCTCTAATTTTCACAAGTATGCTGTGAAGTAAGTTTTTTGATTACAGCATTTTACACGGTATTACATAAGGAAATGCTGCAAGGTCACAAAACTAGAGGTAGAAGTGACAGGACCGAGGCCAAATCTGACCCTGAGGCTCATGTTTGGTGAATTATCATACAAATCAAATAATAAATGTTACAATCAACAAAAGAAAAAAATCATAAGCTTAAAAAGAGAGAGGAAATACAAGGTTATTTTTTTATTTTTTTAAAGATTTTATTTATTTATTCATGAGAGGCATACAGAGAGAGAGAGAGAGAGGCAGAGACACAGGCAGAAGGAGAAGCAGGCTCCATGCAGGGAGCCCAATGTGGGACTCAATCCAGGGTCTCCAGGATCACACCCTGTGTAGAAGGCAGATGCTCAACAGCTGAGCCACCCAGGCGTCCCATGGAAATACAAGTTTAAAAGCTATACTAGAAATCACAAAGTAAAAGATCCATGCATTTACTTGTATAAACATTCTCAAAAACTTGATCAGTTCCTCAAATTGATAAAAAGCATTCACAAAAAGCCTACAGCTGACATTATACTTAATAATAAAAGCTGACTGCTTTCCCTTAAGAATGGGAATAAGTTAATGATATTTCTACTCTCAGCACTTCAATTTAATATTGTACTGAAGTTCTGGCCAGTGCAATAAGTAAGAAAAGGGGAATTAAAAGCATACAGATTGGGAATGGAGAAGTAAAACTGTATAACACTTGCAGACAATATGATCTACTATATGAAAATCCTAAGGAATCTTCAAAAAACCTACTAGACCTAATAAGTTAGTTTAACAAGGTCACTGAATCAGTATACAAGAATACGTTTGTTCCTCCCTACACAGCATCAAATAATATACAAATAAAATTGAGAAGACAAATCTTTTCAAAATACCATCAAAAAGGATCAAATATTTAGGAGCAAATTTAACAAAAGTACAAGACCTATACACTGAAAATTACAAATGAGGAAAATTAAAGTGGACCTAAGTAAATGGAGAAATATGCCATAGTCATAACTTGGAAAAATTTTAATATTTAACATGTTTAAGATGACAATATTTTTAAGATTCTCCCCACCTTGATCTATAGATTCAATGTAATCTCTACCAAAATCTCTTCTGGCTACTCTATAGAAATTAATAAGCTGATCTCAAAAATTATACGTAAAAGCAGAGGATACTGAATAGGCAAATCAATTGCAAAAAAAGAATAAAGTAGGAGGACTTACACTATCTGATTTCAAAACTTATTATGTAGCTATAACAATCAAGTCAGTAAAAAAAAATCAAGTCTGTGTTATTGGCATAAGATTAGATACATAAATCAGTGGAACAGGAATGTAAGATCATAAATAAACCCATTAATTTGTAATCAATAAATTTTGAACAAAGTTGTCATGACAACTCAATGATAAAAGAATGGTCTTTTCAACAAATGACACTAGAACAATGGGATATTCACAAAGAAATATATGTGTGAAACGAGATCCTTACCCCATACCATACACAAATATTAGCTCAAAATTTATTTATTTATTTATTTATTTATTTATTTATTTATTTAGCTAAAAATTTATAATAGACCTAAAAGCTAAGCATTCAGTCTATAAGACTTCAAAAAGAAATCATAGGTACATCGTTGAAAGTCACTGTGGTCTTAGACCAGGCTAAGAGATTTTAGCTGTGAGATCAAAACAAAACTAATAAAAGAAAAACTGATAAATTGTGTTTCATTAAAACGAAATACTCTGGCTCTTCAAAACACATCATTAAGGAAATGCAAGGCACATCTCAAGCTGAGATAAACATTTGCAAATCATATATCCAAGAAAAGACTTGTAGCTCAAATAAAGAATTCCTCAACTCCACAGAGAACTTTATAACTCCATAGAAAACAAGCAATCCAATTAAAATTAGGCAAAAAATTGAACAGATAATTCACCAAAAATATATTATGGATAAAAAATAAGCACCTGGAAGCTGCTCACACACATGCACACACACACGCGAGCATGCACGCATGTGCGTGCTAGAATGTCTATAACCAAAAAGGCTGATAACCAAATGTTGCTGAAGATACGGAGGAATGGATCTTCATACATAGCTGGTGGGAACATAAAAATGATACAGTCACTTTGTAAAACAGTTTGGCAGTTTCACAATAAGTTAAACAATCTGCTCCTAAATATCTACTCAAGAGAAATGAAAATGTATGTCTAAAGACGTACATGTGACTATCCATAGCAACATTATTTATAGCAGCCCCAATTTGGAAATATCCCAAATGCTCATAACTGGTAAATGGATAAACAATATATGGTATATCAATACAATAGGATATGGTAATAGAAGAGAATGAATTGCTGATACATGCAAGAATGTGAATGAACTTTAAAAACACTATGTTAAGTGAAAAAGAAGCCTGACTCAAAAGACTTTACTGTATGATTCCATTATGTGACATTTTTAGGTAGGCAAAATTATAGAAGACAAATCAATACTTGCCCGCTGCTGCAGCTGGGAGCAGGAAATGGCTTCAAATAGGCACAAGAGAACTTTTTGGATTAATGGAAAGGTTCTAAAACTTGACTGATGATTGTGCAACTTTACAAACTTATAAAAACTCATAGAGCTATACAGTTACAATGGTTGAATTTTATTATAGGAATAGTGTACCTCAATAAAGCTGCAGTATGAAAAAAGACAAGCAGAGGAAATAATGACAGCAAATATAATGGAAGCATTATTTATTTTAATGTCTCTATTTTATAAAATACACAAATATCAATAAGGATAGCATTATAATTTTTAAAAATTATTATAAAAGAGTTCAAGCACACAGAAGAGTTTGGGAATAATGGGGCAAAAACTAGTATATTCACTATTCAGTTCTGTTGGAATTCAGTATTTTGTAATTTTTGCTCAAAATAATTTTTGGCAGAAAAGGAATGTAGAGAAAATAAATTCTCAAGCATTATTATTGTAGCATCTCTGGAAAGAAATCTGATAATATCTGTTCAAGCTAAAAATATACATATATTTGACAAGCAATCCCACTCTTAGGAATATATCTATATTAGATATAAAGCTATCAGTACATAAGGATGTGTGTCAAGGATACTATTGCAAAAAGGATGTGCAAAAGAAGAATCAAAGAGATTATTCATTGATAAAGGAATGGCTGAATAAACTGGGGGCAATTCCATAAAATAAATAAACTTTTCAGCTGACTTGAAGATTCTCAAACACGTATTTATTTTTTTTAATAATAAATTTATTTTTTATTGGTGTTCAATTTGCCAACATACAGAATAGCACCCAGTGCTCATCCTGTCAAGTGCCCCCTTCAGTGCCCGCCAACCAGTCACCCCCACCCCCCGCCCCTCCCCTTCCACCACCCCTAGTTCGTTTCCCAGAGTTAGGAGTCTTCCATGTTCTGTCTCCCTTTCTGATATTTCCTACCCATTTCTTCTCCCTTCCCCTCTATTCCCTTTCACTATTATTTATATTCCCCAAATGAATGAGACCATATAATGTTTGTCCTTCTCCGATTGACTTACTTCACTCAGCATAATACCCTCCAGGTCCATCCACGTCGAAGCAAATGGCAAGTATTTGTCATTTCTAATGGCTGAGTAATATTCTATTGTATACATAGACCACATCTTCTTTATCCATTCATCTTTCGATGGACACCAAGGCTCCTTCCATAGTTTGGCTATTGTGGACATTGCTGCTAGAATCATCGGGGTGCAGGTGTCCCGGAGTTTCACTGCATCTGTATCTTTGGGGTAAATCCCCAGCAGTGCAATTGCTGAGTCATAGGGTAGATCTATTTTTAACTCTTTGAGGAACCTCCACACAGTTTTCCAGAGTGGCTGCACCAGTTCACATTCCCACCAACAGTGTAAGAAGGTTCCCCTTTCTCCACATCCTCTCCAACATTTGTGGTTTCCTGCCTTGTTAATTTTCCCCATTCTCACTGGTGTGAGGTGGTATCTCATTGTGGTTTTGATTTGTATTTCCCTGATGGCAAGTGATGCGGAGCATTTTCTCATGTGCGTGTTGGCCATGTCCATGTCTTCCTCTGTGAGATTTCTCTTCATGTCTCTTGCCCATTTCATGATTGGATTGTTTGTTTCTTTGCTGTTGAGTTTAATAAGTTCTTTATAGATCTTGGAAACTAGCCCTTTATCTGATACGTCATTTGCAAATATCTTCTCCCATTCTGTAGGTTGTCTTTTAGTTTTGTTGACTGTATCCTTTGCTGTGCAAAAGCTTCTTATCTTGATGAAGTCCCAATAGTTCATTTTTGCTTTTGTTTCTTTTGCCTTCGTGGATGTATCTTGCAAGAAATTACTGTGGCCAAGTTCTTCTCTAGGATTTTGATGGAATCTTGTCTCACATTTAGATCTTTCATCCATTTTGAGTTTATCTTTGTGTATGGTGAAAGAGAGTGGTCTAGTTTCATTCTTCTGCATGTGGATATCCAATTTTCCCAGCACCATTTACTGAAGAGACTGTCTTTCTTCCAGTGGATAGTCTTTCCTCCTTTATCGAATATTAGTTGACCATAAAGTTGAGGGTCCACTTCTGGGTTCTCTATTCTGTTCCATTGATCTATGTGTCTGTTTTTGTGCCAGTACCACACTGTCTTGATGACCACAGCTTTGTAGTACAACCTGAAATCTGGCATTGTCAAACACTTGTATTTAATTGAAAAAAAATTAAGATTCAGAGATAGGTGAATTAAAATCCAAATTTTGTAGAGTTCTGGTACAAGATGGCAACATAGGAAGACTTTGAACTCCCCTCCTCCACAGAACACACTACATTACACCTATAAATAGACAGTTCCTCCTGAAGAAGAACTGAGGGAAGACTGAACAGCTACTGAACAACCAAAGATTGGGAGAATAACAGGAGAACAGAGAAAGAGACAGAGACACAGAAAGAAAGGGAAACCACACTCCCAACACTAAATGGCAGAAGAGAAGGATAGTGCTGAGGTAACGGGAATAGATCACTCTGTCCTTGGGCACAGGAAAAAATTTCCTAGAAGAGAACATGAGCAGTAATTTCTCTGACATTTGCTATAGCAGCATATTTCTAGACATGTCTTCTGAGGCAGGGGGAATGAAAGCAAAAGTGAAATACTGGGACTATATCAAAATAAAGAGTTTTTTTCAGAGCAAAAGAAACCATCAAGAAAACAGAAAGACCATCTGTTGAATGGGAGGATATATTTGCAAATGCATATCTGATAAGGAGTTCATATCCAAATATATAAACAGCTTATACAACTCTACAACAAAAAAGACCAAATTATTAAATTAAAAAGTGGCCTGAAGGCCTGAATAGACATTTTGCCAAAGACGACATATAGATGGCCAACAGACACATGAAAAGATGCTCAACATCACTCATCATCAAGGAAATGCAAATCAAGGCCACAGTGAGATATCACCTCACACCTCTTAGAATGCTAAAATGGAAGAATACAAGAAACAGTGGGTATTGGCGAGGTTGTGGAGAAAAAGAAACCCTCATGCCCTATTGCTGGGAATGTAAATTGGTACAGCAGTCACTGTGAAGAACGGTATGGAGGTTCCTCAAACAGTTAAAAATAGAAATACCACATGATCCAATTTTTCCACGATTGGGTATTTATCCAGGGCAAATGAAAACACTAACTCAAAAAGATACATGCACCACTATGTTTAATGTGGCATTATTTACAACAGCCAAGACATGGAAGCAAGCTAAGTGTCCATCAATAGACAAATGCATAGGAAAAATGTGTGTGCGTGTATATATACATATACATATACATATACATACATATATATAATAGTCCATACATTGGAATATTACACAGTCATGAAAAGATGAGGTCTTGCCATTTAAGACAACATGGATGGACCTAGATGATACTATGCTGAGTGAAATAAGTAAGAAGAATAAGAAAAACAAATACTGCATGATTCCACTCACAAATGGAATCTTAAAAAATGAAAACATGAAAAGCGGAATCAGAACTATTAATACCGATGGTTGCCACATGTGAGGGGGCTGTGAGGTTGGGCAAAATGCATGAAGGAAAGAGGAAAATATAGGACTCCAGTTATGGAATAAGTTACAGGAACAAAAAGCAGAGCATAAAGAATACAGTCAATGATATTGTAATAGCTATGTAATGGGCCAGATGGTAGCTATATACTTGTGGTGAACATAGTGTAATGTATAAACTTGTTAAATCCTCTCCCCCTGAAACCCTTTATAAAACTCTCTATAAATGTGTGCTCATGTATACTTTTGTATTAAATCTAAGCATAAGCAATTAGTGGGAAAATAATGTTGAATTTCATTGGTCATAAAAATAAAAACTTTAGCATGCCAATAATAAATATGCCATTCTTACCTATCAAATTTAAAAACTTTCAAAATAGAAATAACTTATTCAAGAAATGCTTCTAAGAAGCAGACACTCTCATGCATGGATTCTGGAAATATAAATTTGTGTAACCCTTTTGAAGTACAGTTTGGATATGTTCTAAGCACACTAATAGCATTTTTATACTTTGACATAATAATTTCAACAATGCACTTGATTCTTTAAAAATAATTTGATAAGTACACAACAATGTTCATTACAGAAGTAAATTTAATCATTGAAACTGTAAATAAAAAATTCTTAATAGGAGACTGGCTAAATACATTTTAAAATGTGCAGTAATTACATTGTAAATTAATGTACATTATACATACAGTAATTAAATGAATGGCAATAAAGACTTTGCATAACTTCAAAAACTGTTGATGTGATAGTATTAATTAGAACAAAGAAATACAATTATATACAAAATATGATATAAACGAGGCAAATAACTTTTTGAAGCCAGTAAGGAATACTCTAAAAAGGTCACAGATCGTTTCTGAACCTTGGGATTACAGGTTATACTATAAGATGGAAATCATTGTAAATGGCTAGTAATATTTCTCTCAATTGATAAACGTATTCCCTTCTTTATATAATGGTACCAACCTCCTCCACCAGTCACTTACATCATCCTGTTTTACTTGCTTTGTAGCACTTTTCCCTGTCTGAAAAATCTTATATAAGTTATTCAACTTATCTGCAGTCTCTCTCCTTTTATTAAATGAAAGCTCTGTGAAAACAATGAGATTTTCATTTTCTTCACTGTCACATGCTCAGCCTGTCCATAATGCACTCAATACATACTGGCTGAATGAATGAAATATGTATAAACACAACGTTACAAATATTGGCTGTCGTTCTTTCAAATGAGGAAGAGAACAACGGTGATGTCTCCATTAGCCAAGTGACTCTCAAATCAGTTAATTCAGATAGCTTATATTAATAAAAAATTTTAATTTAAAATATTTATATATTTAACATATAGAACTGGTAAATTTATTCTTCAGTTGTCTGGGTAGTATCTCAACTTGAGAGGTGTTACACCATCCTATTTTATGTAGTTGTTAAAAGAATTTATATATGCTTTGAAGATTCAAACCTCAGGCTAATCTAGTTCAGGATCATAATGAACATGTGTATTCACCTCCCATCCCTCCTGAGGGCCATCAAGTGACAACACAGAAGCACAAAGAAGAATGAACTCATACACAAAGAGAGCAAGGAAGAAGGATATCAGTAGACAGAAACTTTAACAAATTTCCAGGAGACAGAAAGCAGATGAACAGGGCAGCAAAGGAAGCTAGAGCCCAGAATTTAACTGTGCAAGGGAGCCAGTCTCCCCTCTGGAAGTCAGAAGAGTCTTGGACCTTAGAAATGGCAAGTACAGTGAGAAGAAATGAAAAAGAAGGCAGAAAACCAGAAGGAATGATTTTTTAAAAAATTTTAATCCATTCCACACTGTTACTTTTAAAAATACAATAAAAAAGAATTAAGAGAAAAATATAATTTTAAAGGCAAAGATATACAAAATCAAAGCTCAAATGTTTTGAGATCCAAAAGACACAGGATTGCATTTCAACATAATCAGAATAAACTTAAAATAAGAAAAAAAAAGAATTATAAAAACGGTACACATTTATTGAAGGTGTGCATATATGCAAGCAAAACAGGGAATTGTTATTTAATAAGTTTTTGTTATTCTGCAGTTGTAACTAGTTATGAAAGAAATAGTGATTTTAAAAAGAAGAGGGGTGCCTGGGTGACTCAGATGGATAAGCATCTAACTCTTGATTTCAGCTCAAGTCTTGATCTCAGGGTCCTGGGATTGAGCTTTGCATTGCATTGAGTTCCATGCTCAGTGCGGAGTCTGCTTGAGGATTCTCTCTCTCCTTCTCCCTTTGCCCCTCTCCTCACTCATCCTCACTTTCTTTTTCTCTCAAATAAAATAAATAAATCTTTTTAAAAAAAGAAATAGTGATTGCCCATACAAAAGAAAAATGTCTGGGTTCAGCTTGTATGCCTAAAATACAAATATTAAAAAATTATAAATTCACATAATTATTAGAAATACTTGGGCAGCTCGGGTGGCTCAGCGGGTAGTGCCACCATTAGCCCAGGGCAGGATCCTGGAGACCCAGGATCGAGTCCCATGTCAGGGTCCCTGAATGGAGCCTGCTTCTCCCTCTGCCTGTGTCTCTGCCTCTCTCTCTCTGTCTCTCATGAATAAATAAAAAAAATAAAATCATAAAAAAAGAACTACTCATATATAATGTTTGTGTATATGTTACTATGGTAATAATGTATATATGAATATGTATACTTTTTAATTATATGCATTTATAAACAATTATCAACAAACCTTGTATATATTAATATATGTTTATGAATATGTATGACATCATAAGATTTACATATAAGATAATATTATATATTTTGCTTTTGTTAAAAAGATTTTATTTATTTATTTGAGAGAGAGGGAGGGAGGGAGTGTGAGCAGGAGGAGGGTCAGAGGGATAGGCAGAGAATCTCAAAAAGACTCCACATTGAACATGGAACCTGGTGTGGGGCTCCATCTCATGACCCTGAGATCATGACCCAAGCCAAAATCAAGAGTCAGAGGCTTAACTGACTCAGTCACCCAAGCACTCCTATTTTGCCTTTTATAAGGAGGTATATTGCTATCTATTTCTCTCTGTAGATCTGTTAATATTTGCTTTATATATTTAGGCACTCCTATATTGGGCACATAAGGATTTACAAACATATACATACATATACTTGTGTAACATATATTTTATATATAAAGGAGAAACAAACAGAAATATAATGATAGTTAGGAACTTTAATTCCCCACTATCAAAAATGGATAGATCATCCAGACAGAGAATCAATATGGGAACAGCAGATTTAAGCAACACTATAGACAAATATACAGAACTTTCTGTCCAATAACAGCAGAATACATATTCTTTTCAAGTACATGTGAAACATTTTCTAGAATAAATCCTATGTTAGGCCACAAAATAAGTCTGAGCAAGTTCAAGAAGGTTGAAATCATATCAAGTATCTTCTCTGAGGGCAATGGTATGAAACAATCAATAAATAGCAGGGGGGAAATTGAAAAACTCATGAATACTTGGAAATTAAACACTGTTCTCCTGAACAATGAATGGATCAAAGAAGAAATTAAAGGGAAACAAAAAAATACTTTGAGACAAATGAAAGTAAAAATGAAAACAAACCATACCAAAATTTATGGGGTATACCAAAAACCGTTCTAAGAGGGAAGCTCATAGCAACAAATGCTCACATTAAAAATGAAAAAAAGATCTCAAGTAAATAACCTAACTCTACACCTCAAGGAACTAAAAAAAAAGAAGAACAAACTGAGCACAAAGTTAGCAGAAGGAAGAAAATAATAAAGGTTAGAGTGGAAATAAATGAAACAGAGAACAGGAAAATAATATAAAAGATAAACAAAACTAAGAGTTGGTTCCTTGAAAAAATAAATAAAATTGACAAACCTTTAGCTATACCACCCCCCCAAAAAAAGAAATAAGACCCAAATCAACAAAATTATAAACAAAAGAGGAGATATTACAAATGATACCAAAGAAATACAAAGAACTATAAGAAGTTACTATGAACAACCATATGCCAACAAACCGGGAAACCTAGAAGAAGTGAAAAAATTCTTAGAAACCTACAACCTATCGAGACTAAGTCAGAAAGAAATAGAAATTAACAGGCCAACTATAAGTCAGGAGATTGAATTAGTAATCAAAAATCTCCCAGTAAAGAAAATCCTAGGACCAGGTGGCTTTACTGGTGGATTTTGCCAAACATTCAAAGGAGAAAAATTTACATCAATCCTTCTCAAATTCTTCCAAAAACTCAGAGGAGGTAACACTACCAAACTCATTTTATGAGGCTAGCATTACCCTGATACCAACACCAGAAAATTACACTACCAGAAAGGAAAACTATGGACCAATGTCCCTAATGAATATAGATGCTATATTTCTCAATAAAATACCAGCAAACCAAATTCAGTGGCACCTTAAATAAATTGTTAACCGTGATCAAATGGGACTTATATCTGGGATGCAAGGATGATTCGACATGTGCAAATCAATGTGATACATCACATTAATAGAATAGAAAAAAAATTATATTATTCTGATAAATGCAGAAAAAGCATTTCACAAAATTTAGCATCCATTCATGATAAAAAAAACTCTTAACAAATTAGGTACAGATGGAATATACCTCGACATAATAAAGGCTACATATGACAGCCCACAGCTAGCAGCATTCTTAATGTTGAAAGGTTAAAAGGTTTCCTCTAAGTTTAGGAACAAGACAAAGGTGCCTATTCTCATCACTCTTATTCAACACAGTACTGGAAGTCCTTGCCAGAGCAATCATACAAGAAAAACAAATAAGCCATGGAAATTGGAAAGGAAGAAGTGAAATTGTCTCTTATTTCCCTATAGTCCACAAAAAAATCATTAGCAACAATCAACAAATTCACTAAAAACCATTCAACAAATTCACTAAACTTGCAAGATACAAAATTAATATACAAAAATCAGTAACATTTCTAAACATTAACAACAAATTATCTGAAAAAAATAAATTGATTTTATTTACAATAGCATCAAAAACAATAAAATACTTGAGAATAAATTTAACCAAAGGGGGGAAAGATCTTTACACTGAAAAGAACAAGTCGCTGGTGAAAAAAATGAAGGAGACACAAATAAATGGAAAGGTACCCATGTTCATGGATGGGAAAAGTCAGGTTGTTAAAATGGCCATACTGCTGAAAGCTATTTATAGATTCAACATAATCTCTATCAAGGTTCCAATGGCATTTTTTAAATAGAAGTAGAAAAAACAATCCTAAAATTTATGTTGAATTACAAAAAAAACCAAATATCCAAAGCAAACCCAAGAAAGAAGAACAAAGCAAGAGGCATTAAGCTTTCTAATTTCAAGCTATATTATAAAGCTATTGTAATCAAAACGGTATAGCAATGCAAAAAGACAGACACAAAGACCAAGAGAACAGAATCAAGAGCCTAGAAATAAACCCCTGCATATATAGTTAACTATTTAACAAGATAATATTCAGTGGAGAAAAGACAGTCTCTTCAACAAATGGGGCTGTTAAAGTTGGATGTTCACGTGTAAAATAATGAAACTAGATTCCTATCACACACTAGTCACAAAAATTAACCTGAAATGAATTAGACTTAGGTGTAAGATCTGAAACTATGAAACTACAAAAGAAGACGTAGGGGATAAACTCATTGACATTGGTCTTAGCATTTGGATTTGACACCAAAATCAAAGGCAACAAAAGCAAAAATAAAATATGTGGGACTATGTCAAACTTAAAAGCTTCTGTACGACAAAGGAAATGATCAGCAAATAGAAAGGCAACCTAGAATGGGAAAGAATATTTGCAAGTCATATATCTGATAATGGGTTAATATCCAAAATAGGTTAGAAACTCATACAATATAAAGAACTTATACTCATTAGAAAAAAACAAATATTCCAATTTAAAAATGGGCAAAGGACTTAAATAGACATTTTTCTGAAGAAGATATATGAATGAATGGCCAACAGGTATTCAAGATCATAATCCTTTCTACCACTCAAGAAAAAAAGAACCCATGGATTTTCTTAATGATATTCTCATGCTGACTACAATAGAAGTTGGGGGGAAAGCCCATCTTAAAGACAGAAAGCAGAAGGTCGGTTATTATTTGATGAGTTCCATCATCATGATCCATTAAAAAGTAAAACTGAGTATTGCTATAGAGCCCCATAATATTCATTACGTGGAAGATGAGGAAAAAGACGTTTGTGCTTCTATAGTTTGAAAAGTTTGTAAGCCCCAAACTGGCATCTGACTATAAAATGACTTAAAACAAACATCATACACTATAGAAAAATATAAGAAACAGTTCCTTTAAAGTCAAGAAAAGTGTAAAAATGGCCACGATTACCATTTGAATTCACCATTGCACCAGATATACTAACTTGGTGAATTAGATAATGAACATATGATATAAGGGATATTTTAAAAATGTTATTTTTATAAATATTATATATAATACATTTTAAATAATATATTATTTTATATGATATATTTATAATATTTTATAAATTATAATTTTATAAATTGCAATAAATTATATTTATAATATTTTTATAAATATTATAAATATAATTCGATAATCACCAGAACAATTACAAACAACTAAAACTAGTAAAAGTTCAGCCAAGTTGCTTAGAGGACATAGTGATAAAAAGCTACCTTACTGCATAATCAGTTGCAAAATGTAGCATTTTTTTAAAAAGAAGAATTTTTTTATAAATTAATTTTTATTGGTGTTCAATTTACCAACATACAGAAAAACACCCAGTGCTCATCCCGTCAAGTGCCCCCTTAGTGCCCGTCACCCATTCCCCCCCACCCCCCGCCCTCCTCCCCTTCCACCACCCCTAGTTCGTTTCCCAGTGTTAGGAGTCTTTATGTTCTGTCTCCCTTCCTGATATTTCCCACACATTTCTTCTCCCTTCCTTTATATTTCCTTTCACTATTATTAAAAAGAAGATTTTTATTTAATTTTGAGAAAGAGAGCGCGAGTGAGGGGCAGGGAGAGGAAGAAGCAGACTCCCTGCTGAGCAGGGAGCCTGATGCAGGGCTTGATCCCAGGATCCTAGGAACATGCCCTGAGCTGAAGGCAGATGCTTAACTGACTGAGCCACCCAGGCACCCAAAATGTAACAATTTTAAAGCTCATTCACAAAAACACAAAAGCATTACTTGTGAAGAAATATAAAAGAAATATAAGGGGCAGCTGGCTCAACAGTTTAGCTCCGCCATCGGCCCAGGGCATGATCCTGGAGACCTGGAATCGAGTCCCACGTCGGGCTCCCTGCATGGAGCCTGCTTCTCCCTCTGCCTGTGTCTCTGCCTCTGTCTCTCTCTCTCTGTGTCTCTCATTAATAAAAAATAAATAAAATATTTTTTTAAAAAAAGAAAAGAAATGCAAGATGTGAAAGGAGAAATGCATAAAACTTTATCATAGGACCTAAAAAAGATCATTGGTACATACATTCATCATTTAAAAATTAACAATAAAATATTTCTTCCCCAAAATAAAAATTACATGTAATTCCAATAAAGTTTACAACATGTTTTTTTCACTAAACTTGCCTATTACCACAATTGAAACAGAAGGATAAAGAATAAAGAGCCAACATTAGCCAAAGCAATTTGGAAGAAGGAATGGAAGGAACAGATTCATTCATTTTGTAACCTATCAAGATTTATAAGTAGAATGATTAAATTATGGTGCAGTGCTTATGTGGGGATAATGAACAGAACAATGAAATAAAAGAAAATTAAGAAATACATTCATGCATATTTGAAAACTGTATATGGCAGAGTTAGAATTTCACTTCAATGTGGAAAGAATGGATTGATTATTCAATAAACAATATCAGGATTATTGGTTATCAGTA
This sequence comes from Vulpes lagopus, assembly GCF_018345385.1. Lineage (NCBI taxonomy): Eukaryota > Metazoa > Chordata > Mammalia > Carnivora > Canidae > Vulpes > Vulpes lagopus. Next base: position 36,082,264 of record NC_054831.1, read on the forward strand.
TGGAGAAAATAAAATGGCGCAGAGGTTCCCCCTAAAACCAATATAATTTGCATATTATGCAGAAAATGTGAAAAGAGACTTTAAAAATTTTTAAAGTATGTAAGAAACTATTGTTATTTCTTCAATAGTAGGGAATAATACTCTAAACAACACACACACACGCAAAAAAGGCATACAGGCATACAACAAAACCAAAAGACACAATGATCATTTTATCACACTAAGATGAAAATATATCATCTTGGTCAGGAATTCTTGAGAGAACCCCTTTCTGGAGGTTGGGTCCTTCATGCAAATTCATTGTAGTAATCATTTCACAGCATATTCAAGTCAAATCATTATGCTCTATACCTTAAAATTCTACAGTGCTATGTCAATCATACCTGGATAAAACTGGGAGGTGGGGTGGGGGGATAAGCAAGAGAAAATAAAATAAAAGGTATTTTAAAAAAAGGAAATCCATAGTATATTGATCTATATTCTGTCATAATCTTTTAATGTGGACAAAATATTTTCCTGTCAGTGTAGCAGTCATCAAAATATATTCCTATCCAAAATTTAAATGCAAAACTACATTTGCTAACAGTAAGCATGCCAGCTTGGGTTTCTCAGCAATGTGTTAAAATATTACAAAAGTATATGAGCATTCTAAATATTCCTCTTTATCTCATTGTGATAAAAAAAGGAAAATTTCATTTGGTTAGCATGACAGAGAAGCAGGTAAGTTTTAGATTCCAGCAAAGGACTGTTGGGGATTTACCCCAAAGATTCAGATGCAATGAAATGCCGGGACACCTGCACCCCGATGTTTCTAGCAGCAATGGCCACAATAGCCAAACTGTGGAAGGAGCCTCGGTGTCCATCGAAAGATGAATGGATAAAGAAGATGTGGTTTATGTATACAATGGAATATTACTCAGCCATTAGAAATGACAAATACCCACCATTTGCTTCAACATGGATGGAACTGGAGGGTATTATGCTGAGTGCAGTAAGTCAATCGGAGAAGGACAAACAGTGTATGGTCTCATTCATTTGGGGAATATAAAAAATAGTGAAAGGGAATATTAGGGAAGGGAGAAGAAATGTGTGGCAAATATCAGGAAGGGAGACAGAACATAAAGACTCCTAACTCTGGGAAACGAACTAGGGGTGGTGGAAGGGGAGGAGGGCAGGGGGTGGGGGTGACTGGGTGATGGGCACTGGGAGGGGGCCCTTGACGGGATGAGCACTGGGTGTTATTCTGTATGTTGGTAAATTGAACACCAATAAAAAATGAATTTATTAAAAAATAAATAAAATAAAATAAAATAAATATGTAAAAAAATAAAAATAAAAAATTGAAGTGGAAAAAAAAAAGATTCCAGCAAAGATATATTACGCCTGTTTCAAGAAGAAGGATAATAATTTAAAACCCTAAGGGAGAAAAATGAAAAGGTATAAAGGGATGGCTCAATATAACAATTGTCCTATGGTAAAATTTCGAACATTCAATGCAGGAACAGGAATGAGGGGTTCATGTGACTTGCCATGAGCACATTCCCCCAGTGCGCCACTCAGCTCTGCTTGGGACATTGAGGGAAGGAAATGTTATTGCTCTGTGTACCCGGATCAAGGCTGCTCTTCACTTTCTACTTTTAGAATCAACCTGCTGACATCAGAAACTTACAGTTAAAAAGACACAAGGTGAAATATTATCAGTCTTAACAATATTGAAATAAAGTCTTCACTGTCAGAAGTTACCAGAAATTGTCAGGGAGGAAAAAAGAGGGAAGATCAGAAGAGAGTAGAGAAAGGTAGTTCTGTAAAGGTGAACTTTTTCCTGGAAAGTTGATAAGTATAGGCTTTAACTGATTGATCACTTCCATTGCTATGAACTGTCCAGAAGAGGGACATCACGGAGACAGATATTAGAATAGGAATTGCCTGAGGCTGGGACTGAAATGAGAAGTGGCTACAAATGACCAGGAGGGATCTTTTTTTGGCATGATAGAAATGTTCTAAAATTAGATTCTAAAACATTTAGAAATGTTCTAAAATTTACCAAAATTCATTTTATTGTATACTTAAAATAAGTGAATTTTATAAGTACACGATACATCAATAAAACTGTGTTTAAAAAAAGAACTGATTTAAAAAGTTGATTAGTCAGGGACACATCAGCAGTTGAGTGTCTGCCTTTGGCTCAGGGCATGACCCCAGGGTCCTGGGATCGAGTCCCACATAGGGCTCCTTGTGAGAAGCCTGCTTCTCCTCTGCCTGTGCTTCTTGTGAATAAATAAATAAAAACTTAAAAAAAATTGATGAGTCAAAGAATAGATGTAAAGGCATAGCATTGAGACCTGTTGGTAACCAACAGGAATCAAAAACAGAAACGTTCTTCAGAATTACCTAGGAGCCATGGGACAGGCTGAGAAAAAGTGGAATGGAGACTTGTTTATCAATTCTGTTTTTCTCTACTGTTTTGATTTTTTTAATCAATGCACAGATTACTGCAATACTTTATTTAAATTTTTTTTCATATTTAGATTCCCTGATGCAGAAAAAAAATTTCCTACTTTGAATATTTTAGAATCTAAATGTAAGTCATTATATCATCTGAGTAAATGAGCAGAATTTATTTTTTCTCCTAATGACCAAGGCCAAGCAGCAGACTTTTTTTACAAGCCACCTTTTTTCCTAACCCAACAGGGGCAAGAGCTCCAACGAGCAGAGTCCAAAGTTCATACCACTCCCAAAATAGAATGGTGTAAAGGAGAAGTAGCAACTGATCATCCCGGGAACAACATTTGGTATGGTTCGTGTCGGTGGTTGCCATGGATTAATAGATCAAACACAAATAATTTTCAGGGAAGCAAGTGCCCTAGAAACAGGAGATGACAAGTGAAGTCACTAGTGTTATCAGCTGTCTTCATCTGTTTATGTAAGAATCCTGCCAAAGTAACCATCCATATGCTGGGGTGTAAGTCTCATGAGACAGCCTTCCTAAAGTGAGCCGAAACTGATATGGTGGCTGATGAGAGATTGTTGACAGTGGAAACAAATATTAAGAACTTTTTGGGATATGAAGTAATGTGGGGGATCATGAGGGCTTAAAGCTACAAGCTAATGGCCTTGCACTTGGTTTAGTGACCACTACACTCAGTACCCAGGTCTCCACAAAGTGTGTGGGAGTTATTTCTGTATTTCATCAAGCAGCCAGAAACTTTAGACCTTCCCTTTAAAATAAAGTGGCACATGAACAGTGGTAATAACAATAAACCAGTCAGAGGGACCACATCCAGCCAAGTAGAATGTGGCTTACTTAGTGGCTCTAAACATGGGAGAACAAGAAGTGGGAATATGCCTACCTTTCTGCCAACTCCACCCAACCAAATATTTCCCATGTAAAAGTGAAACCAGACCTTTCATGGGCCTCTCTGCTGCCTGTCTGCCCTGAACTTACCTCAGGATTCAGCTCCTTACCTGAATGTGCAACTAGGGAGCCCTACAGGCACTCAGGATGAGGTTGGGTTGTCCTTGTCATCTGCATGCCCCTAGGTCCCTGCTCCAGGGTTGAACAAGCCACAGCCATAAAAAGAGCAGTGGCTGGTCAAGAGGCCCCTGTCAGACACAGTGAGGTTGGAAAGAAAAGCATCATTACGCCTCGAGGAGAACACCACTCTTCTCACCCCAAAGGTGGAATCGATTTCCTAACTATGATTCTGACATCAATTCTGATGTGAATGCCCCTTTTACCACACCACCAAGCAATTAACTCGATTTGGATACTAGCTGCCTGGAGATGGTGTCAGACCCCACAGGTCAAGAGTTCAGTCCCATTAGACTGTCCCCTCCCCCTTCCCCACCCCCAACTTCAGATGCCAGGCCAAGCACAGGTTACCACTTGTGCTTCTGACTGGTTAGAGAGTGGAGGTTCCTCCAACCTTTTCTTTCAGTCTGATTAATTTGGTAGAGCAGCTCACAGAACCCAGAAACATGTTACTTGCTAGATAACTGGCCTCTTGTAAAATGTTGAAACTCAGGAACAACCAAATGGAAGACGTGTATAAGGCAAGGTATGCAGGAAGAGGCACCAGCCTCCCTGAATCTTCATGTGCTCACCAGCTCTGAGACCCTCTGAATCCCATCACTTTTAGCTCCTAGGTTTTTATGAAGGCTACATTACGTAGGCGTGATCGATTACATCATTGGCCACTGGTGACCAACTCAACCTTTGACCCCCTCTCCCTTCCCCAGAGGTAGAGGGAGGGGCCTAGGAATGAAAGTTCCAACCCTCCAATCTCGAGGTTGGTTTCCCTGGCAACCAACCCCCATCCATAGGTGCTTTCTTAAAGTGGCTTCATTAACATAAACTCAGGTATGGCTGAAAAGGATGTGTTGTGAATATCAATATACCTTTTTCACTCCTTTTTTTTTAAAGATTTTATTTATTTACTCTTGAGAGACAGAGACAGAGAGAGAGAGAGGCAGAGACACAGGCAGAGGGAGAAGCAGGCTCCAGCAGGAAGCCCGATGTGGGACTCCATCCCAGGTCTCCAGGATCACACCCTGGGCTGAAGGCGGCAGAGCCAACCTTGGAGTAAGGTACAGAGAAAGGCCTAAATAGCATGAAAACAAATAAACAACCCCAGAGCCTGGGGGCAACCAGGCTGCCCCCCCTTTTTCACTCTTAAGTCTTAGGAAATTCTAAGGGTTTTAAAAGTTCTGTGTTAGAAACTGGAAGAAGACTAAATGATATATTTCTTATTATAAATTACAGTATCACAATAATCCTCTCAGTTACTATTTATATGATGTTAAAACAAATCAAAACAGAAAACCCAAATCACCTTTTCACTAAGCCAGTACTATTTGTTTAGTGAGATTTTAAAATGCACTATCCAGTCAATGGGAGAGACAGCATCATTCATACAAACATTATAAGATAAAGAGCTAAACATAACATTGAAAATATAAGTCAACAATCACATTTGCAAGTATATTGCTGCCAGTAGTTGCTGATTAGTAGCCCCCGAAGATGAGTCCTATATCAATCTTTTAAGTGCAACTTACTGTTTCAGGGCTAAAGAATCTTGGAAGAAAGAATTTCTTGCCAATAATTAAGTTGTGTCCAAATATTTGTTTTTTTATCTGTAGAAATGTAATCAAGATTTCTTTCATTCCTAATACCATCAAAAAAGTTTCTCACAGGGGATCCCTGGGTGGCGCAGCGGTTTGGAGCCTGCCTTTGGCCCAGGGCGTGATCCTGGAGACCCGGGATCGAATCCCACGTCGGGCTCCCGGTGCATGGAGCCCGCTTCTCCCTCCGCCTCTCTCTCTCTCTCTCTCTCTCTCTGTGCGACTATCATAAATAAATAAAAATTTAAAAAAAAAAGGTTTCTGACAGATACTTCATGGTGATCAGATTTGACCAGCATTTTCTATGGCAGAAGTGCAGATGGCAGATGTTTTGAGTCTTCATGGCATTGACTGGTGGTTGAGTGTGCTCACACTGCACCCAAGTACAGTCAGGGTTGCCTTACTAGATTTGCCCCTTACTTGCTCTGGGATTTACTGGAGGTCTATAAATATTAAAATTTTCATCTTCTCTGTCTCCATACTTTCCAGGGCTGCCATGAGCTTAAGTGGGAGCACATGTATAAAGCACACAGCATGGTGCTTGAAACATATAATGGTAGAAACTGTTACAAGTATTTCTACTTTACAGTTGGGGGAACTGTGGCCCGGAGAAGTCCAGTGGCTTCTGAGCTCTGAGGTCACAAAGTTGGAGTCTGAATCTAGGCTATTGATAGTATGGCTGTTGTACATATTAATTGAGTGAATCAAGAAAAATCCTGGTAAAGAGAAGCACTCGGTTAGCTCTTTTATTACCACTTTATTTGTTTTCATGCTATTTAGGCCTTTCTCTGTATCTTACTCCAAGAATGAGAGGCTGGTATATGTATGCACATAGTCTATGAGAATGACAACCTTTTGAACTTACTGCATGTCTGTGACTCAGGCTTTTGAGAAAGCCATATTTTCTGCAGGCTATGAGATAGAGATAGCATATGGTAGAAACATACATACAAAATGACTTTTCCAAGTGGGTAAAGTCACTGGTGAAGGAACAGATCTAAATCCTTATAAGCCTCCTGGGCATTCTAGTTGTTTAGTGAACAGTTTTTATAAAAACTTGATGGTAATTATTAAATTTCTGAGTTGTCCCACCTAAGTTGTGGAGTTGTAAAATCACCCAAATTATGTACTTGTAATAAAGGAGAAATGGTGTATGGCAATGATAATTTTAAAAAAGAATGAGAGCCTGGTTTTTTATTTGAACACTGATCTCAAGCTTTACAGAAGTGCTGAAAGGAAAGAACATTGGGGAATTGGGTATGAAAAGGGCAGAGGATTCCTTTCATCTTTCTCTCAGCACTGCAGGAGCACAGCACAACTGATGCTGTTACCTGCCATTCTGGGAGGAGCTGTAAGGAGCAAATCAGGAGCGTGTCATGGTTATGTTCAGTAGAGCAGTCCTGCCTGTGATCCTAGCATCAGCAGTCATGAAGCTTTGGGACTTTGGGTAGGTTTCCTCATCTATGATACGGGGATCATGATAATACCAATCCTCTATTTTTTTTCCTTCCTTCCTTCCTTCCTTCCTTCCTTCCTTCCTTCCTTCCTTCCTTCTTTCCTTTCTTTCTCTCCTGGACCTGCTATTCATTTTTTTTTTTTAATTGAAGTATAGTTGACTCACAATGTTACATTAGTTTCAGGTGTATGACACAGTGGTTGGACAAGTCTATGGCTTATGCCATGCTCACTACAGGTGGAACTCCCATCCACCACCCATAGCGCTGCTACAGCATCATTCCTGGTGTTGGACTTTTTATCCTGGTGATTTATTTATTCCACCACAGGAAGTCTGTACCTCCCATTCTCCCTCCACCACTTCGCCCACATCCCCATAGGTCTATTTTCTGTATTTATGGGTCTCTTTCAGCTTTTTCCAATAAATTTGTGGGAGGATTCAGTGAGATGCAAGAAAATGTTTTAAAACTGCCTAGTACAGTGATGGCATACTACCTATTCACAACTTGCCCAGCAATATCCTCTTTTTTTTTTTTTTAAAGCACCTTAACAATAAGCTATGACATTTCTACAGATGTGACCACCATGAGACAAATAAAGCAAATATGAAAAAGACTACGGGGACCTCCAGTAATCCCAGCGGTGGGAGGCCCACTCTGTGCTCAAACTCTAAGTCGGGCCTGTCGCCCGTGATGGATCAGCTTACAGGGGCTGCCAATTGAGTCAAAGCAAATTCCAGCTCCATTAGCTTCATTTCCTTTGAACTAAAATCTGGAACATAACACTATAAACTTTCTGAAACCAAGCATTTCACATTAAAATGGTAATTGTTTTTTGAAGCTACTTCTGAAAATGCTTATTTTCTTAGGGAAAAAAAACATTTTAATATGGTTCAAATGAAATAGCAAGGCTTTGTTTGGTAAAGAAACCATCAGAATTAAAGAACAGTATTCAGTTATGATACACCATTTTGCCCAAACGGTCTTTGTTTGCTTATTTTTTCAGAATCCTATTTCTATTTAAAATTGTCCTTCAATCATTTTGAAATTGAATTCTAAGAGAAAGCCAATTGTGAACCAGGGGAGCTGGAGCCTGATGTTCTTCTGGGTCTATTCATGAACGCTGGGGTGCCTGCATTCTTTTTCCTTCTTTTCGGGGCTGGAGCTCTATACACAGGGATTCCCTTGGCTTGTGAACAAGCCCCTGGAATGCAGGCATTCAGCATCTGTTGCTGTCTCTGACAATCCCCTTGGACCCTTCTCTCTCACCCTCACCTCTCCTCCAGCTGCCTGGTCACTTTTTATCCATACTTAACTTTCCAAAGGGAATTCTTTGCACAAGCAGTCTCTCAAAATTGTTTACTGAAGTCACCAACTGACTAGTCTGTGCAAGTCTAGGAGAAAATGCAGGGGAAGGGAACCTAAGAAAATATTATGATGAAATATGTGGGAAATCTATCAACTCACTTACCATCTCTTTAATAGCATTCATGCAGCTAGAGGCGTTTTCTCACTTATCTTTGGACATCAGCTTATGCTCCTCATGACTGACTGTTGGGAAATCTGGTTGACAAATTGAGCATCACTAGCCCCTTCTGATTTCTCTCAGACATAAGGGAAAAGTATATAGTATCATCATCTACTACAAAGGCTTATGGGCACATAAGGAGAACATGCCTGGTGAGGCAAGATGCAGAGCATTTTATGGGGGCATAAAACAATTACTTTGCTCTCAATGGCTTAGTTTTATAGGACACATTAATGAATGATAAATAATAATAGAAACTAGCATATTAAGTGTCAAATGTATGTGGTGTTTTATATATATATTATAGATATGTATAAAGATGAGGAGTTTTGTTCAGTTTCATTTTGATGTTGGTATGTGAGTCCATTAATTTGTGTGTGTAGGTGTGTATGTGTGTGTTAGAGAGGATGCTGCTGACATGGAAAATCTTAAACATCAAATTAGGAAAATAGGAAAAACAGTAAATGATTAGTGTTGCTTCCTTTTCACTCATTTATCCCCTTTTGTCCAACCCTATCTACTGACACATGTCTTCATGTTAAGACCCAGGTCAAGGTGATTATTGAATGCAAAGGTTTAATAAGCTCACCACAGACAATTCCAGAAGGTTTTAATTCCCTGACAATTCATCTAACTGAGCATTACCCAAGTTCCCTACTTGGTCACATAACCATCTGGCTATTCAGCCCCAAATGTCAATGAAGGAGATGGTTTTCTTTCCTTGCATCTTCACTTCTCTGTGTGTACAGAAAGACACTAAACATCCCTCTTCACCTTTATTCCAACCCAATCACTTTATTCTTCAAAAATGGAAAAGAATTGGAAGAATTATCATGATTTTCCCTGACCCTATTTTCCAGTTGTTGTTGTTGTTGACTTTCATTGAACATACATCTTCTACCCTACCATTTCCTTTTCTTGACATTTCTAAATAGCCAGACTGAAGAAGGCATCCAATGAATCTCTTATTTTCCCTTCCATTAAAAGTTAAAAGTTGGAGTTCCATAAAAAGTCAACACAGAAAATCCAGAAAGGGGACTCATCAAAGAAATAATGCAAGAATCTCTCTCAGAATTAAGAGTCACTAGTGTTTATTAAAAGGGCCAACAAAATAGCCAAGGAATTAAAAAGCAAAATCATATCCAAGTATGTTACCAAAAATTTTCAGAATCTCTAGACAAAGACAAAATTCTAAAAATTTATAAAGATAGAAAAAAGAAAATGCCACATTACTTCAGACATCTCAACAAAAACAATGGAAGCCAGAAGGAGCAATGCCTTTGAAATCCTAAAGGGAAATATTTTCATCCTAGAATTATATACCAAACCCAAATACAAGTCAAGCATAAATACATTATAATCATATTTTAAAATATTCAACTTCTCAAAAAAAATTTTGTGTGCCTTCTATCCTCTCACAAAAAGCTACCAGGAAACAAGTTCCACCAATAAACAGATAGATATTTAATAAAAGAAATAAGAGGTTAGCACAGGAAGAGGCAAAGTAATGGTTAAGAGAGATCCCAGGATGACAGCTGTGTACAAGGCACAGAGAACAAGCAGTCTAGATAAGAGGAAACAGGATGGTTATAGAGGAGACTTCTCCAGAAAAATGAAATTGCTAGAATGCCTCATGTACCTGAAAGTCTTGAAGGAAGATGTAGACATTTCATGAAGAAGCTGTGGTTGAACTGGCAAGAGGACAGAAAGTCAAGGGGAAAGAAAAGATAATTAGCTCCAGGAAAAACAGAACTTTGCAGAGAAAGGAAAAAGTAATCACAATTCATCACATAACTCCCCTATAAATAACATTTACATAGTTATAATGATGTAACTAAAAAATATTGAGCTAATTATTTTATAACCTATTTGAGGAGTCAAGAGAATAGGAAAAGAGACAGCTAATAGGAGGAAGCACAGTTAAATAATCGTCTTTTGTAGTAGGAAGATAACCTACAACAGAAAGATTGAAAAGGAGAAATACAAGCATGCCACTTAGAGAAAATGAAGGAAAGAGAAATTTAGCTAAAATAGGTCAAAGTGGTTGTCTAATAAAACGAAGGAAAATGGAGGTGAGCCTGTTGTTTTTCATAACCAGCTTGTTGGCTTAAACTATGAGCATGTGTAACTTTGATAAAAATTAGAGCCAAAGAAAATAATTAAAGCCAAGACAAATATATATACAAAAATAACCTGACTAACAAAGGGGCTGGCTCCAAGAGGATTTGCTTCTGATACCATAAACTATGGAAACCTGGAGCTTCCATTGACAACTTCAATTAGGGAAGTTATCTAAATTGCCTTCAATTAGGGAAAAAAGACTACATGTATATGTTTAAAGTTATTGTAGTTAGCAATTACTGGGATTTTCTGGAATTAAAAACTTCTGGACCGGGATCCCTGGGTGGCGCAGCGGTTTGGTGCCTCTCTTTGGCCCAGGGCGCGATCCTGGAGACCCAGGGTCGAATCCCACGTCAGGCTCCCGGCGCATGGAGCCTGCTTCTCCCTCTGCCTGTGTCTCTGCCTCTCTCTCTCTCTCTGTGTGACTATCATAAATAAATAAAAATTTAAAAAAAAAACAACTTCTGGACACTATGGGAAATAAGAAAGATATTAGAAGTAAAAAATAGAGTGGCTCACATTCAGAAACAGAGAGTTGACTTATTTTATGAAACACATATACTTTTGGGTTTATGGTTTCAGTGTCTATGCAGTGTTTTCTCATAAGGCAAACCATGTTGTAGGTTACTTTCTGACCATTATAGACAATGACCTTCACCCACAAGATAATGAGTGATGTTGACCCTGAGGCTATCCTTGATTATTCTCCAAATGAATTTGAATAAGTGAGTAGAGATTACCTGAAATCTAGGGTGTATAGGAGTTCCTGACCTCAGCTTTGAAGAAAAGATTTAATGAGGAAACATTATGGAGGGAGTCACAGACTACAGGGAAGGTTCAAGAAGAACTCATCTTGGAAATGAAACCACCTGATGGTTGAGGAGAAAGTGTCAGTACCAAACTGGAATCTGAAACAAAAGATCAGATTTGCGGTCCCTCATTATAAGACAACAGAAACAAGAAACAATTGGCATAAACAAAAGCTGACCTTACGTGGACTGACAATGCATTCTGCTACATCTGTTTGGGTTTACTGAATGGTACTTTGCCAGCAAAGTTGGAGAAATGCATAAAAATAAATCCATCCCATTCTGGGCAAGCAGTATAATCAGAAAGAAAATATAATAAACCAATTCATGGAAATGGTGGGGGTGTATCCTGTAAAAATTCAAAGCCAACATATCCAAGCCAGGATTGACTTCTTCAATAAAATACTGCCGAGTTTCCCAAGACAGCATGTCTCCTTTACTCTCCCTCTGTCTCCGGAAACATCCCAACCCAAAAAGCCACTGGAAACAGTATCCTGGCCCAATTTCCTAATTCCAAAAATTCTACAGCAGATTATCCTAAGATAATGTCATTAGAAATGCTAGGCTAGTTTCCTGCTTGATTTCATTATAAGTCTGATACAAAGTCAACTACAACTATAAAGTAGGACAATAAATTCTAATCCTGCCCCTCAAACACTGGGGAAAAGAGGAAGGGTGGGACCAAATGTCTTTAGTAAAGCATGGACTTCTTAATTTTTCATAAATCATAACCTGTGTGCTCCTTAATTAAAACAGGAAGTTTTTCTGTTCTTCCTTTCACACCACAAGCCATGGAGGCCTTCATAGATATAAGAGATGATTCTAACTCTTTGTCTATCAGTCAGAGTCCCAGCAGGAAACAAGAGTTCACACAGAGGGCTCACTTCCACAACTTCAATGTGGGGTTTTTCAGAGCTATGGGCCCCATGAAGAGACCCATCAAAGATGCTGAGGCACCCAGAGGTTAGCAACATTAGGGAGCTATCATGGCCACTGGGGCTTGGAGGAACAAGGAGAGGAGAGAGGGTAACCAGAGCCCAATAGCTACAATCTCAGAGGGACAGTGATTACCTACCCTGCAAGGCTGACTCACAGAGAGCAAGGGGAGAAAGTGGATGCTGTCCATCCACTTGCCATGCCTCAAGGCTAGCTGGCAAGAAGCTGAGAAATGAAATTCATAGGGGGCCAGTCTCCCAGGAGTCAGAGAGAAGAGTGGAGAATGGACAGAGAAATGGGGGGAGGGAGGGAAAAATGGGGAATGACCAGGAAACCTTGTGTTTAAATGGTTGACTTAGAACACACCTGAAATGGATCTTTCAGAAGCTCTAAAAGTATGTGTATTTATATGTGCACATATGTGTATATAAATCAGAGATTAATAAATAAATGATACAACCACACACTAATAATCTTTGTCTCTCTAAAATGATCACAGTTTAATACAGTCATAAAGACACAAAATGCCTTAGGTTATACAATTATGGGTGTCATAGTGGTCCCCTGGCCCCCTGGATTTTCATTCAGTCAGGAATAAGGGGCCCAGGTACTTGTATTTTCAACAGCTCGATGATTGATTTGTTGCACGTACAATTCTGTGAATCATCCATTTCAATAGACTATGATCAGTCTTTCACCTCTAAGGAAATTCACTTAAGCAGATTATTTTCTTCCTAATAACTAGGTTAGGACCTCACTTACTGAAAGAAGGGTGAGAAAGGGGGGTAAGTTAAGAAAGGGAGAGGAGGTAAAGAGAGGAGTTTAAGAGAACAAAGACAGTTTCTGGAGGAATCAGAGGGACAAGAAGGGAGATTGGGGGCATAAAAAGAAATGGGAATCAGAAATGTGTATATGTGTGGCTGGTTTTGTATTACAAGTCTTATCTAGGTCAATTTAAAACCTTTAAAAATTCTAAGCATTTAAAAGATTGTGACTATCTGCCAAGAAAGACTGAAGATATTGACACCCTGGTACCAATAAGCACCCCAAGAGCCCAAATTTTGGTTTAGAAATACCATTCTGAAATAAAAGAAACAGATTTTCTTCAGTCATAGCTGATTCTAGGACTGAAGCAAGGAATATGCAACATTTACCCAAATATCCTGTAGTGTCAAGGTAAGAAAGTACTCAAAAGAATGGGAGTGTATTAAAGGGACACAGGATCTCGCCTGAAAGAGCTCCCAATGGCCAAATCTAGAACAATTAGAACAACAGAATAAATAACATAGAGCAGGATTTTTTTAAAAAAGCACTGGATTATAATTCAAAGTATAAAATAAATATACATAATTATACAAATAATATTGAATTTAAAAATGAAGAAGAGACAACATTTCCACCAAGAAGAGTTCCAAATAATACGTGTAGATATTTCCCTACCAAAGAGGTGGAGTTTAACTGCCCTCCTCAGAGGATGGGCTGGACTTAGTTATTTGCTTTCAGAGAACGAAGAACTGGCAAGGGAAGAGTAACAACTTTACATGGAGAAATCTGATAAACACTCTCTGAACCAGGTGATGAAGGTTACCATCACCAGCAACATCATGTGGATATCATATGCTCCCAACATGACATATGAAAAGGACACTTGTCTGTGATAGTCTTTCCCCAAATCCCTAATTCTGGTGCAATTATGAGAAGGACACCAGAAAAAAAACAAAATCAGGCACATTATATAAAATACCAGACTGGTACTCTTCAAAACATTCAAGGTTATGAAAAATAAGGAGAGGCTGAAAAATTGTCACAGTCCAGAGGAACTAACCAGACGTGACAAATGAAAGCAATGTGGCATTTGGGCTGGGATCATAGAATAAGAAAAGGACATTAATGAGAAGACATGTAGAAATTTCAGTAAAATCTGCAGTTCCATTAATAGGAATGTAACAGTGTTAAATTTGAGGAATTTCAAAATCATAACATCAATAACAAATAAAAGGTCATGTTTCAATTAGAACTATTGGTACTTTTTATCATATCTAAAGCAAAGTTTTTAAGACATTGGCTCAAGTCCTAACTTAATTGAATTACAAACCATTTTTGGAAAGCTGATATTGCACAAAACTTCATTTCATATTGCTTCATGTTATGCACAGTGAACATCTGGATGTTTCCATTCACTTTACTGAATTAAAACCAGCTCATCTCCAGGAAGTGAAAAGTAACTATTATATGAGCTCACTGGCCAAAAGCTGCATAAATAAAAGCTCATGTAAAATTTCTGAAAATTTCCTTGAACTAAAAATAAGCAAAATGAGTTATTAATGACTAGATCACTGATAAATTCACCCCAGGAGACATTCCAGAAGCTCTGTAGATAATCATCTGCTTCCACAATAAATGTCAGATTATTGGCCTGTGGGAAATTTCACTCTCTAAAGTGGTAACAGGTTTTGATTAGTGTCAAAAATTCTCTTTAAAAGTTCCAATAGGAAGCAAAATTATTTGGATAACTTAAGGTAACCTGAGAAATTAGGTATTATAATTGAGAAGTTCATATGCTGGTAAATGATAAGAATATGCTCAAATAGTTTGCAGTATCTTTTTCTCGGTAAATCCCAGGGTCCTAAACACATAGTAGTGACGAGTTGTACACTTTTTTTAGACACCTCCCTCTGGAGACAATTAACTGATTCAGAATTGTGCTAGCTAGAAATTATTTATCAGGGGTGATATTTAGTTATAAGTCTTTTTCTTTCTAGAATACAGAATATTAATGATTCTTTGCAGCACCAATTTCAAGAAAATGTGTTGAGCAAGATATTTCCTGAATGCACTGGAAAATGATTTTGGGGTGCTGAGGGAACACTTCTACTTCCCTGGGCATCAGTCCCACTTAGTGGCCAATAAGATTCAGTGACAACGCTCTTTCTCTATGCAAGGCCTTCCAAAGTAGAAAGGGCAGGAAGGGAGAACAAGGGAAGGAAGGAGCGAGAGAACCAGACCTAATGTCTAAAAGTCCTAATCCACCACCAAAAAGCCAAAATGTTTCAGTTAACTATGATAGGGCATCCTGTGGCATTAATTTCATTTTTTTACCAAACACAGGTTTTTAAATTTTGTCCTTTTATTTTTATTTTTATTTTACAGATTTTTATATTTCATTCAAAATATTGACTTTAATGTGTTCTGTTTTAAAGATCTCCAGTATGAACTGCTGAATTCCTGTGACCACAAATATGATATTCCAAAGTACTGTCTTCGTACCTCACATTAACATACAACTTATATAGAAGCATCACAACTAATTCATCCTATTGGACAATCCAGAGTGCAGAATCAGACAGTCCCTCCAGGGGACTGCTAAGTGCTTTTTTACCTACATAAAGGACTGGTGATGTGGACAAGGAAGAGTTCTTGGGTGAGTATTTTCTTTGCCATGTATCATGGCAGGAATTCCAGTTTCATTTGAATCCGTGCCTAGGTATTTGGATGAATTCAAAGCTTAACTTTGAGGGAAATCCCAGCTCTGCCAGCAGCTGCTGTTAAAGTCCACCTTGAGTTGGGATTGTTTGGACCTTCATTCCAGCAAGAACCCTGGCCAGATTTCTCAACCTTTATAAGAGGAGGCCCATCTTGCTCATTTGGTAGCCAAAACATACCAATTCTCTTAAAGACTCCACTAGGAAACAGGAATTATGTCTTTTTATCCCCAAATCTAGCACAGGACCAGCCTGATGAATAATAAATGTTAATTGAATGAGTAAATAAATACTATTTTATCATCCAAAGCCCCTTTTGTAAAGTCTAATGTGATCCCCTCAGAATTTGCCACCAAGAAAATGTTGTCTCTATTAAGGACTTTATGAGCACCCAACATTAGAATTATTTAACCCACTAAGCTTACATTTTTGTCCTGGCCACCAAATCAGGACCAAATACAGTGGCCCCCCCTCATCTGTGGTGGGGAAACTTCCAGGTCCCCAGTGGATGCTGAAACCATTGATAGTACCATAACCTATATTTAAAGACTGTCCCTGCTTATAGTGGTTTGAATGATGATTTTTTTACGTTAAAATGGTGCCAAAACAACATGCATTCAGTATAAGCCAAAATTTGAATTTTGAATTTGGATCTTTCCCATGGGACCATTCTCCTTTATGATTATGGGCCATAGTCACAGGTCCCAGTCTGGCACACCATCACAAGGGCCAACAATCATTCTGCACCTTGACAACCATGCTTTTTTGTCACTTTCAGAGTTGTGTTCAGTTACATGAGATACTTAACACTTTGTAATAAAATAGGCTTTGTCTTTGATGATTTTACCCAACTGTCAGCTAAAGTCAGTTCTGAGCACGTTTAAGGTAGGTTAGGCTCAGCTGTGATGTTTGGTAGGTTAGGTGTATGAAAGGCACTTCAATTCCCAATATTTCCAACTTACGACAGGCTTATCAAAATGTGACCCTATAAAGGTATAATACAGATCTTCCTATAAAAACATATCCATGATAAAGTTTAGTTCATAGGTTAGACACAGCATGAGATTAACAAGAACTAATAATAAAATAGAACAACTATAATATACTATAATAAAAGTTATGTGAATGTGGTCTCTCTCTCTCTCTCTCTCTCTCTCTCTCTCTCTCTCAAAATGTCAGAGTGTACAGTAGTCACCCTTCCTGGGATGCTGTGAGTTGATAAAATGCCTAAACGATGAGATGGAGGGATGTGAATGACATAGGCACGGTGACACAGTGTTGGCTGCTATTGACCTTTCGATGATAAGTCAGAAGGACAATGATCAGCTTCTGGACTGAGGTTCACTGCATATAAGGGGGTCTGCTGTACCATGTTCAATCACAGTAAGGAGACTAACCAGATATTTTCTTTTCTGATCTTGACTAAACATATTGTTTAGTTATATTCTGTTCTCAGCTGCCTCAAGTTTGGAAAGACAGTAATCATTAAATAAATTCAGCCATGGAGTTTTGGATCGCAGTAACTGATCCATGGTTTTAATAAGGTGTCCTGTTTTCCAGGGGCATGGAGACTTAGCTTCTTCCTCTCCCTGAGAAGCCCAGGAGTGTTGTTTGTATCCTGAAGGCAGGAGAGGTTGCCATACCTCCCCCCAGGGTGATCAAAGGTTTTGCTTTTTTACCTGTGAAGGTCTTGCCTGGGTCCTGAGTAGAGAGTTCACTCCCCTCCCTTCACCACTAAGGCTTTTGGTTTTGTAAGAGGAAAGGTATGCGGGTCAGCTTCATGCAGGTCCCCAGAGGCAGCTGCTCACTTTTATCACCTTACTCCTGACAGGGGCTCCCCAGAGTCTTCAGACCTGCCCAGTCTCCTGAATGATCAGCCTGTGAGTGAGTGCAGTCTCCTATTTT
The DNA here is from genome assembly GCF_018345385.1 of Vulpes lagopus. NCBI lineage: Eukaryota > Metazoa > Chordata > Mammalia > Carnivora > Canidae > Vulpes > Vulpes lagopus. The sequence continues at coordinate 36,099,620 of NC_054831.1, forward strand.
GTCTGGGCCCCAGTTTTCCAGATAGACATGCTCACCTATCTTGGCCTCTAGAATCTGTTAAGATCCCAATGGATTCCTTCTTACTTGCTTGTATGGTGGCTGGCCTCCCCGTCACGTGCTACAAAAGGTGCAGAAATTCACAGATCTGGGCTTTCCTGGAGGAGCTGATCCCTCTTTGGGATTCCATTCACTTGTGACCTCAGCTTTCTGATGGGCTCCAGAAAACAGGATCTTGTAGATGATCCGGGCTTTAGTCATCCCCAGGGTAGAAGCAATGTTCCTTTACAGTTTTCTACATACTCAGTGGAAGCAGAACCCATCAAAAGTGGTATTTTGAACTATATTTAGGGTGTGTGCATGCACTGACTGTTTTTGCTAGACCCCTCTGAGTTGTAGATTCACGTTCCTATTAGGCCTGTTGTCTCCCCTGAGTCCAACAACATATGCAGTAGAAGCAACCGGCTCAGTCAGGGATCTGGTCCTTTGCCAGGGTTTGAATACCAATCAGACCCATGACCTGGGTTTTATTAGTACTGTGCCCACGGCACCTGGGAAACCAGCCACCCTGGTGTGAAGTCGGGTTACATGACAGGGTAGAGAACAGATGGCGCCTACACAGTTATCACTTTTCGTATCAGGGTTGTATTTTGGCAAGATCTCATAAATTCTCATAATAGGACCTTTGACCCACACAGGACAAAGGGAAATAGAGATGAATCATTCTAGCGATAAATATTCAGTAATTTGATCAACACAGTCAATCCAAATAATTTAAGTCTCCATGATATTAGCCCTCACCAGGAGCTAGGTTCATATAAACTATTATATAACAGATTTCTACTTTTTCTTGAGCTTTATTAATCAGGAAAATATGTAATGAAGTCTATATGAAAAATGAAGGTTTGGTGTCTTCCTAAAAGTTACTTTTTCAAACAATGGAGGCCACTATAAATATATCTCTACTAATAATCAACTTTCTTACTGTCTTTATGTTTCTATGTTAAATTGTTCTTGTATGGTTACTGTTTCTGGCTGACGTTGTATCAGGCCTGGGAAGGGAAAGCAAAATGTCCGTTCAAGCTATCATAATACTGCAGTGTGATTAACACCAGCTTTCATTAAGTTGCCTGAAGATTGTACCAAAAAAAAAGTTATATTCTTTAAAGTTTTGAAGCAAGTAGCCTTAAGTTTAAATAATGGCAGATGACTGGTTTTTTCCTAATAAAAAGTTAAAAATACAGTCACTCTTGTTATAGGGGACACATGCTACCACTTTTTCTGAAGCAATTTTTTAGAGTTTAAATTACAAATACCAGAAGTCAAATGTTTATAATCAAAGCCTTAAATTCTTGTTTCACAAATCCCAGGCTGCCAAACAGGGAGCACATACCTTTTTAATTGAGTATTATGGCCAGAGGCCCTGGGCAGGGCTGAGAGTCAATAATGGGGCAGGGGTGCTTCTATCAGCAGGATCCCCTAGGGGATCCTCCAAAGAGGTGGACCTGTGCCCAACCTGGAGGTGATAGATTATTTCAAAAGAGCAGGATGGGAGGGATCATGTCTGATAGAAAAAGCTTTCACTTTTGGGTTTATGACTCTGTGCTAGTTGAATAGAGCAAGAGTCTCTCTGACTTTCTTAAGTACCCAACTCAGTAAGTTTTCTTTTGCAGTTAAGAATGACAGAGCAAGCATGTTTTTCTGGAAGCCAAACTAGTCCAAACCTTTCTCTGGAGAAGAGATGAAGAATAATTCTATATCTGAAATGAAAAGATCAGCCAATCATTTCTTAAATTAGAAACACATTTATAAGGGGAAAAAAAGCCAGATGGATAAGTATTTTACCTCAACCAAACTATATCATAAAATATAACTTTTAGATAAGGATATTAGCTTTCTTTAAGCATTTGTAACAGATCACCCAATTTCACAATCTCATTTCTTATGCTAGCTAACTTTTATCAATTAGCTGACTGTATATTTATTATTTACTGATTAGAGTTATTTGGAATGTAAATACTTTGAAAAAATTAAATTTTCTTACAGGCCCTTCCTTAATTTCATTCATTTCAAATCATTTAAGATTTTATTTGATCAGAGACTTTCTTTTTTTAAAGATTTTATTTATTCATGAGAGACACACACAGAGAGAGAGAGAGAGAGAGAGAGAGGCAGAGACACAGGCAGAGGGAGAAGCAGGATCCCTGCGGGGAGCCCAATGTGGGACTCGATCTGGGACCCCGGGATCACGCCCTGGGCTGAAGGCAGGCGCTCAACCACTGAGCCACCCAGGCGTCCCTGATCAGAGACTTTCTAACTGACAGAATATAAAATGTATTTTGAGAGAAAATATGTTTCTTGCAAATATTTAAGTTCTATGTCAGAAAACTATTGAGATTTTCCATCACCTTGGTTTGTTCAGATTTGTATAAGTTATTTCAAAATAGCCTCACTTTTTATATTAGTTCCTTTGCTTTAAAAGACTCTGAACATGATTTCATTTACTTAGGGTGGAATTGCAATAGATCGAAATGACCTAAAACTACAAACCAAGGCGTTGTGCTAACGGAGCCACTTGTGCTTCTAATGTGGCTGCTTCACTTCACGTTGGCATCTCTTCAACCTCCTTTAGCCACATCTGTTTCATGGATTGATTTGGAAAACAAAAGGGTTATGAGAGCCTGGAAAACATTGATGTTGCCACCAAACATGAACTCAATCCCTCTGTCTTTGAAAGAGCCTCCCAAGGCACATTCTATGCATTTGGTTCCATGTGGAACAGCTTAGGCAATTCAAGAGAACTTCAATATTAGATCAAAAGTATATTTCCAGATGCCACTTTAAAACAACAAACAGAGATTTATAGTTTACTTCACAATAGAGGCGGCACTTGGAACAATGCTTATCATCAACAGTTCCAGCTTCTGCTGATTAAAAATAGTAATCTGTTCTTTTGAAAAGGCTACCAAAATATTTTGTACCAATCAAAAGAGAGTTTAACAGAGTCTATTAAATGCCACCCTCCCTCATCCCTTGGCTAAGGCACCATGCCTGCACTTCAGGAGAAGGAAGCGAGCGACAGGAACAAATAATTTGTGTTTGGAAAAGCTACTTTCATTAGAAAGGAAATAGAGGCAAGTGAAAGTCAGTTAAAAGAAAGAGTACAGATTTCAGGTATAGAGTTTCTCTTCGGTATTTCTGCTTGGTTCTTTTCCTAGGCCTTCCTCTAATTCACTCAGCCAAAGTCATCTGCCTCTCCTCGACATTTCCATGGAAATTTACTGAAGTGATCCTCTGAGGAGAGTGCTAGCATTGTACTCAGGAGATATCTCTCCCAAAGTAGGTGCTACGTTGTTTGAGCATCTTTTATTTTTATTTATTTATTTATTTATTTATTTTTAAGATTTTGTGTATTTGTTTATGAGAGACACAGAGAGAAAAAGGCAGAGACATAGGCAGAGGGAAAAGCAGGCTTCCTGCGGAGGACCCAGTGCAGGACTCCATCCCAAGACCCCAGGATCACCACCTGAGCTGAAGGCAGACTCTTAACCACTGAGCCACCCAGTGTCCCTTCTTTGAGCATCTTAACCACATCTTCAAATGTGTGTAACCCCTACTGTCTTCCAAATACAGATCCCATTATGTAGTCACTACTGAATAAATGTTGAAGTAGAATGGAATGGAACTGATGAAAGGGGCACTAAAGAGTGACGATCGAAAAAGACTTTCATTCAAAATCAAAAGAAGTTCACAAAAATGTATCCAGAGAATAAAGAAATTTGTTCTAATTATTCAGTGCAACCAAATAGGGAATGGAAGGGCTATTCTTTTAAAGGAAAGTATTTGAGTTCTATCACATCTACTCATAAACCACTTCTCCCTCTTATAAACTAAGGTTACATATGGAGCAGAGAGGAAGGGAATGTGCCTGCTCTGAACGCCAGATGCAATGAGAGCTCCACTTATATTCCTGTTCCCCAACCCAGGTTCCTAGCTGTAGAACATCAAAGAGCAATGTTGGAGATGATTTGAATCTGAAATAGTTATGGGCGCAGTCTTCAGTCTGTCTTGCCCCCTATTCATTTAGCACAGACTTTTCATCCATCTCTACAGGAAAAAAAAAAATAGCTAGGAGGAATGAAAGCAAAGCCAAATTCTTTCCAAGATGGCAAAAAGAACACAATGAAAATGTCTTCATATAGTCTTCAAAATCTCACCCAGGAAAGCCACTTTAAACCTCAAGGTAGAATGTGATACTCTTGGATTGTTCCAGAAGAGTTGCTCAATCACAGAAATCTACATGGCTCCTTGGCAATAAACAAATAAAGATATGAATAATGTTGCTTCAGCATTTTTAAATGATCGTAGCCTGGAAATGCTTCCTCCCCCCACCACCAAAAAAAGATTAGTCTGTATGTTAGACAGGTGTCCTGGACTGTCTCTCTTAATCACTGAAAATAATATTCCCTTTCTCACTAACTTAATCCAGAATAATCTTCTCATATTATTATGATACTTTCAGAAAGAAAACACCTGTGTGTATCACCTGGCACAATTTAAAACTTGTTAACAAGGTGGTGACAAGGAATTGGATGCCATTTAGCAGTGGTAGCTACATGTTTCCAATAAACAAAGCTATTTTACTCTCCTCAGTGCCTTGCTCGCCAGCACTTTAAATACGTGCCTTTCCTTTAGTGAGAGGTAGGATCACTGATCTTTGCCAGCAGGTGGTGCAAAAACCATATTGTAGAAAATATTCACAGAAAAACAGTAGGATATGTCAGGTCCGGTTCTCGTGGTACCCACGCACATTGCTTTTGGAAGAAGTAATGGTAGAGCTCCCTTTTTTTGTTTTTGTTTTTTAGCATTAATTTATATTCTACTTCCATAATGCCCCATCTCTTCCCAACCCAAACCGCCTTGCTAATTTCACACATTTGGTGGGACATAAAGATGATCTATTTTAGCAATTATGACAAATTTCATTATTTGTTAGATTTCACCTCATTTCTTCTCTCCCCAGCTCCCTAAAGTTAACTCCAGATCTGCATAAGATCATCAGCGGCTCCCAAGAGGGGCAAGTTATTTGTGATGTAACTCTAGCATGTAGGGCTCAAGACTAAATCAGGGTCCTGAGATCTGATGGGTCCTGTCTACCAAGCTTGTGTGTCCCTCTCTCTGCCTCATTCTCTGCTTCCACTCAGGGGTGAGATCACATACAATCAAAACTGGTTCAAAGTAATCTACTATTGTTATTATTTAGTGACAGAAATGTTTAATCATGAGATGTACTGTGAAGAATAAATAATATAAAAAGTAAAGCACTTTGTGGGATCCCTGGGTGGCACAGCGGTTTGGCGCCTGCCTTTGGCCCAGGGCGCGATCCTGGAGACCCGGGATTGAATCCCACATCAGGCTCCCAGTGCATGGAGCCTGCCTGTGTCTCTGCCTCTCTCTCTCTCTGTGTGTGTGACTATCATAAATAAATAAAAATTAAAAAAAAAAAAGTAAAGCACTTTGTAAATTAAAACGAACACAACTTTTGAATGGTTTAAAATCTGGTTGATTATTTCTTATATGACCTCCTTCAAATTCCTTAACTCTTCTATGCCTCAATGTATTTCTTTATTTACTTATGTTAGCTACCTGACAAGGGAGGGCATAGGGTAAGGCTAATGAGCACCAGAGAAAAAAAGAATGAACCCAAATTTAATTCTTATTCCCTGTTCCAGACACCATGCTTCTGACTTTCATAAACTTCAGTGAAACAGCTACTAAAAGTAGGGATAGTTCTGGGATTCAAATCCAAATCTTGGGTCTTCCATTGTTTCTTTTCAGATATTGATCTATAAATGCTAATTCAGTATTAGGTTACAGACTCTAGTATTCAGACCTGAGAAAGCTGCCAGGTTGTAAGTGACAGTCAGTGGTCTGGTTCTTCTTCTGAGAATGCCACTGTTACAGGGATACTATCAGATGAAAATCCCCCTTCCAGACACACATACAGACCCACACAAGTTCACTTTAAAATGGACTCCAATTTTACAAACGATAGAATGATCCTAGAAAAACTGAACATCCTGCCATGAGTCACAGAGACAGCTGGCTGCCTGAGAATCAACTCTCTGCTTCCTTTCAACTTATATCAGCATAGGACTAAGTACTCCAGACTCAAGTAGAAGAGTCGACAAAGTTTCCCTCATGCCCCACTCTTCTGTGATAGTCCTTGGTAACCCAGATAGGCCTTACATGATCTCACTGCCACCTGGACCACTTCCAATATCTGACCCTTCAGCTTCAAAGCTCATGCTTCCGTTCCCTGCTAACTCACTTCTCTTATCTGCACCTGCATTCCACAGGGGCTGGCTGGCTCCTGGCAAACTCGCCCAACCTGCCCTCCTCCACCTCTCTGTTCTCACCACCAAGCCCTTAAAAGTGCCACTCTGGGGACCTGAGTCATCTCCCGCTCCCAGCCTCTGAGACTCCCAGTTTTGAGACAAACACTTATCCAGTTATGGTTGTATTTATGTGCATTTAGCTTTCACAAAAAATTTAGATCAGATTCATCCCCAAACCTCCAACCTAATTCTATCCAAACCCAGAACTTTATATGCTCCATAAATCCTGGATTTTAAGTTAACTATTATGGAAATATATGCTTTCTATATAATCCTATAAAGCAGCATTAAATAGCATATTTTGTATTGATTCACATAATCCGCTGTCTCTCATTACATTTGCAGATGTCTTACCATCAAGACACAGTTTGATCTTAATATATTCTAGTGTTACAGTTTAAGAAACTAAACATTTGATATACGTTTTCTCCTTTTCGTTGTTAATTTTCCTTGTGCCTAGTTTTTCTACTCAACTTTTGCATTAAATTTATCAAATGAATGATCCAGGTAAAAGAAGAGCCCGTATACATTTTTTTTATATTACCCATATTGTTCAGTAAGTGTTTACTAAATATCAACCAAAGTACAAGACACAGAACTTAGCCCCAGGAAAGCAAAAAATTAAAAAGTGATACTCTCAGCCCTTCAGGGATTTATTACCTCAGAAAGGAAAAAGTTAAGAGTGTACACACAGCTCCACTAAGAAGCAGAATGGAGTAAACCTATATCAGAGGCATAAACAAAGTAGTTTAGAAACACAGGGAGGGAGGGATATTTTGGGGGTAGAGTGCAGGCTCTGATCCATAAATGCTAATTCAATCTTAGGTTACGAGCTCTATCAGAAAATGAAATCAGTGAGGGGGTGCTGGAGGCGGTCTGTGCCATTTGAGAATGCCATTTTGGCATTCACATGGCCAAAATGAACAGAGGGGACATTCTAGGCAAGGGGACAGCATGGCCAAATCATAGAGGAGAGGACCTGGCATGCTGGTAGCCTTTTGCTGAAGCCAACTACTGGTGAGGGAGAACAGAAACAGATAATACCAATAGCCACTGGGATGAAAAGGAGGCTGGATTCAAGAGATAGTTAAAGAACAATCCCCGGAATCTGACATGTCATTGGGTAGGAGAGCATGAGTCCATAATGCCCTTCCTAAGCAGTAGGCAACATTTTATTTATTTATTTATTTATTTATTTATTTATTTATTTATTTAAGCAATTTTTAAAAAGATTTCATTTATTTATTCATGATAGACAGAGAGAGAGAGAGAGAGAGAGAGAGAGGCAGAGACACAGGCAGAGGGAGAAGCAGGCTCCATGCAGGGAGCCCAACGTGGGAGTTGATCCCAGGACTCCAGCATCGCACCCTGGGCCAAAGGCAGGCGCCAAACCGCTGAGCCACCCAGGGATCCCGTGTAGGCAACATTTTAATTGTGAAACCTTTATCAAATTGCACTGAATTTTTTACTCATATATCTTATTCCTTACTTGCATTTTAGTCCTTAAGAAAAGGAACAGGGTCTTGTTTTCATCTTTGCACTTATGTTCATATTTGGTTGCATTGGTTAAGGGACATAAACACCATCTGTAGAGCATTACTAATATAAATCAGAGATATATGAAATGACAAGGGAGAGAGGAAAGAGAAAACCAAAGACAGATCTTCCTCCTTTAAGGGGACACTGCTATTGAAAGGATGGAAGAAGGTGGAAGAATTGAAGGAGGGCCCAGAAAGAGAGGAGTGCCAGAGAGTAGAGTCAGCTACATCACACAAGCTGTGAGTTCAGTGGCACCTTGTGCTGAGAGAGGCAGGAATGGAAAACTCTTATGTCTAAAGGTCCCCAGGATGCTTGGTGTTGGCTGGGTGAGACATAGTAGGGCAAGTAGGGACCATCACCTCATCTTAAGAGGCCAGCAGTCCTCAGCTCCAAGGGAATGTTGACTTAGTACAGCCAAAGCTTCCACAGTTCTGATGAGTGTCAGAATGCAGATAGACATATCAATATTAAAGCTTAACAACTAACTTATGTTTGAAAGATAAAAATATGACAGCCAAGCATTACCTTGATCTCAGAGCCAGACAAAGACCCCACTAAAAAGAATTACAGACCAATATCCCTGATGAAAATGGAAGCAGCCAGTGTAGGACATTCAGGCAAGAGTGATATGGTGGAAAGAATAGATGTTGGAAATGATATGCAGTGATTATGATCATCGAGACGAGACAGGACACAAATCCCGTTACATGGGGCTGAGTAGTGAGTTGAGTGTTGAGAAAAGGGAGGCACAACACATGGAAAGTCACACTCCCTAATGGGTATGTCAACTCCCAAAGCCATGAAGACCAGCCATCGTGGGAAAACCTGCCTTTAAGGGCACACAAAGGTAGTCACCTGCTCAGAACAGCTCAGGTGGCTCCATTTCCCTAATTACAGAAAGCTTGGTGCAGAGGGAAAGTAAGTTATTGTATCTCTAAAAGCCTCACTACAATACCTGCAGGGGCCGGACAGCTGAGACTGGATTTAATCAGCCAAGGTCATACCTATTAGCATCCATTAATGTGCTATCTGTGGTGTCTTTAGAAGTTCCACACAGTCTGGGCAGATTCTGTCCAAACCTGAAATGATTTTGCTTTGGCTGTTGCGGGCTGGGTAGCCGAGAGGAGAGCCCCAGCACACAGTGGAGTCTATTCAATGAGGCTAGTCTTGCATTTCAGAGGGTCTTTGCTTGTCAGGATGCCTGAGTGTTAGCTCTCCAGGGAGGACTGAGTAACTAGGAATGGAAATAATGATAACAAGGCTAAGACCTGGTCTACGAGGTTTCCTGTATTTATCGTAGTGCAACGTGAAATTGAATACTTAATAAATGTGTGTGTATGTTTAATGGAGAGCTTCCAACACAAGTGGAAAAATTTTTTTTTGAAATTTTTAAAAGATTTACTTTATTTATTTGAGAGAGAGAGAGAGAGAGAGAGAGATTGGAGACAGGAAGGGCAGAAGGAAAGAGAGAGAAATTCAAGCCAACCCGTGCTGAGAGCAGACCCTGAGATCAGACCCAAGCTGAAACCAAGAGTTGGATACTTTAACTGACTGTGCCACAGCCCCAAAGTGAAAAACATTTTTAGATGAGATTTTTTTCTCCTTTTTGAGTCCATTATCTCCAAATCACAGAATAGACAGACATCACAGACACGCAAATGAGGTTTTTTTTTTCTCTTTTTTTTTTGTCCATTATCTCCAAATCACAGAATAGACAGACATCACAGACACGCAGCCAATGAGCTGTTTACAACCACATTCTTCATTTCCTTGGAAACATTCATAATTGTTTCATTTCAAAGTCAGTGCTATTTAAAGGTTATGAAGTATCTTATTGGAAAGCTCTAGTAAACATATCTTATTTCACTGAGCATTTCTGGAAAGTTACTTCAGAATTGTCCAAGATGATACAGAGCAGTTCTGCTTCACTGGAAAGAAGCAAAGGGTAATTTAGTAGCTGTAGGTTGAAACCAAATAATGTTGCCAAAACAGTGTGAAGCCTCTGGCTCAGGACCTTACTTCAACCCATAGTGATAATTCTCATTTTCATGAAAGCTAAGTACAATTTAGGGTTTCTGAAGTTCTCCCTAAATGTATAGTTGGTTCGCTTAATGTTTAATCTTTCCCACTGCTTTGATGTATGGATTTGTTTATTTTGTAATCATTTTTGTTTAAAGGCACCCTGTGATTATTTGACTGCTAGGCCCATTCTTGAAATCCTTAGGATTTTAAACTACCTGTCACAGTAAATCACTAGGACCATTCTGCCAAAAAAGAATAATGAGATTAAACTACCACACACATGCAAGGAATATCTAGGAATACAGTGGAGTCAATTTAAATATATACTAAATAGAGCATAAATGCATTGAATAGAATGCAGATGTAAGTTCATTCAAACTCAAGGCTTGAACATTCAAAGCACCTCTTTCTTCCAAACTAGTGCTGCTGCCTGGGACTTTGGGTGGTCCTGGAGACATCTATCTCCTCTGGATAATTCTACCCCAGGGCAACAGCCAGACGAGAGCCTCAGGCAACAGCACACTGTTTTGGCTTTTCACATATAAAGAAATATTCTTGCGGGCTTAAGAGAAAATTGACCTGACACGTTTCCACACAGCAAAACTCTTCTTGCCCTTAGGACACCATTTTCCACCTTCGTACACACCAGTTTATCATCTTCAAAGCAAAGGAATGCCTTCATGGTGACTGATGTGCTCCAGGGAGGGGTGTTGGGTGAGAAGGCATACAGACAAGCTGGTGAAGTTTGCTCCTGAACAGTGACTGTCCTCAGGAACTTGACCCATTTCTCATTTTGCCATTTTCACAATTAAAATGCTTGCTATAGATTCAATGCTTGTGTTCCCCCCAAATTCATAGGTTGAAATCCCACCCCCAAAGAGACAGTATTAGGAGGTGGGGACTTTGGACGTGTTTAGGTCATGAAAGTAGAGTGCTGATGAATGAGATTGATGCCCTTTCGGGGCATCAAAGGAGACTCCAGAAAGTTCCCTCACCCTCTCCACCATGTGACATTATGGCCAAAAGACAGCCATCTATGAACTAGAGGGCAGATGCACCAGACACCAAGTCAACTGGCGGCTGCCTTGATCTTGGACTTCTAGGCTCCAGAACTGTGAGAAATAAATGCTTGTCATCATAAGCCACCCATTCCATGGTTCTTTGCTGTAGCAGCCTGAACTGATGAAAACAATGCTGAAAAGAAAGAGAAACCCATTCAGGTTTCCCATAATTGTGATTTTTTTCATAATTAAAATTATGATATGACTGAATCTTTGTGTAGGTGCTTTTCAAATAAAAGGAAAAGTGACTTGTATAATATCATTGTGCTATTATTTTTTTCTTTTTTTTTTCATTGTGCTATTAGAATGAAATAGATTTGGTACAGCTCTTAATAGTATGCAAACCATTTTCCTAACGGTTTATAACTCATTCAAGCCCAGAACCAAGCTAACAAAGGTAAATGATGTTATTATTCTACTTAGATGCAGATCCTGGGGTTCAGAGAAGTCTACACTTCAAAACTGTCAGAATCATTATTCTTCTGACTTTCCAGAGACCATCCCTCCCCATCCCTCCCCAGTATGTACCAGTACTTAGCTTGTATCACAATTTTGTAGAATGATTCCTATTATGTGGTACTGGAGGGCAGGTTAATTGTCTTGCTTACTTAAACAGTAACTACAAAGTTAAATCAATTGTGCAGGAAGCCTGGATTACATAATGGAATCTTTTAAAATATTAATAGTATTCAGTATATTTGAAGTACTGAAAAGAATGGGCTATAATATTGCTCTGCCACAGAGATCTAAAAACATCAGTTCTGGGCACAGAGTTAATGAAACCAAAGCTGTTTTCTCGGCTATCGCGACCGAGTTCTCTATAAACCACTGAACAGTTCTGCTGAACCAGAACGGCCTGTGTCATCCCCGAAAATAGTAAGTGTGCACTGCATTGTCATTAAATGCTTGTTTACATGTGTTATTTTTCTCTTGCCAAAGGCTGGTTAATGTTTGATTCATTTAAAATGTTGAACAATAGACATACGTCCCTGAGCCACAAATATGTCTCTTTTATGACTAAGCAAAACGTCCACAGATTTAGGATACTTTCTCTCTTTTTACTGATTTGCGTTCCAATGCTGAACAGAAATCTCTAGTAAGCTGCAGGCATCATTTTGAAGCTCCGGTGTGTCTCTGGTATCTCTCATCACTGTCTTTTCTCTGTCTTTGCCTCAGTTCAATGACTTTACAAGATTGCTGATGGATTCTTTACTAAGCTGCTTCTTGAAAGGCAGATTGCCCCTGTGGGTGCTCGGGAAAACAAAAAGTAGCAAATGGTGTGGCTGGGTTAACACAAACTCCAACACTCATGGCTTCCATAAATGTTTCTTGACTAGAGCGTGTCTATACAGCTACTTAATCACAGTGCTGCTTTCCTGGTGGTCTTCCACCACAACAATCTTCCTTCCATAATTCATTGTTTCCCTCGACAAAAAGCTTTGAGCCATGATTTTCTATTCATTCTCTTATAGAACTGGATCAGATATATTATCTGGAGCCTAATCTAGTATATCAGGAAGTTAAAGAACAGGATCTCCAAGAACCCTTCCAACGCTGAAGATGAGAGCCAGCAGCAGGGAGGTGAAGCACCAGTTATGATTTGAAGTTGTTTCATCTAGAGAAAAAATAAAAGAACATCAAAGGGATTACTTAATAATTGTTTGCAAAGTCTATAAAGCATGGCATGCCCTTAGTGATGATGATTTGAGATAGAAGATGATGAGAGGGTCTAAAATCCGTGGTTCTCACAAGCAAGGGTGCTTTTGCCCCCAAAGCACATTCAGTGTTTGGAGATATTTTTCACACTTTAGCTGGAGCTTGGGAGCAGTTGTTACTCTCACACCATGGGTAGAGGCCGGGGTCATTGCCGAGCATCCTACAGTGTTGGGGACAGCCCAACCCCAAAACAGAGAATGTCAGTAGTGTGAGGTTGACAACTAAGAAGACTCAAATCATGTTGAAGAAATGGTCTTCTGAGCACCACTTACTAAACCAAGTCACACAATAAGGGGAGTTTTCCCAATTTTTTTAGAGGTATAATTAACATACAGTGTTATCTTAGCTTCACGTGTACAACATATTGATTCAAAAATTCTGGGGTACCTGGGTGGGTCAGCCAGGTAAGCATCTGCCTTCGGCTTGGGTCATGATCCCAGGGTCCTGGGATGGGTCTGCTTTGCCCTCTACGTCTGCCTGCTGCTCTGCCTACTTGTGTTCTCTCTCTCTGAAAATAAATAAATAAAATCTTTAAAAACACACACACAGACACAAAAATTCTAAATATATTACTCAATACTCACCACAATAAGGGGAGTCACCAAACAGTGTAATTATCATCTTATTGATATCTTATATTTCCTATGCTGTACTCTTAGTCTCTGTGACCTATTTATTTTGTAATTGGAAGTTTGTACCTCTCACTCTCCTTTATCCATTTCACCCATCCCCCACCCATCTCTTCTCTGATAACCAGTTTGTTCTGTGTTTAAGGGTCTGTCTTTTTTGTTCGTCTCTTTTTCTTTACTCACTTGTTTGTTTTGTTTCTTTAATTCCACATGAGTTGAAATCATGTGGTACTTGTGTTCCCCTGTCTGACTTGTTTAATTTGAAATGGAGGCAACCCAAGTGTCCATCCGTAGATGCATGGGTAAAGAAGATGTGGTATCTGTGTATACACTGGAATATTACTCAGCCATAAAAAGGATGACATCTTGCCATTGGCAACATCATGGATGGACCTAGAGGGTATAATGCTATGTGAAGTAAGTCAGAGTTTTCTCAGTCTTCTGATCTAGAAAGAATGGATGGCGATGTGCTGATGATTATTCACATTCTTCTGTCACCAGTTTCTGATGGTGTAAAATCATTATAAACTAACGGAAACATCTTTACTTCATGGTTACATGGTATGTACATCAATCCCTTCACATGTTGTTCTTCCCTTTTGACAAGATTTGGGAGAAACCAGACTTGCAGAAGGTTTTCTGAAGATCCATCTATCTAGACATTTTGATCTGGATTGTTTTTTCTCTTCTTTTTCTGAAAGAAAATTTAACTGTGTATTAATGTTATCTTTACTCTGCTGCAAGGTGTCAGAAGCCATTTAGTACATAATATATGTCATTTAGGTTAATAACCCCAGTCATCATTAGACCTGAGAACAGTTCTAACTGCCCACCATGCCTTAAATTGTAGACTCCATATAACTAAATTTAATGTGAAAATGTTTTCTGTTGAGTTTATATAACACGTTTTGACCTGCTCAGTCCACAGGAAACCAGAAGACTGTAAATAGATTTTTAAAAGCTTTTCAATTCAGTGCAAACAGTAATCCACATTCAGGGTTAAACCTTGAAATTCCAGGAAGATTTGAAGGTTTTATAAGGCTTACCCACCCATTATGTTAACTACTATCTTTTCTTTTCTTTTTTTTCTTTCTTTCTTTTCTTTTCTTTTTTTTTTAGTATCTACGTTACATGCTTTGAAAGACAATTATCACAATGAAAGATTTTTTTTTTAAACCCAAGATTTTACCAGTGTCTATAGCTTATTTCATAACTCTCAAATATTTGCTGCCTTTTGGGGCTAATATCTTTAGAACTAAATTAGATAGCACTAAGTCAGCCAGGATGCTGTCTTAGATGGCTAAGAGTTCTCTGGTGGGACTAATATCTAGGACACTGTATGACATAAAATCCAGAACCAAAGTCAGACTGCCTGGGTTCAAATCCAGCCTAACTGCTTCCTTTGGAGGATGGTGGGGATGTTGCCATGTTATTTATTTTCTCTATGTCTCAGTTTCCTTATGTGTAAATGGGAATAACAGTATCTCCCTCAGAGATGTTTATCCAAATTAAATGGTTAGACCAGTGATTTTCAAAGTGTGACCCACAAACCAGAAGCAACCACATTATCTGGGGGCTTATTAGAAATAAATGCAAATGTCCTGGACCCACCCAAACCCACTAAACCAGAAGCCATCCAGGCAGGTCTGATGCATGCAAAAGTTTGAGAAACCAAGTTAAACAATGTAAAATGTAAAACATTGGCTGGGACATAATAAACATTCAATATATGTTAACTATTGTTATCAGCAAATCTTAGTGAGCTTTTCTGAAGTATTTACTACCTCCTTATTTATTTTAAAATATCTTTTTAAACATCTATTTTTGAAACACCTTGGCTTTCATATACTCCTGGCTTTTTGTCAAGTGCCAAGTGATTCATTCCTCCCACATCCCTGCCTTCCCGGCCTTCTGGGCTTCCTATCACTCTCTGCTTGCCTCCTGAGCACCCCCTCCTTCCTCTGTGAACCTTGTACCGGTCTTGTCACTGTGGAATGAGTTCTCATTGCTTTCTCCAGTAGTACCCCTGATTTTGTGAGAAGGGCAATGTACCCCAATGCAAGAAGGTGTGTGTACATTTTAATAGTTTGTTTTAGGAAACAGATCTACTTCTTTGTTGTTTATCCTACTGCACAGCTCCAGGGGGCATTCACCCTATATCCTATATAACCCTGCAGAAGATGTCATCCCAAAGGACGTTTTTAGAACAAATAAGAAAAATGATGACCCAATGGCACTGAAAGTGGGATTCCTAGCCTCACTAGGTTCACAAATCAATTTAAATAATAGAAAAGAGAACAGCAAGCTTCCTTCCAAAGAGTACAGAATAGGGAGAGGAAGGAGAGAGAATGCCCTTATAAGGGAGAAACCTGACAAGCACTACCTCAGCCAGGTGACCTAGGTCAACATCAACAACCACAAATCACGTTGATAGCACACACCCTTGATTATATAGCCTTGTATTTTAGATCCAACCTACACATCTACCTTTAGTTCTTCTATTTTAACCTCATGTATCAGCCAACATGAGTATAATTTTCTTAAGGTCAGGTTTTACTATGTTTATTCTCTGCACAGTCTTGTAAATAGGATATGCTTAATTCTTTGAGAAATTGACAGAAGGAAAGAGAGAAGAAAGGGAGAGAAATAACCTTTTGGAAAAATAAATGGATTTCTCAGAAGATACAATAGATAAAATTGAGGTCATAAAGTACATGTCAAGGAAAATTTCTACTTGAAGAAACATACAAAACAAACATGGTAATGAGGGAAAGTAGTGGTGTTTAATTTAATATTAAAAGATTTAGCAAATCAGTTGGACACATTGACTTTTAAATGCTCTACTTCAAGATATGCCTACATTGTGAGTCCTAGTGGTACCAGTAAGTATTAAGCCAACTAGAACTCATCAGTGCAAGTAAAGCTTTATTTGGAGTTATCTGCAGAATGCTTTTCTATCACATCCTTGGCTTATCTCTTTAAACAAACTCTGAAATACTCTAGAGTTTCATGGAGCTATTGCTATACACTCAATAGATATTCCATCACCTTTCTGCAAAGAATCCAACTTGTTCAGGTATCTCACAGAATGCTCTGGAAATGTGGGCTCCTCCCCAGGCCCAGATGGTTAACCATGATCGCATAAGACATCATGGTAATCCTCTTCACCTTTGCCAGTGATGTTTTAAAGACAGGGAGGTTACTCAATTCTGGTCAACAATATGAAAGAATTTTATGAGGGGGTTTATTGGAATGGGTTTATTTGCTCACTATGAAGAGTCTCATGGATAGAAAGCCCCCTCCTTGGTTAGATATTATCTGGTCTGTATGTGCTGCATGCAACTGGGTGTCCTTTGATGATGAAGCATCAGGCCAAAAAATCCAACCACAGAGGAAAGATGGAGAGAATTTGAAAGCCCAAGAATACCACGGAGCTGCTAAATTAACCATTGAACTTCCTTATTTCCATATTTCTTATTGTGTGAGAGGGAAATGAGGTTGTTGGTTGGTACTGTATTATTTGTAATTGAAATTGCCATGGGAAACCTGGGTGGCTCAGTGGTTGAGCATCTGCCTTCAGCTCAAGGTGTGATCCTGGAGTCCTGGAACCAAGTCCCTTGTCAGGCTCCCTGAAGGGAGCCTGCTTCTTCAACTCTGCCTGTATTTCTGCCTCTCTCTTGGTGCCTCTCATGAATAAATAAATAAAATATTTTTTTTTTAAAGGAATTGTCTTAACTATCAGATACCCACTCATTGCCAATAACCTTGTTAGTCTCATAGGTACCATTTTTTTTATCGCTACCAAGTAGAAAATTTATTTTTTTAAATTTTTTTTTAGAAAATTTATTTAAGCAGGGAAAATAATTACCACATCTTTCTAGCTGTGATTATTTTTTCATAATTCAATGTTTCTGAAATCATGATACAATTTACAATCAATGCATGCATTTGATATATAAAAGTTCCTTCTTTCCTTAAAATTATTATTGAATTGGTGGTGCAGATTACAGCAGTTGTGTTTTAAACACTAACAAATCTGGTAACAGATTCAGCTTTATCCCAAAAGAGGGAAAGAATAGAGAAAACATCTGAAGAACTTAGTTGGAATATGCTAAACTTGAAATAAAAGGTTTTAATCTAGAGTAGGATTAGGATCTCCAGGGGCCTTACAATTATTTAATTTGATCCCCTTTACGGATCAAATTACACACACATACACACTCACACATGTCTATTCACCTGCAAATCTACATTAAAAAAGTTGGCATAGAGCATAGAGTCAGACTATAATTCCAGAATTGTACAGGTAGAAGAGGCAAACAAGAACAAATTTAAGGCTATTTATGGTACAATAAGAGCATATATGTTAAATGATTTGATCTGATTTACACAGATCCATGTAGGAAGACAACCAATCTTTTTGCTTTCATTTTTTGCAAAAAGATCTTTCTAGTGATTTTTTAAAAAGATTTTATTTACATATTCCTGAGAGACACACAGAGAGAGGCAGAGACACAGGCAGAAGGAGAGCCCTCTGCCTCCTCCCGTGGGGAACCCAATGGGGGACTCAATCCCAGGACCCCGGGATCACAACCTGAGCCAAAGGCAGATGCTCAACCATTAAGCCACCCAGGTGCCCCTCTAATGATTTTTATAAAATAAGATATCTTATAATTTCTAAGTAAAATAATCATTGGGATGTATTTTTATTAATATAGTGCAGAGAAATCATGTTCTTTCAGGCCATTTACAATTATGAACTTTATGTAGGATATGACCTTTAGGATTCTGATACTAAAGGATGCACACAAAATAAGCCCTAAATAGCAAGATAATATTATAAAAATATATTTTAATGACTTTGAAAATGAACACAAAGTACAAACTATTCTAGAAGATGATTATGATTGACTCAAAAATTATATAAGCCTTAAACAAAACAAAGTCAAGCCAGTGGAGAAGAAACAAGAACACAGGGAAACCATGACCAGAACACCAGGCTACCCTCAGATTATACTACAAACAGCTTCATTAAATTCAAGAAAAGATTGCCTCTTTAATCAACTGACTATATTTGAAATAAGAAGTGGAGAGCACATCAATTCATTTTGTGATGCTACTATAATCCTAAAAATAATCAGATATTAGCAGTGTCAAAAATAAAAATTGCAAGTCAATATCACTGGTTAACACGGATGTAAAAATTCTGAACATTAGCAAATTGAACCCAACAATACAACGTTATATTTCTCCATTGCTTAAAACTGTTGTCTTTTTACATCAACTTTATGGAAGTGTAAGTTCTATACTACATCATTTTCTACAATACTTTGAAGAAGTTTTTTAATATTGTCCTCATAGTCTATTTTATTCTTAGTGTTTTGGCGATCTAACAAATGTTTGTTATCCCAAAGTTACAAAAGATATTTCCCGTGTTTTCTTCTGAAAGTTTTGCAGTTTTGAATTTATGTTTCAGTGTATGATCTATTCTGAGTTCACATAGTAAAGTAAGGTCATTCAGAAGTGAAATCCATTTCACCATTTGCTGAAAAGATAATCCTTTCCCCCATTGAATTGTCTTGGCACCTTTGTTGAAAATCAATTGACCATATATTTGTAGAACTATTTCTAGACTCTGTATTTGTCAATGTTAATTTTATGCATTGGCTTGACTGGGCTAAGGGATTTCCAGATAGCTGGTAAAACCTTATTTCTTGATGTGTCTGCAAAAGTGTTTCCAGAGGAGATAAGCAGCTGGTTTGGAGACAAATTAGAGAAAAAAGGAAAAGGAAGGGTGAATTTTTTCTCTTTGCTTGAACTGGACATGTCTCTTCTACCCTCTAATATCTGTGCTCCTGTTCTCCACCTTTGGGCTCAAAACTGAATCACACCACCAGCCTTCCTGTTCCCCAGCTTGCAAGTGGCAGGTTGTAGAACTTTTTGGCCTCTGTGATTATGTCAGCCAATTTCTATAATAAAGCTCTTTTATATATATATCTGTACAAATCCTATTGGTCTGAACTCTGAATAATACAATATTCTGGAGAACTCTGAATAATACAATATTCTATTCCAGTGATTTCTACCTGTTCTTACATTAATCCCATACTGTTATAATTACTCTTTAATAAATCTTGAAAAAACAGGAAGGCAAGTTCTACAACTTTATCTCTTTGTGCTTAAAATTGTTTTGACTATTCTAAGTTATTCACATTTCTACAAAATTTTGGAATCAGCTTTCAATTTCTATTAAAAAAAAGCCTGCTGGAATTTTGATTGAACTTATATTAAATCTATAGATCAATTTCAAGATAATCATCTTTTTAAAAATGCTGAATTTTCTAGGAAGTTCTGACACAGGCTACAACATACATGAGCTTCAAGGATATTATACTAAGTAAAATAAGCTAGTCACAAGAAGACAAATACTTATAGGAGGAATTTAGTCAAATTTATAGAAACAGAAAATAGAATGGTGGTTACTAGAGCTGTGGGGGGAAGAGGATGAGGAATTATTAATGTATATGGAATTTCATTTTTGCAAGATGAAAAATGTTCTGGAGGCTGGTAGCACTTCAATATGAATATACTCAGCACTACTGAACTGTACACTTAAAAATGGTTAAGATGGTGAGTTACACCTGTACTTTAACCACAACTAAAACTTTAAAAACACATATATTGAGTCTTCAATCTATAAACACAATATATCTATTTAGTTAGATATTCTTTCATTTCTCTCAATGAACAGATCTTACAATATTTTGTTAAATTTATCACTGGGTAATTTTATCACTTCATGTCTTTGATGCCATTGTAAAAGGTGTCATTTAAAGACAGTTTTACTACCTCCTTGATCATTTACATCCCTTCCTTCCTCCCTCCCTTTCTTTTTTCCTTGACTCCTTTTTTTCTTTTTTCGCAATGTGGAACTCAAGTGGGAAGAACACACATCCCTTTCTTGTTCCCTCGAGAGAAAATGTTCCATCTTTTTCCTTATAATGTGTTGCTAACTCTGAGTTTTCACACTGAGGAAGTTACTTTTTATTCCTAGTTTGCTTAAATTATTTAATAATTGTGGATGATGAATTTTGTCAAATACTTTTCCTTGCATGTTGAGATCCTGGTGGTTATGTATATTCTGTTAATATGGTGAAGTATTTTTGGTTAATTTTTTTTTTTTTGGTTAATTTTTTAACGTTAAGCCAGTCTTATATTCCAAGGGCAAAACCCACTTGAACATGATGCATTGTCCTCTTTATATTTTGATGAGTCTGACTGACTAAAATTTTTTAAAGGTTTTATTTAAATTCCAGTTAGTTAACGCAGAGTGATTGGCTAAAATTTTGATATATAATTGTTTTGCCTCTATGTTCACAATACATAGATAAATATTTTTTCTTTCTTGTAATTTATTTTTCTGGATTTGGTATCTGGTTAATGCCCACATCAAAAATAAGTTGAAAAGTGTTTTTATTTCTCTGTTTTTTCAAAGAGTGATTAGAAGACTTGTGTAGAATTCACGAGTCTAAAACTACCTGGGTCTGGAATTTTCTTCACTTAGAAAGATTCCATCACACATTTAAATATTTAGTAAATATCAACATGTTCATGTTTTCTATTTCTTCTTGAATCACATTGGTAATATGCTTTAATTAACATAAAGTTGTCATAATATCCTCTTATTATTCTTTAATATCTGTATGATCTATAGTGATGATCCACTCTCATTCCAAATTAGTAATGTGCTTCTTCTTTTCCTTTTTTTTTTAAGATTTTATTTTTTTTATTTGAGAGAGAGAGAGAGAGAGAACAAGCAGGGGAAGAGGCAGAGAAAGGAGAAGCAGACTCCCTAGCAAGCAGGGACCCTGACTTGAGGGCTCCATCCTAGGACTCCAGTATCACGACCTGAACCAAAGGCAGATGTTTAACTGAGACACCCAGGTGCCCCGCCTCTTCTTTTCTTAGCCATTCTACTATACTTTTCACTCTCCATCTCATTCTTTGAGCTACTGCTGTCATTTATTTGCTTCTACATTTATTATAAACTCCACAGTTAATTGTTATTACTACTTCTTTATTTTTTGTTCGCATATTTATTTTAATTTCAGTATAATTAATATACAATGTTATTTTCATTTTTACTTCTTCAAACTGTTACCTTTACCTACACATTTACCATTTCTGTTGCTTATCTCTCCTTTTTAAGACCCATGATCTTACTTCAAGTATGATTTTACTTCAACCTGAGGAATTTCTTTTAACATCACTTGTACAATAGGGCTATTGGGGGGGGAAATCTTTCTAGATTTTGTTTGTATGAAAGTGAATATTTTGCCTTCATTTTTTAAGAGTATTTTCACTGGACATATACTTCTATGCTCTCATTTTTTCTTTCAGAAATTTAAAGATGTCTTTCTGTTGTTTTCTGACTTCCACTGGTTATGAGGAGAAGTGTAGGACATTCCTAATCTTGTCCTTGTGAATATATGCCTTTCCCCCTGCAGTGGTTACATATAAGATTTTTTCTGCATCATTGGTTTTTAGTAATTTGAGTATAATTTGCCTTGGTGTGTTTTGCTTTATGTTTTTTTTCTGCTTGGAATTTATCGAGCTTCTTGGATCTATTGGTTTACAGTTTTTACCAAATTTTTAAAAATATTAATTCCTATATTTCTTCAAAAATATTTTCTGCCTCTCCTCATTCAAATGACATGTTGAATCATTTGATATTTCCCCAAATGCCACTAAAACAATGCTGTTTTGTTTAGTCTTTTTTTTCTTTCTGCGCTTCAATTTGGATAGTTTATAATGCTATATCTCAAGTTTTACTGATTTTTTTTCTTCTGCAGTGTTTAATCTGCTGTTAATCCCACTCAGTGAATTTTTCTTTTCAGGTATTATATTTTTCAACTCTACAGGTTTTATGATTAATATCCTTAATTTGATATCCTAAATATGTATAATACTATATTATTATATATTATATATGATTATATATACATCTTAAATTTCCCTCCTGATTACATATATGTCTTCCCTTAAATCCTGAATACAGTTTTAGGCTCTTCCAGGTCTAAAGCCAGGATGACAGTAGGTCTCACGCTGTCTTTTCCCTTTCCTCAGGAATCACAGTCTTCTACACCTTGTGCTCCAATGTGTTTAAGTACTTGTTTAATTATCTTGTCCACTTTTCTAATTGTTATGGCAGAAGGGCAAGTCCAGTGACAATGATCACAACATGCCTGAAGTGGAAGTTATTTGTAAGCTTTTAACACACAACCTAACTTCATCTTTACTCCCCCTGCCTCCTTTCACTCAGTTTCTCTCACTAGACTGTACGTTCTATCAGGTCAGGGACTCTGGTCTGCTTCCTACCTGTTGTGCCTCCATTACCTAAAATATGCCATAAATCTTTGTTAAATCTTTGAACAATTATTTATTTTATCTGTAATTTAAAGTGCTTTAGCTGAGAAAGAGTGATAGTATATTTGTTCCAGTGAATTCAAGTTTTGACAGGATACAATTTTTATAATCATGAGTCCATATTTACGGGTGTTTAGCCTGAACATGAGGCATTATTAATGAGCACAATGTGTGTGAAAAATGAGCTCTCATTGAGAAATTAAGTATAGCTAGAGAATGGGGATAGGTTAACATATTTCAGAGATATTCCTCACCCTTAAAGGACAAGAATTTAATGAGCCTCTAGTCTGAACCCAGAGGGATGCTTTGTGGCTTAATCTTTAAACAAAAAACACTTGGAATTCAGCCATTTTCAAGGCAAATATCTTCTTGCTGACACCAACCATGGAATGTTGTCATGCATTTCACGCAAAGTGCTACTCAGACCACCCAAATGTACAGAGAGCTGGAATTCCATGTAGATAAGAGAACGGGGGGTATGAACAGTTTTATATCTACTTTCCAACCAGTATTGGTTTAGTAAATGTTAGTATGTGTACAGAATTTTGTCTAAGATATGCTTTCATTTTACCTGGTAGGGAGATTGTGAGGCAGTAGCTAACCTCTCTCACCTTAAACTTTTCACAGGTTACTGCTATTTGCCAAACAGTAACAGTTATGCAGGACCAAATTTACTTAGGTTAGTTTGTAATTGACCAAGTTGGGTTTATTCTCAAGAAAGCTAACTTAAGAAAATTTCTATTACTGTGATTCATCTTAGTAATAGATAAAAGGAGGAAAATCTGACAATCATGTTAGAAGATACATCATAGTTCTGATGTACAATTTCAAGTAAATCCATAAATTTTTTAAAATTTAGCAAACAAGAGGTGCACCAGGGTGGCTCAGTCAGTTAAGCCACTGCCTTCGGCTCAGGTCATGATCTCAGGGTGCTGGGATCAAGCCCTGCATGGGGCTCCCTGCTCAATGGGTAGCCTGCTTCTCCCTCTCTCTCTGTCCTTGCTCAGGTACTCGCTCGCTTACTCTGTCTCTCAAATATATATATAAAATCTTTAAAAAAAATATTAGCAAACAAGAAATGGAAGAAAGCTTCTTGAACTTGAAAAGTGTTGTACTCAAATCTAACATTAAATAGACCTATGGAACAAAATGAAAACCAAGGAACAGTTTATTTTATATATAATATGTATGCAGTACTCTAGAGGCAGCATTATGAGCTAGTGAGGAAAGTATGAACTGCTCAACGAACTGTGTTCCTTTTACTACCTCGGAGGAATTTGATCTTTGTTTTTTTCTGTGATAATCTAGAAGTCCTAGAAACCTTTGATAAAAAGTCTGAATTACTTTAATAGAAAGTGAAAATGGCTAAATATCTAATCTCTTACTAATAATATGTCAAATATAATCTTATTGTGTGCAATTAGTTTTATTGCATATACTGAGACAATTACCTGTTCCCTGGTGGGGGAAGGATGCTTCATCTATTTGACTCCATACACAAAAATAAATTCCAAATGCATTTAAAAATCTAAGTGTGAAAAGGAAAAGTTTGGAAACTAGGAGAAAAAATTATGGAATGTCTTCGTGACCTTAGAATAGAGAAATATTACTTCAACAAGACAAAAAAGCAAATACCTGATAATTCATCAGAACAGATATTATGTTAATTTTATTTAACTTCAGCATAAAAAAGGTATCTTAGACAAAGATTAATGGTGATCATTGCACCTACATCAGCCACAAATTAGTATCAAAATTTACATGTAACATTCAGCAATCTAATAAGTCAAAGACAAACCAAGGTGGAAACCGGACAACTATATGAATGTGTAGTTCAAAGAAGAAATACAATGGTTAACAAGCATATTAAAAGCATATTAAAAGATTTTCAAACAGAGAAATGAAGCTAGAAATAATAAAATATTTCATACTCATTAGCTAGCCAAAGTTTAAAACTAAGCATTGAGTGCGGCTTGTGGAGGAATGAGAACTCAGGGAGCACACAGAATCAGAACAACCACTTGAGGAAGCAATTTGTCAACAGCTAGCAGATCCCTAAATGCTGTCTTCAGGTGTCTTTGTAAAGCCCTCACATATGTACACGTCGAGGGGTATGCAAGTACACTGGATGTTCATTGCAGCATTTTGTTTTAGTGAAGTGCTGGAAACAACCTAACTACTCATCATCAGGGCAGTGAACAAACATTAAATGTTAAGATCTGTGTGGCAGAGATGTTTGTCTCTTGTCCTTCCCTGAGGCTCAGCACCTAGAACAACACCTGGTTCTTAGTAGAAGCTTGACACATCCTTGATACCTACATGAATAAATGAATTTTCACACCATATTATATCACACAGCAGATAAAATAGTCTATATGCATCGACACTGATGAATCTCAAAGAAAAATGACCTGGAAAAGAATTTGTGGAGTATAAATCCATAAATGTGTATTGTCAAAACACACAGAACAATGTTATATGCTGTTGATGCAAATGTAGGCACTTAACACAAAATCAAAATCCAGCTGGAATTTAGTGGGTCCCGCCCACATCGACACTAACTAGCAGGGCCAAACCATCACCAGCCCTGCATTGAAATTATTATGGCTTCCCCCTCTTAACTAGTCTCCCTGCTGTGCCCATGTTCCTGCCTGGAATCTATTCTCCAGACAATAGCCAGAATGGTTCTGTTAAACAGTCATCAGGTCAATGCATTCCTCTGCTCAAAACGCTCAAATGGCTCCTGTCTCAAAAGCTCCTTATGGTGGGCTGCAAGGGAGCACCTCCTCGTCCTAGCCCCTAGCCCTCTAACCTCGTGCATTCCTCCAACCTACCCCGGCCTTGCCCCTTGAACAGAGGCTCCCTGGGCCTGGAATGTCTGCAGTCCTGATGTCTGGTGCTTTGCTCCTCTTCTTTCTTCAGATCTTCCTAAAATGTTACACTGTCACTGAGCAACCTTATCCAAAATTGAACACCCCTTCACCCCTCCCTGTTTTCTATTCCTGCTTTATCTTTTTCTTAGCACATCTTCTCACCTAGTACACCATACATTTTATTTGTTTTTGCTCATTGTCTACCTCTACACTCTTTCAAACGTCAGCTCCAGGATTACAGGGACATTTGTATGTTTGATTTGCGGCTAAATCTCCAGGAACTAGAACACTGCCTGCTGCAGAGTAGGCTCAGAATGAAACATAAAAGCATTGTGGTCAGGATGCAGACTTCTTTCAGAATAGTGATAGACACTGGGGACTGAGGAATATGTAGAATGTGGGGATGGTTCCAAATGTATTGTTTTATATTCTAATAAAAAAAAGAAGCAAATATGGCAAATGTGAGCATCAAAAGAATTTAAGTAATGTATTTTTGTCTATTTTTTATTTTTCATATTCTTACTTTAAATTGATGGATAATATCTATATAATAAAGTACACTAACCTAACTGTACAAGTTTTTAAATTTTTAAAGAATTTTTTAGAGAGAGAGAGCATGTGAGTGGGCAGAGGGGCAAAGAGAGAGGAGAGAGAGAGAGAATTGCAAGCAGGTGCCACGCTCAGCATAGGGACAGACTGGGGACTCAGTCTCACCACCATGAAACCATGACCTGAGCTGAAACCAAGCGATGGAAGCTTGATGGACTGAGCCACCCAGATGCCCCAAGTGTACAACTTTTTATTTTTGTGCACATCCATGTGACCACCAGCTAAATTAATACCCCAAAAATATTTAGCACTTTGTAAACGTTGCTTGTGCTCCTTCCCAGTTTATAACACTCCTGCCCCAGATAATCACTATTCTGACTTCAATTATCAGTTACACTTTCCTGTTCTTGAAATTCATACAAATGGATTTACACAAATACACTCTTCTGTGTCTGGCTTCTTTTACTGAAATTAACATCATTGAGATTTATCCACGTTGTTGCATGTACCAGTAGATCACGTTTTAAATATTATGGTATTCTACTATACAAATATACACAATTTTTTCTCTAGCGTCCCATTGTGGGCATTTGAATTTTTTTTTCTCAGGTTTTGGCCATTGTACATAAAGCATCTATAAATTTCTCACACATATTTGTTTATAAACATATGCTTTTATTTCTTCTATGTGTATTCAAGAACTGGACTATCTGAATCTTAGATTAGGTGCATGCTTAGATCTAGTAAAAATTGCCAAATAGTTTTCTAAAGCCGTTGTTCCATTAATGCGGGCACCAATCATATCTAAGTTTCAGTTGCTCCCATCCTCACCAACACTTGTTATTACCAGCCTTTAAATTGTAACCATTTTGGTGGGTGTGTGGCGATATCTCATTTCAGATTCTAATTTGCATTTTCCTTACGAGCAATAATGTAAAACACCTTTATTCACTTGGCCATTTGGACTCTTTTGCGAGGCTCCCACTTTAAAAATCAGGTTGTTTGTCTTTGCTTATCATTTGCAACCATTCACCTGTTCTGGAGAAGTTTTCTTCAGATACAAGTATTGTGAATCTATGGCTTGCTTTCATCTCCTTAATGCAGTTTTTTGGTGAGGAGAAACGTAAAATCTTCATGAGACCCACCTTCATGCTTTTGGATATTTAAAATGGTGTGTAATTAAACATTTTTAGTTAAAAAAGAGAAAAGAGGGTCTTTCCCCTTCCCTCATGGTTAGATGGAACATATACAGTTGGAAGGAGACTTCTTTCCTTCCTTATCTCCTTCCTTCCTTTTCCTCCTTCTTTCTTCTTTCCTTTTTTTCTTCCCTTATTCCTTTGTCTTTCTGTCTTTTCTCCTTACCTTCTGTTCTCCATAGTTATTAGTATTTTTTGGTTTATCTCTCTCTCTTCTCTCTCTCTCTCTCTTTCTCTGTCTCTCCTTTATTGCTTCTTACTACTTTAAAAACAGGAACTGATTCCATTTGGAAGATGTTCCTTGTTCCAAGGATAGTGTAATGACATTGCAGGGTAAATAGGCTAGGATAGGAAGAAAACAAAATAGATCTCTAACTTCAAAACTTTCTCAAGTGTGAGTCTGTTAAAACTCCTATTGTTCATGCCACCACAGCACTGGTCCCTTTGTAGTTTCCAGCAGGAACGTTTCTTTGAGAAATTTTCTGCATCTCAGACACAAACTTCAACAACTGCCTTAAGTAGCAATGTCTGCTTTGGAAAGCTAGTCACGAAGAATTCTGGATTCTCTGGCCTCTGACAGAAGGTTTCTATTTTACTTCTCAAGGTAACTCAGAGGGACTGGTTTTAATCTACAAAACTCTATTGTCTAGATCTCCTTAAAGATCTCTGTTTTCCTTTGACACCTTTCATTGCTGGGCTGTGTTACTGCTCATGATGCAAAGATACAAATTTCAGGGAACGTGAGATTTGGTCTTGGAGAAGATAGTATTCTCTTAATAATCCTTTTATTAATTCACACTAGATTAAGCAAGCACAGTTCTGAATAACATGGAATCTGTCTTCTTTGGATGATAGAAAATAAAACTAGGTAGGATATTGAAATTTTCACAGGAAATTGAGGAACATCATAAAAAGTAAATAGCTTTGGAGAATAATGCTCAAGAACTTAGAGAGGAAAGAATAGAGATAACATATTACAAAATAAGGCAGAGCGTAGAAAAGATAATATGTGCCAATCCACCCATTGACAAAGTAACAGAATCAAGGAGATAACAGATAATTCCTAGCAGAAATTAGTCATGTATTTATTCAACCACTCTTTTTTTTTTTTTTTTTTTTTTTTTTTTTGCCAACTGAGGTGCTAAGCATGGCTGCCAATTTATACAAGGCATTGATCCAGTCCCTAAAGGAGCCCTAAGGGCAGGCAGGAGTGGTCCTACGCCAAATTATGAGATCTACAACATAGCCTTTATCTTCAGTTTTAAATCTCTTTTTTGCAAACTTCTCCCTGCCCCTTCCCCTTTCTGTGGTTAATTTTCTAATTTCACCAGAATTAAAAACATTCTAGGAAATATATATAGTTAGCATAGTTACAGCTTAGTGGGAACTGAAGTCAACGTATCCTCTCACAGTGGAATTCGTATTTTAATGCTTATCTCTTTCAATTGAAATACTTGGCTGGCTTCAGTAAAGTGAATCAGAGGAAGGTGGATCCAAATTCATCAGCAGAAAATGATAATAAAGAGCCCTTTCTGTAGCCCCACAGGTAAACCTATCACACATTTTATTATGGTAAGAAACTAAAGGTTAGCTTGTTTCACTGTAAGCTTGAAATAACTTTAGTTATAGTCAAAAAGGAAATCTTGAGTTGGGTCAAATGCTTCAGGGATTTACATCATGGAACAGTAAAGGAATATTCTCTCTGCAATCTGCTTCTTCAAAGAAGACTGTAGTTGGACTGCTCAGAGCAATATTTGTTAACAGAAGTAAGTTGATATAGTTGAGAGGGTCCAGAGCAAGGCACCAAAATGATCAAAGGAGTGATGTGTGCATTAAGATCAAAAGACCTGGCGGTGCGTAGATTGGCCAAGTAACGGTGGAGAGGGGGTATCTCGGTACTTGATAAGCGTCTACAAATATTTAAAAGGTGTTAACACTAAAGAAGGCAAGTCCTTATTTTGCCTGCTTGGAGGTGAAACAGTAAAGGTAAAGTTAAGGAAAGAACAATATACCTAGAATATCAGGAAATACCTCCAACAAATAACAATTGAGGTTTCTGCAAAGTTAGACTATGTCTAATTTCGGACTTAGATCCGCTATGTCCCTAGCAGAAACTGAGCCTGAATAACTTTCTTTGTGAATCATTATATTTCACTGTATTTCTTGTCTCTATTATCCATTATTTAATACTTACTAACTTATCTTCTGCCTGTTGCTCAAATTCTCTTAATGAAGCATCTTTGCAGTATCTTTGTTAACTATATGCAGCATGTTTGTTACACAAGAAATGCCTAGTTTAGAATGACAGAGTTTGAAGAGCCACAGCAAGCTTGAGGTAACCATTGTCATCAGAGAGGCGGAGTGACTTCTCCAAAGTATACAAGCCTGATGACTCAAACAAGAGCTAAAACCAGGCCTTCACCCCAGTGGGACCTGATTCCCATCATATGGCATTTCATTTATCTTAAGATAATGTATATACACAATCCTATCTGACTCCATGTGACCATCTCAATTTAGTTTTTTCTTAAACCTATGATTAACAAATTTTCAGATTTTTTTTCCTCTGCCAGATTTCCAAATTCTCACATTTTTATTACTGCTTAGCAGAGATTCATTTAAAACTGCAAACTTGGGACACCTAGGTGGCTCAGCAGTTGAGCATCTGCCTTCGGCTCAGGGCATGACCCCGGGATCCAGGATTGAGTCCTACATAGGGCTCCTTGCGGGGAGCCTGCTTATCCTTCTGCCTGTGTCTCTGTCTCTCTCTCTCTGTGTGTGTGTCTGTCATAAATAAATAAAAATTTAAAAAATAAATAAAACTATAAACTAGGTTCATAAGCAGCTTTTATCCCTAATGGGAAAATGATCTCAGGGCAAACTGTCACTGAAGGCCAACCCACCTGTTGCCTTTGTCACAGCAAGATGCTTGAGCTGAGAGGGGAGGCCTTCTCCCTCACACACAAAATGAACAGTCCTTCTCACTGCAACATCTCTACCTAGGTCAAGCTTCACCCTTCACACTCAAGTTGGAAATTAAAAACCTTGGGCAGTGAAGAGCCATGATAGCCTTCTTACCATAGTGGGGAACAGCTTACCAAGTGAAAGTGGGGACTGTGTCATTTCTTTTTACCTAAAAACTTCAATAGTGTCAAGATGATTGTGGGAAATGAGCCACATCATATGGTAATGACTGATGTTGCTCCCCTGGCATCACTCTTCATTGACTGCCCGTTTGGTTCTTAGCTAGACTCAAGAGACATGAGACGAGTACAATGTGGGTTGTGCCTTCAAAGAGTTCCTGTCTGATGTGCAGAGTGGGAACAGAAACCACTTAGTCTTCCATAGAAGACCATGGTAATTGCTATGGTGGAGACAGTAGGTGCTGGAATGGGTTATTTCAAGAGGGAGAGACAAGGGGCACCCATTCTTACTGACGTTAGGGAAAGCTTCCTGAAAGAGCAATTTTGGTTGTCAAGAAATCTTCTGTCCTACTTCTCTCTACACATACACACGTATATAATATTCATAAAGTGAGTTTTTAATGGGTTTATAACATAGACTGCTACGCAACTTGCTTTGAAAACAACCTCAACAAATATTATAGATGTCCTTCCATATATGCCCATATCATTTTTTCAAATAGCATGTTTACCCTTTATTTAACCATTTATTTAACCATCATTCTGTTTTGGACAGTTGGGCTGTTTCTAATTTTCACTAACTACTAATGTAATCTGAATGACAGTCTCCTCTTCATTTCAGTCTCATAGAATATATTCACTCCCTGGGGTGGGGATGGACCAGGGAGGGTATTCTTTAGCTTCTGGAGTTGAGGTCCCCTGCTAGCTGGCATTCCCTCCCCCCACTCTACCACCCAGTGCACCACAGAAGGATGACTGCTGCTTTTCAGAAGGCTGTGGATGAGGGGCTGTGCTCTTTTGAAAAATCAATACAATCTCACAACTTTTTTAGATCAAATACACATTGGCTTCCAAAAGCTCTGTAAGTAACACTTCCCCTATGATATTTAAGCTTTGTGGGCAGGATGGGAAGAAGTTGAGGGAGGCAGTGGTCAGCAATTGCTCCTCTGTTCACCTCATTGCCTCTGTTGTTCCAACCAAGATGGGCAATGCGCCTATGTTTAGTCCTTGAGAGGACTTTCCAGGTGGTTGTTCCCTGATTCCCAGTCCTCCTGAGTTCTGACACGAAGTCCTCCACCCACTGTCCCCATCCCTGACTCAAGAAAGTTGACTCCCACTGGAAGGTAACAGAGGGGGACTCAACCAAACTGCAGTGGAGCTTCTATCTGTTAGGCTCTCATCTCCAGAAAGCTGGTCAAGCCATTGTCCCCATGGACAGAGAATGGACAGAAATGGGCATCTCTTGATTTCTCTCCACAAGTAAAGCTGAGATTGATTAATCTCCTGCAGTACCTGAAGAAAACATAATTTACCACGAATCTATGTGAAGAATTTGTGATCAAGCCTATTTCTCCTATTACCTTGATTCTGACCCTATTCCTCACATAAAAAATGACCTTGGTCAAAGATGTATCAACCTCTCTCTAGGCCTGATTACTTTTTATTTTTATTTTTCTAACTTTTTTTTTAAAAAGGTTTTATTCATTTATTTATTTAGAGTGAGCAAAGAGGGGGGAGAGGGAGAGAGAATCTCAAGCAGATTCCACGCTGAGTGTGAAGCCCAACATAGGGCTCGATCCCATGACCCCAAGATCATGACCTGAGCTGAAATCAAGAGTCCAATGCTTAACGGACTTAGCCCCCCAGGTCCCTGTGGCCTGATTACTATTTCTAACGCCTCCACATTAACCGAGGATGCCCCTGCATGAGCCATCATGGCGAACGGCACCATGAGCAATACTTTTTTTCTGGTCTCCAAGTTTCTCCACTGACAGCAGAGGTGCAACTATCATGTCATTAATTACACAAATAATGCAGGGATGCATACCTTTCTCAGTGATCCTTGCACACACAGGTGCATTCCTGGAACTAGAATGGATCAGTAAAGCCATATTGCCAAGTACAAATTAAAATTCTTCCATCAGGGTACTATGGTAAATATTCCTTTTCCTCTGCATCGTAATATTTTCCTCCTATGTAATAGACTATAAAAAAGGAAAATACTGATAAAATTCAAGGCGAAGCACAATGAAAGTTGGAAAAACAGTTCATTTTCATATACTGCTGGCAAAACTTTTAATTGGTACAACCTTTTTGAGAGTAATGTGTCATTACCATAAAACTGTAAATGCATATCACTTGACCTAACAATCTTCTAAAAATCTTTCCTAAAGAAATATAAGCACATGCTGACTAAGATATTAACTATGGTATCATTTATAGTAACAAAATAATAGAAAATCATTTAATATCCACTAATAAGGGAATATTATGCTGGCATCCTGATATATTTAGTATACAAAAGTAAGTTTTAAAACAATACAGCAAGATACAGCAAGACCACCTTTTTGTTTAAAAAAATGTGTGTGGACACCTGGGTGGCTCAGTTGATTAAGCAGCTAACTCTTGGTTTCAGCTCATGTCGTGACCTCATGGGTGGTGATACCCAGCCCCACACTGGGCTCCATGCTGGGGAGTCTCTCTCTCCCTTCTGCCCTTTACCTCCACTCGTGCACAAGTGTGTGTATGTGTGCGCATGTGCACTCTCTCTCTCTCAAATAAAAAAATCCTTAAGATATTGTGTGTGTATGTGGTGTGTATGCATAGTGTGGAGTGTGGAGTTTATGTGTGGAGGGTGGTATGTGTGAGTGCATGGTGTGATGTGTATGTGACATACATATAGTGTGTGTGGTATATGACATATACACAATGTGTACAGTGTGTGTGTGTGCATGATGTATGTGTGTGGTGTATGAACAGTATACTGTGTTCATGCCTGCTGTGGTATGTAGAGTTTGGGGTAGGAGTGGTGTATGTGTAGTGTGTAAGTGTGTGTGCATGGTATGACGTGGATGTGGATGTGAGGCATATATGGTATGTGTGCATGGTGTGGTGTGTGTGTGTGTGTGTGTGTGTGTGTGTGTGGTATATGTGCAGCATATGTGGTATGAGTGCATATGTGTGTGTCCACAGGGGGCATGTGTGTGTTGGCCCCTGTATAATGGGATTAGATTGGAAATAAGGAGGGAAACAGCTCATTTCTACTGCACACATTTCAGTTTCCTTTGAGCTCTTCTTACAGACTCCTGTACCAATGGTCTAATCTCTGAGTCATGTTTCTCTTTTCATGCTAGACCTTTACAGAGGAAATGGTGCAATTTCTATTCAAATTCCAGCACAAACAACCTTTTACCTTTTTTTTTTTTTTTTTTTAGGAACCTCATCTGAGGACAGTGTCTTATTTTACAATCTCTTCCCCAGTGTCAAAGACATTCCCAATAAAGGGACTTATTGTCAGCGACATTTGTTTCATAACGCTTTGCGCGTAGATACAATTGTGGGATAAAGCAGGAGCAATGCATTTCCGGTATTAAATATCACACTGAAACAGTACTTAAGATACCAACTAGAAGGTTAAATAAATAGGAGGGAAGAACACCCTTGGCAGAAACCAGCATGTTAGCTACCTTCTCTATTTGATATTTGCCAATAATGAAAAAGGCAGCCACACTAAAGGCAGCAATGGGAGTGTCCTCAAATCAAAAGAATATCTGCTAGAAGTACGTTCAATGAGCTGTTGACAGAGGTTACTTTGAGGGTCAGGACAAGACTTTTGCTTCTTGATTTAATTACCTAAAACTATATAATTTTTTAAAAGGACAAATCAGAATTATAATTGATGAGTGGATTTCTTTACTTTGTTTTTCTTTAATTATCCTATTTTCTATAATTAATATGTGCTGTTTTTGTAATCAGAAAAAAATCCCAATACTTGAAATTTAACATTTTTCAGAGGTGGACATATAAGCCTCCTACTGGGGATTCCTGTGGCCCAAGAAGCTTAGGTTAATTTACAGAGGCTATTAACACTTAAGTTGGCAGGGCTCCCTACTTATGAAAACAAAAACAGCATTTTAGAAAAATATTTAATTAACAGAAAACAATAGTGAAATAGTGTGATCTTGTAAAAGAGTACAGCTTTAGAGTTATTCACTCTTGAGGTTGATTTTAGCCATGGGGTCTTGGAAAGTGACACAGCTCTTCTGATCCTTAGTCCCTTGGCCTTTGAACTGGGGGATTTGGTATGAATTTAGCTGAGTGCCAGGCTGAAGAGAGAGAGTTAACCAGGAGCTATTATTATCAATGCTGAAGAATGCATATGAAAACAGAGTTCCACCATATTCCCAAACTCTCAGAGACCCCAAACAAGCTGTCAGATCATCATAGAGACATTTGAGGGAGGGCTGGACACTTTGTTGCCTCTAATTATAAAGCCTCTTCTGCCAAGTTCCATGTGCATGTAGCTCCAAAGTCCTTCACTTCTGGTCATTCTCCTGACTTTTTACCAGTTGGAATCTCTACCTTCTACTGGCTGCGGTCCTCACTATTTATCCATGTCATGTGCAGTCCTGAAAGACCACACCTTTAGTCTTAGCACAAAAAATTCTTGTTCCTTCCCAGAGGTTTCTGCCCCTCTCTGTAGGAGGCCTACGTCCCACCAGGAGAGCAGAATCACAAAATGCTACTCCCTCTCCAACCTCTGATATACACAGACCACCTCTATTGTATTCTCAGTTATTCCTCCCTGTCACCACGGAGACTCCTGCTCTCCACCATACCCTCAACTTGGTACTTGTGAAGGACCAAATATCCTTCTCTGCTCTGGGGCACTCTGTCCCTCTGATAGTGGAAGACTCACTTACTATCAAGCTGTACCAGTATGTGAAAGTCCTACCAATCATTGAAGTCTGGACACACTTCATTTATTGTTTTGAAAGAATATTATTTTTAATCTTATATTCATCTAAAGGATGATGCATCCGTAACCTTGAACTCTAAAATGAACAGAAATGAGGTATTCCCTTTAAAAACTATCATAATACAGGGATCCCTGGGTGGCGCAACGGTTTGGCGCCTGCCTTTGGCCCAGGGCGCAATCCTGGAGACCCGGGATCGAATCCCACATCAGGCTCCCGGTGCATGGAGCCTGCTTCTTCCTCAGCCTGTGTCTCTGCCTCTCTCTCTCTCTCTCTCTCTGTGACTATCATAAACAAACAAACAAAAAAAAAGAATGTAAAAAAAATAAATAAAAACTATCATAATACATTAAACTTTTTGGTTGTATAGGACTGAGAGGTCATAGTAGCAATTTCTAAAAATGAAAGTTGCCCATTTTCAAATGCTGTGAAACACATTGCAAGCCAAAATGTAAAATACCTTTTGACTTCAAAACGAAAAATGTTTTTTTAAAAGGTTTTATTTATTTATTTATTCATGAGAGACATAGAGAGAAAGGCAGAGACATAAGCAGAAGGAGAAGCAGGCTCCATGCAGGGAGCCTGATGTGGGACTCGATTCCCGGGACTCCAGGATCACGCCCTGGGCCGAAGGCAGGCGCTAAACTGCTGAGCCACCCAGGGATCCCTGAGTAATGCTTTTTAAAAGAGGAATATAGAGTGCCTTTCTCTTCCAAAGAGAAACAATTTTTACTCACCTGTTACAGTCAGAAATGACATGTCTTTTTTTCTAAGCTATGCTTTAAATAGTTAAGAATTAACATGTGTTCCATACTTACTCCCCAACAGTACTATTTTAATGTTAACAAGAACTAAGGAGTAGGGTACTTTTACTTTCCTCATCTTAGAGATAAGGAAAGAAGTTTGAAGTGACTTACTCATCTTCAGAAATTTATGTCAAAGTACTAGACCTCAAGCCAAGGCACCCTCATGTGAGAGACTATTTACCTAAGTTGTATGGTTCTAACCAGGACATTAAAAGGTAGAAATTTGGCTAGAACAGCTTCCTTTTCCAAACTCTTGTTTTTAAAGATTTTATTTTATTTATTTATTTATGAGAGACACACAGAAAGGTAGAGACATAGGCAGAGGGAGAAGCAGGCTCTCTCCAGGGAACCTGACACAGAACTTGACCCTGGGACCCTGGAATCATGCCTTGAGTCAAAGGTAGACACTCAACCACTGAGCCACCCAGGCGTCCCTCCAAACTCTTTATATCTACTTCCAACAACATATGTATTTTTTACTTGCTTTCAATAATCTATGAAACTAGAAGATGAAAAAGAAAAACTAAATTTTGAGATTCATGTAATCCATAGGCTTTGATCTTGAATAACATTAGAAAAGTACCATAATGTAGTTATTTCCTACAAATTATAAATAGCAACTGTGCCATTGTATATGCTTTATGAAAAGGCAATTTTATAACGAGGGAAGAAATAATAGCCATTCTATACAAACTCTCCTATTAAATAGAAGATGAAGTAATTCATTCCCAGCTCATTTTATCAGACCAGCATTACCCTATACCTAAACCAAACAAAGACATTACAAGGAAAGAAAACTAGAGATCACTAACCATCATGAACACACATGCAAAAAAATCAACAAATCAAATCCAGCAATATTTTTAAAAACTCATGCATCACAATCAAATCCTTATAATACAAGATCAACCCAACATTCAAAAATCAATCAGTGTAATTCACTATATAAACAAAATGAAGAAAACCATATAATCACATTAATAGATACAGAAAAAGCATATCCTACAAATTATCATTTATGACTCATTTATAATAAAAACTCTCAGAACATTAGGAATAGAGATGGCTTTCTTCAATTTGATAAAGAGCATCTACAAAAAACACTACAGTTACCATTATTCCTATTGGTGAAAACTGTATGCTTTTTCTTTGAGATAGGGAAAAAGGCAAAGGTGTCCTCTCTTAACACTCAGACTCCACATCCTAATGGAAGTCCTTATTAGTGCAATAAGGCAAGAAAAATAGAAGACATACAAATTAGAGAAATAATAGAACAATCTCAACTTGCAAATAGCATTACTTAGGAAGAACATCCCAAAAAAGTTTAAATTAAAAAAAAAAAACTAAAAAAAAGCTACAGTAGTAAATACAGTGTAGTACTGACAAAATAATAGACATATGGGTCAACATATGTTGAAGAGAATAGAGCTCAGAAATAGACTCACACAAAATATAATCAACCATTCTTTGGTGCTTGTTTTTTTTTTTTTTTTTTCCAAAGGTACAAAGGCAATTCAATGGAGAAAAGATAGTCTTCAACAAATCATGCTGAAATAACTAGATGGTCAAAAGCAAAAAAAATTAACCTCAATCTGTACCTTATCACAAAATATTTAACTCAAAACTGGTCACAGAGTTAAATGAACAGTGTAAAGCTATAAAACTACTAAAAAAAAATAAGAGAAAATCTGTGTAACCTTAGATTGGTCAAAGAGTTTTAAAGTAAGGGCATCAAAAGTATGATACATTTTTTTTAATTGCTGCATTGGTCCTTATTTTTTTTTTAAGATTTTATTTACTTATTCATGAGAGACATAGAGAAGAGAGGCAGAGACAGACAGAAGGAGAAACAGGCTCCCTGTGGGGAGCCTGATGTGGGACTCAGTCCCAGGACCCTGGGATCATGACCTGAGCGGAAGGCAGATGCTCGACCACTGAGCCATCCAGGTGCCCCACATAGGTACTCATTAAATTTAAAATGTTTCCTTTGGAAAAGGCACTGATAAAGGAGTGAACGGATAAGCCGCAGACTGGGGGGAAATATTTTCTAATTATATTTCTGACAAAGAACTCTATAAACTGAACAGTAAGAAAACAAAAGGTGATATGTAATGAATAAGTCATGAGGATGAAAGGTAAAGCATTGGGAGTATAATCAATGGTATTGTAACACCGTCATGTGGTGACAGATGGTAGCTACACTTGTGATGAGCATAGCACAACATAAAGACTTGTGGAATCACTATGTTGTACACCCAAAACTAATGTAACATTGTGTGTCAGTTACACTTCAATAAAAAAATATATAACGAAATAAAATGCATAATCTGCAAAAAATACAAATAACATTTAAAAAAGAAAACAAAACAAAATACTAACTTTAAAATGGGCAAAAGGTCTGAACAGACACTTTACAAAAAAATGAGTAACAGATAAATATAGAAAAGATACTCAGCATCATTAATCATTAAAGAATTTCAAGGTAAAACTAAAAGATACCACTGCATACTTATTAGTTTAGCGTAAATGTGTAAATGGCAAATGCAAGTGAGAATATGGATCAGCTAGAGCTCTAACATGTTATTGGAAGGAATACAAAATAGTACAACCATTTCAGAAAACAACTTGAATATTTCTTGTAAAACTAAACATATCTATCATATGACTCAGCAATCCTGCACCTAGATATTTACTAAAGAGAAATGAAAATTTTTGTTCAAGCAAGAACTTGTACATGTTTATATTTAACAACTTCATTCAAAATTACCAAAATTTGAAACAACCAAAATGCCCTTCAACTTGTGAATGTATAATCAAACTGTAGTATATCCATTCAGTGGAATACTACTCAGCAATAAAAAAGAACAATCATTGATCCACACAACAACATAAATACATTTTGCTAGAGGATGCATTAAATGCAATTTGCTATAGTGGAAACAGACCAGACTACAAAAAAAAAAAAAAAAAGTGAGAGGAAA
Source organism: Vulpes lagopus (assembly GCF_018345385.1). NCBI lineage: Eukaryota > Metazoa > Chordata > Mammalia > Carnivora > Canidae > Vulpes > Vulpes lagopus. The sequence goes on from NC_054831.1 coordinate 36,138,713, forward strand.
AGATTAGTGGTTTCCAGAGGTTGGTGAGTACAGGGGAAGAGTTGAATATAAAGGAGCAATATAAGGATATTTTGGGGGTGATAAAATTATTCTCTATGGAGCTGCGGTGGTGGATACATGGCTATTAATTTGCCAGAAACCTGTATACTGTAGTGTAAATTTCCTGAATAAATTCCGTCATTTAGTTGATAGTATTGTATCAAGATTAATATTCTAATTTTGTGATGAAGAAGCTGGCTTCAGGATAAATGGGAACTCTCTGTACTATTTTTGCAATTCTGTAAATCTAAAATTATTCCAAAATAGCACTGTTGGGGCAGCCCTGGTGGCTCAGTGGTTTAGCGCCGCCTTCAGCCCAGGGCCTGATCCTGAAGACTCAGGATCGAGTCCCATGTCGGGCTCCCTGCATGGAGCCTGCTTCTCCCTCTGCCTGTGTCTCTGCCTCTCTCTCTCTCTCTCTGTGTGTCTCATGAATTAATAAATAAAATCTTAAAAGAAAAACAAAACAAAACAAAAAAACAAAATAGCACTGTTATAGAGATGCCAGGGTGGCTCAGTGGTTAAGCATCTCCCTTTGGCTCAGGTAGTGATCCTGGGGTCCTGGGATCGAGTCCCGCATCAGGCTCCCCGCACAGAGCCTACTTCTCCTTCTGCCTATGTCTCTCTCTCTCTCTGTGTGTCGTGTCTCTCATGAATAAATAAATAAAATCTTTAAAAATAACATAAAATAATCCCAAATAAAAAAGTTTTCAAAGATAATTTTATATTAAACTGGGTATGCTATACTGAACAGGATCTCTCACATAATTAAACTCTCCTTTATTTTCTATTGAACATATTAGATAATCTGAAGATTAATCTGGAAATTTTGTTTTACAAATGGAGTACAAACTATATTCCTAAGTATGCTCTTAACATATTTCTATTGTTTGAAAGTGAATCCTTCACCATCTACTCTACCACTTTAATTTGCAATTCTATTTAGCAGAGCTACTGTATTCTATTTTTCCCTCAAATTTTGTCTTTTTCTGATTTTACCAAGAATGATAACTGTTCTGTGTGTTTTATGTCCCCAGTGGTGCGGTAGATGCTCTTTCGATTTCACAAATAGTTGCGTCATTAAATTTTTGACTTTATTTTTTTTTTCAAAAGATTTTATTTGTTTATTCATGAAAGACACACACAGAGAGAAGGAGAGATATAGGCAGAAGAAGAAGGCTCCCTCTGGGGAGCCCAATGCCAGACTTGATCCCAGGACCCTGGGATCACGCCCTGAGCTGAATGAAGGCAGACACTGAACCACTGAGCCACCCAGGCATCCCAAATATTTTGACTTTATATCAACATTTCTTAAAGTACACCTTAGGGCAGGCCTGTTTTCACCTAACATTGTACTTTCTGATGAAGCCAAAATATCACTCTTTTCCTCTCTCTCTCTCTCTCTTGTTCTCTTTTGCGGTGTTATTCTGAAGAAATTTCTTAGTGTGTCTTTCCCCAGTTTCTCATTGTTCCATTTGCGTTTTTGTTAGTGTGGTCAAGCTCCTGGGAACCAAGATTCATAATTAGTCTGGTGTATTAATCAGCATAAATTCTGAACAGGCAGAAAATGAAATGGAAATCATTTAATTAATTGGAAAATACAAGTTTGATAGCTGATCCGAAAACTAGCCAGAGCTCAGAGAAGTATTTGGACAGTAATATGTTATGGTGGATAAGAATGATATTGTAATCTCTTAAACTCTCAATCTCTTAAATTGAAGAACAGAAAGTAGCAAGGCTGCAATTGGGTAGTTGGAGGCAACTTCATTGTGAATGAAGTACCTTTTTGATCACTGATGGTGGGTGTGTCTGTATGTATCTGCTGAATTAATTTGTTTATTGCTGCTGTTGTTTTATTAGAACAGAACCACTCCATTGCAGATAGTTTTATCATATTCACTGTTGATGGGTCACTACTTTGGAGAAACTTGAATTTGACAGATTATTTAAATCACTAGCTATTCTATTGTCTTGTAGTTATAGATAAATATTTCTAATTTCCAATATTTTATGTGAGGGACATTTAAGAATTAAAACTGACAGTGCTATAGAACCCAATATAAAACAATGTAAGTCTTTGAAAATTCAGTACTAGTATCAATGAAATTAACTTCATTGCTCTGATAACAGAGAATGCACCTCTTTAACTGACCTATAGTACAATGATATATTATTAAGGTCGCAAAGAAAATCACAAGAAATCAATAAAAGTGGAAACAACATAATTCATGTATCTAATCATACATTTCCAACATAAAGAGAATCAAAATAAGTATTAGCTACTTAGAGATGATGAATTTCATTTTTAAACCACAGATGGTTCAAAGAATAAACCCAAAACCAAAATTATGGAATTTTTAAAGTAATGTCTAACACCATTATGAGGCTTGAACTCATGACTCTGCAATCAAGAGCCACATGCTCTACCAACTGAATCAGCCAGGCCCCCAAAATATTTAGATGATAATGAGTACTATTAAACACTATAGAATTCAAAGGACTTCTGATTTTAGCTCCTACATGTAAAGAGATGAGAAGTCATGACTCCTATCCTTATAACAAGAAAAAACGGAAAATCAGTGACTTTTCTAGATCCATGAGGGAACTGAAGTCACAGGGCAAACTGTAACCTCGAAATCTGGAGAGATGGGGAAATATAGAGAATTAAAACAGAGATCTGCTTACCTGAAGCAGAAGCCACAGGAGCCAGTTACAATCAGGAACGCTTGAATAATAATTTTGATGAATTCTTAGAGACTGAGTGTAGACTTGTGAGAAATTCTGGACAGCCCAATCTTAGTGGAATCAGCACACTTTCTTAAATATTACCTCCAAAAACTCCATCATGTTCTTTCAGTGATGATCAGAGAAAGAACCTTTGTGTTTTGGTCAGAGGAAGGGGGAAAGGGACACCTTTCCCCAGAGGGATGTCTGGGTGGCTCAGCGGTTAAGCACCTGCCTTTGGCTCAGGGAGTGATTCTGGGTCCGAGGATTGAGTCCCATATCAGGCTCCCTGCAAGGAGTCTGCTTCTCTCCCTGCCTATGTCTCTGCCTCTCTCTCTCTCTCATGAATAAATAAATAAATCTTTAAAATAAATAAATTCCCAGAACATTTCCACGACAAAAGCTTGCCCTCCAGAGGAAACTACTTTACCAGAGACTTATCTGATGTGGAGCAAGAGCAACAAGTCAACTTCAACCCCTCTGGAATTCCTGCCTTATATATATAAAGATTTTTTTTTTAAAGGCTAAGAAATGTTTCTGAAATCCATAACCCAGGAACTCAGGCCCACTAAAAAACTGAGATTTAATCATAGGAGCATAGAAAGCTTTCCCTCCCCAACACTTTGCCACCACATCAAAAGGGCCTTGGTACTGACAGAATTTTAAGACATAGACTATTTAAGAAGAAGTTCTTAGGGAACTTAGGGAAAGCAATGGGAGAAAAACAAAACAAGGAAACTAGAAGAAACCAAAACCTCTGGCATCTGCAGCTACAGCAAACATTAAACGCAGCCTAGATCTGAGCCAGATTTACATAATTCTAACCTCACATAACATAAGAGATTAACCTCATACAAAAAGTCTAATTATCTCATATGGCATGTACAGGTCTCAACAAAGAAATGACAGGCATGCTAAAAGACAAGACAAAATCCAGTCTGAAGAGATAAAGCGAACATCCTAACGAGACTCATATATGATATAAATTTTAGAATTATCATATAGAGAATTTAAAACAGCTATGATTAACATAGTAAGGGCTCTGATTAAAAAAAAAGTAGACTGTATGCAAGAACAAATAGCTAATGTAAGCAGATAGATCCAAATTCTAAGAAATAAAAAAAGAGAAAAGCTAGAAATCAAAAACACTGTACAGAAGTGAAGATTGTCTTTGGTGGTCCCATTGGTAAAATAGACACAGTGAAGTAAAGAATCAGTGAATTTGGAAAAAATATCAATAGAAACTTCCCAAACTAAAATGCAAAGAGAAAAAAAGAATTTTAAAAAGTCTATGGGTCAATTACCAAAGGTGTAACATGCAAGTAATAGGAATGCCAGTAGAAGAAGAAAGAGAGAAAGGAATACAAGAAATATTTAAAATGATAATAGCTTAGAATTTTCCAAAATTAATGACAAACATCAAACTATAGACCCAGGAAACTTTAGAGAACACCAACCAGAATAAACATCCAAACTTCTCCAGGGAAACACATCATATTTAAACTACAGAAAATCAAAGGCAAAGAGAAAATCTCAAAAGAAGTCTGAAGGGAAAGAAGAAGGAAAGAAAGAAAGAAGAAAAGAATTTGATCTATTTAAAAGTATGGATAAAAATTATATCAGACTTCTCATAAGAAACCAGGAAAACAAAAAGAGAGTGGAGTGAAATATTTAAAGAGTGGAAAGAAATAAAAACCCTCACTAACTTAGAATTATGTATCTGACAAAACTATCCTTCAAAAGGATATAAGAAATCCATTTTTGAAGAAGAAATAAACTCTCTCAGACAAATACAAACTCAAGGAATTTGTAACCCTGCAAGAAATGTTAAAAGAAGCTCTTCACTAAAAAGGAAAATTATATAGGTCAAAAACATAGATTTATAAAAAGAAAGACTGAGTAAATGAAAGTATAATAAAAATTATTTTTCCTATTTCTTTTTGTTTAATAAATAACTGTTCTGATCAATAATAGCAACAGTATGTTGGGTGATTGTGGTCTATGGATAAATGAAATAAATGACAACAATGTTAGAAGAGATAGGAAAGAGGAATTGGGAATGCTCAGTTATAAGGTGCCTTATACTACCCATGAAACATTACAGTATTATATAAAAGTGGACTTAGATTTGTTGCAGTGATTGTCATAGAGTTTGTGATATACTTTTACAAATAATAAACAGATTGAGAAGAAAGGAATTAAATTTTCTTTGTTCACAGATTACATGATCCCCAAGGAACTGACCAAAAAAAAATTAAAACTAATAAGTGATAACAGCAAGGTTGCAAGATATAGGGTTAATATACAAAGGTCAAATGCTTTCTTCTGTATGAGCATTGACAACTGAAATTTGAAATTATAAACACAATATCATTTATATTAATACATACACCCCAAAAACCACCCTAAAATACTTAAGTATAAATCTTAAAATATACAAGATCTATATGAAGAAAACTACAAAATTCTGATGAAATAACTGGAGAGCTGTCCCATGTTCTTGGGTAAGGAGGCTCACTATTACTAAGATGTCAATTTTTCCCACTATGATCTATAGATTCAATGAAATCTCAATTAAAATTCCACCAATTTATTTTGTGAATATCAGCAAACCATTTCTAAAGTTATATGGAAAGGCAAAAGACTGAGAATTGCCAACATAATACTGAAAAAGTCAGGGGACTTATTATCTGGATTCAAAATATACTATGAAGCTACAGTAATCAATATAATGTGATATTAGAAAAAGACAAGATGAAATGGATAGACAAAAGAGACAAAATGGAACAAAGAGTCGAGAAATAAACCTACACATACATCAACGTATCTTTGACAAAGGATAGGCTCTTCAACAAAAGGTGTTAGAACAACTTAACAGTCATGTGTAAAATGAATCTAGACACAGACTTTATACCTTTCACAAAAATGAACTCAAAATGGGTCACAGACCTAAATGTAAAAAAAACACAAAACTACAAAATTTCCAGAGGGCAAAACAAGAAGTGACGATGGGTTTGGTGATGAGTTTTGGATATGATACTAAAAGCACAATCATGAAAGAAAAAATTGATCAGGTAAATTTTACTAAAACTAAAAACGTCTGGTCTGCAAAGATATTGTTAAGAGAATAAAAAGGTAAGCCACAGACTGGGAGACTACTCACAAAATACATATCTGATATAGGATTTGTACTTAAAATATACAAAGAACTCTTAAAACTCAACAATAAAAAAATATGTTTCCCAATTTAAGATATGCAAAAGATGTGAATAGGCACCTTACCAGAGAAGATATACGGATAGGAAGTAAACATATGAAAAGATGTTCAACATCAAATGTCCTTAGGTAATTGCAAATTACAATGAAACACCACTACACATAATGGCTAAAATCCAAAAACAAAAAAACAAACAAAAAAACCTGACAATACCTTGACAAGGATGCACAGCAACCCAAAACCCTTATTCATTGACAGTAAGAATGCAAAATGACACAGTAACTTTGGAAGACGGGCAATTTCTTAAAAATTGAACCATAGTTTCACCATGAGATCCTGCAACCACTCTCCTAGGCATTTATTTCCCGAAGTGAGTTGAAAATTGACACCCACATAAATACCTGCACAAAGATGTTTAGCAACGTTATTCACCATTGCCAAAACTTGGAAGATACCAAGGTGTTCCTCCATATGTAAATAGACAAACGATGGCACAGCCAGAAAATGGAATATTATTCAGCAATAAAAAGAAATGAGCTTTGAAAAAGCTCATATTAAGCCATGAAAAGACAGGGAGGAACCTTAAATGCATTTTACCAAGTGCAAAAAGCCAATCTGAAAGGCTACTTACTATATGATTTCGACTGTATGAGAGTCTGAAAAAGAAAAAGCCACGGATATATTCAGCAGTTCAGTGGATTCCAGGGGTTCAGGGCAGGGGGGATAATCAGGTGGAGCACATAGGATTTTTAGGGCAGTGCAACTATTCTGTGTGAGGCTGTCCTGGCATATACATGACATTATGCGTTTGTTCAAATCTATAGAATGGTACAGCACAAAGCAGGAACTATAGTGTAAACTGAGGACTTCAGCTAATGATATAAATATTGATTCATTAATTACAAATCACACTACTGCAAGATGTGAATAATAGGGATGCCTGGGTGGCTCAGCAGTTTAGTGTCTGCCTTCAGCTCAGGTCCTGATCCCAGGATCAGGGATCGAGTCCTGCATCGGGCTCCGAGCAGGGAGCCAGCTTCTCCCTCTGCCTATGTCTCTGCTTCTCTTTCTCTGTGTGTCTCATTAATAAATATGTTTTTTAAAAAGATGTGAATAATAGAGGGAACTTTGTATGAAGCATAGGGCTTACATGGGACATCTCCGTACTATTTTATTTTTCTGTTGGTCTAAAACTATTCCATAAAATGAAGTCTCTATATATATATTAAAAAGTTAAGCACTGGCATCAGCAAATTGCAAACTAACACATTATGAGGCACCACTGAATTCCCTTTTGATGGGTAAAATTATAAAGACCGACAGTATCAAGTGTAGTCAAGGTTATAGAGCAAATGGGAATCTCCTACATCACTGGCAGGAATGTAAAATGATGTAACCATTTGGGAAAACAAGTTGGCAGTTTCTTGTAATGTTAAATATATGCCATGTAACCCAGAATTTCTACTTCTAGGTATTTGCCTAAGAGAAATAAAAAATATATACCCACTCAAAGACTTGCATACAAATGTTCATAACAGCTTTATAAGTAATAGCCCAAATGTGTACTTTAATTCCTCTCTTAAATTACTTTCTGCAATATTCTGCTTCACTCAATAGTCCCCCTGAACTGACATTTTGAAGAAGAGAGAACGTTTTTTTCCCACAGGAGAGGAAGCAGTCCAGCCAGAGCGGGGGTTGTCCACAGGAGCTGAGAGGGATTTTTAGGAAGCAGATTGGAGGCTTTCTGATGAGAATATAAGCCTTTTTTGAAATTTTGGGTGGGCTCTGTATTAGTTTCTTAGAGCTACTGTAATAAAGTACCTATTTAGACTGAGGGGTTTAAACAACAGAAATTGACAGTCACAGCTCTGGAGGCAAGAAGTTTGAAATTAAGATGTTGGTTGGCAGGGCTGGTCCCTTCTGAAGGCTGTGAGGGAAAATCTGTTCAAGGCCTCTCTCCTTGGCTTGTAGATGGCCATCTTCTCTCTGGGTCTATTCGTCATTTTCCGAAGAATCTGTGTGTCCCTGTGACCAAATTTAGGTCTTTTTTAGGAAGAAACAAATCATAATGGATTATAGTCTACTCTAATGACCTCATTTTAAGTTGATTACTTCTGTAAAGACCTACCTCCAAATGAGGTCACAATCTGAAGTACTAGGGGTTAGGATTCCAACATATGAATTCTGGGTTCACAACTCAACCCATTACAGGCTTGAAACATTCCTTTTTAAGGACCTGTAGAGGATAATTGGATAATGTAAGCATGGTCTCCAGCCTCTGAAGGACTTGAGGACATCTGGGTTACCTCGGACCCACATTAACTGGACCCAGGCCCTGTGTGATGTTTTGCCCTACTCCTTTGAAATATTAAGCCCAACTCAAATTTGGGTTTGATCTCCCAAATAAATGTTGGCGTCTCACTATTGTTCTCTAATTCTCACAGAGAAAGAAAATGAAACTTGGCTTTTCTGTTGAGAGTGTTTTCTGCTTGGTTCTCAGTTTTTCTCCATCTTAAAGGTTTTTGTAGAATACACATAACATTAATTTACTATCTTAACCATTTTTAAGTGTACACTTTAGTGGTACTAAATATATTTATATTTTTGTGCAGCCAGCACCACCAACTGCTTCTTGATCTCTTTTCATCTTTGTGATCCTGAATATTTTTTTTTTGAAGGGTTTTTTGTTTGTTTAATACATCTGAAAAGAATGCATATACAAAGAATTGAGACATGAGAAAGCATTGGTTCAACACTAATGAATCTACAAGAATTAGGATTTGGGGAAGGGGGAGAAGATTACCTAAATATTTTTAAAAATTGGAAACTGCAACCAAAATAAGTGGATAATATCCCTATTAACACTTATGAAGAGTCTTCATAAGACTCCATGATTTTTTTATTAAACTAGAGAGCCTTAACTAGCTACTCTAGGGTTCCTCATATGCAAAACAGAAATAAGGGGATTCCCCTGACTGGTCCCCATGTTGTTAAATGTTCTCCCCACCCCCACCCCATTAAAAAACAACTTCTAATGACCCCTTTCCCCAAACTCCTGGTAACCAGTACTCTTTGTTTTAATCTCTCACTTTCCCCCACACTCCAGGTTCTGGTAACTACCATTCTACTCTGTGTTACTAGGAGTTTGGTGAGGCTTTTTGTTTTTGTCTTTGTAGGTTTAAGATTCCACATATAAGTGAGATCGTATAATATCTGTCTCTCTGTGTATGGCTTATTTCACTTATAGTATATCCTCCAGTTTCATCCACACTGTCAAAAATGGCAATATTTTCTTCTTTTTTAAAGGCTCAACAATATGCTATACTATAATATAATGGAATATGTATATTTCAGTAGGCTAATATTCCATTTTCTTTATCCAGTTATCTGTGGATGGACATTTAGCTTATTTCCCAAGCTTGGCTATAGTGAATAACGCTACAGTGAACATGCGAGCATGGAGCTGTTTACTCTTTGATTTCATTTCCTTTAGATACATACTCGAGTGGGATTGCTCGATCTGCTTTGCATAAGCTCATCTCAACAACATTGGGGAGGTAGATGCTGTCATCTTCTTGCAGTACAGGAAAATGAAGCTTTGTGTCTTACCCAGATTGTCCAAGCTGCTATTAAGTTCCAGATAAAAAAGACAGCCCTTCTGACTCCAGTACCCATGCTCTTCCCATAGCATTGAGCTACTTCACACATGTGAGCAAAGTATATAAATGGAACAAATTTTAAGTTTATTCCTCCCAGTTTATGTATATACAACTATGTTAGCCCATATAATCCAGGATGTATCTAAACAAAAAGTTGAGAAAAGAGGCATTAGAAAAAGAGTTCCAGGGAACTAAGAACTTTAAAACTTAATGGAAGAAAATGTATGTTACCTGAACCTGTATCTCACAGTTGCAGGAATGCATGCCATTCCCCCTGCGAGGTAGAGAACCAAAGGAGGCACGTTTCAGCTGTTGGAAAGAAGACAGCAGGCAGTGGCAACGGAGGGACACGTGAGGCGCCCTCTCAAGAATCTCAGGAAGCCCCGCCATTCTTTGATATGACAAATGGAAGCTTCCTCAGTTTTAAGTGCAATGAAATGCAGCATCAGGCTCCTCACTGGGGATCAAATTGCGGTCCCAGCACCATGACACAGCCAGGTGGCGAAATGCAATTTGGCCAAGAGAGTAAAATAAGCCATTTATAGGTGATGTGGCACCAGGAGTCATCGATAAGATGCAAGCCAGTGTTATTGAAACAGATCACTGAGCAGAGTGTAGTGACATACTTCCTATCACCATGGCATCAGACTTAATTTCACTAATCTAAGTTTCTTGGAGGGAGAGAGAAACGCTTTGCAGTAGCTCCCCTTCATGGTGCCGTTCAGAAATAACAATGGTCCAGGCCACATCTCCACAATGAAGGGAGCTCCGTGGGCTGAAGCACAGCACTAATGAGCCCCGGGTCAAGAGGTCACTCCTCATTCGAGAAGGGCCTTTAGCCACACTCTGCTCCTGGCGACAGATGGGGCCCTAACCTCATTCCCCTTTCATCTCACACGTGGTGGGGGCGGGGGAGGGTTTTGGTCACAAGAGGACCAATTCATAGTCATTCTCAGTGAGTTAGTGAATAAACTCTTCCATTGGAGATGATGCTGCATTGAGAGACGTATTTTGAACAACAAATCTTCTTGGTGAGATTCGTGTAAATCAAGGATCATTTGACTGGTTTTCATGGGAGTCCCTGCTGTAAGCTTCCAGGGAAACTGTAAGAATCCCTCACCTATTTTGGTGAGGGACTGTTGGTGTCACACTCTATCAAGACACTAGGATTACTTGCTGATGCAGACACTTACATAGCACTGAATTGTTATGACTTCATATGTCGGCACATGGGGAGACCTTACTCATGAGAGCAGGGTGATAGAATATGGATTTCATGCTAGTTGCAGGGCCGGATGACCTCCAGGAAGAAATGGGCATATGCCTACTTGGTAATATTTTGTACTGTTAAATATTCTCATTGTATTCCAAGAAGCCCTGGAAACGTCATGCAGAGTCCAGGCATCACAGGATTTTTCCTGCTCTACTTTCAAGAAGTCATAAAGAATCACATCTGCACTTCAAATACTATCTGAGCTCTGTGCCTCTTTGAGAAATGACACATGAGATCGAAAATTATAAAAGAAATGTTGAAAAGTAAATGAGACTATTTACACATTGCATATGCTGAGCTCATTAACTGTTCAAACCAGTATTTTGCTATTAAAATTTGTTTGGGATTCATAGAGCACGTTATAAACTACACTTTCAGGAAAATAATATTAGACAAAACAAATTAGGGAGGGAAGTTACATAAAGATGAAATTCTACTGTCTTCTCAGTTTTGCAAACATAATTTTAACTCTCCTTCCAGAAGTTGGCAAATTTCCATGATAAAATAGAAAATTTTCCTTCACTCTGTGAAAGAGTGGTCTCTAATTGAGAAATGCACCCTATCCTAGATTGTAATGAAAGTGAAATTTCTGGTTATCTTCTATTCCAATGAGTACTAAAAATAAAATAATCTTATCGTATCTAATCTGCCAATGTTAAGGACCAGGTTAAAAAAAATTCTAAATAATGTGCAACAGGTTTGATTTTAAATTATGGAGAATTAGACTAATGTGGTAATGCTTTATGAGTTAAGAGTGCAAACTATGGATTTAGGAAAAACAGTCCTGAAGGTACATATGGCTTTGGGGTCAGCACAGGGCAAGTGCTTTCTCTACCTAACACTTTTCTTTTGTGAATTTAAAAATGCTTAACAGGTGTTACTGAATTATACCTATCGAAGGACTGCATATTGTTTTAAAACCTAGTTTTCAGAATCCCTGACGAAGACCAAGAGTAAGAGTTAAGTCTGTCCAAAGACTGCTCCACTTAGTCTCTAGGATAGAGACGTAAGTGAAAGGGTGGCAGATATCAGCCACTGATGAATTGTTGGTTATCTGCTGAATAATTACCTTCATTGAAACACCACTGTTTAGTTGACAGTCAACTTCTAATAATTTAAGTTGCAAGGAAAAGACAGCTTACTTTAAGATCCTTAAAGACATGTCACATTTAAAACAAAGACACATTTTCAAAACATTACCCCCTCCATGTGTCAGAGCCCCTGGGTGTTTTCCAGAATGGTCTTATAGTGCTATTTAACTACTCTGAATATTTGACACCCAGTCTTTGTGAAAAAGTGTGATTCTTATCAACGAAAAGGCAATTATATGTTGTCATTTGGAACCCAGATGGATCAGGGATCTTATCACTCTCCAGCAATCACTGTCCTTTCCAACTGGGAAACAGATAACAGAAACTGCACTGCGTGAGGCACAATAGCCTAACGTGATTAGAAATCAGGCCGACTCTGGCTTCTCTGGAGCTGTACTCCCCCACAGGCTGAATTATAGCTCTCCTACCAGTCCCACGGCGCTGAATGATGTCATGGGATCTGCAGTTCAGCGAGATGAAAGGGATAAAGCAGAACCCGCTGGCACTAGGCAAAGCTTCCAACACACAATCCCCAACACAGCTTGGGAACCGAAAAAAGCTACAGATCCAGCCACTCAGCCCAAGCTTGGGGGAGCCACCGGTATTGCCTGGTTGCAGAGGGGAAGGGGGAAAAAAAAGAGGAAAACAACGTGATCCATGTTAAACAAAAGAATTTGTGGACTAGGAGGCGGGAGGGTGACTACCTGCCGAAAGGGAACTTTCTGATATCCGTGCATATATATAAACTTAGTCGTGCCTTTCATGTTCTGCAACTGATCACCGATCAGATTACGGGCATTTCATCTCTCTGCTCGTCTGCCTTTGATCTGCATGGTTAATTTTATTTTCCTGGATTTGAAGTTTCGTCCGGGCTTGTGCTGACATACATTTTTGGGAAGGTAGAAGCATTTGGCATAGAAGTGCTGCCAAGGAGAAACTAAGTTGCCGAAAGGGTGAGTACTGGAAAGAGTTCAGCACGTTGCAGGTACAGCACTTTCTGTTTTGTGTAGCTTTCACTTGACTTTTCCTGTGTGTTCTAAGAAAAAGATGGCTTTAATCAATTAAAAGCAGGCATTTCTCTACTTGAATACTACATTATGTTATATGAATGTGTCCGAGCAAAGAGGATTCCCATTGCCAGTTTAATAGTTCATGCAAAAGGGTTTGCAATCTGTCATGCAAATTTTACTTGGAAATGAGTTGTTCAAACAGGAAAAAACAGAACGCTAACTTTAGCATACAACCCGCCTTCAGAGCCTGAGATCCGTAAGCTGTAATTGCTCTAAGTATTTACAGGTTGCTTCATTTAGTAAACAGGCAGTGGAACTTTACTGGCTGCCAATGCTTTCCTTGTTTTCTTATATAAAAGAGTATAGTGCATCTCTGGCAATACTGTGCCTTTCATTTATTTATTCTCTCACCTCCAAGATGTAAACCTATCAAATACATTTCCTTGTGCAGTTTGCATCCTCAAGGGAATCACTGAAAAGGCATTCAAGTATGATTAAAGCCTTTTATGTGTAAAACTGAAGAATTTTAAAACAGGGAGGGTAAAGTTGTGCCAAGTTTGGTTAAAAAATTCTCTAGTGATTTTCAGTAACCTTTGGAAATAGCACAAGCCTTATTTACAGAAACATTCACGACGTTAGTATTCCTAAATTAACATTTACTTTAAATTTATAGTGACAGCTGTTGTAAGTTAAAATTTGCCAGCTGTTTATGAAAACTGAGTAATCAATAGTTACTAGGCTGTATATAGTTTTTAGTCACATTTTCACTTTAGTTTATACTCAACTTGGCAAAGCCAAAATATATATCGTGGTGTCTAATTTGAAAGTTCAGTGGTTTTGTTTTTTTTTTTTTTTTGTCAGTTCAATAATCTCACGCACACACGCGCGCACACACACACACAGAGAAATTTTTACACTGAAATGCAAGAATTTAAATACAGTGCAAAAGTAAGAGCTCCACATTCACATTAGTTCACTTTAGTTTCTAGTCCTAAGTTTATTTGGGTAGAATAATTATCATCACAATGGTCTGTTTTATGCTAGCTGAACCACAAAGAAATTATAAGTGATAAGACTAGTTATCCTTTAGTCTGAAATTCTGATGAAACAGGAAAGGTCTAATGAGCCTCATTTCGAATGTAATTAATTTTTCAGAGCCAATTAATTTAATCACTTTCTAAACTTTCCTCCAGATATTAGAAGGATGGTAATTAGCACTGTTTGCTTAATTTTAAAACTTTGGTAGCTGTTAAGTGGAGATTATTTAAAATCGTACAAGACGACTATATTTTAGAAATGTGTCAGTAAGAATTTAATCTGAAAGATGTAACTGTTGTTTTTAGTCATGCCAGGAGAGGCATTTAATTTTTTGTTCTACTGACAATGTGTAGCAAAGCATGTCCAAAATATCCTGGGGTATCTGTTTAGGTTGATTCTTATATTTGTTTGCTTAAAAAATCCTCTTTAAATCACAAAAGCAGTTTTAATGTTCACATTCCAATAAAGAAAATTAAGCTTTTAAAGTAATGAGTGGAGAAGATGCCTGAAGAAATAACATGCTTAGGAACTTGATCATTTAGTTTAGATTTGAGATTTATAAAAATGTTAAACCATTGTTTATTCTGCTACTAGGCTCATTTTAACAGCTACAAGTTCTCCTCGGCACAAAACAAAAGGGAGAATTAGCAATTATCTGATTAATTTAGGCTTTGTAGAAAACTAGCTTGGGCAAGTCAAGTCCTTGAAAATCCACTTCAGTGTCTGAATTAATTCAATTAATTGTTTACTTCTTGTGTCTTGGTTGAGAAATGAAGCAGATTGTGTTTGATTTTCAAAGAAAGGTGGCCCTTACCGAATGTACAGGTAGAGTCTCAAAAAGGCATTTCTTAATTAATTGCCACACAATGATCTGGATGGTGACTTAAGTAGCTATACTCCATCATACTTCTATGAAGGAAACCCTTATGTCATATTTTTCAAAGCACTCTCCTATCTATTGCTTCAATGGCAGCTTTGTTACTGTAGAAGTTCCAAGTCTTCAAAAGACTTTTATTTCTAGTCCTGATTCTGTCACCGAGTCGCTATGCGACCTTAAGAGAGTCACTTCACTACTCAGTTTTCTCATGTGTGAAATGAGGGAGGCGCCTCTATCATTGTGAAAGAAGCAGGGTGGAATTTTTAGAGCCATTTTACAGATGAGAAAACTGAGATTAGGGAAAGGTTGCCTTGACGACCCTAACCAAGGTCGCTTGGCTGGTTTTTCAAGTCCTAATCCAATGTTCTTTCTAGTTCACCATGCATAGTTTTGCATAGTCTGTTTTTTAACAACTGCACAAGAGAACAAATGCACCATGTAGCTGAACAGAGAACAATGTTAGTTCAAAAGATAAGATGGCTGCTTCCTGTTGGAACACACACACACACACACACACACACACACACACACACACACATTTTGTTTGTTTCCATGATAGATATGTCAATCAACTGGATTAGTCTGGTTGTCTTCCAGCTGTTCTCTTCACTTCTATATTTCTAAGCAGTCTAAACTCAATTATTGCTGCACATAATGTATCAGAAGGACTAAAATAGTTTATACCAAATATTAATGTATCAGCGCAATGTGGAGTTATATACGTTTGTGTGTGTCTGCCTGTGTATTTGTGTCTATACAAGTTTGGCATTATATAGGCACATTTTTTGTGTTTTCAAGGAATTCATGTTATCTTAGAAGATGTCAGTGGGTCCCTGATAAGTTTAATAGTTAATGAAAGGTTGTTATTCATCTAGGGAGATTTCCAGTGGGATTTTTATGAGATTTCACTTTATAAGTTTCATATGATTCTCTCTTGAGATGTGTTTCATACTACATTTGATTATGTTAAGAATCCTTGAATGTATTTCCATTAACTCTTTATGTTTCTTTTTTCCCTGAGGGGGAAAAAATGTTTCTTGTGAATAAATTTAATTTGTGGACTATGAATTTTGAACAGACAGTACTCTTAAAGCTAAATAGCTATCCCTCATGTCTTATCATCCTCATAAAGGTTTCATATGAGGCTTTACAGATTATTATTCAGTAACAATCACTAATATTTATTAATTCGCTAATTATTAATTCACTTATACTTATTGAATACTTGTATGTCAGGCACTCTCACAATGGTTTTTAAAAGACTATCTAATTTAAATTTACAATCACTGTCATCTGCATCATACAGATGAGGAAAGTGATTCTCAGAGAGGTTAAAAAACATACGCAAGATCACAAGGCTAATTAAGTGGCAGCTCTAGAATGTACCTGATTTCAAATCTTGGTTTCTTTTGTTCTAGGGCTAGGTAGTTAATTCTTTCCATTACAAGAATTATATAGAGCCCAACTTAACTGTTAGCAAACATTACAACCAAAATCTTGGCCAAAAAAAGCGTTCTGTATTTTTTCTTTCTTTTGATATATTTTATGAGAACTATTAGAAATTTTTGATAGAGTTTTCCATCAGTTAGCTATAAAGGAGCTTAAGACATAAAGCATTCTTCTTCTGCTTTGCAACTAGACAGAGATCAATAATTGGCCATTGGCTTGGTCAGATTTTCTTCTCTATGATGGTAGAGCCAGTCCAAGGAACCCTGGAAAAATTAATAATTTGGTGCCCCTTGCAAGAATGATTCTTTATAATTTTGTCAGCCCAATTTACAAAAATGGGCAATGAAAAAGGGGGCAGAAGGAAGCTACCTGATGGCTGTGCTTAATTTCCCCTCTATGTCACAAGCTTTGGCCTGTGGAGTTGTTTCTCAAACCCCTCCTCTTGCTGGAATGACAACTCAGAAGGTACCAAGTCTCCCATCCTTAGATGGAGAGGTGTTAAACCACTATCCAGGGTGAGTTCATTTACTCTTTGCTGAAAAGGGGGAGGAGGAGGGAGAGATAAGGCTTTCCATTGACCTTATCAAGCCATTCCCTCCAGCTTCAAGAACTCTGCAAGAGGAGTTCTGACAAGAACAGCTTTCTCCATGTTAAGCCACATGCAGAGGAGTCTGCCTTTAGATTTAGAGGAGTCAAGGGCTCATTTCTTCTCTCATAAGACACGTGAAAAGTCTAGCTAATGGGGGTGTCGTGAATTCACAAAGATCAGTGCAGGTGCTACAACTTATAAGAACTTTGCTCTATAAATGTCATGAGTTTGACATTACATAAACTAAATAACTTCCTTGGCCTTTTCATGTATATTGGTCTATGCACTAATGGTATGGTGAAGATTATATTAAGATTCAGGGAGACTAGATTTTGATTCCAGCTTTATTATTAACTTGGTGTGTGACCTTGAGCAAGTCATTCAATGTCTGGCCCCAATCATACACTGAGAGTCTAGAATTGGCTGCAGTGGGTGTTGGGGTTTACTTAAATAGCTGCATCTTGGTTATTTTCTCCCTTATTTTCTTAAATGTATTTGACAAACTTGATTAATATTTGCGGTCCTCATTCCCGTTTATTAATTCACTCAACAAATTTTAATGAATACCTGCTATGCACCAGGCACTGTGATTTATCCATAGTCAACGAATAGGTTAACTGGGCAGATCAATCAAATACACATGAAATGATGCAAGAACTAATGGACTAAATAATGTCTTACTGTCTCTAAGTACAAAAGGAGGCCAGGAAATAAAAGAGCACTTGGCTGAAGTCAAAGAGGTAGTTCCTGAGCTGGCATATTAAATTCCACTGAGAAACATTTATTGAACATTTGCTTGGGTGTTTGATATTATCAGAGATACAAGTTTGAACCGAATATATCCCTTCTCTGAAAGCATTTTTAACTCCTTAGGGAAGAAAGCTAAGTCATAGACACTTAGGACTCGAGGGAGATGTGGCAAGTACTATTATGGTAGTAAGAAGTTCACAAATCTTGGATAGACTCATAAGAGTTGTGGCTTTTGAGCTGGTTCTTAAATAGGAGTAAGGTAAGTAGGTAAGGAGCCAGAGCAGTAAGGGAAGTAGGTGAGTATAAAGAAGAAGCTCAGCAAAGGGAAGAGGAAATTCAGGGCACATTTGAGGCAAGGCATGCAGACCAGTTTGGCCAGAATATAAAGTGTATGGCATCTTTGAATGTTAATTTAAGGAGTATGAAAGCCATTTTTTACAACGAGGAACCTCTTGTAAATCTTTTAATTGGACAGGGCCAGTGATGGAAGTCCAGAGAAAGCAGGACTGCTGGACAGACCAGCAAGGACAAAGATTGACCAGCTGTGGCAATATTCAGATGACAGGTAGGGAGGGCCTGTACCATGGTGGAGGGAGTGAGACCAAGAGAAAAAGATGAAGAAAGGGTGAGTGTAGTTAAATCTCACAAAGGAAGAAGCAATAATTCAGGTGAACAAAGACACTGAGTGCTCCGTGCTCTAGGCTCTGAGATAGTAAGAAAATAAGATGTGTCCTCAGATGATTGAAGTCTAAGGTAGGAAGGGAGCTCAGACGAACAGATAACTTCAATATAATGACAAGCATGTTACTGCAGTGCATGTAGCAGTACTAGTAACAGCACAGATAGGCTAGGGAAACTCTTTTCTTCTTTCCCTATAAATATGGCAGACTGCTCTGCATGTGGCTTAACAAAGGAACAGGCAGGCTGGGCAGCCGCCCATGATGCCAGGCAAGGCTGTCCAAGTACTAGGGACAGTTAGCAGGATGGAGAAAGCTGTTCTTGTCAGAACTCCCCTTTGCAGAGAGTGGTTGCTGCTGGAGGGAATGGTTTGATAAAGTCATTGGAAAGCCCCACCTACTGACCTCACTTCTCCCTTTTCATCAAAGAGCAAATTGTACTCACTACAGATGGTGGTGAACTTGCTTTCAATCTAAGGTTGAGACACTTGCCTTGAGGTTTAAATAAGATAGTGCGTATTATTTGTAAATTCTTTACAGAGAAGTTGTTACTGGGGTTTATGTTCTGGCCGTGTTAGATTTGAAGATTAGGATGTGACGCTTGGGAATCATATTTTTTAATGTATATTCACAAGAACCTGGTCTAGAACTATGGCTTCTCAAGGTCAAAAGATGTGCTATCGGAAATTAACTAGAGCAACTCATTCATTTATTTATTCAACAAATATTTATTGAGGGACTACAATGGGGTTTGGGGTGTAGTAAGGAAACACAGGCTGTGGTTCCACCCAAAGAGTCGTGCAGTTGTGTCAGGAAAACAAAACCCACACACGAGAAATGGATGCCTCTTTGTACTGGGGTCATGCACAGTATCTTGAGTTTGAAGGAACTTTTGCCTTTAATTTACTTATTGGACAGATAAAATAATAATTGCTTACATTTATATAGCATTCTACTGCTGCAAAGGTATATATATATATACACAAACATGATTCTTTTACTCCTTCCAGCAAATTTGCAAACTGGGTACCGCTAGCTCCGTTTCATAGATGCACCAACTAAAGTCCCTGAGCTTCAGCACCTTACACAAAGCAATCGTAAAGGTATGGAGCCTGGGCACTGCGCTCCCCCACAGGCCAGCGGCTTTGAGTTTATCCAGCGACCCTGTGGGTTGGATGGGTTAGCGCTGGCGTGGAGCAGGTGGACACAGGCGGATACCAGGATGCACGGGGTAAAACTGACCACTAGGGGTTTCTGTCCGCGGGCGGGGGGAGCGCGCCTTGAGTGAGTATCTGCTGGAAAAATGCGTCAATGGATGAATGAGACGGTGATGATGAGCTAGGTCATCACGATGTGGATCCACCTGGGCGAGCGCGCCGCATCGTTTCCTGGGTACACAGGGAACGGGCAAAAGCAGGTGCTGGGGAGAAGGTGAGCCGGCAAGGAAAGGCGCAGAGATCTTGGGGAAAATACGTCTAGGGTAGAAACGAACCTGTCTCCCTCCGCCGAAGGCAGTTCCCCTAACGGACGAGCTCTTGCTGGTGTTGGCGTCCCGGTCTCCCCCCCCGCCCCCGCCCGGTCGGCAGGCCCTGCGCGGTCACCGGCTCCCGCGGCCGCAGGGGGCGCGCCTCCCGCGCGTCGGACCTGAGCCGGAGAGCCCGACCCGCGGAGCCGAGGCGGCCGGGCGCGGGGGGCGGGCCCGGGGCGGGGCCGGGCGGGGCGGGCGGGCCCGGGGGCCGGGCTCTGGGGGGCGGGGCCCGGGAGCGGCCACCGTTGCCGGGCTACGGGAGAGCGCTGAGCGCGCGGCGCGGGGAGCGCTCGGCGAGCGCGGGGAGAGGACCCGGTCCCGGCTGCGCACCCGGTGCGCGCCCGCGGCTCGGTCCACGCGGCCTGGCCCTGCAGGGAGCACGGGGAGCGGGGGCGGCGGAGCCTCCCGGTGGCCCGGCAGGTAGGTGCCCCGCTCCTCCGGGGCTACGCGGCGGTGCCTCACCCGCACCCTGGTGGACCCCGAGGAAGGGCAGCCGGGGAGGAGGCGGCTGCCCAACCGGGAGGGTGGCTTGGAGAAGGCTGCTCCGTGCAGGGGGGCGGGGCGGGGGCGAGCGGACCGTGCGGGGCCAAGGCGCCCCCCGGCAGGGGTGGCAGCGGGAGAGGAGGGCTGCCGAGGGAGGGGGCACCCGAGATGGGGCCGGGGCGGGAGGGACGCGGGAGGATGAACGCCTCCGGCCTCAGGCGGCGATGGCAGTGATGGGACTTAGTCTTCCAGGCCAGGATCTTGTAAATAGAAAACCTGCGTGTGCAGTAGACCTTTGTGAGTGTAAATAAACCCGTGTGAGGCTTGCCGCGGGCCTGGAAGGGCGGCGCTGCGAGGCGGTGGGTCCGGACACCTCCCGGCCTCGGCGCCCCTGTGCACTCCCGCTCCCCGGGGCAGGCGTGCGCAGGCCCAGGCTGCCCACCCGCGGGAGCTGCGGGGGTGCGGGGGTGCTGGGCTGCGGGGGTGCTGGCCTGCGGGGCGGCGGGGGGTGCGGGGGTGTGGAGTGCGGGGGTGCTGGGCTGTGGGGCTGCGGGGGTGCAGGGGTGCTGGGCTGCGGGGGTGCTGGCCTGCGGGGCGGCGGGGGGGGGGGGGGGTGCGGGGGTGCTGGGCTGTGGGGGTGCCGGGCTGCAGGGGTGCTGGGCTGCGGGGCTGCGGGGCTGCTGGGCTGCAGGGGTGCGGAGCGGCAGGGGGTGCAGGAGTGTGGGTTACTGGGGGGGGCACGGAACTGCGGGGGTGCGGGGCTGCGGAGGTACCAGTATGCGGAGGTGCGGGGGTGCGGGGCAGAGAACAGTGGCAGGGCTCAGAGATGGTCCGGAAACACAGCATTCTGAGGAAAAGAACACTTGGCAAATAAAAGCACTGTTAGTACAATGATGGGTAGAGCGTGGTAGGTTAGGGAGAAAGGTCCGTGTTCTCAGGACTGGTCCAGGTTCTGATGCCATTTCGTGGAATAGAAATTTACTAACACACTCTTGAAGGTGAAATTTGGAAGGCTTAAAATTCAAGGATGATCTCTTTGGATGGCAGCCAACTATTCATCAAATGTACATTTAAGAAATCCATGTCACCTTTTGCATTTTCATTAAAGGACTCAATCTGCAAGCAGAACCATAAGGCTCGGTCAGTGTTGTTTAATTGAAAGAATTGAATTCAAAATATCTATGAAGGCTTACTTTTTACTCCACTGACAGTTATCCTTTACTAGAAGACAATTTCTTCATATAAACAGGAAACAGTTATTGTTAAGCATGACTTATGCAAACAGAAAATTTTAATATGCTGTTATTTCATGATTAGATACTTCTCTTCAAAAGGGAGGATTATATTGCATTAGTTCAGGATTTACTCAGTATGTTTTCTGTTGTGCAGTTTCTCCTTAGGCATTTGTGCCAATACTACTTTCATGTAGTTTACATATGTATACATATATATTTTTTTATTTCAAGCACTGCTTATTCTCTAATTTGAAGATCAGTAACTTAAAGGGGGTGAGAATTGAGTCCGACTGTAGAAGAAAGTGTTTGACATTAATTATTATGCACAGAGATATGGGTACTTAAAAAGAATTTATCTTTGAGTGATATTTATCAAGTTGCTCTGAAAATAATGCAAAACATAGAAATGCAATTTCATTGTGAAAATATTACTTGACATCAATACGTAAAACATTATTGTGAGCTGTGTAAGTTATTTTTTAACCTATGAAAATGTCTTATACCATCTACTTTATTACTGAGGCCACATGACCTTATTGACTTGAGAATTTTTCCATAGTAAGTGTTAGTATTTTCTAGGATGTTGATGGAAGTTATC
Source organism: Vulpes lagopus (assembly GCF_018345385.1). Lineage (NCBI taxonomy): Eukaryota > Metazoa > Chordata > Mammalia > Carnivora > Canidae > Vulpes > Vulpes lagopus. The sequence continues at coordinate 36,160,950 of NC_054831.1, forward strand.
TGTCCCTTTGATGAGACTGTCTTTTAAATGAGCCCCAGGCTGCATCTTGAATTTGAAGTTAAGGACATGTGAAGACTTTTTACACACTTGAAATTGCAGTGTTAAAGTACCTTTCCTGTCTAGAAACTTGAAAAAAGGAACACAGCTAATATATAAGTAGCCATAAGAAGCTCTTCAAAAGAACAGAAAATGACTTTTTTTTTATTTCAGGTAATCATGAGCTTTTATTTATACCTACCTACCACACATACGAATGGAAAATGAATGGAGACATGTAACTGTCACATGCTGTCCTTATTATGTTAGTTTAATTTACTAGTTATAGCTCTAGTACATAACTCCAGGGCATGTTGGGGACTTTTGAAACATAAGTAAGGAAGCCTGCTAACACTCATGATGAGAATTTGATTCTCCTTTTTCACCTATTTAGATCTTTGAAGCTTAATCCAATCCCCTGTGACTACTTCCACCATTCAAAAAATTAATACAACACAAAAAAACTGCAGGCGTCTTGAACATATGAAAAAAGCAAGTCCTTTTAAACCTGATGAGTCAGTATTTAAAGTCAAAGATTTAAAATTCGGAAAAAGGCTAACATGCCCTATCTGTGTTGACTACAGGTTGAATGAGAAGGCCCACCTTGGATAATGTACACTCCAAATAAATAGACAGCTGCTTATGTGATAAGAAAGCCAGGAACAGTTCAACAGTGAAGTACATTTGTCTCATGGCAGCTGATTATTAAATGTTCATAGCCTTTTTAAAGTAACTTTCTAGATGAAGAAAAAGAACAGTAAAGCAGTATGAACACAATTTCTTTTCATGATTTACAGGTTAAGCAGTGAGTTCATTCATCCTATTTTATCCGTCTAAAATGTTTACATTTAAAAGTAAGATGTTTAAACAGTATTGAGCTATCTTTTAGTCCACACATCACAGAATATGTACCTTTTAAACTGAAGTTTAAAACCTGGGTTTTAAAAAGGGAAGAAGCACCCATCAGCAATTAGATAAAACAAAGGAACTTGTATATCTAAAGATTAAATATTATGTAGCCACTCTTCAGTAGGCATGGAAAGGGCTAATAAGAGGAAATCTAAAAGAATGGACACTACTTAGACTGGGAAAGAGGACTTCAGATGTTTCAAAGAGAAGTTTTGGAATTGATCCAGACTTCTAAAATAAAAATTTAAACAGCTGTGTTTTAGAAATGGTTATGCACAGTTCTCTTAAGATACACTGTGTCGGCATTGGAGGTCCCCATGGTCCTTGATGCTACAGTTGTTCTACTTGTATTTTGAGATAGAGAAATATTTATGAATTGGGTGGGGGGTGGTGCCTGGGTTCAATATGCTGTATTTTGAGAATACTGACAGTGATTTTCTGAAGGAACACAAGGATGGTAGAGAACCCAAGGTTGACAGAATTTACAATCCAGAGAAACAAAAAGAATTAGTATCCAAAAACGCTATGCTAGGTTAAGTTCTTAAAAAAAAAAAATTATTCTAGAAGCTTGACAGTGGCCCCTAATGTTTTTGAACTTTGAGGGAATTGAAGATATTGTGTTTGGCAACAGAACATTGTAAAGCTTGTAGAGTTTTTTAGCAGAAAATATTTCATGATTTGAAAAAGGGAAATCTTTCTCATTCTGCAGCCAACAACAATATGTATGTGCTTATTACTGCATGCCTTTGTGAGCTTCCTAGGCTACAAAAGAGGCTGCCAACTCTATGATGTAGGAAGAATGATTTTCAGAACATAATGAAATTGAAGGCTAAGATAGAGGAAGGCTAGAGGGCAGGGGTTATTGTCCTGTTTGGAAATGGCAGTACCCTAAATTTCTAACTAGCTTTTTATTCTCTCAGCATAGGGAATGGACATTATTTCTAAGCCATTTATGATTATGTTCCACCATTAAAATGTAAAAGACTATATGTATAGCACTGGCTTTATTTCAATGCTGATTTTATAAATTGTAAGCCTGCCAGTTTACTTTAATGTTGATTTTTTTTAAAAAATATTTCAGTTTATTGCATATTGGAAAAATGTATGAGTTGACTGTAGCTTTATTACATAATGGTAATACAGTTTTAGGAGATGAAAACTGTTACCTATTGCATGCACTGTATGTTGGGTAATAAATCAAATAACTTTAAAAGGTTGAAAAAGTGAAGAAATTAATTTATTCTGAAAAAGTATCCAGGTTATTTGAATTATTCTGAAATTCATGTATTTTGGTCATTTATAAGATAAAAAATAAAATTATTCTCAGAAAGTTTACTGAAATAGGGGGCGCCTGGGTGGCTCAGTTAGTTAAGCATCCAACTCTTGATTGCAGCTCAGGTCTTGATCTCAGAGTTGTGAGTTCCAGCCCCATGTTGGACTCCACGCTGGGTATGGAGCCTATTTAAAAAAAAAAAAAAAAAAGAAGGAAAGAAAGGTTACTGAATTGTTAAAAGTTGGAAAACAAATACTAGATTCTTATTTAGTGATCTTTGTTATATTATAGCACTATATTCAAGAACTGGGATTCTGGGGATCCCTGGGTGGCGCAGCGGTTTAGCGCCTGCCTTTGGCCCAGGGCGCGATCCTGGAGACCCGGGATTGAATCCCATGTCAGGCTCCTGGTGCATGGAGCCTGCTTCTCCCTCTGCCTGTGTCTCTGCCTCATTCTCTCTCTCTGTGTGACTATCATAAATAAAAAATAATAAAAAAAAAAAAAGAACTGGGATTCTGAACTGAATTGTGTTATACCAAAGGATTTTATGTTTCAATCTCAAGTTACAGTTGCACATATTTTCTGCATATAGCTTTAGCCCTTATAACAATCCTAAGAACTAAAATGTCATCCCTAATTAGTCAATTTCTTCATTCACTCAACATGTATTGGGCACATATTGTGAGTGAGTTATAATTCTAGAGCAAAATCACAGTTCTTGTCATGAAGTCCTCAAACCATAATTGGTTTGGTTGGTGCCGGAGTGAAGCGAGGCGGCTCAGTGTGGCAATAGGAGATGGTGGAGTATGGGGCACTAGAAACCATATGTTCTTCTGTGTAAAGGATGACTGATGCTCAGCTCTACCTCACGTTGCCTTGGTGTGGGACTACGTGTTTTAATTTTTTGAAAAAAAAAAACAAGTTTTTTTTTTTTAATATCGAAAACTTACTTTAAAAAATTAAGGGTACAGTGAGTGAAGAAAAGAGTGCGGCTGGCCAGATGCAACACATGGCCTGCAGAGAGGCAAGTGTCCAGGTAATTACACCGCGAGGTAGAGATGAACCCAGGGTGCAATGAAAACAGAAGAGAAGTGCCGTGCAAGATTTAGGAAGATCCCAGAAGAACTCTGACAGATTGTGGTGCAGGTATGGTAGATGTAGTCAGAGTACATATAGGAAGGCCCCAGGGCAAAAGAGGCAGGCGGCAGTTGGGCAAACTGCAGGTTAAAACAACCAGGGTGGGTTTGGGAGCTAGTGGTGTGCCCAGCCAGTAGGAGATGGAGCCCAGAGCCACTCCTCCTTAGTAGGCTCCTGCAGAGGGCTGCTGGGACCCTGCCTCTCTGCCTGTTCACACACCAGCGCAGGGTTTTTCCAGGTGAACAAGGAGGTGGAAGGGGCGTGCATTTCAGCACCTGTTGGATTTATCCCGGTTACCATTCATTCAAAGGAGCGTGCTGAGCAGTTTGATTTGAGAAGCAGCCACTTTCTGTGCAGCTGAACAGAATGTTTGCAGCCCTGGGCTTCAGGCCCCCATCTCTTCTTTTTTGCTTTTGCTTGCCTGGGCCTCCCCAGACTGCCATTCTGTTTGATACTGTAGAACAGCAGTTGTCAAAGCAGAAGTTCCAAAATCCTAGAAGACAGTGAATCAGGCATCCTTAGTCTTTTCCTTTATTGCCTAGCTAGAGGCAGTTTCTCCACACACATTTTGCAAAAATGGTTGCTAGATTGTTAATAGATGATATCTAGTCTGGATTTTTTTTGGCAAACTATGAAAACCCATAATCCCGATAATTCGTATGTCTCATGGTTGATAAGTCATCTCCAAATAAACAGGACACTAATATAAAGGCATCTTTTTCCCTGGCTTGGGCCCTGAATGCTCAGAAGTTAAAAGCAATTTCAATAAATACCTTTTTATTGCCTTATTTTTATTTTAAATATTATTGCTTACATGCTTGTTATTTCATTAAATTTTCCTTCTTTTTATGAATGCCAAAGCATTTCACAAGGTTATTTCATTTTTCTCCAGGAAATGCAAGGTCACACTTACAACACTTCACCAGCCAAATTGTTTGTTTCTAAATACCCCTTTGCCGGGTTATACTCAAATGTGTTTAGGAGATACCACCACCGCTGTTAAGCTGTGAGCTCCCTGGAAGTGTACTTTTGTAGTTCCTGCCCCAACTTGATATTGCCTTCTTTCAAGCACCTAATAACTACTTAACCAAAATGTGTTGAATAAATGGATAAATCATGAAATGTCTTATTTTGTTATGTGGTTTTGGTTTTGTTGATCATTTGTGTTCACGTCATCCTACTGTGCCATGGGCCATTGGATGCTGCAGTATAGGATGATAAAACCCTAGGTCAGCCTGGTGGAACAGCTGAGCACCCCATTTTGGAGTTACTAGGCATGGATTTGGTTTGTTTTTCACCATTTCTATGATGTGTCCTTTGACCTGCAGTTTTCCTCTTACATTGCATAGAAGTAAATATCTACTCTTTGTAAGATTTTATTTATTTATTCACGATAGACATAGAAAGAGAGAGAGAGAGAGGCAGAGACACAGGCAGAGGGAGAAGCAGGCTCCACGCGGGGAGCCCAACGTGGGACTCGATCCTGGGTCTCCAGGATCACGCCCTGGGCCAAAGGCAGACGCCAAACCGCTCCACTACCCAGGGATCTCCAAATATCTACTCTTTTTAAAGTGTGGGAGTATGGAAACAACTATACTTTTTATAAAGTAAAGTCACAGTACTCAACATATAAATGCTTAGTTCAGACTTTGAATTGATTCTTAGTCTTTGAATGTTTTCTGCGCACCTGTAGGTCCAGAGATCTAAACTGTCACCTTCCACTGGATTGTGACCATCTGAATAATGTCTCCTGTTGGTCTAACAAGTCACAGACATTGGACCATTAGGTCTTCAATATGAATGTCATTAACTGCAACAATAACCATCGCCAGTGCTTATGTAGCATTTATTATGTGCCACAAACAGTTTGTATCAGTTCACCATCCTGGCAGTGCTTTATGAGTGCTATTCAACTCACTTATTCCTCACAGCAGTTTCAGGAGGCAGGTATTATCACTAGGCCCAATGCAGAGATGAGGACACTGAGGCTCAGGTTAAGTAACCTGGCCAAGGTCACACACTAGTGGGTGGCATTGCCTAGCAACTGCCCCAGGAACCAGATCCACCCCCGTCCTCTGCTAAGTATGTGAGGCACTGGGCTAGGTAGGCACTTGATATACATTATCTCAGGTAATCCTCACAACAGCCCGTGATACAGGTTCTATTTTTATCTCTACCAATGTGTAGTTTCAAAGTGACATTGCTAAGAAATGGGCCTAAAAACTCAGGTGCTCTAGTTAACACTTTTCCCTGATAGTTTCCCCTAAAAGCCAGGTTCTTAAAAAACCCATATTGGGTTTACATGCAGAAAAATGTTTGAACTTGGACTTTATATCATCCCATCTGCTGTCAGGACAATTGGGCAATCTACCCAGTCCTAATTACTTCCCAGCCTCTTGGTATAAAAAAAGCCAGGCTAAGCGAGAAGTCACAAAAGAGAGAAGTGATATATTCCAATGGTGCATTTTGCCTTCTAGCTCCCAGTGTAAGAAATCTGTTAAAAAAAAAAAAAAAAAAAAAACCTGCTCACATTTTTTAAAAGCAAATTAGGATTTTTTAAAAATCACCATATTATTCAATCATCAGACTTAATGCCTTGTAGATATAATGACATAGTAATAAGATATATCTGAGATAGAGTGTTTATTCTTATTCATCACAGAAAAGTTAAGTCCATTACGTGCAACCAAATCCTACTTGTTTTCCACAATATATTCTTCATTGTTTTGTGCTGCTTTATTCTCTTCATTAATTCAAACATTTACGTGCCCACATGTGCCAGGTACTATGCTAAATACTGGGAATACAAAGAGTAATGAGGTGTGGAACCCCTTTTAAAGAAACACACAGTCTGGTGCCTAAAACTGGCATACAGATAAGCATAATTGCTATGTCATATCGATACTGTGCATGAATGTAGAAAGATCTTTAGGGCCATAGGGAACAAATAAATCTCTTTAGTGTGCTTGGTCTTGGCCAGCATCTCAGCAGGGCGACAGCTGAGCAGGTTCTTGGAGGGATTTAGGGAGAAAGGCTCTCAAGACCTAGGTTACAGCCTGAGCGAGAGGGCAAGACCACGGGGGTTCAGAAGAAACGTGGGCATCAGGCTATGGCAGAGCCAGATGGATGGGAGAGCAGTGACTAGTGATGACACCGGTGGGCTAGTGGGTGAGATTGTAAATGGCCCAGGTGCCAGGCTAAGGAGTTTAAAGTGTAATTTGCAAAGATCAACCCATTCAAACTATTTAATTTAGTGTGGTGTGTGTGTGTGTGTGTGTGTGTGTGTGTGTGTGTGTGTGTTGGGAGAATGATATAAGTTAGCACGTAGGATATAGTTCCATTCAGTTTTTTCTGCCCTATCATCTAAAAAAAAAAAATTCTCCTTCTGATGCAGAAATCATAGTACTTTATTTAATTTTTTTCTTTGTGTTTATGTGATTTTTATTTTTATTTTTTTCTTTTTTTTTTCTTTTTTTGGTGTTGACATTTTATTTATTTATTTTTTATAATTAGTTTTTATTGGTGTTCAATTTACCAACATACAGAAAAACACCCAGTGCTCATCCCGTCAAGTGCCCCCCTCAGTGCCCGTCACCCATTCCCCTCCAACACCCGCCCTCCTCCCCTTCCACCACCCCTAGTTCGTTTCCCCGAGTTAGGAGTCTTTATGTTCTGTCTCCCTTCCTGATATTTCCCAACATTTCTTTTCCCTTCCTTTATATTCCCTTTCACTATTATTTATATCCCCAAATGAATGAGAACATACACTGTTTGTCCTTCTCCGATTGACTTACTTCACTCAGCATAATACCCTCCAGTTCCATCCACGTTGAAGCAAATGGTGGGTATTTGTCGTTTCTAATGGCTGAGTAATATTCCATTGTATACATAAACCACATCTTTATCCATTCATCTTTCGATGGACACCGAGGCTCCTTCCACAGTTTGGCTATTGTGGCCATTGCTGATAGAAACATCGGGGTGCAGGTGTCCCGACGTTTCATTGCATCTGAATCTTTGGGGTAAATCCCCAACAGTGCAATTGCTGGGTCGTAGGGCAGGTCTATTTTTAACTCTTTGAGGAACCTCCACACAGTTTTCCAGAGTGGCTGCACCAGTTCACATTCCCACCAACAGTGTAAGAGGGTTCCCTTTTCTCCGCATCCTCTCCAACATTTGTGGTTTCCTGCCTTGTTAATTTTCCCCATTCTCACTGGTGTGAGGTGGTATCTCATTGTGGTTTTGATTTGTATTTCCCTGATGGCAAGTGATGTGGAGCATTTTCTCATGTGCATGTTGGCCATGTCCATGTTGTTTATGTGATTTTTAATCTCATCATTTATTTTATAGACTTTTCAAGGAGTACTATATAATTTACCTTTTTGCCCCAAGAACATAACACATATTTTTTCATTATTAATGAGATACCCTGGAAAGAACTTTTAGAAAAAAGAGGGAAAAAAATTTCAACCAGATACCACAATATTAACCTAACCGCTGATAGTATTCTGACTTACTTATTTTTGTACATAAAACAGGTGTATCTTCTGAAGTCAAAATCGTGTTGCCATGACTTCCAACCCAAAGTGCGTGGTTTGGAAGATACTACAGTATCTGTGTGCCTGCCGCAGTAGTTAGTACAGAATCCTAGTGTATTGTCTAGTGTATTGTTCCGATCAAACTAGTTGCTTGATTGTGGTATGCACTAACTTGGATCTTTTTTTCTTCTTGTATATTTGGGTAAATGCTTTGATATTTATACCCTCTCTTCCATTAATATGGAATTAATCCAAGAGATTTTGTGTTTTCCTTTAAAAAATCAGCACATTTTAAAAAATTAGGACCATGTCAAGAAAGAGATAACCCAAAGCATACCTTTTGGGGAATGTGATTTTATCTTCTCTTCCCAATTCTGCATCTGCACAGGCAGGAAGCTGCATGGTTGGATAACTGCTGGGTCATTTTGACATATGCAAAGAGGAAAAAGAAGCTATGACCAAAGAAGCTGGAAAAGCAAAAACCAAAACCAAAGAACTTTGAATTCAGTCAAAATGAATCATTCATTCAACAAACATTAAATTTCATTGCACTGATAATTGGAGCCACTCAGGTGGCTGGAGTAACTTTCTGGGCTGTCTGTCTCAGACAGACAGGGTTGTGTTCAGGCTCACCCCAGGCTGGCTGCTTGGCCAGCAGGGAGACAGCAGCCCGCCAGCCCTGCTTCCTTTGTTGTTAATTGCTATTGTTTTTCTTAAGGTCTTTGGTCCAGGGTTCTGGTTCTCTGCTCTGGTTTCTTTCTAAGTGGTCACATTGTTTGCTCTGGGTCTCTGTTAGTTTTGGAAGATTCAACTTTGAAGAGAAACTGAGCCCTTGTTTCTCTACCTAATAGATGGAACCACCAGCTGAGTCTTCCCTATTATTATTATTATTTTTTTTAAGATAGATCTCTTCTCTGGACATTGTATGGGTCTGAAAAAAAGGCAGCCATGTCTGTTTCTACCTTTTAGGTCATTTACCATAAAGATGAGGTGGTTTGGCTTTATCTTTTATCGAAAAGTGAGTGCCTCCAATTTCATCACTTGTAAATGATTTTTAGATGTTCTTAAATAAATGCTCATTTTTCTGCTCATAGATTAGTTTCACTGTACTGGTTGGAGGAAGTACTCACACATGCCAAACATGAGCTGTATCTGCTTCTTTGTGGAGCTGCAGGCCCAAGACCCAAGCCTGATGTCTTTATTAAACAGAGCAGATTATGTTGCAAGGTATATGCCACTCAGGAGCACTGGAGCCAACCTACCTGGGTGTACATCTTGCTATGCCTCTCCTTGGCCTTGAGCAAGGGACTCCGTCCTCTCTGAGCCTGTTTCCCCACATCTCTAAAATTGGGTATCTACCTTCTAGAGTCATTGTGAAGGTAAATGAATTAATGTGCTGGAGATAGTGCCTGGCACATAGTGCTTAGCACATGTTCATTGTTACTTTATCACTATAATTGCCCTCTTGGCACCAACTTAACCCATCTACATGGTGGGTTTATATAGTCACTGTTGTAATATAACTCTATTGGGTGGAGCTGTTGGAACTATAGAGACTTGGGTAGAAAATAAAGGCATGCATAGGGGCACCAGGCTGGATCAGTCAGGAGAGCATGCCACTCTTGATCTCTGGGTTGTGAGTTTGAACCCCACACTGGGAGTAGAGATTACTTTAAAAGGTAAGATCTGTAAAAAAAAAAAAAAGAAGAAAATAAAAGCATGTATAGCCTAGGAATTCAGAGCCAGTAGGAGTTTTGCATATAATGTGTAGGGAGACAAAGCTTCCACTCCCCTAACCTAAATTCTTAAAAGCTTACCAATTGTTTGTGTATTTTTTTTACAAAGTGATTTCCTTTAAAACATAAATAGTATTACCTAGTAGAAATGTTAATGGTAAACATTGTACAGTAAATACAGAACACCAGCAACCAATGTCATCCTGGTTAACTAGATCTTCTTGTCTTTTAGAAAACTCCTCCACAATAAATACACGTAATAAGAGCCATGGCTTTAAAAGTGCTCCTGGAACAAGAGAAAGCATTTCGCACCATTGTACTTTTACTGGCCTATTTGGTAAGTCAAGTCTTTCCTAAGAACGTGGTGAGAGAGTCATCTAAGTAGTACCAAAACGATCTTCAATTTCCAATCCCATCTTTTACATTTTTCTTTCAAATTGTATTTTATCATGTTACATTTCATTAGTAAGCAAAGATTGCTGCCAAGACAAAAGTCTTGACATTTGTAGCAATTGTTGAAATTATTTTGTTTACATTTAGATGAAGTAATAAAATCACAGCATTACTCATAGCTCTAGGACAATGGTACTCTGTTGTGTGTATAGGCTTATGTCTCTATAACACACCCTAGACCCTAACAAGACCAGATTCTCTTTGGAGCCCATGATTTACATAGTTTGTGAAGAAATTAGAATTGACTCTTAAAAGAGGTGTGATTTTTATATAGTTATTTAAACCCTTCTTGGTTCCAAAAAGCATTAAAGACAGAGGGAGAATTTTAATGTTTGAATGCTTGACATGAAAGATCTATGAAGGTGTTCAAAAAAGTTGAAATTTATTTCATCTGGAGATAGGATCATCATCTGCAAATGTAAAACGAATTATTCATGCTGAAGACAGTACCTGAAGTCTTCTTGAAAGACAAAGTAAGATAAGTGTGGGGTCACTTTGGAGCCCGAGATTCAGGTAGAGGAAGGAAAATTTTCCTTCCTTCCAGCTGACGCTGTTGCACATTTGAATGAATGGTCTAGGAGGGAGGTAGTGGGATTTGTTTCTCTCTCTCCCTCCCCCCGCCCTTTTTATAAAGATTTTATTTATTTATTCATGAGAGACACAGAGAGAGGCAGAAACATAAGCAGAGGGAGAAGCAGACTCCCTGCGGGGAGCCCAGTGCGACTCAATCCCAGGACTCCACGATCAGGACATCAGGACGTGGGCCAAAGGCAGATGCTCAACCACTGAGCCACCTGGGTGTCCCTGGAATTTGTTTCTCAGAGTGATTACAGTTTCTTTGTGGCTGAATGGAATCTCCACCTTGAATTCTCCCTCCTGCCTGCTTGAGAGGTTCAGACTTTGATTTTATTTAATTGGTTTGCAGGACATCATTATAGACACTCCTGCTTCAAGGAGGACATAGTTTGTACTGATTAATTACTCATCATTACAATCATCAAGAACAATTTCCTGTGCCTTTTTGTATAATCGCCATTCTGCAGAACAATAGTCTGTTCACCCAGTGCTTCTTAGAAAAGAGGACATGTCCTAAGTCATTTTGTCCTTTTCTACCTTAGGCACTCAGAAAAGTATCAGAGGAAGATAGCTGTTGATCCAAAAAAAAAAAAAAAAAAAGAGAGAGAGAGAGACACACACACACACACACACACAGACACACAGAACTCATTCAGGGAATACAGAGAAAAATCAGGCTTAGTGACTTATTTGTTCCACTGACTTATTCAGAAAGTGATTTTGAGGGGCACCTGGGTGGCTCAGTGGGTTAAGCATCTGCCTTCAGTTCAGGTCATGATCTCAGGGTCCTGGGATCGAGCCCCAAATCAGGCTCGCTGCTCAGTGGGGAGTCTGCTTCTCCCTCTCTCTCAAATAAATGAAATCTTTATTAAAAAAGGGATTTTTCTTCCTAAATTGAAAATTAAATTGGCCTCTGAATTCACATTTACATTCAGTGATTGTGTAAATAATACTGATGATGTTGTTCCTTTCTTACCAAAAATATATGTATATAATTAACTTACTTTAAAGTAACATTTTGCAAAACTTTTTTTTTCAGGCATGTGAAGTGATTTGTGAAACAGGAGACTGTAGACAACAAGAATTCAGGGATCGATCTGGAAATTGTGTTCTCTGCAAGCAATGTGGGCCAGGCATGGAATTGTCTAAGGTAAATATTGGATGCATGGTGAGGTTGTAAATCTGTGCTTTTAAAATACATTCTTTTGGGCTAAACTCTTTTATCTAATTACTGGTGAAGATTTGGACACGATGACAGAATTTGGTTACTTGAGCCAAAATTGGGTAAATTGAGAGCCAATTGAGAATTAGGTGATTACCCAATTCTCTCTCCAATACCTTTGATTCATATATCTTACTGAGATAAAAGGAATAGGTTCTGATAATTAGAATCTAATTGTTGTTTTGTGAAATTTGTGCTTATCGTATGTCAGCAAAAGAATAGAATTACTAAGGTGTATTTGAGTTAGTTAAAAAGAACCAAATACTCTACTGAAGATTTTGAAATAAAATCATAAGAGAAAATACTAATGCTACTTTCTTTTACTGGGTCTTCTTTTTCTTAAGATGAATTATTACCATTGCTAGTCACAAAGTAGCGCCTACAGTAACCATGCTCCATAGAGGCAGCGCCTTTGCAAACTAGCCTTCTGTACATTCTTTTGACAATGCAAGTGCTATTATTAATCTTCCCATGTTAGATGTACGTTATTCCCAGGAGCATTTTAAATATATTCATCTACCCGCTACTTGTTAAGAAGCGGTATGTCCCAGGAGGGCATATTTCAAAGTCTTGGGTATTCTCAGACCTTTTTTGCTTTATTTTCTAACCTTTTGAAGATGTTACTAGTTGTAGATAATTGATATGTCATTTTGTTCTAAATAAAGCATCAAAGTCTTCCTGCTAGAAAACGAACAAAAAGATTTTTCTTTTTACTTAAAGTGACTTTTAAAAGAGGAGTCCTTTGCCCCTACAGACTGCCATTATTTCAAGTGGAGTCTTGTCATTCATAGATTTTTGATCAATGATCCACAAACAGCAGGAAACAAAGCATTCTGCATTCTGCAAGTGATTCCTGGTGGATGGCTTTTCTCTGCTGGTTGTGTTCAATAAGTGGTGCCATTTAATATCCTGGGCTTTACATTTGGATTGAAACTGGCTGATCTTCGAACCCTGTGTTCCATTGACTTCACTGTGGCATCTAAACTGGTATTTTTTAGTCCTTATTGATTGTAGAGAGGTGCATTTTCAGATCTAGGTCTTGTGGTGGTGGGTGTAAGGATTCTTTAGAGCAGACCTGTAGATCTAGGATCAGTGAACAAAGTAGCAAAAAATGTGACAGTGCCCAACAGAAAAATAGATGATGAAGTTGCTACCTCTCAAAAGTTCTTCTTTCCCCAAATCTCTGTGAAAATCTGAGTGAAATGTCATAGATTCTGAAAGATGAGTAAATCATTTTCAGAAGTTGCTCCCTCTCCTTCATCCTTTGAATCTAGAGAGTATAGCCTCAGAATAATTTCTGGAGAATCAGACCAGGGACGAAGGTCCATTTGAGCTCTAGTATTTTTTTTTTTTTAGTATTTTTATCTAAGCTTTTTTTATTAAATTTTTTTTAAAGGTTTTTTCTTTTTTTTTTTTTAATTTTTATTTATTTATGAGAGTCACAGAGAGAGAGAGAGAGAGAGGGGCAGAGACACAGGCAGAGGGAGAAGGCAGGCTCCATGCACCGGGAGCCTGATGTGGGATTCGATCCGGGGTCTCCAGGATCGCGCCCTGGGCCAAAGGCCGGCGCCAAACCGCTGCGCCACCCAGGGATCCCTTATTAAATTTTTTTAATTAAAAAAAATCTAACTTTTTATTGAAAAAGTAGGCTGACGGTCCTATCACCCCTAACATTTTTTTAATTTAAAAAAATCCATCTTCTGAGATTATCTGATAAGAGTTTTTCTATTTTACAATTTTCCAAATTTTCCATGGATTTTCAGAAGAAATATTTTTCTCTAGGTAGTAATTTTCCCCACATGTGGAAACAGGTGTCTATCCCTATGACACTGGATGCAACCAAAGAGAGTAAGGATTCTGAATAATTCTGCCTTTACTACTTGATTAGTGTTTGTTTCAATATTTATTATCATTTTATTCATTAGAAAAAGGACAAATTGGGTGAGAAAGACTCAAAGGAAAGGTAATGATATCACTGAAAAATTAGGGTAAGACCCACTTGGATGCACGAATGTCACAAATACGTGTATCATGCTCCTACATACCCTGAGGTATCTACCTTGAGTTGGACATAGTACAGCCACAGAGTACCTTTACTAAAGAACAGATAGTTCTTAGGTCAAAAAAAGTGCCACTTAAATCTTGTCATATAAAAGTTAATGGATTTCTGTGTGTGTGTGTGTGTGTGTATATGTGTGTGTTATAAATTATATATTTTGCCAGGTCTTTTATCTTGGTTTTAGCTCCTAGCAAATAAAATTAGCAACTTAGCCTTGCTCATGCCCTAACAGAGCAAAGGAATCAAACATATCAATGGAATATATATTCATACTACGTTTCCTAGTATGTATATATTATAGTATGTATACTATAGTATATATAATTATATATAAAATACATTTATACATATAAATATACATATACATATGTACATATACATTATACATATAATATTATACATATTATATACAGTATGTATATATCAAGACAGCTTGAGGTTTTTTCATAAGTGATTACTTTGGGGCTGGAAGTTTCTAAACTGTCCATTCATAATTTTACAGTTTCTTCTTTCTAGGCTGCCTTAATTAACTCTTTAGCAAGAACATATATCTTTCAGAGGAGAAAAATATTAAGTTCTGAGTATATTAAAATCAGGTAAATCACTTAAATTAGCAAACCTTTTCAACTGGTTAACTCTGACATCCAAGTTTTACAAATCAAAGAAAAGTTTACATCTTTGGCTAATATTAAGCTTTTTAAAAAAAACATAATCTGATATTTATAAATAATTGAATTCCTTTTTCACTTATTATGCCAAACTTATAATTTGGAGGGCAGAATGCCTGTTCATTTGTAATAACTGAGTTCGGTAGTACTTACCTCTTTAACTGAGGCTTAAGATTCTGGTTACCTGTGGTGCTTGAAATTTTGAATGCACAATGAACAGTAAGTATTTTAAAGTCAGTTATTAAAAAGTAGAAAAGCTGAATCAAATTATTGATCACAACCAGTTTTCTTTATATTAAGGGGAAAAAAAAGAAGTGCATTTTCACCAGACATGAGAGCTTTCAGATAACCTTTATCCTAACATTATTAAATTACTTGTTTCGCTATAGTAAACATAACTTAAAACATATGTCCATTTTGTAATATTGTGTCTCTCAACCCAAAATAACAAATGCTGGGTCATAGGGTTCTTTGAATTACAAATGTGTTATCTGTGTCTTAAAACTAAAGCCTGGAAATACCTTGGGTAAGCAGGTAGCATTAAAATTTCCATCTGTGGTTTTATTACTCCTAATGATTATTTTCTTTGGAAGGCGTTCAATTCTAGTTTTTTCTGAAGGTGTCGGGGCTTACTTTCCCATTGTTAGGTCTTTGCCATTTAAAACATGTAGTGTAGGGTTTGGGGGAGGTTACCAGAGTAGCATTCCTGGAGACAGTCTACACTTTGGCACACCAGTCCTAGGTGGTCAGTGGTCCATCTGACCTCTTTCACTTCCTTTCAGTTGTCAGATAGTAAGTCTGCACAGAAGCTCCAAGCTCAGTAATAACCATTGTTGCTTGTTTAGATTGAGACTTTTCCTTTTGTTGGTCACTTTTTAAGTGATTACTTATTTTAACCTTTCACCCTGGATACTTTCGGTTATGTGTGTCTAAGGGATGTCTCTTAGCAAATATGTACTATCTCTCAAATATGTCTTCAGCTGTTATTCTGTAATATATATCATGCAACCAGAATAGATACTAGCTAACGTTTGTTATAATGAGCCAGATTCTATGTGATATTTGTATATTAAATTACAGAGTCCCTTTAATGTATGTCTTAAATAGGGGGTATAACTCCTTCTGTTTTATAGATGGGGAAACAGACATGGAGATGGTCAGTTGCTCTGTCCATTGCCACCATTAGAAGTGCTGGGAGAAAGTGGTGGGGCCACATGGTGGTAATGATTTCTTTTCTCATTTTGCATAGTGCCCATGTACAGTGCTGTCTGATAGAACTTTCTGTGATGGTGGAATGGTCTGTATCTGCGCTGGCTAATATGGGACTTCCTAGCCACTTGAAGTGTGTTATTGAACACTTGATGGGTGGCTCGTGTCACTGAAGCACTAGATTTTAAATTTTAGCAAATGAAATTTTAAGTTTCGCCACATGAAATTGTGGCTGTTATATTGGACAGTGTAGCTCTCTAGAATGATGAAATTCCCTCTAGAAATTCTGGCTCAGGACCAACTTCTATAAAAAGAGATCCAAATCACGCTGACCTGATGCTTGTACATTCTAGGAGCTACTTTTCTGGTCAGCCTTCTTCCTTTCCTTCCTTGTCTCAGCCACCCATGGCCTGGGCACTGGTTTCTGAACATCCATCTGCTTCTGCTCTCCCACCGCTCCTTTCAGCTGAGCCAAGCGGGAGCCATTGCTGTGGCTTCTCACACCATGTGGCACCCTCTGTGTCCCCATCTGAGCGGTCTGATGGCAGTAGCTAGTAGCTCTTTTGGGCTCTTTCCCTGAAAGCCCCCAGCATCCCATCTTCTCAGTCAGCTTCTTTTTGATAACTCGGCTTAATGGGTAGTTTTCCTGTGTCTTTGGGAAAATGTAGGATAGGCCACTGAGCCATCAGGGGTCTGTTTTGAGGATTTTCTTCCATCGAGCCATAGCTGGTCATTTTCTCTTCCACATCGGGGTTTAGGTTCAGAAAGTTTAAGAGATGGATCATTGATAATGTCTTTTTCCTATTTCCAAGACAAAAAGTACAAACTGTTGCTTACGTAGCTCCATGAGTGGTTACATGCTGGCATCTGGAGCCTTAAACAGCCAGCTTTTTGGCTCACAGAAATAAACAGCATTGCGATACGTGGGAGAGGATGACTTTTGTTTTCCCGAAGTGACCACATTAGCCTCTTAATTCTTACTGTCTAGAATCTGCCCAGCCACAGCCCCTCCTCCTCACCGAGTATTAATGCCAACAATGTGCTTTTAACATGATCACCTCCCAGCAGTAAACCAGGAAACTAGTTTTTGCATGAACCACTTGAAACAGTCTTCAAGTCTCTGGCACGGTTTTCAAAGTAAACTTTTCTAACCAATTATTGGGATGACTTTAATGTAAAAAATTAAGTCTTGTAAACAACAACACACTTTCCTCCACAAATATGCACATTTTTAAAGATGTCTACTTTTTTGGAAAGCTGTTTTTGTCCCCATGAAGAAAGTCACACATGCACACAAAAAAATTAATATGATTTGCAAGCATTAAAAAGATTCATTTATGCCATCTAATTACAGTGTTGCTCACTTTATTTATGTTTAATTATACCTAATCGAGCCCGGTGATGTTTGGAGGATATTAGCAAGCTCTAGCTTGTAATTTTTCTTTAAAAAACTCAACTACAGATTTTCATAAACTGGAACTTGTGGGGCCGGGGCGGGGGGAGAACCTAGGTCTTTGGTGGTGTTTTATTAAAGGAAATTTAAAAAGCTGATTTCTAAACACCAGCTACATAAATCTAATTTGTCATTTCCATTTGCGTGCCCTAGATTTTCTCCACAAATAACTTCTTCTCTGTCCAAATTTGAGCGTTTCAAGTTCAAAGAACCAAAGTTAATAACTTATTGGCTGTACAAATAAATAGTGCTTTAGACCCAAGGCCCCCAAATGTATTTCCTGGACAATTGATGGTCTGTGAGGATCTCCCCTGTGGTCTGAAACTGCTCCTACAACATGTAGGTAAGATCCGCTTGTGTTTTTGCTAAGTGCTGAATTTGCAGAGGGAGAAAAGAGAGAAGGGGATTTGAGGACTGTTTACTTTGAGTCATTTTGCCACTGGAAAGCCACCAAATGTGGCTTAAAAATATTGGGCAGAGTGTCAGAGCTACTGCTGCCGCCAGCTTGGGTGGAAGCGGCCCAGCTGGATGCAGCCCTCTCTTGCCTTGGAACCAAGATAAGGAGGGTTGCTCAAAGCTTCCACCCCCACCCCACACTGACCCTCACCCTCATCTTCCATCCCCTGGCCCACCTCCACCAGCCCCAGAGAATTATCTGGACTTACCAATTAGGACACTGCTGTGACCTTTATAGGGTTTGTTCCCTGGAATAAAGTAATGATACTGGTAATAAAACAACATCAGGAAACACTGCCTTCAATGATATTTGTTCATCCATTCATTTAGTCAGCAAACATTTATGTGTTACTCACCAGCCTGGTACGTGCTGTTAAAGAAAAAAATATCCAGTGGCACTTGTTAATAAGGACGGCAAGGCAGGCTTTGTTCGATAGGTATGGAGGGGGATCACAGCAATGGGATTTTCTAGTGGGGGAAAACCACTGGGCTCCATCCCAACACAACATGGGCTTATGGGAATTTATAGCCATGGAGCAGGGGTCGGTGAGTTGAAAGTTACTGAGGGCAAGCATCAAGGGTAGGAGGGGTCCTGGCTGAAGCCAACCTAACAGCTCTTTGCTGAAGACAAGCCAAGGTGATTGGACTTCAAGTCCCCATGAGACTTCAAGTATAGGATGAGGAACCCCAGGAGATATTGAGAATGGGTAGTTCCGGGTAAGCTGACTTAGCAGAGGACTTGCTAAAGCTGGATAGCACAAGGATGTGCACAGGTGTGCCTGGAAGAAGGTTAAGGAACCTGGCTAAAGTTTGGTCATTCAAAGAATCTTTATAAGTACCAGGTGCCCTGATAGGCTTTGGGGAAAGAGTGGTGGAGGGTGGTGTTAGGTATAGAGGATTGTCCACTTATTGTAGGATTTTGGGAAATCACTAAGAATCCTATGGCAATGCTTCTTTTTTTTTTTTAATTGGGTTATTTTATTCATGTGTACATTTTCACACCTTGATGCTTATTAAAAGGCCTCTTCAGGGATTCAGGAAAGTTGTAAGTTTTCCTCTTAAGCTTTTAAGATACGAGGTCATAATTTCAAAAACAAAGACTCTAGGATTGTTTGAAAGCCTAGATACATCTCTGCCATTGGTATTCACGGCCAACCATGCTCCATAAAAATAAAACACATATATCTAATTCTGAGGGCCAGGCCAATGGCTGACTAATGCCCCCACTCCCGCCCTGGTGTCCTCCCATGAATCCTCCCTCACCGAACACAAGTACAGTCCTTCCAAGGAAATGGTGAGAGGGCGAGCTGTAATGTAACCTGAAAAGTGTCAGAGAACCAGAGCCGGACAGAGGGGGAAAGCAGCAAAAACAGATTTCACTCAGGAACTATTGCAACAGGGGGAGAGAGGCCTCAGGATAGAACTAGGCTCAATTCCAAATGCAACATGGACAAGTGGGGATTTCAGCCAAGGACCAGGGTGGGAGGCAGTGGATGGAAAAGTCCTAGGAGGAAACATCAGGGCAGGGGGCATTCTGGCAAAAGCAGACCTAACAGGATTCTTGCTGAAGGCAGGCAGGGCGATCTGAGGATTGGAGGACCAGGAGGAAATTTGAGCAGGAATTGAGGGTGAGCGGACAGGAGGGTGGAAGATTCTGGTTTAACCAACCACACAGGATTCTTGGACAACTGACCTCTTGAGGACAAAGCCAAGGCTAGGGCCTCATAGAGAAAGTAGCTCACAGGAGCCTGTGAAGTTTGGTGAAAAGTGCCGTAAACCTCACCCACCAGCATGGCTAGCTTAGCCTCTTCTTTAAGTACTCTTTGTTTTATGTCACCAAAAATCCATTCCTTCAATTTCTTTATTCTCAACAGTAGTATACTAGCCTGCTCTGGGAAATCATATGCCGAGGGAAATTGTGCCCTTTATATTTAAAAGTAATGGGGGAAGCCGCAAAAGATTTTTTAACTGTTTTCATTAAATGTACCATTAGACAGTGTGATCAATGCCACAGTGCTTCAGCAGACCTCTGTGGTTGCCCCTCCGTCCTGCACTTGGGATGCAGTGATGACTAGCCTCCGGTAGAATGAACTCAACTATTAGCCACACAATGGTATGCTCTCCATCTGCTGGGAGGGAACACTCTCTAAGATGTATTGAGTACAGAAAACTGAAATATAGTTACAGAGCAGTGTGTTAAGATACACACACACACACAGAAGATGTTAGGATATTTCTGGGAGCTTTTTCCCAAACCAGATAACAGCTGTTTGCCTGTGTGGACAGAATAGGAAGTAAAGAGACCAGAGATGTCAAAGAAGGCGTACTGTTTGATTTGTTTATAAAGATCTTGTGTGTAGTAGTAGTTTTTCAGTATAAAGAGTGATAAAAAGAAAAGGGACCAGAAATAGTCTCTGGCCCCGGGGGGTGGACACGAGTTTATAGAGGCACAATTTCAATATGTGCTCAGCAGTAATATCCTAGGCAGGAGGCTGTGAGCCACAAGCACTTCAAGCTGTTTGGCCTTTTCTCTTTTTCTCTTGGTAGTTATTTATTGAACTTAATGGGGAAGATTTCAGGGCATTTCAACCACCTAGTTTTACTGAATGAAATAAAAACATCAAAGTAGACATTTATATTGGGGATAATTTAATGTTTATATGCTGTTTACTTTATAGCCTGGATTTCAAATAATTGCAGCATCTCTGTATTTATATGGTGCTTTAGAAATATGGCAGTCAGCTCTAAAAGCAGTTGCTGCCATGGACACGGTGCTATCACTTAATTCCTTGGGAATATCTTCTCTGAATTTCTCATTAAGTCAAGGTTTCTAGTTAATTTAACGTCTAGAATGATCACTTCATAAATTTCTTAGACCATCATGAACTGCAAGCATTCTTTAAAATCTTAAAAATAATGAGGTTGGAATTTTGATACTATCTTTGGGAAAATGACAAATACTTTAGATAAAAGGTATTTTAAACTAAATTCCCCCAAATAGTAATCAGTCTCTATAAAAGTTCTCAGGAGA
Source organism: Vulpes lagopus (assembly GCF_018345385.1). NCBI lineage: Eukaryota > Metazoa > Chordata > Mammalia > Carnivora > Canidae > Vulpes > Vulpes lagopus. The sequence continues at coordinate 36,181,706 of NC_054831.1, forward strand.
CTACATGATTCACAGTACATTTTTAATAGATTGAGGTATTATTTTGTTATTATAATGGACACACAGCTTTTTTTTTTGTTTGGTTAGATTTTATTTATTTATTCATGAGAACACACAGAGAGAGGCAGAGACATAGGCAGAGGGAGAAGCAGGCTCCCTGCAGGGAGCCCAGTACGGGACTCGATCCCAGGACCCTGGGATCACCCCTTGAGCGAAACGCAGATGCTCACCCACTAAGCCACCCAGGCTTTGTTGTTTTTTTATTTCTTTTTTTTAAGATTTTTAAAAAAGATTTTATTTATTTATTCATGAGAGACAGAAAGAGGGAGGCAGAAACACAGGGAGAGGGAGAAGCAGGCTCTGTCAGGAAGCCCAATGTGGGACTCGATCCCGGGACCCCGGGATCACGCCTTAAGCCAAAGGCAGATGCTCAACTGCTGAGCCACCCAGGCATCCCAAGGTTTTTATTTATTTGAGAGAGAGAGAAAGAGAGAGAGAGAGCACGAGGAGTGTGAGTGAGGTGGAGGAGCAGAGAGAGAGGGAGAAGCAAACTCTCCACTGAACAGGGAGCCCACCTAAGGATTTGATTCCAGGACCCTGAGATCATGACCTGAGATGGAAGCAGACACTTAACCAGCTGAGCCACCCAGGCGCCCCTGTTGTTTTTTCTATACATGATTTGATCCAATATAGAATGGACCCCCCAAAAAAAGTTTCATGGAATCCTCAGTCTATGAAGTATAGTGATATGTAAGTGACACACAATGATAATGTGGCAGAAACACACTAGTCAAAATGGTCTTCATGTATGTGCAATGCAAACTCTAGAATACAGTCAGGAATCAAAAAATAAGGACAAATATCTTCCCAACACTTAAATACTCATTATTTTTCAAAAGAGATGAGCCTACCAAAACACCTATTTGTCTTTCTTTCAAGTCTATGTCTGCTTGGATATTCATTTAGTTTCTCAGGAATGGAGAGAGGAAGAGAATTGTCAGAGACAGTGATACCCAACAGGACGAGGAGTGAGAGTTGACTGCCTGGCAAGGATATTAAACTGCCTACATACGCACAGGGGCTTCCTAGTTTCTTGTATTACAACACAACACAATAGTTGATTCGAGCAGGTATGGCTAAATTATATTTTGTGTACCATTTTTAAAAGACAGATAACTGCAATTCATTATAGACATATTTTTATTCTCTAAAAATAATTCAGATATAAATTTATGTTTTTTTAAAAAAAGATTTTATTCATTTATTCATGAGACACACACACACATACACACACACACAGAGGCAGAGACATAGGCAGAGGGAGAAGCAGGCTCCATACAGGGAGCCCGATGTGGGACTCGATCCTGCAACTCTGGGATCATGTCCTAAGCCAAAGGCAGACACTCAACCACTGAGCCACCCAGGCGTCCCTATATTTATGTTTCAAGTAACCCAGAAAAAATTGGAGTCTGAGGATCCTTTTGTTTCCCAGTGAGGCTTTATTATACTTGAATTGGGAAAGTTGGTTTGTTGAGTTGTAGAGAATCTAGAAAGGTATCATTTACCTGGTGAATGCCCACTCTGTGCTTGATTTATAGTTCACTACTTTTTAAAAAAGATTTTATTTATTTATTCATGAGAGCACAGAGAGAGGCAGAAACACAGGCAGAGGGAGAAGCAGGCTCCCTGTGGGGAGCCGGATGTGGGACTCGATCCTAGGACCCTGGGATCATGACCTGAGCCAAAGGCAGATGCACAACCACTGAGCCACCCAGGCGCCTCTAGTTCTCATTTCTCTTAACCTTTATTTTCCTTTCTGCTCTCTTCCTTTTTCCTTCCTTTCTTTGTTGTGTTGCAACTTGTATATGACACCCTTACCATCCAAGCTGGCTGTATCAAAGTATAATTTTGAAACTTTGCTCTTGTGTGAACCTTTGACATGGAGATACTGAGCCTGTGGGCAACAAGTCCCCATCCCCCTATCCAAATGTCACAGGCACCACACTTTGATCCTGGAAGATTGTAAGAAAGAGGCTCCTGTCACACTGAAAGAGAGTCTTAGGATGCATTCGGCTGTCTCTGCAACTACTTAGCAAAAACACACTTCTGCCCCAGTGCAGAGCCACATCGCCCATGTACAAAGCACCAAAAACAGCAGGGACCTCCCCGCAAAGACCTACTCCATGGACCTAGTCCATGCCCAAGCAGTTCTTCATGAATATGTATCTTTGGTATTTTCCTGATTGCAGGAGTAAGAGATGGTGTTTGGCAAAATTTAAATTATTGCAGAATTATAACAAATTCAAATCACCTCATAATTTCACTCCCCACCCCTTAGATAATACCTGCTAACAGTTTCAAAGAAATTCTGTGGAGCACCTGGGTGGCTCTGTGGTTGAGCATCTGCCTTCAGCTCAGGTCGTGATCCTGGGGTCTTGGGATCGAGTCCCACATCAAGCTCCCCAAAGGGAGCCTACTTTCCCCTCTGTCTTTGTCTCTGCCTCTCTCTCTATGTGTGTCTCTCATGAATAAATAAATAAAACCTTTAAAAAAATTCTAATTGTGAATAGTTCTTCAAATCAATTTTTTTTCCTTCTGCTGTCTGTGCCTTGGATTAGAACATCGTCTAGTTGGAACAGTCAGGATTCAGAAGGTTGTTGACCTCTTTTTGCTCCCCTACTCTTTGATGTGGATGTTTAGAGTACACGTTTGAAAGGCTGGCTGAATAACTGAAGAGAGGAAGGAAGGTATGGCTCCTCCATGATATGAATGAGTTAATTAGTAAAAACTCTAAATTGAAGTGCTATTACGAATCTCTTTTATTCAGAAGTTTGTTGGGTATGGGGAATGTTATCTTTTGTGTTGGTTTTGATTTAATTTTTGACGGTAAGTACTACTTAGTTGACTGTGCCTATAAATACAAATGAAAGGCTTTAAGTATATAAGTTTTATAGGCCAGTGGGAATTTTGAACTAGTAGGGATTTGCATTCTGCATCTGAGTTTTACAGGTGAGGAAATGAAGAGATTTTATCAGAGTCCTTGCCTCTGCTACTGAGCTGTTTATGTGGGCTCGCTCAGCGCGCTCTCCAAGTGCAGAGATAAGTATCCTATGGATCCTACGGTGTCGAGGTATAGAATCCAATTCCAGAATGAAACAGTGTAGGTTCAAATCATGGTTCTGACATTAGCAATGTCACCTTGGTTAAGGTATGGACCTTCTGGGAAGCTCCATACCCCCATTCATGAAATGGGAGTCATGATAACACTTTTCTCATTTGAAAGAAGTCTAAAGTAATGAGATAATGTGTATGAAGTTCCAGGCACAGAGTAAACACCCAGTAAACACTGGTACTAATTATCAATATTTTTGTAAGCGATGGGATCATATTTCCATTTCTGTAATATAACTTGTTTTTTAAGCTACCATGAACACCTATCTACACATTCTTATTTTAAAAAAATATTTTATTTATTTGAGAGAGAGAGAGCAAGAGAGAGCACAAGCAGGGAGGGAGAGGGAGAAGCAGACTCCCCCTTGAGCAGGGGCTTGATTCCAAGACCCTGGGATCATGACCCCAGCCAAAGGCAGACGCTTAACCAACTGAGCCCCCCAGGTGCCCCTACATCATTCTTCTTATGGTTGCATTGTATTTACATTATACGATAGGCTCTGATTTATTTGGTTCTCAACCTTGTAGAAATGATCATAATGTGGGTCAAAGCACCATCCATTTTGCCCATCCATGGAAAGCAGTAGTGTGTTTTGATGTTCAAATCTATCCGGAGACCTTTAGCATCACACAGCTTAATCCGAACAAGAATTGAGTGTTCTTTAAAGAACTACATCAGAATCTTTCTATTATCACGCAATAACACACGGCTAAACCTGTCAAGATGCTCTCTACTGGATAGATTTCTAGGCTTATCAGCTTAGGAAATTTCTTTCGCAGCTAGCCTCACTTCTAAAATATCACCGTTGAGATCCAAATACTTGTTTTCTGCCTTGCTAAGTGAGTAAGTGTCTGGATACTTCCCTGACTGTAGTTTCTGCACATGCCCAAGACTGGCTTAATTAGGAAAGAAGAAAGTGCCATAATTCTGCCATAAGCTAGCAATAATGCAGCAGTGGGGGTCCCCGAGAACCTTTATTATTCAAATGCTCGTGGCTTCTTGAATAAAGTGGATGACTAAGTATACTCTTCGTAGTAAGAGAGATTATTAGCAGTGGGAGACACATTTGAACTTGCTGAAAGGGCTGCCTTTGTATCCAAGAAGGCCTCGCTTGGTGATTATAAGACCAGGTCTTCCTTTTATCCCCGCCGTCTTTTTCACGCTTGCCACGTCTGAATAGCGTTCTGGTGCCTGTTAATCCCTGCAGGAATGCGGCTTTGGCTATGGGGAGGATGCCCAGTGCATGACGTGCCGGCCTCAGAGGTTCAAGGAGGACTGGGGCTTTCAGAAATGCAAGCCGTGCCTGGAGTGCGCGGCCGTGAACCGCTTCCAGAAGGCCAACTGCTCCGTCACCAGCGATACCGTCTGCGGGGACTGCTTGCCAGGGTACGTTGGGTGATTCCTTTCCTCCATAATCATAGGATGATGATTAAACAAACATTTCCCTTGTTCCCCCTGAAGGTGGTCACACCCCAACAGGAACCTGCACACATCTGGCGAGCGGTCGGGACATCCTCTGTGCCCACCATGTGCTGCGCCCCGTGACACGGGCTGGTTACGAATAAAACGCATAAGTAACGCTAACACAGGATTAGTGTCACGAGAATCTAAAGAGCTTCCTATAAATTGATGAAAAAGAAAATGTGGACAGATGGACAGAAGAGTGATTGGGCAATTCACAAAAGAGGCAACACGTGTGCCCTGTGATCCTATGTCCACGTTCATCCTCGTTAGTGATCAGAGAAATGCAAATCACAGCCATTCACTCATTTCCACGGATATTTGTGAAGCAGCGTGGAGACATTGCTTTAGGAGAAGTGAGGCGTTGCTGAGGTAGAGAGGCCAAGAACCCTACCCGTGTGGAGTTTAGTTCCTAGTAAGGGTTTTCGAAAGAGCTAAACAGTAAATGATACATAAATTCTGCAGAAACGTAGCAGAGGATGATTTCTGTAGAACAAAGAGAACCTAGAGCAGGTAAGGTGGATTAGGCATGTCCCATGGGCAAACAAATGGCAGTGTTCAGGTGGGTGACCAGGGTAGGTGAGCTCTGAGCAAGACTTGGAGGAGTTGAGGCAGTTTGCTGAGTAGGTGTGGGGAGGAGAAAAGCACTGTGGACACAAGAATGCAGAGACAGGTCCTAACATGGACATGACCCTGGAGTTCAGGTGCTCTAGCAGTCTAACATGGGAATCTGGGCTCTCAGGCACTGCAGAGGCAGGGCTCTAACTGGACTTAGCCAGAATATGCCCACAGGGTCAGGGTAGCTCTGACCAAATGGCACAGTGCTAGTTCTGGGGCTCGTGTGTGTGTGTGTGTGTGTGTGTGTGTGTGTGTTAAGACTTTATTTATTTATCTGAGGGTGAGAGAGAGAGCTGGAGGGAGGGAGGGCATGAGTGGGGGCAGGGCATGGTACAGAGGGAGAGGGAGAAGCAGGCTCCTCGCTGAGCAGGGAGCCTGATACAGGGCTGGATACCAGGGCCCTAAGATCATGACCCAAGCTGAAGGCTGATGCTTAACCGAGTCACCTAGATGCGCCTCTGGGGCTCTTGTTGAGGGCAGAGGGGAAGACAGACCTGTGGGCCTGAAGGACGGAAACAGGACAAGAAATAATCTGATGGGCCAAGTGTGACCCTATGCAATGACTCAGCACCTGAACAGGTGCAAAATGTAGTGGTCTGACACCAAAAGCACAAGCAATAAAAGAAAATAGCTCTTAGACTTCACCAAAATTAAAATCTTTTGTGTTTCAAAGGATATCATCAAGAAAATGAAAAGACAACCCACAGAATTAGAGCTATTTATAAATCATATATGTGATAAGGGATTGTCTTATCTAGAATATATAAAGAACTCTTACATCTCAATAATGAAAAGACCAACAACCAATTAAAATATGGACAAAGGATTTGAATAGACACTTCTCCAAAGAAGATACACAGATAGCCAACAAACCCATGAAAAGATGTTCAGTGTCAATTTGCATCAGGGAAATGCAAATTAAAACCACATACTTCTAGCCAACTAGGATGGGTGTGATCAGAAAGACAATGACAAGGGTTGATAAGGACATGGAGTAACTGGAACCATCATCCACCATTGGTGGGATTGGAAAATGATGGAGCTACTTTGGAAAACAGTCTGGCAGTTCCTCAAAAAGTTAAAATAGAGTTACCATGTGACCCAGCAATCCCACTTTTAGGTATTATAACCAAGAGAAATGGAAACCTGTCCACGCAAAAACGAGTACACAAATGTTCAGAGCAGCATGATGTGTAATGGTCAAAAAGTGGGAACAACCCCGATATCCATCAACTGATAAATGGCTTAACAAAATGGAGTATATTCAAACGATGGAATATTATTTGATGATAAAAGGGGGTGAATTACTCAGAACATGCAACAAAATGGATGAACCTAGAAAACATGCTCGAAAGAAACCAATGACAAAAGATGTATTCTATGATTTCGTTTGTATGCAGTGTCCAGAATGGGCAGATCTATAGAGTAGAAAGAATATGAGTGGTTACCTGGGGTCGGGGGGTTTTGGGAAGACTGAGGGGTGACTGCTTAAGGGTACAGAGTTTCTTTTTTTGGTGTGATGAAGATGTCTAAAATTGTTGGTTCTGATGGTTGCTCAGCTCTGTGAGTACACTAAAGGCCATTTAGTCGTACACTTTAAGTGGATGGATTGCAATATATGTGAATTAGATTTCAACCTGCTACTTAAAAAAAAAAAAAGGAATGGTCTATAATCTCAGGTGATGCTGATACCAGTGAATATTATTATCCAGGATTTTGACCTCAAGCAGACTAATCGAGGAACACGAACCGAGCATCTGACTCATCTCTGCTGTTCCTATTTTCCGCTTCTGACAAAAGCATGTCAGTGGCCACCTGCTCTCTTCATGTATGGGGCAGGGAGAAGAGGAGGTCCATGGGAGATTCAGGGGTGAGAGAGTGGGGAAGAGCATAGGACCAAGGGATTTAGTTTTTACACAGAGGGAATCCACAGGGTTTGTGACTGGAGTGTGAGAGAGGGTGCGTTCTCCCCAGGACCTGGCACCAAAGTGCTTCCTCGTGCTTCATTGTCACCTGAGCCCACGGCTTCAGCTGTAACAGTGTTTGTTCATTCCTTAAGTAAATGCTTAGATGTGGGAAAGTCATATATAAGTGAATAGACATTTGAATGATGTTTCATAGTTTATTTATATGATTAGTTTAAAATTACATCCTTTCTAAGCCAGCATGAATGTATGTGGCAGGCAATAATTACATAGTGACTTTGACCCAGGCCTTCCAGAGTGTTTTAAGGTGCTCACTCACCCTCACTATATGTGTGTGAAGAAGGTAAAGAGTTGAAACCCATTTTATAGAGAGGAAAATTAAGGCAGAAAGAAAATAAGCCATTTGCCTATTGCTCCCAGAAAAAGGATGCCAAAGTCAGGCAGAGGGTGGGCATTTTCATTCATAGTGCTACTTCTGCCTTCTGAAGCCTCAACCTCACCCAGATAAGAATCTTCTGCTGCCCATAGGCTTAGCCCCAACAGGACAGTAGCGGCTTTTTCCCCAGTAACAGTACAGTGTGGGAATAGTCTGTCCTCGGTGCCCTCAATTTGAGTGATTGAAGACAGACAGTCCCCTTGTTCCCAAATATGACTTAAGGCTAGTTCCTTAATTTTTCTGACACCCATTCTTCTCATCTACAAATGATCATCTAATAATACCAACCTGCAAAATTGCTGGAATGATTGAGAATGTAATGCGTGCAAAGTACCAAGCAGAGCGCCTAATCCATAGTAAGCACTAAATACATATTTGATCTCGTCACCAATTAATGTTACTGGAAACCAGTGGAAGCTTCACATGACTTGTTCTATTTTGTTTTGTTTACAATGGGCCTCCAGCCTCCCCTTCTGGCTCCCATGTTCCCATCCTTTCTCTGCTAAGAGGACCTGGGGCCTGGCCTGAAAGAATTAACCTGGCCCCTGATGGTTCTTTGCTGTTCCTAGTAACCACGATAGCTAACATGTATTGAGCATTTACTATGTCCTGAGCAGTTTATTTAATCATCAAGACCATTCCATAAACCAGGGAGTAATACCAAATACCCTTTACAAAGGAAGCAGTTGATCCTTGGAGGGGATAAATGACTTGCTCAAGGTCGCCCAGCTTGTCATTTCACTGCTGAGCCCCCATACCTCATCCCGTGTCTGGTTTCACAGGGAGATTCCCCTGGAGCCTCTGTGACAGGTGACTAACCAGGGGGCTGCCACTGCCCTTCCGTGCCCTACCCTCATTGCACCCGCACACCCCATCAGCCTCCTGGCTCCTGAAAGTTGCTGGCATTGCCTTGGTGAGCTTTCTCATCTTGGTGCTTGGTCCTCCTTTGCCCATTCTCAGAGTTCACTCCATGAACCACTACACTGAGCTTGGCTTTGACCCTAGTGGTTCATCTCTTCATTAGTATTTGTTCAGTTTCAACAAGGGGCCATTGCTGTGGATTGCTGAGGACATAAATAGTAGGCTGTCCGTCAATATGAAACTGGTACAAATAAGAATATGGGAGGGGAGAGCATGCCAGTATCTAACATGCACTGCAGAAAATTTAACCATGGCTTGACCGTAAGACACAGGACACAGTCACTGCCTTCCAGACTGCATTAAGCGAGATCATTATAAAACCAGAGTTGGGCTATGGTGTGTCGTCTCCCTGCAGCAGTGCTCTCAGTGAATGAAGAGTTGATGGTCTACAACCAGGCTTTCTTAAAATAGCACTTTTCAAACATGGTGTCCATTAGGCAAACTGGTGTTATTTGAATCCAGTCCAATTAAAAATTCCTCTCCAATTTCAGTGTTGGAGAAAAATTGGAATCTAAAAGATGTATTTATGTGCTGTCTTTCACCAAACCGTGATTAGATAAAAGCCAGTATGATTTCCTTTTGTCTTTATTGCATTAGCTATCTGAACACCCAGAGTAAAATCTGAAGTTTGACTATAGAAGCCAGTTTAGCCAGACACCTGTGTATGTCCTGGGTCCCTTTTATTTTATTTTCTTAAAATTTGTATCCTTTCTCATTTGGGCTAAAAGCAGAGTTGCAAATGTTTCTGTGGCCCCAAACCATGATAGTCTAAGCAAAAGAATGTAAAATAATTTTTCAAAATTCTTACATGTATTTATTCACTGAATATTTTCAATTACATGTTAAAACTCTAGTTTCTGTATCTTCATCTTCAAATTGGAGGATAAAATGGAAAATTTTCTTTAAAATTATCTCCTGAAAAAATTAGATTAAATTAATTAAAATTTAAAAATTAAAAATTCAGTCAAAAAAAAAAACAAACCTTAGATTCTGCAATCCAGCCATTGGCATAAAGAAGCTGGCAGAGCAGATTCTGAATGCTTTTGTCAAATCTGTGCAGAGCTGTGAATAGCTGCTCTCAGAGTAACATCCAAGCATCATTTCTTCTAGTGAGCAGTGTTTACACACACGGGAGCCTCATGAATAGCTGTGCACACTCAACCTCAGTTCTAGTTAGTATTTCAAGCTGTTTATACTTCATATCTAGTGTTATTCTAAACGTGATGTAATTTGCTCACCTTCTAGCCACATTTCCAATGATGGCTCAAACCCATATTTTAATCAATATATTTTTGGGAAATATATTTCATTCAATTGTCAGGGAAAGCTCAGACCTCAAAACTTGCCACTAGATTTCCTTATTTTAAGAATGTTAAATGTCTGTGTTTGTTTCCCAAGGAGTATGTATTTCTCTGTGAATTATTGATCTAGAAAATGTTGGATAACATTTTTATTTCACTTGTTGTTCTGAATATTTATTTATGTAGAATGAGTATGTATAAAATGAATTGAGACTGTGTCATCGTTCAGTTACTTATATTTGTCAAATTTTCTGGCTGAAGGGATAAATAGTATTAGTTTGCATATATTAAAATGTTTAATAAGAAATTAATCTTTAATTTCTTTAATATCTTTAATAAGAAAGCTCTCATATAGCCTTATGGTTCTTTCTTACCTCATGTTAAAATTTTTTATGTGTTTTTGTTGTAAAAAACACATAACATAAAATTTACCATCTTAACTATTTTTAAGTATACAGTTCAGGAGTGTTAAGTACATTCACAATGCTGCAAGTGGCTCTCCAGAACATTTTCATCTTCCCAAACTGAAATTCCATATCCATTGAACAAAAACTCACCTTTTCCTCCTCCCCTCAGCCCCTGGTAACCACCATTCTACTTTCTGTTTATATGAATTTGATTACATGCCTAATACAAATGGAACCATGTAATATTTGCCTTTTGTTACTGGTTTGTTTCATTTAACACATCCTCAAGGTTCATCCATGCTGTGGGGTGTGACAGGATATTTATCCAAGGACCTTTGTGCTGCATTCACTTTCTGGCTGTTGTGAATAGTGCTGCTAGGAACAAGGATGTGCAAATATCCCTTCCACGCCCTGCCTTCACTTCTTTTGGATACAGCCCAGGAGTGGAATTGCTGGATCATATAGTAGTTGTATTTTTAATTTTTTGAGGAACTGCTTTTCTCCCCAGCAGCTGCATCATTTTACAGTGGTTCCAATTTCTCTTCATATCCTCCCCAACACTTATTATTTTCCAATTGAGTTGTTTTGGTTTGGTTTTTAGTAGCCATCCTAATGGGCATAAGGTGATACTTCATTGTGGTTTTGATTTGCATTTTCCTGATGATGAGTGAGGTTGACTGTCAGGCATCTTTTCATGTGCTTATTGGCCGTTTATATATCATCTTTGGAAAAATATCTATTCAAGTCCTTTGTCCATTTTCTAATCAGGTTATTTGATTTTTGTTGTTGAGTTATAGGTATTCTTTATATATTCTAGATATTAACTCCTTGTCAGATATATGGTTTGCAAATATTTTCTCCCCTACCATAGGTTTTTCACTCTGTTGATTATATCCTGCTTTTAAAATCCTGAAAAAAATTATTATTTTATTATCAGTCAATACTTTTTTTGATGTGACTTAACTTGTTTTAGCTACTTTATTGAGGTATAATTGACATGTCAAAAGCTGTACATATTTACTTGATGAGTTTAGGGATAAGTATATATTGGTTTTATCGTTACTGCATAAAATTTTTAAGTTTCATGTAGTCCAACGTGTCTATTTTTCTTTTTGTTGTGTGTTTCACATATGCCTTTAGATTGCCTTTTATTGTCATATCCAAGAAATCATTGCCAAATTCAACATCATGAAGTTTTTCGCATTTTCTTTTAGAAATTTTATAGTTTTTGGGTCTTATGTTTAGGTCTTTAATTCATTTTGTGTTAGCTTTTTTGTATGGTGTTAGATAAGGTTCCAACTTCATTCTTTTGCATGTGGATATCCAGTGTTCCCAGGACCATTTTTTAAGGAGACTGTCCCATCCCTAGTAAGTGGTCTTGGTACTCTTGTTGAAGACCATTTGACCATATATGTGAGAGTTTATTTTTGGGCTATTTCATTCCATTGTTCTTCATGTCTCTCTTTATGCCAGTATTGATTACTATAGCTATCACTGATTATTATACTGTTTTGTATGCTGTACACTTTATTGATACTGCACACTATATTGATTTTATAGCTTTGTGATATGTTTCAGTATCAGGAAGTGTGAAAAATGAAGACTAAGCAAATACTGAATGTATCTGGGCATTTCAAATAATTTACCTAATTTTATTTTATTTTATTTTATTTTAATTTTTATTTATTTATGATAGTCACAGAGAGAGAGAGAGAGGCAGAGACACAGGCAGAGGGAGAAGCAGGCTCCATGCACCGGGAGCCTGACGTGGGATTCGATCCCGGGTCTCCAGGATCGCGCCCTGGGCCAAAGGCAGGCGCCAAACCGCTGCGCCACCCAGGGATCCCTAATTTACCTAATTTTAAACACAAATTTTGCTTCAACCATAAATCATACAGATTTGCTACCACAATATCCAATTTCACAAAATAATTGCATCTATCTTGCCCTCTATAGACTTGGTTTATTCTCCATATCATTATTTTGTCATAGAAAGATGTATTTTCAAATATATTTAGAAATAATCACTGTTAAGTTAGGTATATATATCTTACAAATTTTTTTCAATACAAATATATGTATGTAAGTTATATTAGCTGCTTTGGTAAAAAATCTAAAAGGATATATAACAAAGTATGTGCTTGTACAAAACAGAATTATATTATTCACCTTTCCTTTTTTTAACTTATTGATATTCTGAGTTAGAAAAAAATGTATAGGAGATCTACATCATTGTTTCTTTAAAGGCCACTTTGTATTCCATTGCCTTGGGACTACCATGGTTAGTCATATCTACTGTTGTATACTGAAATTGTGCCTAACTGGGTTTTTTTCTTCTATACACAATACTATGATGGCATTGTTATGCATACAGCTTCACTCACTTGATTGTTTCTTTAGGATAAATTTCAAAAAAAATGAAATTACTGATTAAAGGATATATAAACTATTTTATTGAGTTCTGATGGCATATTGCTACACTGCCCTTCTACAAGTAGCAATTTATAATGCCACTGGTACATAGGCATGTGCTTATTTTGTCGGTACTCACACCAACACTTTCCAAGTTTTCTAAGTAAAAATGGAATATTGTCATTGCAACTTGCATTTACTTGATTAATTTAAGGAAGTTAAACATTTCAATGTTAAATTTTTAAAACTTTAATCACATCGTGTTTCTAGTTTTAAGTTTTAAAATTCTGAAATATTCTTCTTTTGGAAATTAATGTTATTTGCCTATCTTTCAACTGCAATATTCACTTTTACCAGTATGGTTTTTTAGGTTTCTATTACAGACTGGAATCAGATAATACTATGATTAGAACCATTTTTCAGTTTTCTTTTGCCTGTTGACTATGTTGATGATGCTTTATTTATTTTTTGCTCTTTGGATGTCTTTAATATTTTGTATATGTGTATGTATGGGTCTGTGTGTATACATGTGTGTATGTATGGGTGTGCATGGGTGTGTATGGGGGAGGTATGGGTGTCTAGGGGTGTGGTAAAAGCTGTCAATCTCTTTCATTCTGGCTCCTGGGTTTCTTGTCATGCCTAGAAAGGTAATCCTCATATGAAGGCTATATAAGTATCTCCCGATTTTTTTTTCCATTGCTTTTATAGTTTGCTTGGCTTTTTTTGGTCTCTGAATTTCAAGTGTTTAAAAACTGGCACTTGATTTACAAGGAATTTTGTCATTTAAACTACATAGAAATGCCAAAGACCACTGATTTCCTAATCCCTCACTAGCACCAGCACCTCAGTATAGTGGGGCTGAGAAGAATTTACAAAGTTATGTTTAGTGGAATTGATATTTCTTAAATGGTCACTGCATCTAAGGGTGTGTTTGTGGGGATTCCTGGGTGGCTCAGCAGTTTAGAGCCTGCCTTCCGCCCAGGGCGTGATCCTGGAGTCCCAGGATCAAGTCCCACATCGGGCTCCCTGCATGGAGCCTGCTTCTCCCTCTGCCTGTGTCTCTGCCTCTCTCTCTCTCTGTGTCTCTCATGAATGAATGAATAAAATCTTTAAAAAAAAAAAAATAAGGGTGTGTCTGTCTGAGAGAGTGTTGTATGTAAGCCTTTTTGTTGCTTTTTTTGAAAAAAGTAAAACTGATAATGGAGATGACTGATAATTTCTAAACATCGTGAATCTCTTTGCTGCAACTTTGAGCTCAGAAGAAAGAGCTAATGAGGATTCTTTTCTTTTCTCCTCTAGGTTTTATAGGAAGACAAAACTTGTCGGTTTTCAAGACATGGAGTGTGTACCTTGTGGAGATCCTCCTCCTCCTTACGAGCCACACTGTGAGTCAACTCCATACAAACACAGCAGAAGGGCTCTCGGCCTTTTTTTTTTTTTTTTAAAGATTTTGTTTATTCATGACAGACACAGAGAGAGAGACAGACAGAGAGAGAGAGAGAGAGAGAGAGAGAGAGAGAGGCAGAGACACAGGCAGAGGGAGAAGCAGGTGCAGGGAGCCCAATGTGGGACTCCATCCCAGGGCTCCAGGATCACACCCCCGGAGGAAGGCGGCGCCAAACCACTGGGCCACCGGGGCTGCCCTGTCGGCCTTTTAAAGAAACTTTCCTGCAGTTAGCAAATGGGGCAAAATCTCTCTCCACTGTAGGGCTTAGAGTGTGCATTCTTTTGTCAAGCTTCCAGCAGGATATAAAGCCCTTTTGTTGTGTGCCTCAGTCAACAAACTGTGTCCCTTGATTTGAATCTCAGAGCAAGATACAGACACTTTGCTGCTGCTTGTTTCATTCAAACTTCTATCTTGGGTTCTAGGTTTCTAACTGCAATTAAGTAGGTGATCCAATCCTAAGGCGTACTGTCTTTGCCTCGGGCTCATGAATTTCGATGTTTTCCCATCTTTTAGGCCCCAGTACTGTCCTATGGTGGCTTCCCTACTTTTCCAGAGACTTTCGTCACCATGAATCACCTGCCCTAATTAATGTATTTAAATTAAATATTGGCTCATTTCATTCACTCCTTCGTTTTTCTCCTTTAACACATAAATAGGAAGAGAAAAGCCATTGCATGGTGGGAATACAGCTAAATGAGAAATTTTGCCTTTTCTTCTCTGTATTAACAGTAATCTTCTTGATTGTATTGTTTCCTTCAATATAAAAGGTATTTGTGACAGGGCTAGAGATTTGTGTTGATTTTGAATAGGAAGGAGAGTGGATCCTCACTTTTCTTATTCCTAAATACACATGTGGCCAGTGGAAGTTTACAGGTAATGGGCCAGGAAAGAAGGCAGCAGGTGGGCTCCCCTAGGGTGCTCAGGGCTTGTCTTTGCTAAGCAGGATGATCGTACAGAAGCACCAGTGAAGCCTGAGTAGGGGGGTGGGGGAAGGTGCTCCATCCCATGCATGGGTTGCTTATGCCTTTCTGGGTAGCATGGGTAATGCTCTGAGGTCCTCTTGATTCTTTCTGTGACAGGAGCCCTCTTTGAACTAACTGAAAGTCATTGCATTATTGATAAGACCACACAGTACTTGTGTTTCCAAGAATGTCCCGGAATTTGCTGTCCGTATTATTCTTTCCTTTACCAAAATACATTATTTCCTATTCTTCATTTGATATAGTATAGTAGAAAGGCCAAAAAAAGAAAGAAAGAAAGAAAGAAAAAAGGATTCTTCCTGAGTTTTACAAAGATATGTGGTGACTCTTTTTTATAATATACAAATATTTGCCAAATAATTAATTGTATGTATGTATGTATGTATGTATTTATTTATTTATTTATGAGAGACAGAGAGAGAGAGAGAGAGGCAAAGACACAGGCAAAGGGAGAAGCAGGGAAGCAGACTCCTGCTGGGAGCCCAATGTGGGACTTGATCCCAGGACCCTGGGATTACGTCCTGAGCAGAAGGTAGTTGCTCAACCACTGAGCCACCCAGGCACCCCTAATTCATTGTATTTAACAAATGCAATATCAAATGTTACTTATCAGTCCTAGGAGGTAAAGATACTGTTTTACTTAGTTTTCTCACTGTCCCATCATCAGCCTACATTTGTCAATGAGGACACCAGGTCCAGAAAGGTTCATACCTTTCCATTGTTGCCTGGGGAATGGCGAAGACACCATTCAGACCCAGGTCTGTCTAACGCCGAACATTCTGCTTTTGTCACCACACTCTATTGTCTCCCTGAGAAAAACCAAAGTATCTAATCTATCCTCTGTTGTTTGATGTAATCTACTACATTTGACTTTTTGTTTGCTTTAATATTTGTCATTTAAACAAAAACTCTAAAAATCTAACCTAGAGGAGATCTTTATGCTACACAGCCTGTAAAAGGACATGTCCTCTTGCCAATTAAAAGGGGGCAGTGGGGATCCCTGGGTGGCGCAGCGGTTTGGCGCCTGCCTTTGGCCCAGGGCGTGATCCTGGAGACCCGGGATCGAGTCCCACGTCGGGTTCCCGGTGCATGGAGCCTGCTTCTCCCTCTGCCTGTGTCTCTGCCTCTCTCTCTCTCTCTCTCTCTCTCTCTCTCTATCATGAATAAATAATTTAAAAAAAATTTTTTTTTAATAAAAAATAAAAAAAATAAAAGGGGGCAGTGACCTGGGCTTGCCATCATTTTGTCCAGAAGGCAAATTAAGATCATGCCCTTCATCCCAAACTACCATTAAGTGATTTAGTAAAGTAACTGCTATTGCCCAGTTTAGAGTTGGAAAGTACTAGGATTTTTTTTCTCTTTAATTTATTCGGTTTAAATTTAATATGATCTGGTCATAAGTCTGAGGCATTGGAATTTTTTGCCTTTAGGGATCTGGCTAAGCTCGGACATCATAAATTAGACTTTAAACATAGTTTTCACATTTAACTTCCAATGTCTTGTAGAGCCCTGAGTAAGTTACAATTTGAAAAGAAAATTAATTAATTTAATTTATTATGTATAGATATATCCCACCATATATGAAATTCTTTAGAAAGCAAAGAAAAACAAATGATTTCTGTAAGTCAGAAATGCAGCATGCAAGGTAATAGCCTTTCAAATCATGAAACAACAGTCTGGGATCTTTAGTGAGTGTTAATCCTTATCTCTGTAGAGGAGAGTTTGCTGCCTTTGGCACAATTCTTGGGAATATGTCCAGGGCACAACTAATCTCCTCAAAAGAGATCTTGAAATCTTTTGGGGGAATTATGTAAAGCGCCTTATGTTTTCATTTCTTCTACTCAGAGTATTTCAACTCACCCACAAAAAACTACTTCTCCAGTGATTTTTCCCTGCTGAGGGGTTCCTATTTTATTTAGACTCAGCTGTAAGAAAGTGATGCCACTCAAGCTGGCTCAAGTAATGGGGTTTGTTTTAAGGATATACATAGTAGTGAGAGACTGGAACTTCACTCAACCTGGGCGCAGTCCTTCCTTGGGACCAAGGGCAGCCCTGGAGTCTGGGGGCTGTAGCCCCCCACAACAGGAGGCTCCGAGTCCTGCCCTGGCTCTGGTCAGCACCACTGATGCTTCCTCAGTCTGCAGAGTTCTGTTTACATCTCCTCCTTTCCTTTCATGCTTCCAAGGAGTTGGTCCATGCTTCCTCAGTCATGCTTTTCAGGGAGAGAATCTCGTTGGCCAAGGAAAATACCACCGTCCTATAAGACAGTCTTTTTGATTTAACTGTTGAACAAATCTTTGGGTGCCTTCTGGGGGCCAAGCGCAGAGTGATGGACAAGTAGATCCCGATTCTTTTCTTCGTGAGCTTATGGTATAGTAGGGGAGTTGTCAAATAACCACTCCAAATTAAACAGTATTTAGATACTACCCACATAGATGCAAAAGTGTGATTGGCCAGTCCTGTCCCTGAAGGGATCTGCAGTGCTCTAAGAATGTATAATGGATCATGATGTAGGAACATTACGGAAGATTTTCCAGAACTGTGACTTTTGAGCTATGATCTAAAGGATCAGTTGGACGAAGATGAACCAGAAAAGGTGACTAAACAGAGGACCAGGGAAGTCGGAGGAAGCCAGGAGTGTATGTAGAACATCCTCTCTTGTGCAAGTCAAGTCAGTTGACACTGGAAATGTCCTTTGTACTTAACATCTTGGAATTCATAACACTGACAAGCACTACTTCACTGAGTAATGGAAATGAAGCCAGATGATAATGAAATGACAAGCTAACGTAAGGGAAGGAATAGAGATGATTATGGACAACTGTCTAGAAGTTTACCTGTGAAGGCAACATGGGAATATGCAGGCAACGGAAGGATTTCATTTTGTTTTATTTCGTTTCTGAGGTGAGAGACACATATGCTTGTTTGCAGGTTGAAGGAGACGGTCCAGTTGAGAGAGGTTGACTATTTTATATGAGAGAACAGTAGAATGATCAGTCATGTAAGGTTTGCTGGAAAAGGATCTTAAAGTTCATTTGTTGGGTTGGCCTTCTCTGGAAGGAGCAAGTGCTCCCTGCGGTAACCAGCGAAGGTGGGGAGTGGGGCAATGAACATGGACCTCTGCATTCCGTGGCAGGGGGTGAGGGGCTCGTGGATTTGGCTTTTACGTGTGTGAAGTCAGAAACATTGTGTTCTGCCCAGTGAGGCATGAGCCAAGGAACTCAGAGGCTGCAAAAGCACAGGTGTTTGAGAGTCTCATTACACAGTGGGGGAGGGAAGTTGATTTGAGAAGATAGTGGGTTTCCTGGTAGCACCAGGAAGGTGTCCAGATGAAGTTTGTGGTTATAGCAAAGCACCACTTGCTCCTCGAATGACGTCTGTAGGTACTTCTGCTCTAGGGATGACTCAGGCCACCTCTGAGGCTGCCCCAAAACATACATAGATTGAGCCCTAAATGTGCAGCTTATAGCAAGCTACAAACAAGCCTTGATAATATTGCCTGTCTTAATAACACAAGAATAATTTTAAATGGATGTAAATAAATTTTCTTGTATTTATACAATACCTGAAATAAGCCAAAGTAATGACTTACATGAGAACTGAAAACTTCCCACATTTCTGTCAACTCTCCAAGGGACCACATATCACATTTCCTATATCTAGTCATCCATCGATGGACGGAGTTATTCCCTGTCATGGCTATCCTAAATAATGCTGCAATGAACATGGGATGCAGATATCTTTTTGAGTTAATGCTTTCATTTTCTTGAGGTAAATACCCAGAGGTGCAATTGCTGAGCTGTATGGTAGTCTTTTTTTTTTTTTTTTTTTTAGGAATCTCCATACTGTTTTCCATAACGGCTGTACCAATTTACATTCCCACCAGCAGTGCACAAGGGTTCCCTTTTCTCCACATCCTCACTAGCATTTGTTATTATCTTATCTTGTTGATAGGAGCCATCCCAATAGGGGTGAAGTGATAGCTCATGGTGGTTTTGATTTTCATTTCCCTGATGATCAGTGATGTTGAGCATCTTTTCATGTGCCTGTTGGCCATCTGTATGTCTTTGGAAAAATGTCTATTCAAACTCTCTGCCCATTTTTTAATCAGATTTCTTTTTGCTATTGAGTTGTATGAATTTTTATATATTTTGGATATTAACCCCTTATCAGATGTCTGATTTATAAATATCTTCTCTCATTCATTAGGTTGCTTCAACATCACTTTGTTGATGATTTCCTTTGCTCTGCAGAAGCTTTTTAGTTTGATGTAGTCCTACCTTTTTATTTTTGCTTTTGTTGCCATTGCTTCTGGTGTCAGATCCAAAAAAATCATCGCCAAGAACCAATGTCAAGACGTTTACCACCTATTTTTTTCTGAGTTTTATGGTTTCAGGTCTTACAATAAAGCCTTTAATCCATTTTGAGTTAGCTTTTGTGTGTGGTGTAATAAAGTAACCCAGTTTCATTCTTCTGCATGTGACTGTCTAGTTTTCCCAACACCATTTATTGAAGAGACTGTCTTTTTCTCATTGTATATTTTTGGCTCCTTTGTCATAAATTAGTTGACCCTCTATATGTGGGTTTATTTCTGGGCTCTCTGTTCTGTTCCATTGATCTGTGTGTCTGTTTTTATGCCAACACCATACTGTTTTAATTTCTAGGGTTTTGCAATATAGTTTGAAATTAGGAAGCATGATACCTCCAGCTTTCTTTTTCTTTTCTCAAGGTTTCTTTGACCATTCAGGGGCTGTTGTGGTTCCATACAAATTGTAGGAAAGTTTGATCCATTTCTGTGGGGAAAAAAAAACCATTAGAACTTTGATAGGGATTGCATTGAATCTATACATTGCTTTGGGTAGTATAGACACTTTAACAATGTTAATTCTTCCCATCCGTGAGCGTGGAATATTATCTCATGCAGATTTTGAGTAGAACTAAATGAAATCGTAACCAGAAACCTATCATCCCCAGAGTTAGCCTAGTAATGACTACCTGCCTGCTGGCCTGCTTTCTTCTAAATGGTGACTGCATCTACCCTGCATCTCCTGCAGTCCTACCCCCACCCAGGTATGCTCTTTAGAGGTTATGGAGCTTGGGACTTGTCCCACGTGGGCAAGATCTCATGATGCAGCCGGCTTTGATCTTTGTCTTGCTGTCCTTCACCCCCACCAATGAAAGGGCTCCCCAGAAAGTGGCTGCAGTGGAATTTTTGTGTTTGATTACTTGAATGGCTAGAGTACCAGGCTGAAGAAACCCTATTAGGCTGGTATCTTTCCTCCCCATCCCACGACCTAAGGCCTCAGGCCACATGCCCAACCAGCATGAGCTTGAAGCTTCCCTCCCCTCAAAATAAGGATGGATGTGTGACTGTAATTGATTAGTCCACTCATAACCTCTTTGTCAGGTCACCAATAGCATTAATTTGTGAGAATGGCTGGTTGGGCCTGGAGCACAGAGTTGATGAATGATATCACTGTAAATTGCAGATCAATAAAAGGCACCTTTACATAAAAATCCCTGCTCTGGGCTCTGTTCCTCATCACCTGATCTTCACTTCCTCAAAATGTGCACCCATTTAGAACATTAAGGGGAAATCAAGAAAAATCCACAAGAAATTTTAGAAGAACTATATCCTGCCCCAGGCCAGATAAGAAATGTAGATTTTGTATGATTTCTTTTAGCAATGTTTACTTAATTTGGAACAAATACTGTGGTTGGAACAAATGGTTTTGAAAAAAATCCAAAGGGGTTTTTCATCCGAGTATAGCTTTATTTAAGTGTGTTTAACCTAGATGTTTGCTTTGTTCTTGGGGGCTTTGTAAAACAAGCCATGTGATTCTGAAGAGATAAGTGACCAGATAAGTCTCTGTGTGGGGGAAAGACAAAAGCAGGAGCTGTGTGGGACTGGAACTATTTAGGAATTTGACATGGCTTAATGGTCTCAAAGAACAGCAGGTCTCTGTACCAATAAGTGATAAATGACATTAAAAAAAAAATGATTATTTTCCAAAGGAAACTTAAAATGCCTTCTAAGTAACAGATAAAGTAACATCAAAATAAACTGTTAACTGAAATATTTCCTCATTAAAGATAATTTTTAAAGTTTAGTAGAAACAAAGAAAGGGACACTACCAATAAGCAAAGCATTGCCCACATTAGAACTTAGAAGACAAAAGCCAGCATCTTGGTGGTTTTCTTTCATCCCTTTGCCATCTCTACCACTGATTTATGAACAATGGATGTAACTATGCTGTACATGCCACTTTGTGTCCTTTTCTACCTGAGGTATAGTTTTTTTTCATACACTATTGAAGCATTCATTTTAATGATATTACGGATTAAAGTAGCACGTCGGTGTTAGGGCTACAGTTGGGTTTGAAGACTGCTCTGTTACACACAGAGTGTTGTTGTTGTTTGAATCACTGTCTATACCCCAGTGGATGGGGGCTCACAGTTTATGTGTCCAAAGGTATCAATACTCAATGTGCAGTTATTGCGAGGTTATTTCAAAGTAAGGGTGCTGGGTAAACACCTCTTTTAAAGAAAATACAGCAAATTTAGAAGGAAATACATTGGGAGTCTTTTGAAATCGGTACCAATATGAGTCTTCAGGTTTTCTCTAAAAGAGGAGGAAGAGGAGGCAGAGGGAGAGACCTTGCCTTTGGCAAATTACAAGTGGATTTCAGCTTTTGCCTCAATGTTTTAGTGACTGGTGAGATTCAAAACCCAGTTCCTGGCATTCACGCAGCACCTAGTAGCCTGCATCGTGGGGTACTTTACACACTTACTGAGTCTTATCAGAGGAAATGGCCATGTGAGGGGATGCAGAAGGGAAGCATATAATCCAGGAGAATTTGGCATTTGCTTTGGAAACATGATGTGATTTTTATTCCATCTCTGGGTGTTTATTGTTTCTGCTCTTGTGATGATGAGTGAGCTAATACTTAGTGGCCAGACTTCTCAGGGTACCCCTGAGATCCTCTGCAGGTTGGACCACAAAGCCACGATGTGCTAATGAAGGGTGCCCTTGACTGAGGGTTTTCAAGTAGTCTGTGGTCCTCAGGCCGAGACTCCTCAGTGTCAGACTAGGGGACACTTGCCGTGTGTTAGGTGGATGGAACCTGGCTTTGGGGATTGTTGCAGAAACAGACAGTAGTGCCACCACGTGCCCTGATTAAGTCCCTAATGCAGCAGAGAAGGGGAGCTTCTTGCAGAGGAGCCTTACAGGTTTAGCTCTTTCCCGTGGAACAGAACTTACAGGGTAGGGGACAGGAAGCAATGAGACCAACCTACGCTCTCCCTTTCTTCTTGTCAATATGATGAGATCTCATTATCTTATTGGAAGATGATCTAAAATAGTGGTTAAAGGTTGCTTCTGCGGAAACGGAGGAGGCACGTATCAACGGGTGTCCCTGTAGAACCGCAGCCCGATTGCTCTCTGCCGAGGGGAACAGCCTTGCAGCTGTCTCGCCGAATCCGTTTATATTTGGTCACAGGCACTGCTATGCCAAGCGAAGGAGCCGCAGTGGAGGGAAGGATGGAGGGAAGGAGGCAGCGGCAGAGATGGAGAAGGCAGGAAGCAGAAGGGCAGCCTGCGGCCAGCGGGGGAGGAGCCCCAACACACATAGAGCAGCCCCAGGAGCTCCAAAGCCACTGGGATTTTGTGCCAGTTAGTGTAGGGGAGAGACCCATGCTCCGGTGACTGAGCCCTGAGGGTGTGTCTGGAATAGCACGGGGCCCGGGACTCATCATTCTCATTATTCTTTCTGGACCCCAAGAAAGGGGTGGGGAGACAGTCCAATGATGTTTGTTGAAACCTAATTTTTTAGAAAATGGAAAACCATTGTAATTGTTTTAGACTGGTTTCTATGGAAAACGATTAATCTTTTTTCAGCTTATTTACCTACCGAGAGGTGAACAATGGTTATGTGCAAAGAGGTTAAAAATGTGTTATGGCAAACACCTCCTTTTCCAAGGATGTGGGAAAAAGAGCTGGGCAGTTTAAATGTGTTGACCTCTTCAGAGGAAAAGTGTGCTATAAATGCTACCACTTTGTATGATTATGTAGCTATTTCAAATATTTGTCTTAGCCCTGGTTTCGCTCAAGTTCTAGAAACCAGAACTTCCTAAAAAAAAATGTTCCTTAAACTCATGTGCTCTACCTTCATCCTTTTGTCCCAATATGTTATTGATAAATATATGTAAGCTGTTAACTTTGTTTCAAGTGAAAGAAAAGGAAAGTTTGGATGCCGTGACCGAGTCAGGTGACCGTGTCCCTTGAAGGTGGAGATGCTTTGGAGAAGTTGTTTGCCTGTGACGTCAGGGAGGCAGGAGTGTCCTGAGCCCGAGGCACGGAGTGGCCCACGGTAGCTGTTGATGATTACCCCGTCAGCTATAAATCTGACTTCTCTGCCCTTTATCTTAAGTCTCTTTGAAATGTTGAAAGTCAGTGCGCCGGTGTAAATATTTACTCATGGAGAAACAGGCTGTGGTTTGTTAAAGGCCATCACTAAATTAAATGAATGCTAGATTAAGTACAGTTTATTTAAAAAATCTAAAATCCAACAGGCCTGTTTCACTAAAGTATAGACTTTTGCAAATGGAACAGCGATTAGCGTGCGTGTCCATTGAACGCGTAGCACATACATAAATGTGGAGAAAGCATTCTCACAGTTTCTGCCAAACCTCCCCTTCCCACGGCAGGACATTTATTGTCACGAGGTACTATATGAGGGCTCACATTGTGCCAGGAGACCAACATTTGGTCCCCTGTGGGCTCACATTCCAAAGGGACTGGAATATGTCACCTTTACCAGTGGATTGAGATCTTTTTGCTTTTAAACAAGGGTGAACGCCTGGCCACTTCCCACATCAACTACTTAAGGGAGGGGATTTAATTTAAGGCACATAATTTTGAGGAGGAAGAAGAGAGCACCAAGAGAGTTTAAAATAGCAAATCTTGAATTCTGCACAGGACCAGACATTTAATCTGCATTTCTCAGTCTGAGCTTGCAGTAATTCTCTACTGTGCCTTCATGTCACAGTCAGGCAGCACAGAAAAGAGGAGACAGGATTCGAACTCAGGTCGGCCTGGTAGCTCAGACATGCCAAGTTCAATACTCACCTCTCCAAGTGAACTCGGGAGGAGCTCTCTTATTCCTATAAAAGAATTTTAAAATAATTTTAAGATTAAGGAAAAAATTTGAAACTATAAATGAAATGTAATTGAGTCCTCCTACTTGAAGAAATAGTGTAAAAAGAACATAAAAGTTAGCAAAGGTGGTAAAAAATAAAAATTGAAAGCTTGAAGTCCTATGTTAAACAGGAATTAGGTATTTTTATTTTTTTATTTTTTTATTTTATTTTTTATTTTATTATTATTATTATTTTGGAATTAAGTATTCTTAAAAGATTTTATTTATTTATTCATGAGAGACACACAGAGAGAAGCAGAGACACAGGCAGAGGGAGAAGCAGACTCCCTGCGAGGAGATCCATGCGGGACTCCATCCCAGGACCTCAGGATCACGACCTGAGCCAAAGGTAGAGGTGCTCAACCACTGAGCAACCCAGGGCCCCAGGAATTAGGTTTTTAAGGATAACATCTGACTTTGGGGATTTAAAACATAACTGCTTTTTAAAATTATTTTGATCATCTCAGAGATATTATTTTAAGTATTCATGAAAATTTTGTCTATATTATGAATCATTTAGCGATTTTCTTAAATATCCAAAAAATATCTTTTCCTGACACTATTATAATTACAATTATAATTAAAGGGAGGTTAGGCTTTTTTTAACTGCTGCAAAATATTTTTTTTTAATTTATAGATATACAAATATCATGCAAGAAGGTGTGCATAATTCAGTGAGTTTTGATGGATCTGTACACCTGTGTAATCATCTCCCCAATAAAGATGTAAAACACTGCTGTCATTTCTCTAAGAAGAAAAGTCCTGTAAGGGATGACTTTGGAATAACCTCAGAAGAGTTCACTTTATCTTACTTACTAGCTGTCATGAAGATGTGGTTTGAGCATTTTTTCATTCTCTCACATTTTAAAAAATGTATGCGTATATATATATATATATATATATTAGTCTTTTCTGAACACATTCGTTTTCTGTCATGAGACCCAAGAGCTACAGTATGAAATGTTGAATTTTGTCTTGAAAGGAGCAAAATCTTCAGTATCAAACTTCAAACTGTCATTGAAAATTAATCATGTCTAGAAAGCTTTATAGTGGTCACAGGAGGCATGCTTTTCTTTAAAATGAGAAAAATTCCTTTTTTGGTATTAAGCTGATGTGTAATTGGTGTAATTCAGGAGATGTGCCAGGGAGGACTTTCTGAGTGCCTGATGCTCATCTTGACACAGTGGAATGATCGTAAAGACACCTCTGTGATGTTGTCATTTACCTGTGGGTCAGTCTGTCCACACGGTTGACTGACAAATATATTGAAGGCCTTCTCTGAGCACTGATGTGGGTACTGGCCCACAGCCAAATACACGGATGAAATTCTCAGTCCTCAAGGAGTTGGCATTCGAATGCTCCAGAGCTGGGGTATTATTTAAAATAAAGTGGTCAGGGAAGACCTCAATAAAGTGATCCTAGGGCAGGGCCCTGGAGGAGGGAAGGGAGTGAGTTGGACACAGCATGTTGGGACAGAGCCAGCAACACGCTTAGCAGAGCTGGAATCCAGTGGGGGTGGGGATGGACTTGGGGTGAGGGTGTAGACCACTGTAAGAGCTGGGAAGCCACTGTAAGGACCCTGGTCTAGCTATAGGAATGACATCGCCTGACTTAACTTTTAAAAAGTGTGTTTGGCTGCTGTTCAGAATAGACTTCAGAGGAGCAAGGGAAAAAGCAAGGGGACTAGTTAAACCCAGTATTTTTAACTGGTACAATAAATGTAGGCACTTTGAGGAATAGGTTTCCTACCCTT
Source organism: Vulpes lagopus (assembly GCF_018345385.1). Classification (NCBI taxonomy): domain Eukaryota; kingdom Metazoa; phylum Chordata; class Mammalia; order Carnivora; family Canidae; genus Vulpes; species Vulpes lagopus. Next base: position 36,207,736 of record NC_054831.1, read on the forward strand.
TTCTCCAGATTTAATTATTAGTTTAATTAATTTAATTTAATCAGTTTAATGTAAATACATTTAATGAATTTAATTGTTAGTTATATTAATAATAGAATATTTGTTATATTTCGCTTGCTCTGTGTGATGCCAAAGAAAATTACAGAGGAATAGCATTTGATTGAGTTTTTTTTTTTTCCTAAACTCCTGGAAGCCACAAAGTTGGAAGAGGCTAATTGAAGATTTTACATCAGTGCCATAAGATTTTAGTTCATCACAACTGTTTTCTATTACTTTAGGGCCTAGGGACACAGATGAAGATCTGAACAATAAAATTGGGAGAGCTTCTCTCTAACTTCCAATACTAATTGGCACTGAAAGGACACTGTCACATAACACCCACTTTTATCATCCCTGGACGAATGGAGACCCGTATCCACTTGATGTTTCTCACCCTTTAGCTCATGTAACCTTCACCGTGAAGAAGACATGATTTTGAGTCCTGGTCGTAGCACTAACTCTCAACTAGTTATTTAACTTTTTCTGGGACCCTGGTTTTTCATGTACCAAATGAGGATTCTAATAATTTTAAAAGAGGAAACAAAGCATTGGTTGAATTCCTGAATCTGCTTCATGTTCTAAGTCTCCAAAAAAACTAGACTCCTTCCAGCTTCACCCAGAGTTTTATTCTTTAACATAAATTATATCAACTGTAAAATTATAAAGAAATTAGTAGCAGTATCAATTCTGCCAGAGTAGGAGATAGAAAGAGACACAATCTACATTCAGATTTCCTTTTCAGTGTAGACCTAGCTATATGAAGCTGTGCATCAACATACATGCCTTTTCTTAGTTGGAAGTTAATGGGCAGAAATAATTTTAAGTTTCATTACCTTAGAATAATTTCACAGGAGATTACCTCTTCAAATACAGCAGTGAGGTAAATAAAAATTATCCACTTTACTAATAACAGGGAACCTAACAATTATAGGATGCAGTGTACTTAGGTGAAAGCATGCCTAGCTTGACCCTGCCCTTCTCCACTTGAGGCAAAATGAACAAGGTCATGCTTTTACAAGGACATGGCATCCAGGAGCCTAAATGGAGCCTGGCACTCAAAGGGTTAAGCAGTCTGCGTGGGGAAGAGCCAGGGCAGGGACCCAATTTCATATCTTTGTTCTAGTTCCCAGATGGCAACCCTGTCTCTTAGTCCCAATTGAAGCAAAACTATTTTTGAGCTTGTGTATCCTTCAGCACAGATGTTCAAGGCCATAATAACGTGTTTCTTTTATGGTGTCCTTTCTGTTTCTTGTGTAGAAGTTTCAAAGCTTCATTGTTTCATCGGTCAAATAAACACAGCAAGACCTTATAGGACTGTGGGATAATAAAAAGAAGAAAAACATCCTTGAAAGCAGGAAAAAATTGCTTCACTTTATCATACTTGCAGAGAAATACTAGAGACAATCTGCTGCCATTTTTGCGGCCTATAATTTTTTCAGTGTTAATTATGGCATTTATCATAATTAAAGTACCAAACAGTTAGGCTTATAATCTACCCAGCACTGAAGAGAAATTTAAAATAATGAGCTCGCTTTTAGCATAACAGACTTTCTCTGAATAGCACGTGGCAGTGAAAGTCTCTAGTCAACCCCATGGATCAAAATGTGGCCAGCAAGGGCCTGTTGTTCACCTCCCTGACCGGTCAGCTGCTCTCCTGTAATAACTGTCTTCTCTGTTCCTCTTCTTTCTTTTTTTTTCCCCTCAAAGACATGCATGATAATATTTGTCCTATACAGTCCTAATGGGAAACAGACCTCTAGGCTAAGTGATCTTAGAGGCAAGATTAAGACTAGAAACAGAGTCTAGTGAAGTCATTTGCTAAGTCTCAGCTACTGTGATGTCAGCCTCCTGGAACAGACTTGCTACCTGGGATTTTCTCCCTTCCAGGGATGTTCTTTGTGTCATGATGGGGCCTTGGGATCCCCTCTGGCCTCCAGCCCTTCAGATCACTCTCTTTCTGCCTCCCAAGCCTTCACAGATGCCTGTGTATCTGCTGCCAGCCTGGATCCCTCACCCACCACTCCAGCACCTCTCTTAGTAATACTCTTAACCCTTTGTCTGCTTAACCCCTATCACACTTGCTTTGGTCCTCTCACTGGGCTGCTGAGGGCCTGTATATCCCAGGTCCCTTTATTTATTTATTTATTTTAAAAGATTTTATTTATTTATTCATTAGAGACACAGAGAGAGAGGCAGAGACATAGGCAGAGGGAGAAGCAGGCTCCCTGTGGACAGCCGGATGCAGGACTCGATCCCAGGACCCTGGGATCATGCCCTGAGCTGAAGGCAAACATTCAACCACTGAACCACCCAGGTGCTCCAGGTCCCTTTAATTTCATTGCTGCATTTCAAATAGTGTGTTCCATGACATATGTATCTTAAAGAGTAGAAGTTCTGTCTTCATCTGTAATTCTCTTTTGTCTTGTTGAGAAAAAATACAGCTGTTCAGTTCAATACCTTATAAATACAGTTAATTTTAATTTTTCAGATAGAAGTATTCACATTTTGCACTAATAAGTAAAATCCAAAGCCAAGGAGTGCCTGGGTGGAGCAGTCAGTTGAGTGACTGCCTTCAGCTCAGGTCAAGATCTCAGGGTCCTGGGATGGAGTCCTGCTCATCGGGCTCCCTGCTCAGCAGGGAGTCTGCTTCCCCCTGCACATTCTTTCTTTCTCCCTCTCCCTCTCTCTCTCCCAAACAGATAAATAAAATCTTAAAAAAAAAAAAAAGTCAAATTAAAAACAACAAAATCTTTGCCTCACTGTCACTAACAGAGTCAACAGTGATGGAATAAGCCCTCAGCCACACCCGTACCCTGGATTAATCTGTCTTCCCCTTCCCCTGTTGTCTCCCCAATGGTTCTGGGGAGCAAACCATGAAATATTATGGCTCTGAGTCCACACTTTGTCTTCATTGCTTAGGCAGCTCCCCAGCCAGTACTGTGTGGTCCAAACAAAACAGGCTCCCATGGCCTACCAGTGGCCTGCACGCCCTGGCCTGGCAGGACGTAGGCCAATTAGGAAGCCGTGGTGTGCTGCTGAGAAGATAAGTGAGAACCAGGATAGTGGCTGAAGGGAGGAAGAGGAGAAAGATCCAAGCATTTGGAAAGATAGTTTGCAAAGCAGTATACAGTGCCGATGTGAAAGAATAATCTAAAGTCACTATTTTTCTAGCAACGTAAATGCAAAGTACTTATTAGAGCAGTCAGAGTGAATGATGACACTGGCGTTTTGGCTTAGGAACAAAACAAAACGATATTGGCACGATAACGCTTTGTACTTGGGTTGTTAAGTACCATCAACTTCCTTTGCAGTGTGAGTCGCCGTCGACGCCAGTCTAATACAGCAGCGTGGTGATGCCTGGAGCAGTGGAGGGGGACTGGGTGCTGCTGCCAGAGAGAAAGGAGCTGGGCTGCCCAAAAGGCAGATAAAACATGCGCTTGGGTATTTAGTTGGAGGAGGTTTGCAATGGAAAATGGTGGTCTCAGCTGAAAGGGGAACCAAGCCTCTGTCCAGGTACAGACTCGGTGACATCTGTCTTAGTTTTTAAAACCAGTTTTTGTAAACACACAGGTTAGCAGTTCAGGTCAGAAAACGCACCAGGCTGTGTTGATGAGAATTAGAAACTGCCAAATCTCTACCTAATTTCATACCATCAGCTTATTGCCAGATAAATGCTGTTGCAGACTTCCTTAACGACTACAACGTACCCAACTTTGAGTGAGACTTTGACTCTCCAGGTAAAAATAAAAAGGTAAATCAAGAGTTAAGAGGCATAGGATAAAATATCGCCAACATAGGATATCCCATGGGCCAGTGGAAGGAGGCGTCTGTCTTAACCCTTTTTAAAGATTTAATCTATGATTAAATGTGCATCTGTTTGCTTGTGAATGCTCTGCTGGGCCAGGCGGCCTTCCAGGCGTCTTCCTCCTTCCCATCTCGTTTCTTTACTCAAGTGCGAGTACTTCTCTGGCATGCTGGCAATCCACAATGTCCAAGTGTCCATCTGAGTGTCACCAGACCATCCTCAGGAATGAAGAGTCAAATTACCTTGTCCAACTAACTGGTCTTTTTTTCTGCTATAATTTTGCAGTAAGGGAAGACCATTTATATATTTGAAGTAGAGGGGTGCCTGGGTGGCTCAATGGGTTAAGCTTCTGCCTTTGGCTCAGGTCATGATCCCGGGTCCTGGGATAGATACCTGCATTGGGCTCCCTGCTCTATGGGGAGTCTGCTTCTCCCTCTCTCTCTGCCCCTACCACTCCCCTTGCTTATGCTCAATCTCTGTCTAATAAATAAATAAAATCTTTAAAAAACAATTGGCAGTAGAACCAGACAAATGTACATAAAAATGAGAAAACAGAGATTTCTTCTTCTCTGTCCCTTCCTTTTAGACATCATTTCTATTTGTCCTTTTTTCCTTCGCTACCCTCTTTTTGCACGTAATTTAAATACATACTGTTGTTTTTGCTTAGTGCTTTTTTGTTTCTGTTTATCTGTCACTATGTAGTTAATAAGTCCAGGGCATGGTCTTAGTGCCCAAGGATCTAGGAAGAAATACAATTCATATAGTTTTAGTTCATTCTCTCTAAATAGCTATGCCAGTAATACTTAATATAAGCCTTTGAAAAAATGCGGAAATCTTGTACAAAAATTGGACTTGGTTGTAGAACTATCGGCTTGCATCTCATCCATGTAGAGTTCTCTACAGGGGTATTTAAGGAAGAGTAAGTGCAGGTCCTGTACCTTGTCTTCTGTATGCCTTGAGTGAGAACATTAACCACGGGAGTTGCTTTAAACTCCTGTGCCTGAGCTCTGTGTTTTCAGGGCTACCACTGCTACTGATAGATATTTGAAATTTTTCTTGGGGCACCTGGCTGGCTCAGCTGGTTAAGTGTCTGCCTTCAGCTCAGGTCACAATCTCAGGGCCTGGGATCAAGCCCTGCATTGGGCTCCCTGCTCGATGGGGAGCCTGATTCTCACTTTGCCTCTGCTGCTAGCCCTGCTTGTGCTATTTCTTTCTCTCTGTGTGTCAAATAAATAAATAAAATCTTTTTAAAATTAAAAAAAATTTGCTTATCAAAGTCACAGTATTCCTTGAAGTTAGATATTTTGTTAATTTTTTATTGTTATATAACATTGCTTAATATTACCAGGTTAGATCATATTGGTAGGACTCTTCGAGATACTTACATAAAAGCAGTGGTAACTTTACTCTTACAAGAAATGCATCTAAACTTCTGGAAGGAACTATTTTGGCTTGTTTTTATTGTTAATTTTCCTTCTGAACTTGACAGTGCTTTAGGGATGTGTTATGAGGACACATGCATGAACAAGTAACTCATTCCATCAATTTATTCAACAGCCTGTCTACTATGCAGATGGTTTCAACTGGGTTAAAATTCCAGATTCTGACATAATAATAATTACAATACAGTGTCTGATTCTGAATAATAATGGGAAAAAAGCATGGCTAACACTTATAGAAATTATACTATGTATGAGGTACGATGCCAACCCTTTAAGTAGGTTACTTCATTCAGTTCTCACAAAAATCCCTTCAGGTTGGTATTGTTATATCCTGATTTTACCAAGAAAGAAACTGAAGCAAACAGTTGTCTTTGCTGGTCATATGACTGCTAGTAAATTGCAAACTGGGGATTTGAACCCAGACCGTTTACTACACAGGTCTTAACCATTAGAATGTGCAGTGTTTTACAGTAAATTTTAAAGCCAGAAAAAGACAAAAAAGGAAGAAAGGATGAAGATATGCTGACACCTATGGACCAGAAAGAGACTTCTGACTTAGTCCTTTTTAAAGATTTAATCTATGATCCTTCAGAAGCAAAGTGCTTAAATTGGTCAACAAGCAGTGCTTCCAGTTCTAGCAGTACCTGCCAGCAGAGCCCCAGTAAAAACAGCAGGTCAGAACTTTGGAGTACTGGAGTGTTTGCTATTTTAGTTCTCAGTAAATTCAGGTTCATGTAAACACAACTCAAATATGCTCTACATGTATGAGCTGTTTACTGCTAGAATCTGCTCAGTTATTATGTATATTAATTTATCCGGACAATCATTGGTACCATTTTCTGCTAAAGCAATGGGTCTAATTAAAAGCAACTATTCTATATAACTAAAATATTGATGCTGCATTCTTATCTTTAACCCCTTGATTCATAACTGTTCTTTCAGTACCAAAGTATTAACAATCACTTGCCTTATTTTACTCTCTGAAAGATGATTTTAAACCACTGACTTTAGTGAAGATTTTCCAAGAACAGAGATAAAGTTGTAAATAAGAACTGATAACTGATGGACCTGTTATTTAAGGAACTTTATACTCTTCTAATTACACACCTGTTCTATTCTAAAAAACTTGGCACAGTGTTTTGATGAAAACTTTCCAGAAGGCAATAAAAGGCTTCGATATTCATATAACCAATGTTTTAATTGCAATATTTGAACCTTCCTTTCTATAATTCAATGGAATTACTGGAATCATTTTTAATAATCTAAGGGAGATTACTATTTAAATGACTTCTTAGAAGAATAATAGAATAAACGTAAATGTGAAGGACATTCTTTAGTGCTTTAAATTTAAGAATGAATATATTTTCCTCTTCTCTCCCCACTCCCCCAAGAAGGGCATTTCACATTTTCTTCATGGTTTCCTTCCAACGAACATGGTAACAGGCTGACAATGGCAATAAAACAGTGATGGGCAGGCAGCCCAGAGGAAAACAGAGATCAATCAAGTCAGAGCTGGCAGATGGAGAGAAGGCTCAAAGATCCTTCATGGGAGCTCTCAGGGTCACCCGCTCTGCACTGCCCTAAATAACAGAGTAGTATCCATCCCATAATGCCACAATCAGAGAGCCTGTCAGTGCCATTGCAATATACTAGATTTCATATAGATGGATTTATTTTGGGTTCCAAAGATATCCTTTCGGCTTTCCCATTCCACTTTGCTTACATTCAGTGGCCCTTCATAGAGCCTGGCCAGGTGGGAAATAAAGGTGTAAAAGTTTACTTCTCACGGGTGGGTTCTCTTTATGGTACAGCCATATTTGTTGGTCATTTGGGTTAGTATTCAGAGCAAGCTTGAGGCCACTTTGGGATTCTGCCTTGATTCACTTGCATTTAAATCACAAAAGAACTGGTGATTCGTACAGTGCCTAGGCGCAAGCTTCGGAGAAGGAATCCAGCTCACCAGTGCAGATGTATCAGCAGATGTTCTTACAACATGGCTCCGCAGTGGAAGAGGGCTTGCAGGGCTGTGCTTTTGTGGATGCTCTCTCAGTTCAAAAAAGAAAATCAATTAAAAAAAAAAAACATATAGGGCATGACCTTGGAAACTCAGCACTCAGAGCATGGTGAAAAATTGGCCTGACATGATGAACTTTTGGTTCTACATGCACACAACTGGCTGTCCTAGTTACAGGTGTTAGAATATACTCCAGCCAGTGTTCACTTGTCACAGATGCTGGTGAACAGAGATCTCAAGCTAAAAAACATATATATATATTTTGGTGATGCTTCAAAAGTAGAGTCAGAATGTTCCTTAGGAAAAAGATGCAAATCCTAGTCTGATTCTCCTATTATTCATTTGAGAAATGTTACTTTTTAAAATTAATCTTGTGTAAGTAATGGGATCTTGCTTACATCATGATTTCTATTTATTATAAACTTCCACTGAGCTTTGCTCCTATAATTTTACTTGGTGACATCATATTTGAAAATCACATTTTGGTTTCATCTTTATTCAAAGTTTCTCATTCAACAGTAAATTTGTAAGTAGTTACAATGGGCAAGGTCACAGAAATAGAAACTGACAATCAAGCAGTACTTCCCTGTTCTCCTTCCATCTCCACCCCCTTGTAATATCTGATCTGCTTTCTGACTCTGTCACTTTGCCTATTCTAGATGTTTCATATAAGGAATGATATTAATATTTGTCCTCTTGCATCTGGCTTATTTCACTTAGCATAATGTTTTTAAGATTTGCTTATGTCACACCATGTATTGAATTTTCCCGTTTTTTTTAAGGCTTAAAAACATCATTTTATGTATATGCCACATGTGTGTTATCCAGTCATCTGTTGATAGATGATTGGGTTGTTTCCACCCTTCAGCCATTGTGAATAATATTGCTATGAACACTGGCATAGAAGTATCTATTTGAGTCCTTGTTTTCTGTTCTTTTGAGTGTGGACTTAGGAGTAAAAGTGCTGGGTGGTACCGTAATTCCATGTTTAACTTTTGGAGGACTTTTGCCAGACTGTATCCTCCAGTAGCTGTATCACTTACATTCCCACCAGTAATGTACGCCTCTGTACCAATACTTATTTTCTGTTTTGTCATCATCATCATCCTAGTAGGTGTGAGGTGGTATCTCATTGTGGTTTTTATTTGCATTTCCCTAATGACTAATGATGTTGACTATCTTTTCTTGTGTGTATTGGGCATTTGTATACCTTCTTTGGAGAAAAGTCTATTTAAGTGCTTTACCCATTTTGGATTGCTTGCTTTTTGTTGTTGGATTGTAGGAGTTCTTTATATATTCTGAATATTAAACACTACTCAGATACATAGTTTGTAAATATTTTCTCACATTTCACGAGTTGTCAGCATCCTTGATGATGTCCTTAGAAGCACAAAGTTTTTGATTATGATAAAACCCAATTTATCTGTTTTGCTTTTGTCGCCTGTGCTTTTGGTATATATTTAAGGAACTATTGCCAAATCCAAGGTCATGAAGATTTTTTCCTCTATGTTTTCCCCTGGGAATTTTATAGCTTTTACTTTTAAATTTAGGGCTTTGGTTCATGTATTAATCTTTTAATACATGAGATAGGATCCAACTTCATTCTTTTGCATGTGGATATCCAGTTTTCCCACCACCATTTGTTGAAGAGACTGTTCTTTCTCCCATTGAACAGTTTTGGTACTCTTGTCAAAAATCAGTTGATCATTGTTGTATGGGTTTATTTCTGGGCTGTCAGTCATATCCCATTCGTCTGTATGTCTATCCTTATGTCAGTACCATACTTTCTGATTAGTCTAGCATTTATAGTAAGTTTGGAATTTAGTAAGTGTGAATCCTCCAACATTGTTATTTTTCAAGACTGTTTTGGCTATTTAGAATTCCTTGAAGTTCAGTACGAATTTTAGGATTTTTTTTCATTTCTGCAAAAAAAAAAAAAAACCATTGGGATTTTGATAGAGGTTGCATTCAATTGCATGTATCACATTGTTATTTTTTAATGGAGTTTTTACTTAAATCTGTACTTTTTAAAAAGCAAGCTCTACACCCAGTGTGGGGCTTGAACTCACAACCCCGAGATCAAGAGTTGCATGCTCTACTGACTCAGCCAGCCAGGCACCTTATGTATGTCACTTTGGATTGTATTGTCATCTTAACAATATTAAATATTCCAATCTATCAACATAGGATGTCTCTCCATTTATTTGTAAATCCATTTATTCTGCCATTTCTTTCAGCAATGTGTTGTAATTCCCAGTGTCCAAGTTTTTACCTCCTTAAGTTTATTTTGTGGAGGGTTTGGTGTCTATCTTTATAAGGACTCTTGATCTGTGGTTTTCTTTCTTTGTAGTGCCTTCATCTACACAGGGTAATTCTGGCCCCCTAGAAAGTTTGAAGGTGTCCTCTCTTCTTCATTTTTTGGGAAGAGTTTGAGAAGGAGTGATGTGAATCCTTCTTTAAATATTTGGTAGAATTCATCAGTGGAGTCATCAGGTCCTGGGCTTTTCTTTCCTGGGAAGTTTTTGATGACTGATTCTGTCTCCTTACTTCTAATAGGTTTCTAATAGGTTCTGATTTTCTATTTCTTCTGTGTCATTTTTGTTGGTTTGTATATTTCTAAGAATTGTTCATTTCATCTGGTTTATCCAATATGTTGGTATACAGTTGTTTGTAGTATTCTCTTATAATCCTTTTTATTTCTATAAAGTCAGTTGCAATGTTCTCTTTCATTTCTGATGTTAATAATTTATATCTTCTCCCTTTTTAAAGTCAGTCTGAAGTTTTGTCAATTTTGTTGATCTTTTCAAAGATCAGCTCTTGGGCTTGTTGATTCTCTGTATTGTTTTTCTACTCTCTATTTCATTTATCTCTGCTCTAATTCTTATTATCTCCTCCCATCTGCTAGCTTTTGGGTTCATTTACTCTTCTTTTTCTAAATGTCTTTGAAAGCTGAAGTTTAAATTATTAACTTTAGATCTTCTTTTTCAATATAGACTTATACTGCTATAAATTTTCCTCTAAGATTCTCTTTTGCTGCATCCCATAGGTTTTGTTATGCTGTGGCTTTGTTTTCATTCATCTGAAAAGGTTTTCTAACTTCCCTTGCAATTTCTTCCTTCACTTATTATTTAAGAGCATATTGTTTAATATCTTCATCTTTGTGAGTTTTCCTGTTTTCCTTCTGTTAGTGATTTCTAGTTTCATTCCTTCATGATTAGAAAAGGGACTTTGCCTGAGTTCAATTTTTAAAAACTTATTGAAACTTGTTTTGTGACCTCACTTATGGTCTATCCTGAATAATATTCTATGTGCACTTGAGAAGAATGTGTATTCCACTGTTGTTGACTATATCCTGTTATTCTTAGAATAGAATCCAGACTCCACACTACAGTCTTTAAATCCCTCCATGAACTGACCCTGACCAGCTTCCCTGACATCACATCTCCCTCCACTTTCCTCTTAGTTCTTGCTCAGGAAATACTTTTATTTCCTGAGTTATTAATTAACTTAATAATTTAGTGTAATAATAATAATAATGTGTCTTGATAGCATGTGAAACAATATATCTTTGTGAAAAGTTTTAAAATATATGGGAAACGCTTATATGTGAAACTTAAAGCAGCATTATTACAATACCCAAAAGGCAGAGAGAACCCAAATGTCCATCATCTGATGAATGGATAAACAAAAGCAGTATATCCAAACCATGGACTGGTATTCAGCCATAAAAGGAATGAAGTTCTTATACATGCTACAGAATGGTTGAACCGTGAAAATATTATGCTAAGTGATAGAAGCTAGACACAAAAGGCCACATAATATTGTATGATTCCATTTAGATGACATATCCAGAATAGACAAATCCATAGAGACAGAAAGGAGATTAGTGCTTGCCAGGAAGTGGAGAGAAAGGAAAATGTAGATTGACTGCTTAATGGGTTTGGAGTTTCCTTCTGAGGTGATGAAAATGTTCTAGAATTAGTGGTGATGGTTGCATAGCATTATGAATATACCCAATGTCAAAAGTGGTAAATGTTATGTATATTTTACCACAATAAAAAAATCCGTCCAGTTTATATATATATGTGTGTGTATGTATATATATATATATATATCACATATATATACACATATATATATATATACATACATATATATGTATATACACACACACACAGAAAAAGCTAATTTTGGAATAATATTTCTATCAGTTACTAAAAAGCCAACCACATAGTTCTAAGACCAAAGTCCAAGATGAAAAGAAATAAATGAGGAAGGCTCACTCTTGACATTTATACAATGTCAGAATGCTTGATATAAAGTGGATAAAAAAATCCAACTATTTTGTTTAGTGGCAGACTCTTTTGTGGTACATCTGGAATTCATATGTTGAGTGCTAACATAGATATTTTTGTTTAGCCAGTTTCGATTAACAAGATAAAGCTTACACTCCATAACTGTACCCTCGCCTCAATTAACATTGCAAAGAGTTCTTTGTTAGTATTTTTTGTTGTTGTTAAAGAGCATTACTAGAAATGGATTCATCAGGTTTTAATTTTGTTAAACCTTTATTTGATACAAGATTTTTATCAGTGGTGATAGAAGAGTATAGACAACAATGGATTGAATTGTAGTTTACTTGAAACAAACATAAAAGTCAAAGATAAAATATTTCAGTGAAAATTATTAGGAAATGCCTAAATTATATGTTTATATTTCAGAACTAATTGTCAGTTGAATTACATGTGCCAGAATATGGTTATCAATGCTCACACTTCCAATTATGTTGGAGAGACATGTTATAGGGAAGGAAACCTGATGTATTATTTATTTGCATGTGCTAAACTCTCTGATGAAAACACAAGGTATTACTGAAATCTTGAAAACAGAAACTTAGAAAACACAGTTCATTTACAGCTTGTTTTTCCCTACTGTATTTATTTGCTTCTCATCTAATTATATCATAGAGATCTTAAAAATAAAACTTAAAAAGATCATACATTATCTTTCCCTGCAAAAAAAAAAAATACAATAGCCTCTAATCTTGGGGATAAGACAGTTTGAATTTGTGAAGCTAGGTTTGTGTTTTAAATTAAGTCAAGTTATTTTGTATATGTTAGCTGATTAAGTAGAATTTACTGGTCTGTACAAAATTGGAGCCAAGAATCCTTCACACTATAGTAAATTTTTTGCTCTAAATGGTTGCAAAAAAGCATAGCATAATTTACCAAAAAAAAAAAAAAAGCATAAGTTTTGGAGCCAGAGACAAATTAGGCTCACATCTAGATCCAACCACCCAATATTTGTTTGATATGAAAAAATATATAGGTATGTAGAGCCTTCTTCAAGTACAAAACCCTCACTATAAAGGATTATTATGACTTTTCAAAAGCAAGTAAGTAAGGGGCTGGCCCTCTGTAGGTGTTTGGCATACGGAAGCCAGGATAGTGTTTTGATAATCTGGTAGCTGTCTCTAAAAAATAATTATGGGTTCCTGTCATTAACAGTTCTGTAGATGCCTATGTCATTTTCTGCATACTTCTGCATAGTTTTAGGGGGAGAGGCTCAGTAAAAAGATAAGATTAGTTTGCCTGATTTGACAAAATGAAAAGAATGCTTTATCATTCCCTTTATCCAATTCAGCTAGTAATCAGTTTCCAAAATTAACACCAAAGCGGCTTTCACTGGAAGATGTGCATGGCCTCCCAAAGGTCCTCCCTTTTCTAGCTTCTTTGGTAATTCATTATAAATTAGTCATCATGATGGATGTATTGTTAACTAAAGTTATATTTGACATATAATAACTAAAATAAGACCCCTTTGTGATGAGTCCTTGGAGTACTAATTAAAACTGACTAGAGAAGGTGAAGTTTTTGTCTCATATTCATTCTGCGGGGATAATCAATAATCTTCAAGTTTTGTGTGTTGATAAATCCAAGCAACCCTTGCTCTTTCACCTGTGTTCACATTAACATCACATAAAGAGCATATAAGTGGAACTGTTATTTGCTGCCAGCTGTTTCCATCTGCACCATCACCAGCTGGGGAGCCAAGGGTGGAAGCATGTGAGGCAAAGACATTGGTGGCATAATCTCACCTTATTAATTAGAGAGGTCCCTGTTAAATTAACTTTTGGCTCTTTAGAATCTTCCAGTTTCTTTCACAAGTGTTCATTCATCCCATCATTTATCAAATACACATGGGCACCAGCTATGGTGGTGGATGGTATAGATATGGTAGTGGACAACACTGATGAAAATCCCTGCCCTTGTGGAAGCTGAATTTGAGTGGGAGGTGAAATTGATTCAGGTAGAAGCTAAGTTGCTATTATAAGGACACCCAAAAACATTGCCGCCTAGTTACATAAGATAGATGTTCCCCTCTCCGTCCGGCAGTAGTGCGACCAGTCCAGCATGGAGGAGCAGGTCTGCTGCAGGTTGTCATTCAGAGGCCAGCTGCTGACTCCCCAGCACGTTCCCAGCCTTTGGATATCTTCCTCATCAGTAGGATCAAGACTGGGCATAATCTAGCCATATCCAGCTTGCAGTCCACAGTGAAGGGGATGTCTGGGGCAAGCAATCTGTCCCTAAATCGGAGATGACACATACTTTGTGCATCACTTCTGTTCATCCCTCCCATCCCCTGTTGCCTCTAACTTCGACATATCATCATGCCTAGCTGCAAAGGAGTCTGGAAAATATGGCCTCTGGCCAGGCCCCGCTTAAACACAAGCCCAATGGGTATGTTTGGGGATGCAGGATGGGTTCTTTTACCCTGACCAGCGTAGAGAATGACAATGAACCAAACAAGTTAAACATATAAAGTGCCAGAGGGCAGTGAGGACTAGGAAGGTAAAGCAAGTAGGAAAGGGGGTAGGAAGCAGTGGTGAGACGCTATAGTTTTAAAGAGTTTGGTGAGGGGGGACGTCTTGCTAAGTGGGTGATGTTTGCAGAAGGACAGCTGAAGGAGTCATCTGTGCAGCCTGGGATGAGCCTAGCCCATAGGCTGTGAGCAGGAGAGGTCTGTGGGGACAGAGCGTTTGTGGAAGGAAGCGAGGAGGTCGGGACTATCAGAGGTTGTAAGAGGTCATCTTTTGGACTCATTTTGGAGTTTAAGATGCATCTCCATTCCAAGTAGAGATCTTCAAATAAGCTGTTAGATGAATCTAGAGTTCAGGGAAGCAGCCCAGACTGGAAATAAAAATTTTAGAGTAGTAAAATACAGCATCCTACTCAATCTTATTCTTTAATGTGAAGGCCTTGGGTGTTTCTGTAGGAAGAAATCAGCCAGGCCACAGATCACAGGACTTTCTTAATAGCCAACATGTCCAAGTGTGCATGGCCACTCACTCCACAGGAGCTCATCTGGCCTGTGAGATGCTCAGCCTCCTTGATGGTGGATCTGTTGTCTACTTGAGCCACTATTTAGTCTTCTCTATGAGGCAACCAAGCCTCAGAAGTCTTGTCCATGGCCAGGGTGGAAAGCAGTGAGAGCTAAAACAGGGAGGCCAGTTTCCTTCCTCCCACGTCAGCCCTCCTTGAGCAGGGCCCTTGGTCAGGAGGATGCTCTGGGAAGAAGGATCTTCTGTTTAGCAGGTTTGTAAACAGCCTGCTAGGAAGTCAACATGGTTACACATGTAGGGAGATCGGGAGTAGCAGACCTATGGAATTACAAATGAAACCCCCAGAGCACTTATCCATAATAAGCATCGGAGCCTGATGCTTCTGACCCTTCCCAGACTCATCATAAACATTCCTCTCCTCCTTGCCTCAGTGACACTCAGGCATTGCTCTGTGTGCCTGCTGTGGACATGTGAGATGAGATCCACACTGAGGCCGAGTGGCCCTGAAATGCTTTCTCGGGGCAGATGCACTCATGCTGAACTGGCTTCATGCACAGCCGAACAGTCTGCCATTCAGAAAATCCCCTGATCTCTCCATGACCTGGCTGGTTTCTCCCAGCAGAAGTGGGCATGGCCTGCACATACACAGGAGCCACATTTTGCTAATCTTTTCCTGGCAAAATGTGTTACTCACTCAGAAGCTACATGCATCCATGGGCCAGCATGGCTCACTGGAGAGGATCCCAAAGCCTGGTTTCAGTTCTCGAGCCATCTTACTTTGTGGTCTAACCTTGAGCAAACTACCCTAAGTCTTGGTTTTCTCATCTTATACAATGGGGGCCATCAGTGCATTGTCACAGCTTTGCCTGGTTGTAAGGGGAATGAAATCCCTGGAGGTCTGTTAGCAGTGTCCAGGACTAGAATAGCACCCAAAGCCTACAGAAGCTCATTCTGGTCAGGTCTGTGGCCTGCACATTGAGTTCCTAATCTTTTAAGACTTTTCCTTAACTGGTTAGGGTCCAGTAACACAGACCTCTCCATGATATGTGTCTCTCCAGCTACATTCTGAAGCTGTTTAGGGGGTAAGATGTAAGGACACTATCTCTGCAACTTGGATGTTTTGCACCTTGGTCACACTCCGAAGAAGGTAAAGGACTTGTATAAAAACGATTGCCAGACTTTGTTGGTGACCTCTGTTTCCTCTTCTTCTGTTTAGATTCTCATTCAACTTATTTAATGTCTTATAGGATGTCTTAGTCACAGTTAGGTACTCAGTATGTAATTGTTCCGCTGGGCCGAACTCCTAAGGAAATGTATAATATAAAATTTGCACTTATCTAATGTAATATAAAATTTAAGTTAAGAAAACAGTTCTCACTCTGAAGTAACTTTGCCGGAGGGTATTGCTAAGATTATAGTGGAATTTAATAACTTAATTAGGATAAGAGATGCCTTTGTATTCCAGAAAAGTTAAAACTTTCCAAAGACTGAACATTCCTGTTCTCTGTTCTTTAGAAGTACTATCAGAATCCTAATAAGGTACTTACCCGTACCTTCCTTGAATTCCTTGCAGGCATTCAATACGCTTGGTCAACTATGGACAGGGAATTTAGTCGAGGCATGTGGGTGGGAAGAATCTTTAACCTCAGTATCATTGTAGCGGTCACAGGTCAGCAAAACAATATTTTTTAGTTTGTAGTAGAGAAATCTTTTTCTGAGAAATCATCAGCAACACCTCAATTAACCAGAACTTAATAGAGTAGAAGCCACTTCATATAATTGATACTCACCTCCTCCTCCCTCTCTCCCCCTCCCCTCCTTTTATTTTCTACTCAAATCAAAAAGAGTTATAAGGAAACAGGCTTTTAGCAGAAATTTATGTGAATTAGTGGTTCTTAAATGATAGACAGCCCAGTCTTCCATAGTGTCCACATAAATGTCTGCATTTCTGTATGTGATGATGGAGCCTAAAAATGATGAGCCCATTTTCTATAAAATAGATTGCTTGCGGGGATCCCTGGGTGGCGCAGCGGTTTGGCGCCTGCCTTTGGCCCAGGGCGCGATCCTGGAGACCCGGGATCGAATCCCACATCGGGCTCCCGGTGCATGGAGCCTGCTTCTCCCTCTGCCTGTGTCTCTGCCTCTCTCTCTCTCTCTGACTATCATAAATAAATAAATAAATAATTAAAAAAAAATAGATTGCTTGCTGTAACTGTTGTCATAAACTTGTACATATAAACAAAAATCCAGAATGTGGTTTCCAGAGCCCTGCTTCCCATGGAGACCTTTCTGAGACCTTTTCTTATTAGGTGTCAAACGTTGAGAGGTAAAACTATTATGTTTTTCTTGTTCATCTTCAGATGCTACTTCCAGGGACATGTAGAGAGAAGGGGCTTTACTGAGTGCACTCTTTAAAAAAAATTAATGTTATTATGGCAACTGGATATCATTGAGATTACGATATTAGTACCCTACCATGGAAAGATATTTATTCCTAAGACTTTTATGATTCACTTGGGGAAAATAGATCTTGAATCACAAACCACCAGACTCAAAATCCCCATCGGAGGTATTTTAGCATGTTTATAAAGTTCCTTTCATATGAAGGTACATAAGTTGACTATTATACTTACAAAGAAGTTAAACAAGAACTTAAAGGATGCTAATAATGATTCTACTTTAACTGGAAGTCCCAATTCTTAGTAGGGTTTTCCTAAATATCCAGTAGCATGTGAATGAATGAGCTGAATTCAATAGTTACAACAGAGTTAGGAACTTTGAGATCTTCACCTCAAATCATGTACTGTGTTGCTATTCTGCAATAGCTCTTGCTAAAGCCCTGCATTGTGTGGAGCTGGTTTATTTGAGGAAGAATTTAAGCTGATCTCGCTCTGAAGTCAACCACCTTTTTCACAAACATAAGCAAGGTGGCAGTTTTCCACAACTGCACCATTTGGTCCAAACAGATAAGAATTCCATTTCCCAAATCCCTTAACCTGTGGGGTAGCCTACTATTTCCCTTGCGCAGGATATGAATTCCTATTCGGTTATTGATTTGTCAGTTTTGGTACAGCTGTGCCTGTGTTCATATATCCTCCTGTGAATTTGTCCACTGATAGAGGCTGTTTCAGATTTAAATTTAATCTCTATCAGGTCAGGGACGTAATTTGTTTAACTTGCTGTATGATGCATTTCAGTTTGTGCTGTTTGATGATTATAGGATGTCTATATAGCTACAAGTGGTAAATATATTTTATGAATATGAAACATGTTTACGAACAAATATCTTTTAAAATGTCTGATTGGATTGTAATTCCTAATCATCCAAGCCCAAGGCCTTAGGTGCCTTCTGGGTAGCAATAGAAGACTTTTATCAATGTGGCCCCAGAATTCTTGAGCCTAGAAATACCAAAATTTGATGTTCCTGGATGATCACTCCTGTTTTCCTATTTTTATCAGTCAATATTACTAGCTCAGAAATTTCTGATTCTAGCCTCAGATGTCATATAGTGGAAATCAGTCTGATGGGATTGGAGAGATGTGTAGCCAGGGACAAGAAGAAAGGTACCAAATAATGAGTTGGCTTGCATCTAGGTGCCACGCTGCACAAATGGAGATATAAACCTTTAATGTCTAGGGTTGTGATATCCATACAACTGCCACTAGCTGTATATGGCCAGTGAGCACCTGAAATGTGCTTAGTCCAAAAGGAGATGGTGATGTCAATGTGAAATCACATTGGACTTTGAAAGTTTTGTACAAATAGAGAATGTAAACTATGTCATTAATAATTTGTACATTGACTACATGAAAACAATATATTTTAAGATATATTGGGTTAGGTAAAATAGATAAATTTTACCTGTTTGTTTTACTTTTTTTAACATGGCTTCTAGACAACTTCAAATTACACGAGGGACACATGTTATGTTTCTCTCAGGCCACAGTGATCTGGAGTAACCCTCAGCCTTGCAGGAGCCCCCACTGAATGGCACTAAGGAAGTGAGAGCATCTGCAGGGAGCAGAAGGGCCCACCTCATCTTGCAGGGCAGGTACCCAGAGGAGGAAAAGGCATAACTGCCTGTCTGTTTAGGCTTCAAGCTCTCTCAGATTCTTCTCAGGTTAGTTAGTAGGTTATGAATTGACTGCACTTAATATAGATTTCTAATTTAAGTGAGTTCATGCCTCCCAGTACCCTAAGAAAGTTAAGTGCTAATTATATCATCATGATTAATAACAGCAATCAGTGGTTCTAGAGCACCGAGTACAGGGCCTGTTCTACATGCTTCACCTGATATAACACATTTCATTCTTTCAACAGCCAGGTGAGACAGATCCTATTATTACCTCCATAGAACAGAGGTGCGAGTGATACTCTGTGAGATTGAATAATTGGCTCAGGGTTAGAAATCCAGAGGTTAAGCCAGGCAATGAGATTCCAGAACCTTAGTCCTTGACCGTGATGCAATACCTCCCTCTAAAATAGAATCTCTTTCTTGACACTTTCTTAATACATTACTGTGCTGCCCGGCCATAGTATAGAAATAGTATTTGTTTGTTTGTTTTTTCTCTAAAATTTAGCTGTTGTTCAGTAATTCAATAGCCAGGCATTAAAAAATGTTCACTGTCTCAGAGATTGGGGGTCACAATTAGGTTGTGAATGATCCCACTCCTTATTTTCCCTAAAGTTGCCCCAAAAAGCATCCCTTAAGTCAGTGTGTTTGAAAATGTAGGCAGTCTAATTCTAATCAAATAGCAAATATTACACACCTACTATGTGCCAAATGCTGTGTCAAGCACTGGGAGATGGAGAAAGATGAGGAATTCCAGCTGGCAAACAGCTCTGGTCTAGTGGGCCTAAAAGAACATTCAGGCAATGCAATGTGTTGAGGATTGTGTGTCCGCGGGGCTGTGGGAAAGAAGGAGTGGCACATCCACACATTTGGGGTGCAGGGTGAAGGTGCAGTGCTAAAGAGATCTTCTAAGAAGAGGGAACACTGAGCCTTCTTAGAATACCTCGTCTTGTTTTCTGGGGTCTGACTTACCTTCCATGAAGGCCATTATTAAAGAAGACCCTCAAGTCAAGTGTAAGCATCAGAGTCTCCGAGGTTGTTGAGAGCCTGCTGACCCCCTTCTTGTGGTTTCCAGGTACCAGTAAGGTCAACCTCGTGAAGATCCCATCCACGGCCTCCAGCCCGCGGGACACAGCCCTGGCGGCCGTTATCTGCAGCGCCCTGGCCACTGTCCTGCTGGCCCTGCTCATCCTCTGTGTCATCTATTGTAAGAGGCAGTTTATGGAGAAAAAACCCAGCTGTGAGTTTGGAGCTCTTTCTGTTTGTTAGCATTCGGGTGAAATGTGTTTATCATCGTTGTCACCAGAGGGTCCACGAGGCCTTGACTGGGACAACAGTCAGGAGCTATAAAAGGACAGAGCGGACATGGAAAGGGAGTCCATAGCCCCTTGGTCCCCCAGAGGCACTGCTTTATAAGGACATTGAAAAAGCAGCAGCATCCCCTGCCACCCGGCAAAAATGAAAGCCATTCCAAGTTCTGGCAACAGAAATGCTCTATAATTTGAGCTTTACCATATTAATTCCTATTTGTGCCTCCCATGTAAGAAGAAATATTTTTAAATGTGAACGATGGTTGTCTTTCTCTTCAGAAATATAAGAGCTAGAGGGGTACCTGTCTGCCTTAAGGTGTTCGTTGGTCTTTATAGAGGAGATGGTCTTCACTGATGGAATTCTCGCCCCCTGTAGGGTCTCTGAGAGCACAAGACATTCAGTACAACGGTTCTGAACTGTCATGTTTTGACAGACGTCGGCTCAACGAATCTGCTCCCAGAGCATGTTGTCGGTGCCACCGGGACTCGGCCCAGACCTGTGGTAAGTGCAGCCAGTCAAGAGGCCATTCGGGGAGCACAAGGGACACAGACCTTGCAAACAGTTGTCCCTGTTCATCCCACAGCTAGGTTGCTCTGCTTGGTTTTCTAGTTAAAGCTAATATTGTTAAATTATTCTCTGTCCCCCAATGGTTTGGGTGTTTTGAGCCTCTTAAGTATCAAACAGAAGCATCTCATTAAAATTCTAGAATTGTTCAGCAACATTTTAAGGCAAGTTTACCTTTATTGTTTTGGGCCAACTGATTGAAAATAGTATCCTCCTTTTGTAGAGTAGGAGTGTATGTCTTGTCTGGTGGATTCAAGCTGTACTCGGATGTGTCTTATTAATGTCTTTTTGGACATTAATAAAATAGAGCAGGGAGAAAGATCTATGGCAGGGGTTTACACATACCTCAGTTGCCCCTGGGACTACTGGCCGAAAGGAAGTTTAGGGAAGTCATGCAAATGGAAATTGGTTTCTCACCAGGGCAAAAAAATGGGCAAAGATAATACTTTCTCTGCCACTTACTTATATTCATCAGTATGAGGTTCAAACACTTACACTTCCCTCTCGGCCCCCACTGTGAAGACCCCTCACCTCCTCTACAGAGTAGAATTGGATGGCAGCAGCCTTCCTAGACGTCTGGCACTTCCTGCCTGGCCTTACGTTCTCATAGCACCTTTAAAGCAATGCCGAGAGTGCCATTTTGTCTCTCAGAGCCGCTCTTGAAGCTGAGTGTTTCAATCCACTTAGATTGACTGACGCTCTTGGAACTGTCCAGTCGTTCTTACCAAGAAATTACAGGATTCCATTTTCTGATCTAACGTTCCATATGTGGAGCACGAAGTTTTCAGCAGACTTATTTTGCTACTGGTCATTACTGCCTTCTGTTTTAGGAATGGGCTGGGAACAAAATATAAGACTTTCTGTGGTGTGTGTGGCTCTATTTTTGCCTTTGTCTGTGTAGGTAATAGACTTGACAATACCTGAGTGATCCTCAAAACACCCCCAGTGCCGGGGTTCCCAGACACTGTGCTGGCACAGCGTGGCTGGGGTCTGAGAGGGCAGGAATAATTTCCTGAGAGATGAACTCCAATGTAGTAAAATGCAGTTTTGGGCAAACTCTGTCTCCTCTTAACTTCTATCCGAAAAGAAAGATTAAATAGGCAGATGGCGTTGGCGCACATCCTCCTAACAGAACACCAAGCCTACAAAGAATCCGCCCTGCTAAGGTTCAGGATAGCTGACCACTTATATGTGGTTTCCTGCTTTATGGCAGTGCCTTTTTTCTTCTATCTTTTTACTTTGACATAATTTAAGGCTTAAAAAAATGTTGAAAGAATGATACAAAGACTTCTGACGCTGTCTTCACCCAGATTCCCCAAATAATAACATTTTATCTCATTTCCACATCTGCTTTAACATTTTTCTAAGTAGCATAGAGATACATGTACTTATGCACATTTTTTCCATCTCCACTTAAAAATCAGTTGCAAATGATGATCTACATTTCCCCTCAATACTAATCATGTTTGTTTCCAAAGAACAAGAACATTTTCTTACAGAACAGCACAGTTTATGAAAATCAGGAAATTGACGTTAAATCAAAGCTATCGTATAATCTACAGAGCGTATTCAGATTTTCTTAATTGTTGCAAAAATGTCCTTTATAGTAAAAGAAAATCCCAAATGACATTGTTGCATTTAGTTGTCAAATCTCTTTACCTTATTTTAATCTGACATAGGTCCTTAATCTTTCATGACATTATTATTTTTGACAAGCACAGGCCAGTAATTTTGTAGAATGACCCTCAGTTTGGGTTTGCCTGATGTTTCTGTAGGACTATATTGAGAAATACTGCAGAGGTGATGCTGTGTCCTTCCCAGTGTCCCTCATCAAGAGGCACAGCATGTGTGGCTGTCTTGTTCTGGTCGGGGTAATTTGGGTCCCTTCGTTAAGGTGGCACCTGCCAGGTTTCTCTGCTGTAACGTTAGTGTTCTTCTCTTTGTACTTCATCAGTACCTTGCAGGAGACTCTCTGAGACTATGTAAATATGTAAATACCCTGTTAACTCTCCAAACTTTCGCCCAGGAGTTTAGCATCTACTGATGATTCTTACCTGAATCAGTCATTACGATGATGGTTACAAATGCTTGTGTTGTAATTCCATCATTCTCTCCACCTTTATGAGTTGGCTTCCTACAGCAAGAAAGAACTTCTTCCTTATTTATTTATTTGAATTAATGTGGACTTATGGGCTCTATTCCACGGCGTATGCTCCTTTGCTATCATCATTTACGTTGTTGCTCACATTTTCCTAGGTTTGGCCAGTGCATGTCCCTTCATGCCACCTCATGTGTCATTTTGACGTGTCCTAGTTATTCTTTTAGCACTTTCTTAATTTCTGGGACACAAAATAAGTTCCAGGCTCATCTTGCACTTTTGCTGCTTGAGCCCTAGAAACAGTCATTTTGAAAAGGAAAGGCAGTGCCTTTTGCTTTTAAATAATTTTGAAATGTCTCACGGTGAGCGTGACATGGGCTTGCTGAGTTGACTGGCCGTGGATCCAGGGAAGTTCCCCATGCTCACAGCAGCACAGTGACATATACTCACTTAGCACAAGGTGGGGCCCGCACTGAGAGAGATTTAGGCGAATGTGTGCAGTTATCCATCCTGCCTCACACTGGTTCACAAATGCATGTCAATGTTTAACATTCATTTTCAAAAAGAAAACTATTAATTCCACAATATTTTTTCCTTTTGATAAAAGAGAGAATTACTCATGAAAACTTGGGTTACACACATAAACATATAGATGTATATGTAAATATATAATTTCTCCACATCTTTTTCTCTCTTTCTGTGTGTGTCTTTATATTTGTATGCTTTAGTATGTATATGGTTCTATGAAACCAGAGTTATATATGTATGTGTATACAGAGAGAAAAGTTCACTAAATGTTGATAGTGTATATTTCCAGTTTATGAGGTTAGGTAATAGTTATTTTTAAATTTCTTATCTTAATCCCTCTCTTTAAAGTCTTTTTTTTTTTTTTTATTTCTTTTCTGGGACACCTGGGTGGCTCAGTGATTGAGTGTCTGCCTTTGGCTCAGGTCGTGTTCCCAGGATCCTGGGATGGAGTCCCACATCAGGCTCCCCACAGGGAGCTGCTGCTCCCTCTGCCTATGTCTCTGTCTCTTTCTGTGTCTGTCATTAATAAATAAATAAAATATTTAAGTTTAAAAAATTTAAAAAAAATTTTTCTTCAGTAGGCTTATATTATCTTTGTAATCAAACATCTATGCTGCCTCAGTGAACAAAATGGTTTGTAAAGATGTGTGTACACATCTAGTTGCTCCTTACATCACATTCCTAGAAGTAAAAGAAAAAAATAATAACTGTGTGTGAATCTGTGTTTGTGTGTGTTAAGGGTTTGAATGTGTTTATGTTCTTGCTCTAACTGCTAGTCCACTCAGCAGAAATATGCTCTTGTTTCTACCATTGTCAGTGATGTAGGACAGTCTCATTTCACATTCGCTTTCACAGGCTGTGTCCTTACCTTTCAGTGTTATTTTTATTGTGGTAAAATGTAACATGTAATGTATCATTTTAACATCATTTAAGTGTGCAGTTCAGTGGCATTGAGCCCATTCCCACTGTTGTACAGCCATCACCACCAGTCATCGGCAGAGACCCTTCATCTTTCCAAACTGAAGCTCCATCTCCAGTAAAGTGACCTGCCGCCCCCATGTCCCATTTTCCACCAGCCCCAGCACCACCATTCAGCCTGTCTGGGTTTGACTACCCGAGGTACTTCATACAAGTGCTTTAGCATTTTTGTAAGATAACATTTTGTAAGATAACAAAAAAGAGAGATTTTTTTTTTAAAGATTTTATTTATTCCTGAAAGACACAGAGAGAGGCAGAGACACAGACAGAGAAGCAGGCTCCCTGCTGCAGGGAGCCTGATACAGGACTTGATCCCAGGACCCCAGGATCATGACCTGAGCTGAAGGCAGATGCTCAACCACTGAGCCACCCAGGCTTCCCAAAAGAGAGAGAATTAAACCTCATATTTCCTTTCCCCAAAGAGTCACCCAAAGGGGAATAGCTGAATTTTCTCCAGCACTGTTGAGCCGGTATTAAAGAGAAAGTTCCCAGAAGACAGCCTTGTGCTTCACACCTCTGCTGGCTTCCCTAGGGCCTGTCCACTTGATTCCATCTCTGTGCTGTGATGAGGCCTGCAGCGGGGACCGGGTGACTCTTGGCTGTAGGGTGCATTCCAAGGCCACTCTTCAGGAGAGGTAACTCGGTATTTTTAATCCATATAATGCATGTCCCCTTGTGCAAATATGCATTCTACTAATCTAGCACTTTTCATGTCAAACTATGAGACATCATTTACAAAATATTATTAATGACATTCTGGACATCGGAGGGGGACAAAGCCTTGGCAAGAGGTAAATGAGTCTCTCAGGGTTACTGATATCCAGTGCGACATTCTTTATACTCTACACTCCATTAATTTTGTTTTTGTCTCATATTCATGATTTGTGACACTTCTGTCATCTCTAAGTAATTTGTAACCTATTGTTTACTCATAGAATTTTAGAATAGCCATCAAGAAACTCAGTTAAGACCCAGGAAACTGCCTATTTTAGACATTGGGTTAAGTATAACTATGTTGATTAGAAGTAGGTATAAAAATTCAGCTTTAAATTAAGTGGAGAAATTAAACTTTTTGTGTGGAAGCAAGTTTATAGCAAAGGAAGCACTAGAATTCTGACGTAATCAGTTGTTGTTGCATCTAGAAAACTTGAAAGCAGAGCTGGCGTGTTGCTTTGTATTGGTGTTTTTCCTCCCCATAGGTGACTTAAAGATCTTTTGAATGTGTGTTTAGACACACAGGTCCAGCAGGGGAGACCATGCCCACGTTCTTCGGGTCCCTTTCAAGGTCCATCTGTGGTGAGTTTTCAGACGCCTGGCCTCTGATGCAAAATCCCATTTGTGGTGATGACATCTCTTTTTGTGACTCGTATCCTGAACTCCCCGGAGAAGAAACTCATTCTCTCAGTCCAGAGAACGAAAGCTCATCATCTTTGGATTCAAACAGTAGCCAGGATTTGGTTGGTGGAGCTCTTCCAGAGCATTCTGAAAACTTTACGGAAACTACTGATTTCTCTAGACGTAACAGCCCCTCGACAGAACCAGTGCTGACTCAGAATACACTGACTACCAGAAGCCAGCTACGGCAGGAGAGTGGTGACATCACTGACCTGACCACTCAGACATCCCTGCAGGTAAGGCAGTGACTGGCCTCAATGAAGACACAGCATTAACTCAGGACAGACCCAACGGGTTGGAACTCCTCTCACCATAGAAGGTGGGGGGACCTGATGAGAAAGTTTTTCCATCCTTCATAACTTCTTGGTCTTGTATGGATGGAGAATATGTTTTAAATTAAATTACAAGTGGGTTTTGTTTTATTTTTTCAATGCATAGGTACTCTGGTCATGATGAGCTCCATCCTTTTACTCCTTGTAAATCCGAGTACTTAGCACAGCACCCCCAGCAACGTTCCTGGTTGAGAGAGATGAGTTAGTCACAGGACCATCTTGTAAACAGTTCCTCACCATCGCTTGATTCACCATCGTTAATGGGAATTTTGATCTCCCCAAGCTTCTCCTTTCCCTCTCTTTTTCTGATGTTTTTGAGATTGCTCTGCTTTCACTGATCTTTTCGGTTAGAAATTGATTGTCAGTCATGATCTGGGTCCAAAGACTGCATAATAACCTTCTAGAAGAAAGGGCTTGAAATCAGATTTGCAAGGAGATAGAGATGGTGACTGAGGGAACATGGGGCTTTCGGGCAGGCTGCAGGGCAAGAGGCAGAGAAGCATCAGGGAAACCTGGGCACCCTGGACTTACCTGATATGTCACCAATGCCTCTTCCAGTGAGGATATAGCCATTCCTGAATTTGACTTACTGTCTACAAGCATTTCCTTCATATGAGCCCATGTAATGTCGGAATATATTCTTTCTGAAAAGATGTCAACCTTTAGTGTATGAAGAGCAGAGTGTCAGCAAGAGTGAGGCTCCCAGGCCCCACAAGGCCTACACACATAGCCTTGCTCTCACTGCTTGTGAGCAACCAATTCAGTCTGAAGCCAAAGTGTGAGGTGGTGTGCTCCTTTGAAGAAGAGCCTGTAGGTTATGTGTTGATCTAAATCTGTAGTACTTTTTTTCTCAACTACAAAAAAAAAAAAAATTCTATAGAGACTTCATAGAGAATTCTATGCAGAAACCATTTGTTGACTTTGGAGAAAAATAATTTTGTTTTTCTCAAAATAAAGGAAATGAAGAGTTAAGGGAAGAAAAGCAAACAAATTGGGCATTTAAATTGTAAAATACATCTCTCTGTAGCAGAGAAAGAGCCTTTACTGACCTTGTTCTGTTGAACCATCCTGTAATTTTTGTAATTTCCATAATAATAGTAAGAAAAGACAACAGCAGAGTTGTGAGCTGTGTGTGGGTCTCAAGAATGGACAGTGGCCCACAAGCCTTGGGAGCTGAGCATACCCAGCTGCCTAGAGGAGGAAGTAACAGGCCCTAAGAGCAGGTGAGAGAGGCAAAAGACAGCTAATGCCAATTTCCCAGCCGGCTGCTTTGCCAAGTACTCTACAAGTCTTGAGAGACTCTTAAAATTAAATCAGTGACACAATTTCATTACATGCTATCAAGTCAATTGGTTTTGATCATAAACTTGCTTTTACTTTCACAAATGTCTGTAGTTACCTCTTCCCACACATCTGTTCTTAGGCACAAGTTCTTAGGGACCTAGAATTGTGTTCCCAGGGACCATCTATGGTTTTTCAGACCATTGTCAGCAAATAGAATTACCACTCATCTTCATTGTGTAGCTTGTCCCCACTTTCATGACGTAAGTTCTGAAACTAAGAGTGAAACATCTTGATGCCAAGTCATATCAGAACCGACTCAATGTCTACCTTTTTCTATTTGTATCATTGGTGAGATGGGGGCAGGAGTAAGCAGTATTATTACAGTTATATGAATGTAAATCATTTAGTGTAGAAGATTGATGTATATAATGGCATTAACTTCTTTTCAAAGACGGTTGTCAAGGTAATCATGATCTCCATAAAGATACTTTCAACTCAGATTATCATGAAAAGAAATGATAATTACATGTAAAATGAATGAGAAAATGTAACATTCAAGTTACACAATGTCATTCTTAGTGAAAGGTTTATTAGCTTTCTAAGATATGTTATCTTAGAATTCTTACATAATGTGGTAAATATAAATGAGGCATTCTGAATTCTGGAAAGGAATTTTTAAAACATGAATCATTTCAGTTTTCCCCCTATAATTAAAAACAACACATAATCTTTTGAGCCCATTTTAAGAGATAATCTTTTCCAGGTTCTGAAAAGCACTTTGCCTTTGGTTGCGTTTATTGAATACTTAGTGAGTGAACTTTAATCTTTAAGAGCAAACAGGAGAGAGATATAACTTTACATCCTTGGGAGACTGACCCTCTTCTTTGCTTCAAGGGTCAGCTGATTATTTAGCTCAACAGTTGTTTTTGTCAATACATTAGATTCCAAAAGGAAATTCAGACTTCCTTTTAATAGGCTGATTCTCCAAGATAGAGAACATACTTACTTCTCATGAAGAATTTGTTTTCATTAACTTGGTGTTATGGACCAAAGAACTTCCAGTTCCTTGAGTTCGTGTTTAGTTAGCTTGGTCCATGGGCTCATTCCTAATTCAGGACAGCATGGTATTTCTGTTTGAGAAATACAGAAAGGCTGCAAGAGTCATTATAGCATTCCCCCCCCCCCCGACTTTAGTGATTTATTTATACTTATTTTCAAAGGACCTTGAAATTCCTACCTAAGCATTCACTCATATTTTCAGGTTTTTTTTTTAACTACAATTCCTTTCTTCTCTCCAGCTTTATTGAGATAGAATTGACACATCACATGGCAGTGTGATGATTTGATAAACATCTATATTGCAAAATTCACAATGGCTCTTTTGTCTTACAGGGTCAGATTGCTAATGCATGATGCATTTGTTTCCAAAAACTGTATTTTTACACAGTAGTTTTCTTGTGGGTGGTTTAAGACCACCCAGAATCAGATGTTGATAGTTATGGTGCAGGATAAAGCACATAGGCGTGAGAACCTTCTTTAGTCTGAATGACACAGTTCCAATCAAATTTTCCCTATACGCACCTCCCCAGAAAAGGGATAGAACTAAAATATTTGGGACATCATTTGCTAAAATCCTTGGGAGAATGAGGCCAACCTGTTTACTTACAGGAAAATCTTTTTTGGTGATGTTTTTCACCATCATTGAAAATGTCAACATGAAATAATAGAAGGAATGGTAGAAAAGATATGAGATGACCAAGGTTCTAGTAGCTTGGTCTCTTAAAAGCCCTATTTTTTTTCCATATCAGCAAAATGAGTACTATTTGTCTCCCATAGTAGCATTCATATGGGTATTACTATCATATCAATTGATCAATATATTTGATGAAACTATTTCAGATTTTTGAGAGTTCTTTCAGAAGCTTCTATTTCTAGATTCTCTCCTTCGACCTAGGGAACAAAGTATTTGTAAACTTACCTGATATGTCACCAATGCCAAATTAGTGGTAAAGAAGTGAATGAAAGGTTAACATAAAATGAAGATTCTTTTTGTTTGCAGTAACGTGCAGTTGGCTGATGCCTCCAGAAGTTAGATCGCTGCCCTTCTATGACAAAGGACAGCTCTAAGCGTGCCCCTTTGCTGAGGATATTTGCCCTAAGAAGAGTGAGGAGAAGATGATTAGATGAGAAATCATTTCCAAACTATCTCTAAACTTTCTCCAGTGGTTTAGCAGAAGTTTTAAATGCAAAGAATGAGAATGTGACTATTCATTAATCATCTTTGTTCTGAAGGGACTAAAGGATCCTAACATCTTGCCTACAACTGCTTTAAGAGTGCAGCATTGAAACAAGTTTTAAATGTTTGAAAGGGGTCGAAAATGAGCAAAAGAATCATTGTTTAATACACTTGTTTCTGTGGGTCACATTATCAATTCTACAGTGTTATTTGCAAATACTGAGTGACTGTGAGTTGTTATAAAAATCTTTATTTTATCCTCAGAGTATGTGCATACCTGGATATCCAAACACTGTTAATGAACTACCTGTCCATATGTTATTAAAATCACATGTACGACAAGTAAACGTTATGTATAATAATTGTCACAGACTGTAGCTCAGCAGTTTTCACTTGTAAGGTATTATTTTTCAAGCTTTCCTTTCTGTTGCTGTTTTAGGAAGCTTAAAGGAGTTGCTTCTTTCTGCCATAGAAGCATATGGATGGAACCCACTGGGCACTCGCCCCTCCGCTTAGGCTTATGAACTGAGCACAGTCTGGACCCTGCGCGGCTTCTGGGGGAAAAGAAAATAAATCTGAACCAAACTGATGGCGTTTTAAGCCTTTCAACCAGTTGCTTCTGAGCCAGACCAGCTGTAAGCTGAAACCTCAAGCAATAACAAGGAAAGACTCCAGGCAGTCACAATACTTTGCATCTTTCCTAAACAAGAAGCTTCTATGCCACAAGCGTGACTTCAAAGACTGATGGGTCGAGTTTGCAGCCTACGAGATTATGAGCATATAACAAGAAACAGAAATGCATTCATGCTTATTTTCACGGCGAATGTGGTTTTACCGGACTGAAGACCCAGACTCTATGTTTTTTCATTTATACTTTCTCTCCAGGAATAATTTCATGTAGCCAATTATCCTACTAAAAGTCAGCGTCTGATTAGTTACCTGAGTTATTATGTTGAAGCGTTCAAAAATGAGTGTTTGTATGTGATGAAACTCACTTTTTCATCATCTGATTAGCTTAGGAGGTTATAATTGACTTCATATTGCCTGCCTAAATCATGGGTTTGTTAGAAGAAGGCAACTGGCCTGACTAGGAATCAGAGGAGGGCAAGCCTTCTCCAGAACGGAGAACCTGTAACCTTAGCTACTGACTTGTGAACCCCTGCCGGAGCTGGTAATGAGAGGAGCCTGAGCTGGGGAAGTGGTGGGGAAAGAGCTGCCCACCACCCTGTGTTAAAAACCACTTAGCACATGTATCCTAGAGACTTGGATACAATGATTAGCATATTTCTGTGAAAAGCAATTGATATGGAAGCATTTGTTACTTCTGACTCTGTGATTGAGCTTAGAAGATCCAGAATTTCTCTCTTATAGAAAAGTGATAATTTATAAAGATAATTTTCCTCCCCTCCCCTCCTTCTGCCTCCAAAGCCTACCAGCCTGTCCTCTATACCTATGAGTTTATTTTTGTTTTTGTTTTTGCGTCATATCTTATAACTAAGGGCTTTAGAAATTACTGCTTATCTGGTTCCCTCCTGCTGGAATGTAACACCCAGCGAATCGTCTTAAGAGACTGCACTACATACTAGAATGGGAAGAAAAAGCAGGCAGCCTAGAGGAGAGCAGTTCGTAACTGCCCTCATGGAGTCCGCCCAAGTGTTACAGTGGTCCCTCCGACTGTGCACATTTTGTTAGCACAGTGATCTGCCATAGGCAGTGATGCTGGATTTAAGTGTGGCGTCAGGCGCCCCATCCCTTACATCCTTGGTATTTACACACTAGAATTTTCTCTACAGCTAAGAGAGACAATGAACCCAGTTCAGCCACAAACCGGAAGATGGCTCATTTGCTCTTAATCTTTACACCCTGGAGAGGAATTACTTGAGCAGGATTTATCTGTTTCCTACTTGAACCTACATGATCAGCTCTGGCCTTTGTCTTTTCACATTTGCACTTAAAGAGGAAATCGAACATCACTGTGTTTGAGTGCACTAAAATATGTAGTTTCCCAATTGCCCCACCCAGATCACTCTTTTACCTAACATTAAATTGAACTAAAAAAGATCTTTCTTAGGACTTTTTATCTTCTCACTTATTAGACCATGCTTCTCTCTCTCTGTAGGAAGTTAGGAACATCTAATGAGCCTTCTTTGTAGCTGGACCAGTTTCTCTCCCCATGGTTTTAGGCTCTAATATGTGTGGATTAGCTTGCCTGTGCTTGGTTCTCGTGACCTCAGTTCCTTGAACCAAAATAAGAAATTAGAATCATCTCAGGGTGACCCACAATCTTTTGTGTCTCCCTAGTACCTTCTTTTATTTTCCTTTTGGAGCATTCAGCAATGGTTTATAAGCTTTGATAAGTCTCCAGCTCTTAGGAGAGTTGCCTTTAGGAAAGTCATGTAAAATATTTAGGATTTGACCACAAGATGTCTATGAAAATGCACACTAGAGTTTCCTCGAGTGGCTTCACTGTAATTCACATATGTATGCCATTGTTTGCAATCTGAGCGTTTTGTTTTGACAGAGGGATGATCAAAGTAGGCCCGGGTTGTGCTGCTTCTGGTGACCTGAATATATTTTCCACATGTAGAAACCCTCCTCAACTTCAAAGACAAACACTTGCTGGAGAGACTAGATGGATGGGAATGAGACTGTGGCCCTAAACCCTGAAACATCACTTTGGATCAGTGAGGAAATACTTAGGGTTGAAAGCTGATTTCATTTGATACTAAATTTGAAAATTCCAGGGTTATTTTATCAAGATGAAGACATTTTACCACTACCTACTGCAGAAACATATAATAATGTTAGATTCTATACTCTGTGTAAACACTTGAGAGGAAAAGCCCAATCTGCATTTCCCGTAGTTGGAATATCCTACAGCGATCACAGGAACTCAGCCTCTAGGATGTGGGTGCCAGGAAATCATCATCAGGTAATAATAGAGCTGGGAGTGAGAACTGGTGTGACTTCAAACATTACAGAGACCCACCAACAAGAATGAGACAAGGATTTGGGGACCGACCATGTAAAGGCAAGGGTTTCCTCATTTTGTGTATATGGAATATATTTTTCAAATATAGATTTTCTACTTTAGATAAAATGTTACTGTTGCTAATACCTAGTTAAGCTCCATTGTTCATGGTAGTAAAAAAAAAAAAATTGAAGAGAAAAGGAAAAAAAGTCCATCGTTGCTTGAAGGTCACCAGCTTGAATCAATTTAGATTTCATCATTACTATTTTGCATACTGGAATTTATAAATTTGTAAATTTTCATTTTCTTATACAAATTGTTTTGTAATATCCTTTTTTATATGTGAATAAAATCGTGACCTGGTATTCGTATTGACACGTCCAGTAAGAAGATGATTGGCGATCAGAATGCGGATTTGTTTTCCTCTCCTCTCCTCTCCTCTCCTGCTCTCCACCTGGGGGGTCTCACTAGGTTGTGATCCTTCCACTATAACACTCTCTGGCCCTCAACTGTTGTGAGGGGGATTTGAAATCCTTCGTAGTGACCTGGTTGTATTTCTCAGGTATGTCAAGCTATTGAAGAATGCTCTGAGTTATTTGAGAAGCTTTGGCATCAAGATTCTATTATGATCTCTTTTTCCTCCTTCATTTTATGACATAAAGATGAAAAGAACTAAAGGAGGAGAGGTTTCATATTCATTCTTTGTGGAGGTCAGTAGGATGTTTTCTGCGGAGGAGTGGACCCACTCCCACAGAGTGACACTGGTTACTGTAAGAGTTTCTTTTTTCCTTCCCAGCTTCTGACCTTCCTTCCCTTTGGTAAAACTTTTAAAGCTATTATTAGATATTGAGAGAGGACTTTAAACTTCCTGGAAAAAATTGGATTATTTTAAAGGGATGCCATATTCTCTCAGCGGGTTAGACTGTAGTGTTAAAATGACACTACGGGTTCCCTAAGGGAAAGACATTAGCTTCTTCTTCTTCTTTTTTTTAATTGTACTTATTTATTAGAGAGAGACAAAGCATGAGAAAGAGAGAGTATGAGCAGGGAGAAGGGTAGAGGGAGAAGCAGACTCCCCATTGAGCAGGAGCCCAAGGTGGGACTGGATCCTAGGACCCCGAGATCATAACCAGAGCCAAAGGCAGACACTTAACCAACTAAACCACCCGGGCGCCCAGGACATTAGCTTCTCTCCCCCTTCTACACCTCCACCCACACACCAGCTCCTTGGCTCAAGTAGACTTTTCCCATGTGCATGCAATCCAGTTGGGCTTGTGAGTACCATCAACTCTCTGAGAAAAGTAAGTCAAAGCCTGTGAGGTTCTAACAAGAGGTCTGAAGTACTCTCTATTCACATAAACAACTTATTTTCATTATTACCACTATTAGGTCTCTTTGCAATTGGCTACTTGTCATTCTGAATTCGTCTATTAGTGCTATTTTAACTTGAGGAGGTATTGTCTAATTTCCTTAAAAGGTATTTGGCACCCGATAAGCTACATAGATGCTAGCTTAAATTTATCAATCAGTCATCTTGAAACTAAACAACAGTCTGAGAATCTCCAAAGTCTTCTATAATATCTAAGAAATTTCAGTATGACCTGGTATGTGGTTGTAGTCATGTAATTAAATGGAATCAAGTCAACAGTGCACAGTAGCAGTGGCTGTGTCACCTTTCAGCCAGAGGAAGGTCACAAGGTTTCTCCTGTAGAGATCAAGCCAACCAGACCCGGTCCGTTCGCAAACCAGCAGTGGCACCTGAATTAGTGTGATTTATGGCTGCTTTCAAATCAGCCTCTCCAGAAGACCTGAATTTTAAAAACTACTTTCTCTTCAACCCTGGGTGGTCTGATGAAGCAGGTTTCAATTATTAGTCCATAAAGACAGGATTTTGTCTTTTTATCTTAATTTCTAATGGCATTAACTAGTCCTACTTAAGATGGAAATAGCTATGTTCTGTCTGTTTTGTTTGGTGTTGAACTGAGCCAGCAGAACTCTGCAGAGGGATTTTCCTTACCTGGATTGATTGTTTACAGTCAACAGGAGATCTGCACAACAGTCCAGTGGCAATCCTTTAATAGCGGGTTAGGGAGGCAGGCTCTTCTCAGCCAGGCACACGTCACCAGCTCAGTGTACCAGATATGAATTACTTACCTTGAAGTTCTAAATACAAATTTAGTTCCTCTTGGAAGCCTCGTTCTGAGAAGAGCATGTTTCCTATGTCAATCCTTCCTTCCTTCTTTCCTTCCTCCATTCATTCATTCATGCATTCATTCACTCATTCATTCTACACATGTATACAGTAGTAGCATAGAGTATGTACTTGGTTGCCAATGTGATGCTAGGGTTAGAGCAAGCAAGGAGATATAAGGTGGATAAATCTTTTAAATATTTATAAGCTAGGTCTTTATTGTGACATCCTGGGGAAAGTCAGGAACGGCACAGCAGCTGGGTGAGGCCCCGGTATGCCAGGAAGGACCCTGTGAGTTCCCCCTGCAGGGAACTTTACCCTTCTTGAACTTTACCCTGTAGGGAATTTACTTCCCTTCCAACAAATGAGTGACATGACATAACAGCTGTATAATCTCTGGTCTTTCAGAAGCTTGGAAGTTATCAAACTAGGCAAGGTGGGCCTCTTTCTAGACACAGAATAGCCCCAGTCATTGAGAGGACATGGCCACCTGGATGGGGCAGGGTGGATAATCAGTCCCTGGTTAGGAAATACTGAGCCTGAGATCTTTCTCCTGTCATCGAGGTCGCCTTGGTCCTTCTGACTTCGAAGGGGACCGTGCTGCATGTGAGATCTATGTTTAGGACTTGGCTGAACCACCTGCTCACATCAAATCAATACTAGGCCTGAGTCCTTGAGATGACATAAGTTAGCGATGACAATCCACCCTGTGGGTGCGGCCTCGCCCTCCCAGAGCCCAAGGACAGCATCACCCATCAACCATGGCCTTTCTGTCCTGAGCCTGGGGCTCAGACTCCTGGTCTTCCTTGACCCAGCGTTCTAGGCACCCCTGTCATCACATCTGAGTTCACTTCTAGAGGGAAATGTGTTTTGTCCCCATTTCTCAATCTTAGCCAGGCCTCTTCACCTGGGAACTGACATCTCACCCGATCATTTGTTTCTTAGCCCGTCGCCCTTGTCTTAGAAATACTGTGGCTTCACTGTCCATTTCTTGCGTGGCTGAGCAGCCTCCCCCTCAGGAAATCCCAAAAGAGGTTGGCCTCTGGTTTTGGGTGGCAGCAATGGTTGGTGGTCTGAGCCCATTGCCTTTCCTTCCCCCTTCTCCTTCTGTCACTTCTGCTCACGAGGTGCCATGGTGTCTGTGGCTGCAGCCTGTCTGCTCCCCAGCACTCGGCATGCCTGCTGTGACACAAAGCTGCAGACCATATCTCTTTGGATACTTCAACCACAAGTAGGTGCACTGAGAGGTGAATAAATAGGCCAGCTGGAAATGGAACCCAAGCATAGATATGAGAGAGGAGCCACACAGAGAACCCCAGGTCCTCCCTGAATCCTGTTCTCACCCTTGAGGGGGTTCGTCCATGTGTTCTTTAGGGGCCCAGGACTAACAGGCAGCGGCCGTTGCAATAATGTGATGAAGAGTTGGCATCTTTCTGTAGAAGTAAGTGTTCATGCTAATGTCACCAAAGCCTAGCCTTGGATCTCGAGAGAGAAAATGGAATGTACGGTGTTAAGATTTTGGCAGTACATTGTTAATGTGGGCAGGGGACATGAGGATCAGCACTCATAAAAAGAAACTTTCTCCTCCTTCAGCCACTATTTTCCTCTTTCCCTCGCTTCCCTCACCACAGACCTAAAATCTTGGTCTCCAGCTTCCCAGCAAATGTGGAGGCTGCTGTCTGACAGCCTCTGGCTGGATGCATAGAGCAGCACACAAAGTGAAATGAGGAGAGATGGTCCTGTCTGACTGTAGAATTTGTGTTCCCTTGGGGAATCACATTTACTAAATCTACCCAGGGGACACCTGAGCATGGCCATCAAACCTGATGACAAGGCACCTTTGCAGATGCCCTTTCTCGAAATCAAGGGTGATGAGGAAGTTACAGAAGGCCAGGTTTCAGCTGACGCTTCTCTGAATGTCTTCTTTCAGTTTGTAAACCACTCAACTATAACTCTGCAGATTCTAGGTTATTCTCTGAGTAGATCCCAGTTAGATATTGGGTAAGGGAGAGTGGTGGTTAATTTTATGTGCTAACTTGACTGGGTCATGATACCTAGATGTTTGTTCAAACGCCAGTCTAGATGTTGCCATGAAGGCATTTTTTAGATGAGCTTCAAATCAGTAGACTTTGAGTGGATCAGATTATTCCCCATGATGTGATGGGCCTCATCCCATCAGTTGAAAGTATTAAGAGACTAGACTGAGGCTCTCTAATGAAGAGGAAATTCTGCCTCCTTTGAGATTCAAGCTGAACAGCAGCTCTCTTCGGGGTTTCCAGCCTTTGAGACCCTATGGATTTCAGATTTGTCAGACCCACAATCTCCCGAGCTAATTCCTTAAAATAAATCTCTCTCTCTCCAGTCTTTCTCTCTCTCTCTCTCCCTTCTCCCTCCCTACACACACACACACACACACACACACACACACACACACACACATACCCTATTAGTTCTGTTTCTCTGGAAAACCCAAAACACACTCAAACCACGCCCCCTGCCCTCCCATGCTAAATAGATACCAGTGACCAAACTGGTGGAGTGTCAATGTGAGTGAAGTGTTCTCTATTGGACAGACCAGTAGAGTCCCATAGGGCTCAAGCCTTTCTTTTCTTTTCTTTTTTCTTTTTTTCTTATCTTTTCTTTTTTTCTTTTCTTTTCTTTTATTCTTTTCTTTTCTCTTTTCTTTTCTTTCTTTTCTTTTCTTTTTTTTTTTCTTTTTCTTTTTTCTTTTCTCTTCTTTCTTTCTTTCTTTCTCTTTCTTTCTTTCTTTCTTTCTTTCTTTCTTTTTTTTCTAAGAGAGCGAAAGAGGAGGGGAAGTGGCAGAGAGAAAGGGAGAGAGTCTCAAGCAGACTCCTCGCTGAGCACCTAGCCAGTGTGGTGCTCAGTCCCATGACCCAGAGATCATGACCTGAACTGAAATTAAAAGTCAGATTCTTAAGTGTCTGAGCCACCCAGGTGCCCCCATCATGGGGCTCAAGACTTTCTTAAGAGCCCAAGGCAGGGGATCCCTGGGTGGCTCAGCGGTTTAGCGCCTGCCTTTGGCCTAGGCCGCGATCCTGGAGTCCCGGGATCGAGTCCCACATCAGGCTCCTGGCATGGAGCCTGCTGCTCCCTCCTCCTGTGTCTCTTCCTCTCTCTCTGTCTATGTCTATCATAAATAAATAAATAAATCTTTTAAAAAAAATAAAATATTAAAAAAAAAAGCCCAAGGCACATAACCCAGAAGCCCTTGGTCTGCCAGATGAGAACTACTGCGACTTCTCATCTTTCTCTTCAGGCACAGGTCCTTTTGTGCTCCTTCTCCCCTTTCCTCCCATCAGTAGCTCAGATTGGGGTCTCCACCCTCAATTCTCCATTCTTTCCTCTGTGGACTCGCCCCTCACCACAATGGACAGCCCACATTAAGGGAAAAGCTTGGCTCTAGGTGGCTTTGATGTGATGACTAGATATTAGTTCAGGGAGAATAAGAGAAAAAAAAGCTGTAGTTCAATGCTAGAAGAATAGCCAAGATGATTCTATCTGATGGGAGCCTTTGCACAAAAACTCATGACTGTCATTTGTTATGAGACATGCAAAATCGCCTGTAGTATGATTTCACCCTGCTGAGAGCTACAGAATCTTCTTAATTAGTCTGTCTCTTTAGTCCCACTTCTCTTTCCCAGGAAGTGGGAATTACTCTGCTGAAAAAAGAGTGATGCACAGAAAGAGCCTGAGGTCTTCGGTGACTCAGAGACAGTCAGAGCAACAGCCTCCGTCTTCTACACTTCTCAAGTGTCATTTTCATGAATCCAGTAGAAACTTGTTCCCCAAGACCCAAAGCACAGTCCCTGCAAGCGAAGCCTCTCCCATCCCCAAAAGCCAACCCCACCTACATGATCTTATAAATCACTCCAGGGGGAACTCTGTCTTCATTCTAAAAACAGGTTCTGCATTGCTCTCTAGCATTGGGATTTGGGTTCCTAGGAATGGCATCTCCAGGACGCTTCTCTCATTGGCCCAAAGGTGCAGTGTGCCATTTCTTAAGCAAACAAACTCAGTTGCTGATGTCCCACGCATCTTTAAGCAAATGATTGATTTTGTTAATGTAGACCAGGAGGCTGAATTTTAGAAAAATCATACATTAAAAAGTACAGTGGAATCTGCCACACAAGAAAACATGCTCATTGCATACAAGGTATTCCTCATTTTTAAACACATTTTATCTAGCTTGATCTGCACCTATATTCACAAGCTATAGCTCTCTGGGTATAATCATTGGTTATTCACCAAAATTCAATCCAATGAATAAAGAGTTACCATCACCAAGGATATAGCAACTTTGGAGACAGCTTCAAAAGATACATTTCAAAGAAGTCTTAAGTAACAGTAATATTATTAGAAGAACAAATTGCCCAATGAAGAGACATCTTTGAAGTTAATGGATATTCAAGGCTTGTTTGTTTTTTAAAAAAAATCCCAATACTTGACAGCTAGGCTTTGTACGCTGGACACTTCTGTCAGAAGTGATGAATCAACTCAAAACCAGATTCTTCATTTGAGGACCCACTGATGATAATGTGTAGCATTTGAAAACAACTCCTCTCTTCCTGAGCACTTTTATACCATTATTTTATTGGATTCTCACATCTATCCTTTGAGAGGTATGATTAGCTTCATCTTACAGATGAGAAAATGAAGATTCAAGGAGACTAAATAACCAGCCCTGAAGTCAGTAAACGGTAGAACTCAGCCATAAGAAAAAAAAAAAAAGGAAAAAAAACATACAAACAAAAAAACAATGAAATCTTGCCATTTGCAATGACATGGATGGAACTAGAGGGTATTATGCTAAGTGAAATAAGTCAATCAGAGAAAGACAATTATCCTATGATCTCACTCATATGTGGAATTTAAGAAACAAAACAGAGGCTCATAGGACATGAGAGGAAAAAATAAGAAAACGAAACCAGAGAAGGAGACAAACCATAAGAGACTCTTAACCATAAGAATCAAACTGAAGTTTGCTGGAAGGGAGGGGGTGGGGGGATGGGGTAACTGGGTGATGGGCATTAAGGAGGGCATGTGATGGAATGAGCACTGGGTGTTACATAAGACCAATGAATCCCTGAACTCTACCTTGGAAACTAATAATACACTATATGTTAATTAATTGAATTTAAATTTAAAAATGCATTATAAAAAAAAACAGTAGAAAGTGGTAGAAAGCATGTTAGAGAAGAGCTTTCAGCCAGTAAATCCCAGAGCTGGGATTTGAACTCTGAGTTTCTGATCTGTAAACCATAATCTTTCGGCCATGCAGTGCCGTTCAGAGCTGACCATTCATAC
The DNA here is from genome assembly GCF_018345385.1 of Vulpes lagopus. NCBI lineage: Eukaryota > Metazoa > Chordata > Mammalia > Carnivora > Canidae > Vulpes > Vulpes lagopus. The sequence continues at coordinate 36,247,664 of NC_054831.1, forward strand.
TGAAGCAAACCGAGAAAAGATGCCACACCGTGTGACCATATTTGTGCAGAGTGAAGGGGTTAGATTGTAACAACAGGGCAGAGCCTCCTTGCTTCACCTGGCAACCCTAAGAGAGAGCTGGAAGGAACCTTAGCAGCTGTCTGGTCCAGCAGTTCGGCATGGTGATCCGTGGGTCCCCAGAGTTCCCAGGAGGCTGCCCACGGAGTGAGAGAGATGCCCAGCTGGAGAACATGGGACTATTCACCTCTTCATTTGGAAATGGAGATACATGGGCCTGGAGAACCTCATCTTCATCCTTGTTGGCTCCAAATCCACTGATCCTCCTCCTACTCCAGGCTGAATTCCATCCTAAATTTCTCTCTTTTCAGTTAATAGATGGAATTTGAGGGCCGCCCAGGCACGGCCCACGGCCTTTCTAATGACTCTGATATGATTGCATCCCACCTTGCAGAACCCTCCCGTGCCTCTCCAGCCTCTCAGTGTCAGGTCCTGACTCCCCAGCAGGACAAGCAAGACTCTTCATGACCTGGCCCCAGATCATCAACTCAGCTTCACATCCCTCAGGCTCCCGTTCCATCTCAGTCTCTCATCCTACCCCGTGCTTGAGATTAAGAGTTGCACACTCAGGACACCTGGGTGGCTCAGCAGTTGAGCGTCTGCCTTCAGCTCAGGACATGATCCCAGGGTCCTGGGATTGAGTCCCACATCGGGCTCCCCATAGGGGGCCTGCTTCTCCCTCTGCCTGTGTCTCTGCCTCTCTGTGTGTGTCTCTCATAAGTAAATAAATAAAATCTTAAAAAAATAAAATTAAATAATACATACATACATACATACATTTATTGCATGGGTTAATGACTCTCAAATGCCTGGAAACCGTATGGTCTTTAGAATAAATTACTGTCCCTTCAGTGCCCACCCCTGTAATTCACACTGCTCTCCTGCTAGCCCCCTGCTTTCCTCCACCCAGGCCTCTGCACTTACTCTTCCCTTGAACTTCGATGCTGCTTCAGTCTTAATCTGAGGACTTCAGCTCAGGTGTACCACCCCCTCCACCAAGACCCTTTCCCTGGCCATGCTTCTCTAAAATGCATTCATCCCCATCACCTCCTCCACCCAGCTGACTTCCCTCTCAATGCTCAACATTTATCAATGCACGGCACTTGCTGATTTGTTCATAATCCACTTCCAGATAGAATGATCACGTCCCAAGTGGAGAACTCCGTCTTCCTTATTCATCACTAAATCCCAAGGCTGGAGCATTATGTGGCATATAGTAAATGCTTAAACATTTATTGAACAGTGATTCCATCTGTGTGATTGACGGAGTTCCTGGTTTCCTGTGAGCTCTCCTGACCCCTGCCATATTTACTCTGACCTTCCCTGTGTCCAACATGAGACTAAACAACATGTCATCTCTAATAGTTGAGGGCTGAGGTAAGTAGTGACCTACCAGACTCATGGGGCTTTTTTCCCCAGAAGAGGGGATGGATTTCCACAGAGGCAACACAACATAGCGGGCTAAAAGCTTGGGCTCCGAAGGCAGAGGGGCTGAAGCGAATCCTACCCCCACATGTGACAGCTGGGGTGCCCTGTCAGCATCACCAGACCCTGAGAACCAGGTTCCTCCATTGCCAAAAAGAGACAATAACTGTCTCTACTTCACAAGAGAGTTGTGAGAACTGAAAAAGAACTTAATGCACCCAAAGCCCATACATAGTTTACATTCAACAATTATTATTATCATACATATTTTTCCAGGTCCCCAAGGACTACAACCCAAGTGTCCAAGAAGGGAGGCAGTGAATTGATGGAAATGGATGCTGAGACAAAAACAAAGAGGGTAGATTCTAGTCTGAGTTTTGCCACCAAGCAGGTGAGTGACCCTGGGCACATCCCTTCTCTGGATCTCATTTTTCTTATTCTATAAAGTAAATAAATGCAATTTCATAAGCTCTTTCAGGCCCTTGGGTTCTGGGATCTGAGATCACGGCTTAAGGAGACTCTAACATGCTGCATACACACAGGGGGAAGCTGTAACATGGCCTGCTCATCCCTGTTCTCACCATACCTGTAGTGTACCATGGCTGGCAAATTTCCAGCTCAAGCCCTAGGGTCCCATCCCCCTCTCACTGTCGTCTCAGGGAAAGAGCAGGACTTGGCTGTGACCACTCCCCCCGCCCCCTATTATTTCTGGATGCTGTTGGAGCAGAAACACTCCTCATTGAAAGTTTGCATGTTACAGAATTCTAGAACTGCTATGGGCCCCTGGGAGGTCATCAAATCCTTTTCTTTCTCTCTCTCTCTCTCAAAAAAAAAATCTATCTTATCCATCAGCAAATGAATGGATAAGCAAAATGTGGCAAGTACATTCAATGGAATATTATTCAGTCATAAAAAGGAAGGAAATTCTGACACAGGCTAAATATGGGTGAACCTTGAAGACATGACACTCAGTGAAATAAAGGATAAATATCGTATGATTCCATTTATGCGACGTATACCCAGAATAGGCAGATACACAGAGACAGAAGTAGAATAGAGGTTACAGGGGCAGTGGGGAAGGGAAATGGGGAATTAGTGTTTAATGGGTGTAGAGTTTCTCTTGGGGAAGATGGAAAAGTTTGGGGTATAGACGGTGGTGATGGTTACAACATTGGGAATGTATTTAATACCACTGAATTATACACTTATGAATGGACAAAATGGTCAGTTTTATTTTATGTATATTTTCCCACAGCAAAATTTAAAAATGCAGTCTATTATCTAAATTAGGATTCCTAGGGCCCCAGCCCAAACCACCTGAGATCTTCGAGATGGACCCCAGAAGCTGCAGGTGAAACAAACTTCCCAGGTGATTCTTATAAAACAGAAGTCCAGGGATGACTCATCCCTGGGGATGAGATGGGGAGTCTGAAGCCAGAGCCCTACCCCCTCTCCTGAAACCTCACAGCTGGTAGGAAACAGAGTACCCACTCAGCCATACTGTGTTGCCTCTGGAGCAGGACACTTGTCACAACACGCATGGCTCTGGGGACACGCTCCAGCAAGGAGCAAGACCAGCAGGGAGGGCCTGTGGGACCACCAGGAGGTGGTGTGGGGCTGGCAGGTTAGTGCCCACAAGGCCTCCACTTAGGACACTAAGAGGAAAGCTCAGTTGACCTCGGCCAGTGGGAGCCACCCTGCAACTTTCTTACCACTTAAACTTCATCCCGGGACAAGGAAAGGACAGTACCCACCGAGGTAGCCTCACCTTTGCAAGGTGAGCGCAAGGCAGGAGGCACCAGGGGGCTGTCAGGTGGCTGCCGCCTCTGGCAGCACCTTCACTGGCCACCCCCGGGGAGCAGGAAAGGGCAGAGGGGAACGTAGCTCCCCTGTAGCTCTGATTGCGAATCCCCTTTGTTCCCTGCCTACTTCCAGCTGAGTTTTCCCTGGCCCAGCCCTAGAGATAGACAACTTTTCTACTATGTTCATAGTCATCTTATGTGTAGTCATTGCTTTATTTGTTTGACTAGTGTGCCAGGGTCTGTGCTGTGCTCTGAGGTCCAGAGTGAGTGAAAGGTGCCAGAATGGTAAGGGACAGTGGAAGTGGTGGATGAGTGGGTGCCAGGGAGGAGCCTGGCATGGGGTCAGGGAGAGCCAGAGTCCAGAGCAGGCTCAGCCGCTCACCTGATGCAGGGACTTGAGCAAGTCATTGAACTCTCTGTCTTTTTTTTTTTTTTTAATTGTGGCAAAATATACAGAACATACAATTTACCATTTAAACTATTTTACCTATATGGCTCTGTGGCATTAGGTACATTCACATTGTTGTGCAAACTTACCACCATCTACTTATGGATTTTTTTCTCTTTGCAAACTGAAACTCTGCACCCATTAAACAACAACACCCTGCTCCCCCTTTTTTCCAGACCTAGGCACCCACCATTCCTCTGTCTCTATGAATGTCTCTAAGTACCTTATATACATGGAATCATGCAATATTAGTCCTACTATGACTAGTTTCTTTCACTGATCATGATGTCCTCAAGCTTCATCCATGCTGTAGGCTGTGTTAGAATTTTATCTCAGGGCGTTTTAATTACTCCTGTGCAGAAGGGTGACGATTGGTAATTCTCCAGAAAGAATATAGTAAGAATCAGAGATAAAACATGTAACATTGTATCACAGAGCAGCTGCTCAGTAAGCGGAAGATATTATCATTATAATTTCTACTTCTGTTGTCAGTGTGATCAAGTATGGAAAGAGTCTGCAAGCAAAATGGTAAGAGTCGAGGGTGCCTGGGTGGCTCAGTCAGTTAAGCCTCTGCTTTCAGATCAGATCATGATCCTGGGGTCCTGGGTTCAAGTCTGTAGTTGGACTCCCTGCTCAGTGGTGAGTCTGCTTCTCCCTCTGGCTCTACCTCCCCCTCACTTGAGCTCTCTCTCAAGTAAATAAATAAAATCTTCAAAAATGGTAAGAGTCGAATCTGCCCCATCATCTGGGGCTGTGAGTTTTGGGGAGGAACTTCAGAAGGCACCCACAGTAATCTGCAGTAATCTGAAGGTGGGGGAAGTAATATGGAAACGGGAAGAAGAGAAAAGTGAGGCAGTGGTTTAGGAGCCTGGCCTCATTCACTCTAGGATGTGTGTGTAGAGGTGGAGTCCTGCTGGAAGGGAGGCAGGGAGCGCCTCATTCCCTGTCTGTGACGGTTTCCCATGGGTGCTGCTGTGAGAAACTCCTCTGAGCCAGCCTGGGGAGGAGAGGCCCCTCTGGGGCTGAATGCAGAAATGCAGAGTGTGAAAGAAAGACATTGGGGTGAGAGACTGTGGGAGGAGTTGGGCGGAGCTTCCCAGGGGGCCCTCCAAGTACCTGGCATCCAGGAGGGAGGTCACAGCCACTGCCTTTGAGCGGGCTGCAGGCGCCAGGTCAGCAGGTGTGGGGGAAGCAGCAAGTGTCAGAGGCAGAGGCAGCAGAGGTAACAGCAGAAACAGGTATCAGCGTGTGGGCCAGGGTGTTTGCCACCATCCACATGTTCTGTGGGAGCTGGATTTCTACCAGTCACTGATAAAGCCAGTTCCCTATATTCCCTCAGGGAATGAAGGCTGGCTTGGGGAAAACCAATTACCAGGAAATGCCAGGAATGGGGGTGGCACCCACTTCACCCCAAGATGAGGATCTGCCCATGCCAATACCTACACATGTCTACTTGCAGGGACAGAGGAGCCCCTGAAGAAAGAGCTGAGGCGACAAGGGATGAAACAGGAAAACCTATGAAAGACAAACACAAAGCCCTCCTGCCCTGTCTGCCACCAAAGTATCTCACAAGACGAAACCAGCCACCATGAACAAGAACCAGCAGACAATGACAGGGCGAAATGACATCGCGAAGAATTTGCTGCCATTGAGCCACAATCTAGAATAAGTTTTGTTATATGATTCAAGTTATAAAACAAGAAAAGAGAATTGTGCAAACGAAAAATAGGCAGATTTGGAAAAATATAACTACAACTTCTAAAAATGCAAAATATAATTGAAATTTAAAACTCAATAGATGGCTTAAACAGATGTTTAAAAAACAGCTGTAAAGAAAATTAGTGGGCTGGAGCCTGGATCTGAGGAAATGGAAGAGATGTGATAGAATGCATGAAAAATAATATGAAGAAGTCTCATGTATATCTAATAGGAGTTCCAGAAAGAAAGAACATGGATGATGAAAGAGGATATTCAGACACCATTTTCCAGAACCAAGTGCAGATCCTTAGACCCAGGTGAGCAGGCGCCCTGCTATGATCCCTGCCCCTCAGGGAGCCCTGGTGCTTTGGAGTGCCTTCCTTGAGGTTTTCTAAATTCCCCTCCAAAGGCAAGGACTGAGCAGAGTTGGCAGTGTTTAGGCATGGTGCCCTGAGCCCAGAGCAAAGCTCATGTGAACCATGGTCCTACCTTTACCCTGCAAGGCACTCTCTGACTCTATCTGTGTTAGGGTTCAAGCAGATGCTCCCACAGACCTCAGGTCTTGCCCCTATGGGCTGTCTTGGAGTCCCCAGGGCCAGATCCTCGACCCAGGGTGGTAGCCTCATGAGTGGGGTCTCTCCCATTTGTCACAGCAGAACATCACATGTGATTGAGCTGCTAAAATGATGTTGACATGCTGATTTTGTTGACACAAGTGATTTATATGGACAAGGACCCACAAAAAGTGTTTGCTCAGGGCCCTACACATCTTATCATTTATCAGCGATAGCCATGAGTCAAACCATTAGTGTGAGCCTGCATACCATAAAAGACAGGGACCATCTTTAAAGCCATGAGAGAGGAAAAAACATCTGACCACAAAGGCAAGGCAGCAGCCTGAGCCCAAGTCCTCTACAAGGATAGAGGTCATGTGGCTTTGGAATAATATTTTTGAAACACTGAAGAAAATCCTCAGCCTAGAATTCTGTATCCAGATTAAAATCTCATTTAAATGCAAGGGTAGGGGCATCTGGGTAGCTCAGTGGTTAAGCATCTACCTTTGGCTCAGGGCGTATTTCCAGGTCCAGGGATCAAGTTCCAAATCGGGCTCCCCATAGGAAGCCTGCTTCTCCCTCTGCCTGTCTCTCTGCCTCTCTCTGTGTCTCTCATGAATAAATAAATAAAATCTTATAATAAATAAATGTGAGTGTAAAATAAAGAAATTTTAAGACAAAAACAGAACATTTGCTACTCATGGAGTCTTGCTGAGGAGCCAAAGATTTTTATTCAAGAAGAAAGAAGAGATGCCCAGCTGGCTCACTTGGTAGAATGTGCAACTCTTAATCTCAGGGCCGTGAGCTTGAGCCACATGTTGGGTGTAGAGCTTATTTTTTTTTTCCTTGTAGAGCTTATTTTTAAAAAATTTTTTAAAAGAAAGAAAGAGAAAAGGAAAAGAAGAGAAAAGAAAAAAAAGAAATGAACCTAGATGGAAAAAGTAAAGTAAAAGAAATAAGTGTGGACAAATTAAAAAATAATAAAAATAAATATCTGGGTAAATGAATGATAAAATCACAATGATAGCTACAACTAGGAGAGAGGTTGAGTTTATTCTCTTGAGTTTGGGAAGTGTGCAAACATGTTAAAATATATCAAATTTTACACTTTAAACATGACACTATTATTCTTGTCAATTATACCTCAATAAAGCTTTTGAATAAAGAAAGAGAAGAAGTGGAACTAAAATCCATAATGATAATAGTTGAAGGATGGGAGAGGGAATCAGTTTCGACTGCTAAGATCTCTATGTTATTCAGAAGAAGGTTAAAGATATTCACACTAGACTCTGAGGCAAGTATGTAGTTTTAAAATTTAAGTGTAACCCACTTTAAAAAAAAATGGAACAGATTACATAACTTCCAAACCACTAGAGGAGGAAAAAAATAGGAATAAAGAAAACTGCAAAACTTCTTCTTTTGAAAAACCTGAGAGAAGGAAGGACAAAGAGTTAAAGAAGAAAAAAGATGGTAAATAGGAGCACAAAATAACATTATTAATGTCTCAATGACCACAATTAGTGTAAATTGTTTAAACTCGGCAATAAAGTGCAAAGACTAGAAATTGAATAAAAAACAAAATCCAGCTTTGTTTTTTTTTATTTATAAAAAACATATACAGGGGGGTCTGGGTGGCTTAGTTGGTTAAGCATCTGACTCTTAATCTCAGCTCAGGTGTTCATCTCAGGGTCATGAGTTTGAACCCCACGTAGGGCTCTATGCTGCACATGGAGCTTGCTAAAAAAAAGGAAGGAAGGGAGGAAGGAAGGAAGGAAGGAAGGAAGGAAGGAAGGAAGGAAGGAAGAAGGAAGAAAGAAAGAAAGAAGATGAAAGAAAGAAAGAAGAAAGAAAGAAAGAAAGAAAGAAAGAAAGAAAGAAAGAAAGAAAGAAAAGAAAGAAAAGAAAGAAAAGAAAGACGAAGAATAAGCAGACAGGAAAAAATATCCAGGTAAATACCGCCTGAAAGAGAGCCAGGATTGTGATATCAACACAAGATCAAATGAACTTTGAGGCAAAATAAATAAATTTATTAGAGCTATAAAAGAGGACCATTGTATAATCAGAAAAAAGCAGCAGGAAACATAGCAATGTATGAACCTAATGGCATAGGCTCAAATATATAAGTGGATGATTAAAATACACACAAGAAATATAATATGGACAGAACTACACAGTGAAATTGTTTAATTGACCTCTGCAAGTGGGAGATTTTAACACATTTCTCACAATAAATTCAATGAAGCTCCAATCAAAATACTGATAGTTTTTTAATTGAACTTGATTGTGCCAATTCTAAACCTTTTCTAGAACAGCAAAGGATCAAGCATGGCCAAGACATTTCTGAAGACGAATACAGTGAAGGCACAATAAAGAGAAGGTAATTATGCCAGTGCAGTGAGCAGCAGAAATCAGACGATACTACCTGAGGATGTGACACATGACAGGTGGCACTGCAGGTCAGAGGGTCGAGGTGGGGGGGACAGCAGGGTTGGTTATCTGTAGGAAAATTTGCAATTAAGTTGGAGATCTAGCTCATGTCATGCATAAAAATAAGTCCTATTGTAAATTAAAGATCTAAACATTCAAAGCAAAACTCTAAATTTTTAGGCTAAAATCCATTTTGGCCTTGGGTAGGGAAATATTTCTCTAATAAGACATAAAAACACAAACTGTGAAGGAGAAGATGGACAAATTTGACTGCAATTGGCCCTTGAACAAGGCAGGGGCTGGGGCATTCCCCCAAGCCCTGAGCAGTCGAAAATCCACATATAACTATGACCCTCTAATAGCGTAACTACTGATAGCCTACTATTGGCCGGAAGTCTTCCTGATTATGTAAACAAGTCTTCCTGATTATGTTATATGTGTTATACACTGTATTCCTACCATAGAGAAAGCTAGAGAAAAGAAAATCATAAGGGAGAGAGAGTACCATGTATAGTCCTGTGTGGATATTTGTTGAAAGAAATCCATGTATAAGAAGATCCATGCAGTTCAAACCCATGTTGCTCAAGGGCCAACTGTACATTCAAATTTAAGACTAGCCTATCACAAAAGTCACCAGATACAAATTGGTAAGCCAAACCACAGACCAGGAGAAGAGAACTTGCAAGGCCTATAACCAATCAAGGATTGGTAGCCTCACCGATGAGAAAAAGAAAAAATCACCTCTCAAGCTGGCAGGTATATTTACCTCTCCAGAAGAAGAGAGGGAAAAGATAGGAGGTGGTGGTGGGGAATGGTGAGACTCTAATTTGTTTGTTAAAGACCCTTGAAGCAACTACAGACAAAGCCAGCGTGTCTGTAATCTCAAGTGTGGTTATATAGATGGATGGCTTTCCCTGTGTCTCCTGTGCCTTCAGAGAGGGTATAGGAGGAATGCATGGTAGGGAAAATGAGTAAGAAGTGGGAAACTTTAGGGAGCCAAGACAGAAATTAGTGTGTGGGCATCTTTCCTATTAAGCTGACCTTCTTAAAAGCTGTCTGTCCACATACTCCCCTTTTCAATCATAATGTAATGCTCAAAATACATACCCAGACCCAAAGTGGACTTATAAGTACATGTAAATGAGTACACGTTATTGCATGATTGGAACAACACATGGAGCCCAGCTGGGCAAGAATTGCCCTCTGTATGACCTGCAGTGTTCCCACCCTGCGGGGGACACAGACCCCTCTTCTAATAGAAGGGTGTTAGACCATGGAGCACTGACTCAGACACAGTGACCAAACCAGGGGTACTTTGGTGATCACCCAAACTGCCTACAGGGCCTTTGCCTGGTGACCTATCACTCCAGACACCTGGCCCCGTGGGGCTGCCTGAGTTCCGGAGGGCCCGGGAGCCTCTGCCCCAGGGAAACTGTTGAACTCACCGTTGCAGGGATTCTTTTCAGCAAGTAAGCTGGGCTATTCATCTGATACTAGTCATCTTGGCATGAAGTGTGTGTGGGGAGTTGGAATCTGCTCTTTGTTGTGGGTTCTTTGCGGGCCTGCGGCTCACGTTCCTGGGAAGGCCATCCGAGCAGCAGGCCACGTGTGTTCCGCTCACTCTTCCTCTCCCTGATTCTGCCGGCTGAGGTTTAGATTTCTACCTGCAGCACATCCCACCTCAGAGACCACTGTATTTTGGCATCTGAACAAAGGCCCCTTCTCAGAGGCCAGTGTGTCTGGGGGAGCCTCCTAGGGGGAGAAGGCAGGAAGCCAGGCCATGCACCTGTAACCTAGCCTCGAGTGGAACTCTGCATGCAGGAGACACCACCATCTACAGTGAGCCTGGGCCTGCGTGTTGATAAACCTGCCTTGGCCTCTTCTGGGCCATGCAGCTATTTTGATGATGTCCTGGACCAGGGCTGACATCAAGGTTGTACAACCCAGGAGTCATCTAGGATCCTGTGCTCAGATGGGCCCCTGTCTGGTTGCATGTTCCGCTTGCAGTCACCCTCTGAAAACCATCAGTCACTCTTTAACAAGGGACCCCAACATGTTCTCGTGTTGAATCTGCCCCCGCCTTCCAAGGCCTGGACTGCATCGGAATGGCAGGGTTACAGGCATGACTAGATGAGAGGAGGTGGGAGGGATGATATGATGGAGGTGAAGTGAAGGGGGTGCTCTGCTGTGAGCTGAAACATCGCTTCCCTTTTTCACCTCTCCTTTCCCTGCATCTACCCTGCCTGAGCCTCTCATTTCAAAGCACCCATCATGCCAACTAGAACTGGATGTCTGACAGCCCTGTCCTGAGAGCTGAGTAACCCCCTACCAAGGGATCAAGGAGTGGACACTACTACCTCTGGTTTATCTCTGTTTGAAGCATCTTGAATCACTACAACTTGAAAAGCAAGAGGAAGCCTCCTTTGGAATTCCTGATATAACCTAATCAGAGAAAATCAAGTGCCTTCCTAAGTAGAGCAAAAGCATCTGATGATAGCTTTGAATGAAGAATCAGGTGGCATTTGTGATGCTCTGAGGTCCAGGCTATCTTGAGAAAGCCCAAAGGGTGACTCCCTTTCTCTGGTTGTGAATTTATGGTTACATCCATTTTTGGAGACAGGTTGGCTTGTCTTTACCTCCTATGCTTTACAAAGGGGTTCCGATGATCCGTGTTGTGGCAAGCTGTTGTGGTAGAAGGAAGGTATGGGAATTTGGGGAGACCTCCAAACACGGGTCAAGAGAATCCTAGACTCTGAGCTCTCTTCCTCAGACCTTATGATGCTTTAGTTCACTTTTCCTCCAACATTGTAAAGGCTGGAAGAGTCGCACTTTAAGGGAAAGTATAGGATTTTGACAAATCCACCCCATTTTATGAAAATCCAGCCAATTCTTTGAGCCTTAATCTGGGCAGGGGTGGGATCAGGTGTACTGCCTGTAGAGTAATGACAGCTGAAAAGAACGTTCTATATAATGAAGTCCTGAATATTAATATACGGGAGAAGTGTGACTCAGGGAAAACCACTGATGTGAGATCATTTGTTTCTTCACATTTATCATCCCCATAAACCACCAACACATCCACATCCCCCCAACTTAATCTGCTCTAAACACTGCTTTTGCCACTTTTCCCTCCACAACCGACGCAGGTAGCAGGCAATGGGGTGTCATCGTTAGGAAGTGTCAGTAGCGTAGGGACCCAGTTCACACTGTCCCACAGCTGAGCCCCCTCCCGGAGTTACTGACTGCCAAGGTGGTCAGTTCTGAAGCCGTCGGTTCAAGGTGGGGTATGAGATCCGAGTTGAGCAGCACATGTAAACCGTTTGCACGTAAACCATTCTCAAAGTCTGAGATGAGATTCATGGAGATCAAATGAGTTTGTAGGGTCAAGAATGCTTGTTATAAACCTGCTCATTTGAAATTCGCAGTGTGCGGCTAAACCAAAATAACTCTAAAGATATGGGGATGCAGGAGGAAACTGTATCGTTGAGAACAAGATCCAAAGGGCTGGAATCAAAGCCAGAAGATTTTGATAAAGTCTAAATGTGGTAAGGATCCTATTTTACAAGGGCTAGGCTGGAGCCCTTCTGGGTAGAACAATCTCTGTTTTATTTTTAAAATCATGCAAAAGGAGCTTCTACCCACCCCAAGTTCTGCCCCTTTCTTTGTTCCCCTCCATCCCATGCCTCAGAATTAACTACTGCCAAGCTTTTCTCAAATCTAAATGCAACCTCTTATTCTGGTACTAACGCATTTACATCATGTGAAAGAGACGGAACATTAGAGCTAATCTAATAGGATAGATTAGATAGGATAGGATAATGCCTCCCCCACAAGAACATTTAGGTCACTGAGTCTGTCTCCCAATTATTTTATGTTTTCATCACAGATCATATCTCTGAGTCTCTCCATCACTCTTGCCATGATGGGCCCCAGTTGGCCAGGTCCCTGAATAAGCGACACTCTGTGAGGCAGGAGCAGAAGGCCGAAGGCCATCCGCCGCAGTACAGTTAATTCTCTCTGACGTTGCCTCCCTGGGGAGAAGACGGGGGAGGTTGCCGCCCATTAAGTGAAACTAAATAAGCTCCCCACTCAAGGATGAGAATAGGATACCAATAGCAAGAGGCGATAATTAAGGGCAGTAAATCAAAGGCAGGCCAATGTGGAAAAAATGCAAACTCTCACACTAAGGAGGACGAGAATCCCACACATAGTTATTAATGGCAAGGAGATAAAGTATTTGGAAAATACAAACACTGAAGAGACCTCAGGGGAACGAAAATGGCCAACAAATTATATGTGAGCTGGTAACGTGATCTGGCCGGAACAACCGCGCGAAACACAAGTAATTCTGAGCTGCATAGTTGAGGTATCAGGTCATGGAGCAAGGGCGGGAGAGCCGCTCCCTGAGCCCTCGGAGACCGCAGCCACGGCCCTCAGTGGAGAGATTTCCATGAGACGGAGGGGCTTGCGGGGCGAGCCACCCGGAGCCCTGCGTGGGGTCGCTGAGCGCCAGGCCCCAGGGCGCCGCACGTCCTGCCCAGGGCGGGGAGGCCAGCTACCAAGGTGCAGGGAGGCAGCTGGCGGCCGTGGCCCGTTGGCCGAGTGGCTCTGCTGAGCACATGGAGGCCGAGGCGTCAGCCAGCCCTGCAGCAGCCTGGGGTTGCCCCGTGGGAAAGGCGCTGGGCGTCTCCTGCCGGCCGGTCCAGGGACCCAGAACCGAGCCTCCATCGCAGGGTGAACACTCTCAAGGGCCAGGCTGCCCGTTCTTCCCTCCCTCACCAACACCCGGACTTCGGTGACACGCGTGACAACCGCGATGTCCCGCGGGCTCGCCCTCCCGCCACGCCTGGCCTTTCTATAATTTCTCGTGACCCATTTTCTGCCTGTGTCTTCACTAAGAGCCAAGAGAGGAGCTGAAAGCAGTGGAGGACAACAAGGAGAAAGCGTGGCGGAGAGGGCGGAAACGCCTGGGGACAGCAGCGGGCCTGGGACAGCACAGGAAGCCTGCAGGGCCAGCCACGCGGGGCACAGCCGGGCTGGCCAGCCCAGGACCGCGGCCTGTCGGCCTCGAGGGCCCTGGCAGGAGGGCCAGCGGCGGCGCCCAGCACCTCCGAAGGCGCCGGACAGCAGGCTGCGGGCGGGTAACCAGCGCCCTCGGCCTCATCAGCCCTGGGACCCACGTCAGGCTTTCGTGCTTCCAGTAAATGCTTACCGAGCCTCAGGGGCCCTCAGGAGGGCACTTGAGATGAGCACTGCGTGTCATACCACATGGTGGCAAACTGAGTTTAAATAACATATTTTTATTTTATTATTTCTGTTATTTTTTTAAGATTTTATTTATTTATTCATGAGAGACACAGAGAGAGAGAGGCAGAGACACAGGCAGAGGGAGAAGCAGGCTCCATGCAGGGAGCCCGAAGTGGGACTCGATCCCAGGACCCCCGGATCATAACTTGAGCCAAAGGCAGATGCCCAACCACTGAGCCACCCAGGCGTCCCTAAATAAAATATTTTTTTTAATAATAAAATAAAAACAAAACAAAAGACAGTGCAGAACTGAATAGTGTGAACCTCAGGGGGACATGGACACAGGGGGTGGGGATAGGGGATGGGAATGGAAGTCTAGTGGTGGTCACTTACAGGAAGGCCAAGGCCAGGCAGGAGGCGCAAGGCATGAAGCATGTCACATGGCAATGAATGGCACAGATGCTGATTCACTCTGTCTGGATTTGAAGCTGTGTGACCTTTGTCAAGTGACTTAACTTCTCTGTACTTCAGTTTCCCCATCCGTAAAATGAAATAGAATTTCATTTAGAATGAAAAGAATAAAAAAGAGTATCCACCTCCCAGAGTTGCTCTGAGGATTAAACATGTTAATATATGGAAAGCCTTAGCACCCTGTCCGGTACAAAGGAAGTACTTGCTAAATAGGAGTGATTGTCTTTCCCATTGTGGGTTCGCAGAACTTGGAGAAATTCAGTATATTGGAGTGGGGATGGGGAGCCAGCATGCCCAGGGGCAAAAGGGCTGGAATGGCAGTGGGGGCTACTGACAGGGAGGGTGAGCCTCTGAAGGCACCCCCAGGGAGGCACAAGCCCCCTGGTCTTCCAGGGACTCAGAGGAGAAATAGCTTTCTACTTCTAACTTGCAGATTTAAAAATACATTTTTTCCATTATTTTTGAAATCATGTTCCAATTATATGACCTACAAAACTAAAATTAAAACACTTTGGTATTTTTTCTATTGCATAATTCAAGAGCTGTAGGAAGCTATCGCTTAAACATGCATTTATTGGTGGCTAAAAGAACAAACAAACAAAAAATGTCAGAGTCTAATTATTTGGCTCAAAAAAACACAGAAGGCTAGGGCAGCTTAGGAGAAACAAAAAATGAGTTCCACAAAAGTAGGTTACCAAAAATCATTAAGTTAGCAATCAAAATAAAAATAGTTGACATTTGAATGCCTACGGGGTCCTGCCCCTGAACGAAATGCTCCAGTGGCCAGCCACCCTCTCAGGCTCTCGGCCTGGAAATTTACGGCAAAAGGGCACTCGGGGGCCTTGGGAGAAGAATGACCCATTTCTACACTCTGGGGAAATCTAAGTAAATCTTTTAGATGCTGAAGAAGTCACTGATTTTTAAATTAATTTATAATACCATCACCTGTGCTTCTTTAAAATATATACATCCCTTCCCCAAAAGCTACATTTCTACAAGTGAGGGATCAAAGCCTTGAGCTGCTGTGGGGAGTGGGGGGTGGCATGGCCTTTGTTCCTCCCAGCTCTTGCACAAAGGAGCAGGATAGCAGGTGGGGCTGGGTGTCCGTCAGCCCACATGTCCTGGTAAGCCGGGTCAAAGCCCCTCACCTGTCCTGCGTGGTGACCCCTGGTGGGCCAGTTCTCTCTTCTCTGCTTCCCAACAGGCATGGATCCTCATCTCTTTCATTTATCCCGCTGGCTAAGATTTGAGGTAAGGCGTGGAAAGAGGAAGCCCCATCAGGCCTGAGGCCTCAGCTGTGTGCTGTAGCCTGGTTTCCAGAGTGTTTCGAAGCCTAGCAAGCAATAACATGCTACTTCGGTTTACTTGGCCATTGTAGTTTGGGTGGAGGCCTCCTTCCTGAAGTCCCTGGAGCCTGGAGAAGGCTGGGTCAAAGCCAGGCTCTGCATTCTGATGGCCATTACAGGCTCTTAAAACCATTAGAACCAACAAGCCGAAGCACATCTAGGTTCCCAATCATAGCTGGACACTCCAGTACTGGACAGGGTTCCCTCCATCACACTAGTGCCAATGATGAGGATACGAGAGAAGAACATGGCAGATGTCTAGAGAACCAGACTCTACCACAACCAGGCACCCTCTCTCCCCCCACCCCACCCCGCATCCTGGCTGCAAACCAAATGCTTCCTGGATGGATTCAGAAAATATAATGTAGCCCTTTAAAAAAAAATGAGGGAGGGAGGGCACCTGGGTGGCTCAGTGGCTGAGCTTCTGCCTTTGGCTCAGGGTGTGACCCTGGGGTCCTGAGATCGAGTCCTATATCGGGCTCCCTGCATGGAGCCTGCTTCTCCCTCTGCCTGTGTCTCTGCCTCTCTCTCTCTCTCTGTCTTTCATGAATAAACAAATAAAACCTTAAAAATAAAAAAAATAAAGAAAGAAAAGAAAAGAAAACTTAGCCCTGCCCTCTGACAACCTTCTGGAACTTGGAAGCCAAGCCACCCACATAATGCCACGAGGGTCTGAAGAAGAGTAAAATGTTGTGAGCACGAGAAGAGACAACAGACATGAGCGAGGCCTGAGGAAGGACAGTTCCCACCAGGGGCCCAGGACCATCAGCCCAAATCGCGCTGAGTGTCCGGGGGGTCCATAAATGAGAAGCAGGCCCCAGTCTGATGAATACCTACCTGGCCTCTCGCACAAGTAACGTGTATTCCCTCAGGCCTTTCCTGTACCACTCTTCCACACCGGCTTCATAAAAATTATAAGCCACTTTATCAGGGGTTACTTGGAAATTCTTGAGCCCTCTTAAAATGCTGAGGTTTGGAGAAGTGACTCCAGGAGGGCAGGAGGTGTTTGATGACTAATTATCAAGTTGACTACCTCCAGGCAAAATACTGGATATCCTGACACCTCCAGGGGAGGCTGGCGACCAAGAAGGATCCCTCCTCTGACTGCAATGGCCTGACATGTAAAGAGTTAAAAAGAAAATGCTCAAAGGTCAAGAAATTCGATACTGGATTTCTACAGCGGCCTGCCCTGGCCCACACATTCCCACTAACCATCCAGTGACAGGCTGAAGCCCTGCCAGATGCCACTTGAAAGGGAGTGGTTTTCTCCCTGCTTGCTGGAACTGCAAGTCTGCACATCGAAAGCCTTTGATAAATATTTGACATGACTCCTGCGCTGCCCTCCCTCCCCTCAGCCTGGATAAAGCATAGGGGACCCTGGTCTGCAGGGGATAGGGGTACACACTAGCCTTGGCACAGGCCAGCTGCACACAGGGCCAGAGCCCCCACCCATCTCTACTCCGTGGGAGTCCAGAGGACCAAAAGGTGCTCCTCAACACACTCACACAGCTCGTGGATGAGCAGTTACTGTACACCTAGCACTAGGCCTCGCACTTCATATCAACCGGTCATCGGTCAACAGGTCTTTGCTGAAGGCCCATCAAGCCCGATGCTCTTCTGAGAGCTGGGGACACAGTGACAAATAAAATACTGCTTTTCCACCAAGGGATTTAGCGATCCATGAGGGAGATGGTGTGATGTAACAATGGCTGGTGCCGGGGTAAAACCAGAGGAACCGGGGCCTGATAGAATAGAGTCAGGAGAAGCGCCAATGGGGATGAAGCCTAACGTGGAATGCAGAAATCAGAGGGGTCATATGCTAGTTGGTGTTTAATAACCAATTCTTCGATCGCTTTTCAGACTTCATAGTTGCTGCTTCAAAAAGTAGTTTAAAAAAAAATTACCAGTTTTTCTCAATGAATCCCTGGGTTATGGCACATGCAGATTTCTGTGGTGTAGACACTCCCTCCGTGGCAGATTTCACGTTACTAAGGTGATGCCATCCAATGTGGAGTTGGGAAGAGAAGCACACACTGGCTCCTCGGAGTTGGTCTGAGCTGGCTCAGGCTCTCCGCTGGGAGGTGAGGAGGTTAAGGGGATGTGTAGTGTAAGGCTAAAGGGATGAACACTAAAGCTGGACACGCTGCATTCAAATCACAGCTCTGAGGCTTATTAGCTGTGTGATCTTAGGCAAGTAATCTTAGCTCTCTGTGCCTTAGTTTATCTCCCTGGCATAACAGGGTACCTCAGGATTGGTATGAGTAGTGAGTGTACATTTTTAGAGTGTTTAGAAAACAGCCAGTGCAGCCCCGGTGGCGCAGCGGTTTGGCGCCCCTGTAGCCCGGGATGTGATCCTGGGGACCCGGGATCGAGTCCCATGTCGGGCTTCCGGAATGGAGCCTGCTTCTCCCCCTCTGCCTGTGTCTCTGCCTCTCTCTCTCTTTCTCTCTCTCTGAATAAATAAATAAATAAATCTTTAAAAAAAAAATAACATCCAGCATGTAATAGGTGACATTTAAGTGTTTTCCAAATAAAACCTAGAAGAAAGAAGAGCACAGTTGTCTGAGTTCACATTATGGGAGCTTTCTAGGTACAAGAACCAATTCACAGACAGGTGCTATGTTATCAAAGCAGTAGAACGTCAGACAACAAGGTGAAGGAAAACTTTTGTTTATTGTTTCTTAAAATATATTGTTAGTCGTTAATAGAGTTCAGTGCTTTCAGAGAGACATCTTCAGCCTTAAAAGAGTCTGGCTCGTTTCCACCACGGAGCCTTTGCACATGCTGTTCCCTCTGCTCTCCCCCCAGACATCTGACTCTTTTATGGTCTTCTTATAAGTCATTTTCCCAATGAAGCTGCCTCCAAACACCCGGTTTTGTTGTTGTTGTTGTTGTTAAGATTTAATTATTTATTCATGACAGACACACAGAGAGAGGCAGAGACACAGGCAGAGGGAGAAGCAGGCTCCCTGAGGGGAGTCTGATGTGGGACTCGATCCCAGGACCCTGGGATCACGACCTGAGCCAAAAGCAGATGCTCAACCACTGAGCCACCCAGCCACCCCAGATATTATCTTTATCCTCAGAAGAGTGTTCCACACAGCAGAAGATACATGTGTAAAGAATTTAATACCTTATTGTAAAAAAAATACTGCAGATTTCTGCAGATTTCCCAACTCATCAAATTAATAAGTGTTATTTACCACTTAAATAATGTAGCTTTTCTGCAGCAGGGTCCTCAGGCATTAGAGCCCCTGTCTCTGAGCTACCAGGAAGATTTACACACATACACATACACATGAGCAGTAAGATATTAAATCAGCATTATTTTTTTTTAATATTTATTTATTTGAGAGAGAGAGAGAGCACAAGGAGGGAGCAGGGGCAGAGGGAGAAGGAGAAGCAGACTCCTCGCTGAGCAAGGAGCCCGATGTGGGCCTCAGTCCCATGACCCTGGGATCATGACCTGAGCCAGAGGCAGTTGCTCAACCAATGAGCCACCCAGGTGCCTCTAAATCAGCATTTCATTTAATCTATCAAATGAATGATGTGTATGTTTCACATCTGCGTACATGTTTTCTACTAACATTTTCTTCATTTACATGCCTATAAAACACTGTGCCTATTACCATAAGATACATGTGAGCTATGATGAAGTCTTTCAGTAATAATCATGATTAATTCATAATCATCGTAACTCATTCATGACATCCAAGAAAGTCAGGCGTATGCTCTCCATGGTGCATTTCAGAATGCTTTTGCAAGATTGGCATAGCATAACACAATAACCATATTTAAAAACCACGACCTGAATGGAAAGTATACCTGACTGCTTAAAATTTTAGAAAGCTGTCATCCTGAGGTCTCTGTCCTGGGTGCATTTGAATAGATCACTAGTTTGCATTGGTTGGGAGACTTACCACATGCCCTCAAATATTCCCATAATTCAAGAGTTCCAGGAATCCCTATAATATGGCTAGGTGGGCATTTTCTTTTGCAAAGTGTAGGCAGGAACAGGGCATCCTTCTTCCTTGTACTCTCACCAGAATATCCAAGGGCCACTATCATCACTACAACTTTGCTTGGCTATAAAGGACCCTGAACCACTCCCTCTCCAGACTTTTTTTTTTTTATTGGTGTTCAATTTGCCAACATATAGAATAACACCCAGTGCTCATCCCATCAAGTGCCCCCCTCAGTGCCTGTCACCCAGTCACCCCCACCCCCCGTCCACCTCCCTTTCTACCACCCCTTGTTAGTTTCCCAGAGTTAGGAGTCTCTCATATTCTGTCTCCCTTTCTGATATTTCCCACTCATTTTTTCTCCTTTCCCCTTGATTCCCTTTCACTATTTTTTATATTCCCCAAATGAATGAGACCATATAATGTTTGTCCTTCTCCGATTGACTTATTTCACTCAGCATAATACCCTCCAGTTCCATCCACATCGAAGCAAATGGTGGGTATTTGTCGTTTCTAATGGCTGAGTAATATTCCATTGTATACATAGACCACATCTTCTTTATCCATTCATCTTTCGATGGACACTGAGGCTCCTTCCACAGTTTGGCTATTGTGGACATTGCTGCTAGAAACATCGGGGTGCAGGTGTCCCGGCATTTCACTGCATCTGTATCTTTCCTCTCCAGACTTTTAATTACAAAACCCACCTTTGTTTTTGACACGGCTAAATAGGGTTTTTTAAAGAGTTACCTAAAAACCAAAGTAAATTAAAAATTGATAGAATTGCCATGTGTGACAAAATCATATTCGGAGCAGGAAAATTTCACAGTAACAGGGTTTAGCAGGGAGCCAGAGTGATGCTCCACAACCAAACCCTGGCCTGAGATTGTCGTTCAGAGCTGGTGAAGTCTCTAATACTTCTCAGAAAATTTCCAGTCCAATTCCAGTTCTGAGGAACTTGACAGCTCCATTGTTCCCCTGGGATCTTGCCTTGCCCAGTACTCCTCACACCCCCGCCCCCAGGACTTGAGAAAATATTCTGACTCCCTTAGTGAAGTAGTTCTCAGTCTTCTTTAATCCTAAAATTTTTTCTTTAGGGAACATCTGGGTGGCTCAGTGATTGTCTGCCTTTGGCTCAGGTGGTCATCCTGGGGCCCTGGAATTGAGTCCTGCACTGGGCTCCCCACAGGGAGCCTGCTTCTCCCTCTGCCTATGTCTCTGCCTCTCTCTGTGTGTCTCTTCTAAATAAATAAATAAAATTTAAAAAAATAAAGTGAACATCTAATAACAATCTAGTAACAAGATATAAAAGTTCTTACTTATGAGATGAGTAACCTGAAAGTGAGACAATAAAAGAAGAAATTCAAGCTTTTGATAATTTCATAGTCTTTTCATCATGGGGTGACAAAATCGTTAGGCAGGGAGGAAAAATAGGTGCTATCTTAACCCAATCACTCTGGGAAACCAGTTGGTCATTTGTCAGGTTTCCTCCCTTCTCCCTAAATGCGGAATCTAGGGAGCGGCCAAAATGAGTTAGTGGGAGTCTCAGTCCGGGATGATGACAAGTTCCAGAGGTGGGTGGTGGTGATGGTGGCACAACAGTGTGAATGTACTGAACGCCGCAGAACCGTACACTGAAAAATGGCTAAAATGGTAAATCTTTATGTTATGTATATTTTACCCCAATTTTTTAAGAGTCACAAAAGTGAACCCGCAGAACTCAGAAATGTTCTCTTCAAATGAAGCGTGTGTTTTTGTCATTTATTTTACTTCAATTTAATAAACAAGTGAGATGTCCCACATGCACAGCGAGGTGAGGGAGGCATAATGTGAGGGGCCAGGTGGGTCCTTTTGAACCAGGTGCATCCTGTTGGGCCTCACAGTTTGCCTTTTGTGCTTTCTATCCGGGAAACAATTTGAGAAAATACTGAAAATATGCACGTGTAGCAATTTCTGTCTGCACCCCAGGCCCAGGCTCCCACTGCTCACCCCTGCCCCCGCCCAGCCTCCACCCTCCCACCCTCATCCCGCCCTTCCCTCCCCCAACACCCCGGCTTGCACCTGCGCATGCGCCCGGGTCTCCAGGCTGACCCTGACAGTGGGCAGCAGAGCAAGGCACCTTGTTGGTGTCTGTGTACAAATGTGTGGGTCACAGAAGGTTGTTTTTCCGTATCGTTCCTTTTTCTCCTACCCCACAATATTCATCTTTAAGGAATATTGGGCAACTTTATTCTTTAAAAAGTGACTACGTTAAGTGGAGACTATTTTCTTTAATTTCACCCCAAATCTCTTTAGAAAAAAAAGAAGGTTGTTATATGTTTTTATTCTGGGGTTTATATTCGAATCATCTAAAGACCTGTTAACATAGTACATGATTATGGTTAATAAATTTGCTTTTGGAATACTGATTGTGTCTGTGGGAAACATCCAGTATCAGGAAAATCTGCTTATATTTGAACATTCACCATTTCTTACAACAAAGTCCTTTGTGTCTTACTGACCATGAAAAGCCTCCCCTCTATTTTATTTTGTTATTTTAAAAAATATATTTTAAATTTAATTTGCCAACAGATTGGCCTCCCCCTATTTTAAATGAAGAAATAATTCAAATCAGAATGTTATGTTGGGAAAAAAAAGTGTTCTTTCCAAATTCTATGAGGCAATGTCTTTGACACATTAATGTTCTTGGAAAGGACATCTTATAAGTAAAAATGTGGTTGTGAATGTGTGTGAAAAAAATCCTATTTCAAATCGATTGAAGTTAGTTCAAGTCTCTTTCAATTCCAGTGTCAAACACTGAAATCAAAATAATTTTTGGTGATACAGATAATGTGCTTCAAGAATATAACTGGCACAGAATCAGTAAAAAGAAAACTTGGTGAAATTTTCTTTTAAATTTGGCCTTTCACTTCCTTGAAAGCAAAACATTAATTTTGGGAAAATAAAATATGGATGAAAGCCACACTAAATGTAAAATATAAGATGTGACGGCTGTTTTCAATAAAATTTTGGTATCATTTAAATATACTTTATCAGCACATTTCTCTCCAATTCCAAATCCTCTTGCCTCTGATTAGCTTGAAAGTGACAGAACATGGATGCAGTCTTTCAATCCCTGCAGGATGACAGTCACCTATTGATAGAAACTGTAGCCAACAGAGTGGCGGGGTTGTGTGTGCCCCATGGAGTCTGGGAGTCCCTGCCCTTCACCCCAGGCCCAGGTTAGAGCTGGTCCTGCTTTTCCCCTGGGAGGGGGGCAGGTGGGAGCGCAGGGGTGGGGCTAACAGACCCAGTACCTTTGGAGCCCTGTCTGGGAGATGGAGACCATCGATGCAGGCTCTGCAGTCGTTTAGAGACAAAACAAAATTGTATCAGGGGGCCTTAAGATCCCATAAATTCCAATATGGGACACAGGCCGCTCATTACAGTTTTATTTTTTATTTCCTTTTCCAGGGAGGAATCCTGTCCTTGCCCTTTTCACTTTATGGCATTAGGAGATTATTTGCTTCCTTAGAGAAGGTGCTGGTTGATCTTTTAGGTGATGTGACCTGCCAGTAATAGGATTGGAAGACATGGCGAGCAACAGCCAGTGAATAAAGCATCTCCTGGGGAGGGAGTGGGGGGGGGGGCGCTCCTTACATATGGCAACCAGTGCCTAGATGCTTCCATGGCTTCTTGTCTTTGCTCCTTCCTTCTCCTGGCCAATTCAGGTACCTGGGCTAACACAGGGCAGGGGACACCTGGAAGGTCAGGTCCTCTATGGTCACTGAAGTCTTCCTATTAGGATGTATTCTTGGAGAGGTTGGGGTAGAGCTTTGCAAAGCCCAGAGCATATCTCAGAGGACTCTTCCCTGCCCCCCTTCAGAGTAGGCAAAATCCTCTGCACCATAGGAACAACCTCAGGCTCTGTTTCTCCAGATTTTGGAATAGCTGAGTTGAAATAAATTCTTGGGAAAACAGATTCTTCTTTAAATTCTCTCCACATAAGCCAAACTGAGATATAAGTACTTGTAAGAGGGACTTTCATGCATTTCACCTCCTCCCTTTTTCCAAAGCAGTGAAAAACATTCCCTAAATGGCATTTTAGACAGAAACCCAATGTGTAAAGTCTGTCCCCCAAGGTTGTCAATCCTCCTGATCCCCCTATGATCCCCTTATGATCCCCAAAGTGGAACTCCCGGAAATCAGCAGACCCTGTCTGAGAAACACTGACCCTGAGAAATACCCAGGAGCAGCCCCATGCTAGCCTCTATTCTTGCCCTCTATAGCCCTCCCCCATGCAGACTCAGACCTAAAGGAGCACTGGAACCCAGCAGAGGTTTCTGCCCTGTTGAGGGAAGGCAGGGTATCACAGATTCCTTTGGGAATTTGTAGCTCTGGACTCTCAGACCAGGAATGTGTACATACATGCAAAATTATACATATAGATTTAAGTGCTCCACGGACCCTTTGAGGCCAATCCATACAGTTCAGCTGCAGCACCATCCCTGCAAACTGGTCTCCTTTAAGGAAGCAATTTCATCTTCGATTGTAGGTGACACGTTAGAAATCAGCTTCTTGAATAATCACAATGAGTCAGGTTTTTTTCTAAATGCTGGGGATTCAACAGGGACTCAGATGAAATCTCTGCCATTTGAGAGCTTACATGTATGTTAGAGGGGAAAAGACCATGAAAGCAGTCGAATAAATCGATATGTTCTGATTCTGATTAAGGGAATGAAGAGGCATCATAGGTGGTGCTGGCGAGAGTGAGAACCCATCCAGGTGCAGCAGGGAAGCTCTCTCTGGGAGACCCAGAGGACTCCCCTAGGGAGCACTGGGGCCAGGCCTTCCAGGCAGAAGGAGCAGCAAGTGTAGAAATGGGTGAGGAGGAGCCTCTTAATCCCAGAAGAAAGCAAGAAAGCGAGTGTGCCTGGAAAGCTGTGCTAGAGGACACACTGGAGGGGCTGTGATTAATTACTAGGTTAAGGGAATATGTCTGGGGCTTGGAGGAAGGATAAGAGCACCCTGCTTACGTGCACCGCATATAACCAGCCGGGTGCTCGCCTGCCCCTGATGCCTTATTCCGTGTGCTCTTTCCAGAGAGCACCTTCCCTTCTTCCTGGAAATGGGCTCATTCTGGTCCAAGTCTTCTCTCCTTGAGGAGAGGCAGCATCTCACCCCTGTGCATTTCCTATGGCGATGCACACAGGGAACTTGTCAACCATTAGCTCCCGTAAATGTTGAAAGAAAGCAGCTGGTGTCCCTGTGGCTCAGGCCTTCCACTGTGTTAAGGTTGGAGTGACGCCTGACCAGCTGAAGATCAACCTCAGATGAACACCAAGCAGAGAGGCTGGCTTCTGTGGGGCCACCCGAAGGCCTCACTCTTTAGTAGGTGATTTATTTACCATCATAGGGTGCAAGTGTTTTAAACATGTCCTTGTGCCAGGTGGTGAATTTTATAAACCAAATTTATTAACTATGTAAACCATTAACTGGGTAAGTAAATAAGCTTTTAGGGCTATTTGTGGCTGAGATTTCCTATAGTGAGAGACGAAAAATTGGCCCATGGCATTTATGAAGATGATACCTGGGGCCAGGACATTCTTCTCTGTCTCTGTGTCTGTCTCTGTCTCTCTCTCACAACACACATACACACACCCGTGCACACACACCTGTGTTGCTGATGGAGAGAGAGCACTGGTTAGATAACAGCAAATGACATCAAACACAGTGAGTCCCTTTCCCAGAGACGCAGGCCGGCTAGTTCTCTGGCTTGGCACCTCTCCATCTGGGGCATGGTCCTACACCTTAGCTGCTTTGATCTTCCCCCTGCCCTTGTACAGCTACTGGTCTTCCAAATGGACAGTTGTATGCTGGTTTCCTATCTTGTCTTCCTAACTTCCAGAAAGAAACAGAAGGGATTCTAAAACTCTAAGCCAAAGCAGCTCCTGGAAAGAAATGTGCCCAGAATAATGGACTAGGTGCCTGAGGGTGGGCCTGGGCCTGGGCCTGCCTCCTGCCACGGGGACGCCCATGGGCCACTGGAGATAGAGTCCAAGACCTTTCCTAAGGTGTCTGTCTGATGACAAAGGTGAGCTGTAGGTGGGGAACCAAAGTCAAACAAAGAAGGCAGCAAGGACGGCTGGGCACTCCCTTGCCTGGCTTGGCCTTTGCTGGTGAGGGTGGGGACTGGGAAGGGCTTACTTGGCAAGAATTCACACAGGTGTGGAAGCACACCCTGAAGGATCCTGAGAACATCACCACCAGCCCCAGGTGTGAGGGATATAGGGTATGGAGAGGCAGGTAACAGGCTGATAGGCTGACCACCAGCTGCTAGAAATCCTGGTGACTCAGGAGAGTGACCAGAATTCAGAATACCAGAATGCGGTATTGTGCTCAGAAATCCTGGGAATGCCCACATCACTCTGTCAATCACCCCTTTTCCCTGTGGTTCAGCTGAGACAGATACAGACACAAAGATGGGAGGGAGAAGGGAGGATGTTGTCAGATTGATCCACCTCTTCCTGTCACCCTAGAGGGCTCTAAGATGATTTCAGAAGGGTTACAATTCATTCATTGCCCACTGTTGGGCCAAGCAATGTCCACATGACTTTCATTCAAAAAGCAGGGTCTATTTATTCACATGTTATATGAGAACACTTAAGCTTCTGCTGCCTCAAGCTCCAGAATTCTTAAGGAATTGTATTTTCCCAGAATCATCCTCTCTCAACTTCACTATGGTGGCCCCAGGGTTGGAAAACAAGATCTACCATACCAAAGTGTAAGGATAGGGGCAATTTTAGGGCTCCATGCCTCTGGAAACATTGTCTAGCCTGTTCAAGAATTTCTCTCACACCTTCTATCCCATCATCCTCCAGGAAAGTTCCTCTATTAAGACTGCTCAAATCTCAAATTGCACTGTGGGTATAGATGTTTTGCCCAATGATTTCACAAAGATCAGCACAAAAAAGACTAATCCAGAGTGGGTGCACATTAAGGTACCCATTCTCACATTCAGCTGACATTTGAACAACATGGGGGCAGGGAGGGGTGACCCTCCTCCACGCGGATGAAAATCTATGTATAACTTTGATTTTCCAAAGCTTAACTGCTGATAACCTACTGTTGACCAGAAGCCTTACCGGTACCATAGTCAACACTATTTGGTATATGTATTATATACTATATTTCTACAATAAATAAAATAAAGTGAGCTAGAGAAACGAAAGTGTTAAGAAAATCATGAGAAAAATACCTTTACAGTTCTGAACATATATTCATTTGAAATAATTTGCATATGAATGGACCTGCATAGTTCAAACTGACATTCATGGGTCAGCTGTACTGCTAGCAGTAATGTGTACTGATACAAACTTTCTAGAAAGAAATGTGGCAAAACACCAAAAGCTTCAAGCAATTTTGATATTGTTAGGCCTAGGAATTGTGTTTCTAGGACTTTATCCTGAGGAAGTCACCATAAATGTTCACGAAGATTAATTGAAAAGGTACTTAATTTTTATGCTGTTTGGCAACAGCTTTGTCCAAGGGAATGCCTCTTCCACATCCTCTAGTTTTGTGGGCTCTCCCTCAATCTTCCCAGCTTCTACCTCAGAGAGAGAAACACAGTGGTTGGTTAGATATAGGCACTGGGTGAAGGTATCAAAGGCCCTGGGCTTGGAGCATTTTTTCCTTTCTTCATTGCTTTCCCCTAGGGCCAGTGTGGGAGCTGGCGAACCAGTGGGTTGTCTGCTTGAAGCTTTCTCTGAGGTGGGTTCTTCCAGCGTACGAACAGAAGGACAGAGTTGGCAAGCCCAATTTGTCTCTCGTGGTGAGCTACACCTCCCAATTTAGCTTTAATTAGGAGAGAGGGTGAGATTTTGGTTCTCCACCTGTTGTGGAAAACCAGTCTCAATGGACTGGGGTGAAAAAGCTGGGTACTACTTACTGACTTCTTTCAGAGACCCTCAAAAACATTCAGTAGAACTATGTAGCTGTTAAAACTGGTATAGAAAAATACTTACAATCAAATTGGTCATATTTTAAAGCAAAAAAAAAAAAAAGAAACAGTTATAAAACAAGATGTAGTTCATTGCAGAGGGAGAGAGAATCTCAAGCAGACTCTGCACTGAGTGTGGAGCCCGACATGGGGCTCGATCTCATCACCCTGAGATCATGACCTAAGCTGAAATCAAGAGTTGGACAATTAACTGACTGAGCCACCCAGGTACTCAGTAATTACTTTTTATTGGATTTTTGGTCTTGGACAAATTTAAATTTTTTAAGTGTATCCTTGGTTAATATTGATAATTATGAAGTGTTTAAGTGAGGATCAGATGAGCTGATGTACATGAAACACAATGTACACTGTAAGAAGCCATTTTCATTTAAAAGTTAGTGGATCATTATAACTCTGTATGTATTGTGTGTATCAGTAGGAGGAGAAACTGAAAGGAAGAAGACAAAACTGTAAGGAGCTGTGACCAGGAGATTTTCCCCAGCACCCAGCATAGCATCTGAGTCATAGCAGGACACTCAGAATTAATGTTTATTAAATTAATGAAATGCGAGGCAGAAGGATTCATTGCACTAGAACAATGGTTTCTCTGAAAATAATTTCATGCAAATTTGATGTGATTGTTCGTGGTTTCTGTGGGGGCTGTGGAAATGCACTGTTTAGCTCTTCTTCAAGAGAGTCTGCAGTGGGAATTATAGTTGAGTGACAGCACCAGTTGCTAAGTCTTGGGATCTAGCAGTATTGGTAGGCTATGCTTTCCCTGGGGTCCTCCACTCAGCAACTGAGCATGCTGAAGGCACTAGTGCTGGACCACTACTGCTTCTATTTTTAACAGCTTAATTGAAGTATAATTCACATACCACAAAATTCACTTATTTAAAGTAAATACTTCAATGGTTTTTAGTATAGTCACAGAGTGGTGTAACCATCACCACTAATTCTAGAACATTTTCATCATCTCTAAAAGAAACCCCACACCCATTATCACTCACCTCCTATTTCCTCTACTCCCCCCCACCCCCCCGCCAATTCCCTATATTCCCTAGGCAATCACTAATCTACTTTCTCTCTATATTTGTCTATTCTGGACATTTTATGTTTGGAATCACAAAATTTGTGGTCTTTCACTTAGCATAATATTTTCAAGGTTTACCCATGTTGTATGTATAACAATACTTTTTCTTCTTTTACTGCCAAATAATATACCACTTTTGTTTATCCAGTTATCAGTGGATGAATTGTGGGTGGCTTCTACTCTTTGAGTATTATGACTAAAATTTCTGTGAACATTCATGTATAAATTTTGGGATGGACAGATTTCACATATACATATGAATGGGTTATATTCATATGTAATCATATAAATATCAAATATATTTAATATATTCAGTATATTCCTATTTCATTTCCTGGGTATATCCCTAGGAGTAGAATTGTCATATGATAACTCTATATTTAACTTTTTGAGTAACTACCAAATTGTCTTGTAACTACCAAATTGTACCAAAGCAGCTCTACCATTTTACTTTCCCATCAGAAATAATGAGAGTTCCAGCTTCTTCACAACCCCACAGATTTGTTACTGTCTTTTTTATTCTAGCATCCTAGTGGGTGTAAAGTGGTATGCTATTGTTTTGATTTGCATTTCCCTGATGGTTAATGACATGGAACATCTTTTCGTGTTTACTGGCTAATTGTATATCTTCTTTGGAGAAATATCTATTCAGATTCTTTGCCCATTTTTAATTGAGTTATTTGTCCTTTTATTACTGAGTTACAAAATTTCTTTATATATAAGTCCCCTGTCAGAGACAGAATTTGCAAATGTTTTTTCCCATTCTGTGCATTGCCCTTTTGCTTTCTTGTGGGCATAATTTGCAGCACAATTGAAAAGTTTAAAATTTTGATGCAGTCTAATTCATCTGTTTTTTATTTTGTCACTAGTCCTTTTGGTGTCCTATCTAAGAAGCCATTACTTAACCCAAGTCATAAGAACGCACACTTTGCCTGCTATTCTTACCCCACCCCTCTCCTTTCACAGATGTCAGACCTGCATCAGTGTCTAAAGGCTGTCCCTGCTCCCTCCTATTTATCCTTCACAGGCATTTCCCCCAACAGATCTCCTGTACTTCTAATCCTGTTTCACCATCTGCTTCTCAAAGGACCTGAACTGGCTCTGTTCCCTAAGCTAGTATTTTCTAAATCCCACTCCAAACCTGTTGATACACTTGGAGATATATCAGCTAATAATGGAAGAGAAATTTCAAGATATGGAAACTTCTAGATAACACTTCTTTTAAGTGATAGGGGCCCAATATCCTCTTTATAAGGAGACTAAGCCGTTCAGCTCTGAATGTCCCAACCCATAGCCCTTCAACAGTGAGGGCTGAAATGGGCAATCAATATCTCAGGTGAAGATGAAGTAAGTCTAATGGGCTACTTTTCATTGATCACCAACAACCATGTAACATGATAGTTCTTTTCCTTGTGGTTTAACCCATTTGATTCCAGGTTTATGTTATTTGAAGCCCAAAGCATCCTAATCCCTTTTGGCAGCCATTGGATGCTGTGAGACACCTTTGAAGCATTCTTATAAGAAATCAATAACTGTACTCAAGAAGTTCAAGTTTGCATTCTACCATTTACAGTCAAAATAATAAATAAAATGTCCGTGTTTCTAAAAATCCTGTAGAAAATAAATTGACAGTTATCTTGTACAGCAAATGAAAACCAATCTTCATCCTAACTTTCTCTATGTGAGAATATTTAATCTATCTTTGAAAATGTAAACACAAAAAGTGGTTATATAGAAATTTAGAAGGAAAGTGAGGAGAAATAAGAATTATGAGCATTCATATGCACTAGGTACTTTCAAGAAGTTAAAATTTTATAACAAAATAGAAATGTTTCATTAATCAGGAAAGCATACAGAAATAATTGCACTTCCAATCAAACCTTATCTCTTGAAGCCTGTCACCCACATGAGTAAAGAAAATTGTTATGGCAAAAGGTAGTTTAGCAAACTTGCTAATCATCAGCGAAGCTTCAGTGAAGATGCAGCCAGCTGGGCTACCACATAGCAGACATCCTATTAGTCACTGGATAAATAAGGATGAAAGGATACACATCTTGGCTTTAGTTTGTTCAAACGTAGTGGGGAGATAAATACTAATAAAGTATA
The DNA here is from genome assembly GCF_018345385.1 of Vulpes lagopus. Taxonomy (NCBI): domain Eukaryota; kingdom Metazoa; phylum Chordata; class Mammalia; order Carnivora; family Canidae; genus Vulpes; species Vulpes lagopus. The sequence continues at coordinate 36,278,278 of NC_054831.1, forward strand.
ATTCTAGATTTATTTTCTAAGAAGTTTTATTGAGATAGAATTCACATGCTATAAAATTCACCCATATAAAGTATGCAATGGAATGGTTTTGGTATATTACATTACCAGCTTCTAAATATTATGATAAAATATTTATAACAAAATTTGTCTATCACCTTAACCGTTTGTAAGTGTATCATTCAGTGGCATTAATTACATTCACATTATTTTACAATCATCACCACTATCCTTGGACAAAACTTTTTCATCACCTGATATAGAAATTCTATTAAGAGATAATCCCATTACCTCCCTCCCCAGCCCCTGGTAACCTCTAGTCTGTCTTATGTCTATGAATTTACCTGTTCTAGATATTTCATATAAGTGTAATCATACATTATTTGTCTTTTTATGCCTGGTTTCCCTCCCAGCCCCTGGTAACCTCTAGTCTGTCTTCTATCTATGAAGTTACCTGTTCTAGATATTTCATATAAGTGTAATCATACAGTATTTGTCTTTTTATGCCTGGTTTCTTTCACTTAGTGTAATGTTGCTGACTTCATCCATTTACAGCGTGTATCAGAACTTCATTCTTTTTATGGCTGAATGACATTCCATGATAATGGACATACTACATTTTGTTTATCCATTCATCAGTTGATGATAGTTGGGCTGTTTTCATGTTTTGGCTATTGTGAATTATGCTGCAATGAGTGTTGGTGTACAAATAGCAATTCTAATACTTGCTTTCAATTCTTTGGGTATACGCTTAAGAGTGGAATTGCTAGGTCATATGGGTGATTGTGTATTTAGCTCTTTGAGAGACATAATTACAGATTTCTGGTAATGGTGGATTCAGCATTTGGGCCAAACTTTCCATAGAAGATAATTTTTAAAAATCAGATGAAATATTTCTTAAAAATCTTAAAAGCATTCAAAAACTAACCATCTAATATGAAATTGATTGAGATCTGGGAGAGAATAGGTATTTGCAGGGGTGAGCTTGGGCACTCATGGATTTTTGCTCGGAAAATGTTTGCCAATCTGAAAAAGACTGCTGTGCATTTGAATTGTACTTCTGATAGGCCTTCAGGGCCATTCCACGGAGTAAGGGTAAACTAGGAGTACAGGTAACATCCCTTCTGCTTTAGGATTGGATCCCTTCTGCTTTAGGATTGGATGACATCCCTTCTGCTTTAGGATTTAGAAGAGTGAAATAGAAATGAAACAGCTCTTGCATGGATTTTAGCAGCTTTGAGTCACGTGGGTTGCCCAGAAAAATCACTAGTCCTAAAATTGGAAGCATGTTATCTAGATTACTAGTGCTTTATGTGCTCCAAAGATGACATCAACTTATTTCTAGAAGTAATTTTGCAAATACCATTTCTAGTACTCAATGAAAGCAACAGACATATATAAACAAGAACCAGAGAAACAACAGATATTGGAATTATCAGACTGCAAGGAAACAGCTGCAAGGAAGCTATGTTTACCATAGTGAAGAAGAGTCAAATGTGAAATGTTCGTAAGGAAATTGCAAACTATTAACAATGCCACAGCAGATCTGAAAAAGAAACAGGAACAAATTCCAGAACTGAAAACATACAGCAACTAAGAGCTTGGGGGATGCCTGGGTGGCTCAATCAGTTAAGCTTCTACCCTTGGCACAAATCACAGTCCCAGGGGCCTGGGATGGAGTTCCAGGTCAGGGTCCCTGCTCAGCAAGGAGTCTGCTTATCCCTCTCCCTCTGCCCCTCCCATCCCCCACTCATGTTCTCTCTTACTCTCTCTCTCTCATAAATAAATAAAATCTTAAAAAAAAAAAAAGAACTTGGATAGATCAAGCATATTAAATACAGCTGAAGATAGAATTAGCAAATTGAAAATATAGACCAGGTAGGGGCTATCTAGAATGAAGCAGAAAAGGATGAAAAACGAGAAGAAAAAATAAGAGACACAGAGGATACAGTGAAGTCTAACATACATTTCATTGGAGTCCCAAAAGGACACTGGCCAGCACAATATTTGAAGAGATAATGATTCAAAATTTTCCAAAACATGAAAAGATAGTTAATTCTTGGATCTAAGAATCAGTAAATTTCAAGCAAGCTAAATAAGTAAGCAATAAGATAAACAAATATGCAGCTAGATACATCATAGTAAAACTAAAAAGTAACAAAGAAAAAGTCTTAAAAAGAACCAGGGTAGGAGGGAATAAAAATAGGTAACCTTCAAAGGAGCAAGACTCTGATTAACTACTGACTTTCCAATAGCAACAGTGAAGCCAGAAGGTGGTGGTGCAGAATGTAGAATGTGATGAAAGAAAAGAGCTGCCAACAGAAGTCTATACCCAATAAAAGTATGCTCTTATAATAAAATGAGACATTCTCATGATGAAACATTTGAAAAAAAAATGAATGAAATAAAATAAAGACTTCATAGGCAAATGAAAATGGACTCTTAAGCAGATCCATGTTAAAAGAAATTCTGAAGGTGATCTTCAATCCGACATGGAAAGTGAAAGGTATGGGAAAGAATAAAGAGCAATCAAAATGGTAAACACACACTTGAATCTTTATGAGTACTAACTATATGAATAATAAAAATTATATATACATATAAAACAAAGAATATATAGTTTCCAAATTAATAGAAGTAACAAAATGGAATAATAAAATAAACAATGCAGTAATAATAGATATCAATAGAAGAATGAAAGGAGAAAAAAAGAATTTATTTTTTAAAAGAATTTAAAATAGGTGAAACAAAGAAATCATATAGTAAGATGATTTATTTAACAGGAATGAATTAGTATTTTACACAAAACATAAGTGAACTAGGTGATCCAGGTAAAAGACAAAGAATATCAGAGTAAGATACAATATACTATGATAAAAGACACACAACCATTTAAGGATATAGTTAAAGGATAAAAAATACAGCACGTAAGCATTAACCAAAAGAAAACTAGGAGGGCTGCCTGGGTGGCTCAGTTGGTTAAGCGTCTGCCTTCAGCTCAGGTCATGATTTCAGGGTCCTGGGATCAAGCCTCGAGTCAGGTTCTTGGCTCAGCGGGGAGCCTGCTTCTCCCTCTCTCTCTGCCACTTCCCTCACTTGTGCTTGCTCTCTCTCTTTCAAATAAATAAAATCTCCAAAAAAGAAGAAAACTAAAAGCAATAATAAATTGGGCAAAACAGATTTTAAGCAAAAAAGTATAATTAGAGATCATCACATCATAATGATAAAAAAAAATTAAGTATCAGGAAGATATAACCAGCCTAAATTTGATGTAATATGGCCTCAAATCAATAAAGCAAAATTGACCAAATTACAATGGTAAACAGATAAATCCATAATTATGGCAAGAGATTTTTAACACATCTTTCAGTAAGTAGAGTAAGCAGACAAAAGATAAAGAAAATGACCATTGCACCTAACAATATGCATTCTAGTAAATACACATTCTTTTCAAGGACATATAACATGCTAACTATGTTGACCAAATACAGGATGATTAAGCAGTCCTCAATACATTTCAAGATATTGAAATGGTATATAAAATGTGTTCTGACTAAATGTAAGAAAGAATCACCTGTTATACCACATTAGGTTATATTTTGAACTGAGTAATCACAATAATGAAAATACTACATGCAAATATCTTTCGGATGTAATTTAAAAGGTACTTAGAAGAAGGTTTACAGCCTTAAATGCATATTTTAGAAAAGACAAAAGGTTGAAAATTAAAAATTAAAGAGCTAGGCATCCGTCTAAGAAATAAGAAAAAGAACAGCAGAATAAACATGATGAAAGTCAGAGAAAATAATAAATAGTTCAATAACTAATAAAAAGAAAACAAACACAAAAAGAGAGGACCAACAAAGCCAATGATTTGTTCTTGGAAGATGACTGAGATTGACAAACTTCTGATGGGACTAATCGAAGACAAGACAAGACAAGACACACACACACACACACACACAACACACACAATGTAAGTTAATCATAAGTCTAACATGATTTACATGGTCTTAAAACACACACAATCTGAAAAATTGATTTGAAGAGAGATTTCAAAATTTGAAAAATCCCACAAACATAATAGGGTTTTATGAGAACAGTTGTCTGGGGTAGAAACTCAAAGCCCAGGAAGTGACCACTCACCAAATGTACATGACTGACGAGTACCACAAGGATCCCTTCTACAGCCAAGGAAAGCCATCTCGGTGCATACTCCCAGAGCACAAAAGTAACCAGGCGGCAGTGCTGGACCGTGGCCTATGGAACGCAGGACTCAGTAGGACCCAACACAAGCTGGAGGGAGAGGTACTTGCATTCAGGTACTTGGTTTTATGTTCTTCATCTAGAGCTGCAAGGCTCCTTCTCAGCAAAGCAGAGGGCTTTCTCCTTTTCTGCTGATGTGTACAAGCCAACTTCCACTATTTTGGATCCCCTTGCTTAGAAAAAGATCTCCCATGAACCAATCCATCATCCACATTACTTGTTATCACTGCCCTGTCTTCCAAGCAAGTATGACATAATTTGTGTGATGAAAACGCACATTGTAGCAGAATAGACTATGATGACAAGGAAAATGAGGACGTGGTAAGAGTCTTGCATACATCATAAACCGGTGTCCTAGAGCCGAGGGCCCGCCAAGCCCACGCCTGGCTGTTAGGCGGGGCCCCCCGGCTCACCTGCCTCTTCCCTGGCAGTGCAGCTGACCCTGTCTCCAGGGCTGGAGATGGCCCTGGGCCCCGGGCGGGAGAACCGGGCCTTGCAGTTACATCTGCACTTGGGGGGCTGTGGGTCGCCAGGGCTCAGAGCACATGGTTGATGGCCACTGTTTCCCAGCCGAGGTGAGCATGTGGCAGAGAGGCCAACATAATGTGATCGATATGCTCTCACAGGCTCCTTGGCTTCCAGGCTGAACTGGGACACAGAGTTCATGTCCAATTATCCTCAGGCCAGCTTTGATGTTCATTCAGCTGCCCGATCCCCTCATGATCAGCCAAGTTGGCACCAAGCTCTATATCCTGAAGGAAATTCCCCAAGAATATTATTTTTACCCTTTTCTCCCTCATCGTGGCTGCCTCTGCCCCTCAGGGACTCCCAACCATACCTTTTCCTTTCAGGCAATAGAACATAAATCTCTCAATGAACTTAGGCTTTATCAAGCAAGAGCCAGGTGAAGAATTAAGGCAAATTTATATCTAGTAAAATTTCCTTCTATTCTTTAACTGAGGTATATATCAAACACAGTGGAGTATGGGAGAAGATGTGCCTCTGTCTGGAGTAGTCGTGAGAAACTTCCCAGAGCAATTCGTGCTGCAGCTGAGACTCTGAAAGATGTGCAGACATGTTCCAGGCTGTTTAGCAAAGGAGACAGCTGTTTTGAAGATAGGGAAGATATATCTGAAGCTGGAGACAGGGGAATTGGCAAAGCACAGAAATCACAGGAACGAGGGTATGCCTCTTAGGTATTCTTAGCAGGACTTGGTACCCATGAGTCACTTTAGTAAGAAAGAACCAACAATGTTTAGGGAAGTATTGAGAAGAGTTTGCACAATATCCTAGAAATGCAGAGTCTTTTCCCTTCCAAACATGGGAGTCTAAAGATGGGGAAGTGCAGAGATGAGGTTGTTAAAATAACAGTCTTGATGGTCAAAGCATAAATGAGAAGACATACAAGCTAATCTAACCTTCCTACCCATGCAGGACTCCTGAAGCATCCATGATAGATGCTTATCAACATTTCCAGTGATGGAGGGGCCCATTTATCAGAATCCCTGTATCATTGTTAGCAGCTCAAGGTATTAGCAAGATATCCCTTATACTGAGTCAAAACTAGCCTGCCTCAGTGCTCACTGACAGTTTTTAATTTTTAGGATTGTAGATAAATCTGATCCCTCCTCCTACATGGCAATTTTAAAAATGTCTGCAGAAGGCCCTCATGTCTCTTCTCCAGGCTCTGTCCAATTCTTTTCTTTATGCCTCATTTATCATGCTAATAAACCTTCCATTTGACTCTCTTCCTTGGATGAGACCTGCTTTGTTAAAATCTGAATTGGGGTTCTCTAGAAAAACTGAACTAATAAATATACATTGGGGATGGGGAGAGAGAGAGAGAGAGAGAGAGGCAGAGATTGATGGATGGATAGATGGATTGATTGTAAGGAATTGGCTCACATAATAATGGAGGCTGGCAAGTCCAGATCTGCAGGGCGGGTCGGCAGGCTGGAGATCCAGGAGAGCTGATGTTGCAGGTGAGGTCCAAAGACAGTCTGCTGCAGAACTCATCCTTGCTCCAGGAAGGTTCATCTTCTGTTCTATTCAGGGCTTTGACTAATTGGATGAGGACCACCCACATGAGGGAGGACAATCTGCTTTACTCAAACATTTTACATTAAATTTAAACATTAATCTCACCGAAAAACACCCTCACAGAAACATCCACAATGATATTTGACAACCTATCTGAGCATCATAGCCCAGTCAACTTGACACATAAAATTAGCCATCACTGTGTCTGTCTTGAGAATGTGGTACATAAACATGAACACATCAAGCCAGCCACACAACTACAGAGCCCTGTGATTGGTGGCAGGGGTGTATTCTGCACCTTTCACATACCTCTTGGGATGATGTGGACTGACCCATCTCTATGCTCCTCAGGCAGATGATCGTGAGATCCAATGGGCACCATATGCCATCCTGTTGCTCTTCTCCCCATTAGCCGGACCAGGTTTCTTGATAGAATAATCTACACTCATTGATTCCATTTCTTCATGTTATTCCTCAATTTCTTTTCATCTGGTTTCTTTCTCCACTTGATTCCCAAATTTAATAGCAGCTATGACCCAGCATGCCCCTGACCCTTCACACGCTGGACACTATCACTCTTTCAACCTTGGAAACCCTTCCCTCCCTTTGCCAACGTGATCCACCCTCTCTTCCCATTTTGTTCAGTTCAACAACTTTCAATGGCTGTGTGTCACCCACTGCTGGGTACTGGGGACATAGAAACCACTCAGACCTCATTCCCCCTTCAGTTTTCTTGACTCTTGTCTCTCTTTGGGCTCTTTCTTTTCAAGGTATAGAAGAAAAAGCACAGTAATATATAGATTGCACAGAACTCCATAAAATATGAATTATCCATTAACTAAATACTGAGCTCCTATATTGTGTAAGACACTGAAAGGGACCTACCCACAAATGACTAAGATGTAGCCTTTCACTTTTGAGGAATTAATAGTCTAGTAGCAGAGATGATAGACATGTTCACAAATGCATACATTATCAAGTAGAAAGTACAAGAGCTCTCAAAAAAGATTTAATTATATGCCCTAAGTCAAGATCAAAGGAGAGAGAAGCCTGCTTATGGTCTCAGGCAAGTGGCATCTGAGTTGAAACCAAATGTGAGTGCAGGATTTGAGCACACAGAACAGAAGAAAGGACATTCCAGGCAGAAGCAGCTGCATAAAGAAGGCACTCGCAAGGTGAGACGGAAGGTCCACAGGGCCCAGAATGTGGGCAGCTGTCAGCTTCACCCTAAACAGTTTGGCATGTTTTTCAAATGTTCAATAGGGACTTGGTGTAAAGGTTTTTTGGTAGCAACACGACGTGGCGAGCAGCATGCCTTAGAAGGGTCCTCTAATGGCCACTGAGATGACCAGGATTGAGCAGTGATGGAGCCAGTTCAGGTGGCAGCAAACGGGCTGAGTCAGAGGGAGGCCTGGCGAAGTGGGAAGACAGAACTGGAGGACCCAGCAGAGGGAGACTCTTCAGGGAAGGACCCATTTGGGGTGAGGGAAACAATGTGAGTTCTGGGTTCAGCAATTCAGTGACTGGGAAGAGATACTGCTTGAAACAGAAGTGGGGCATTAAAGCTACACGTGTGGATAGTGATGTCTTAAAGGAAGAGGAAAAGCTTTCTCCTGGATACAGCCTCGGTATCTAGAAACTACTGCTTGAGTTCTGTGTGCGAATGAGGTACCACTGAGGAGATGGACTTCTGGACTGTCTATGACCCCCCCCCCCAAATCACATGTGATGCTATTTGGTGGCGGGGCCCTTGGGAGGTAATCAGGCCATGACAGTGGAACCCCATTAGTGCCCACAAAAGAAGAGGCAGGAGACCGGGAAGAGAGCCCTCACCAGAACCACGCCCACCTGGCACCCTGAGCTCCAACTTCCAGCCTCCAGAACTGTGGGAAACACATTTCTGTCTCAGGCCCCCAGTCTGTGGCATTTTGTTATAGCAGCCAGAACTAAGACACAGCCAGTGTCCTGAATGAATCTTTTCTTGTGTGAGATGCGTGGTGTGGGTTCTGCTCCCTTCTCTGAACCCCAGGGCACAGTGTGCATCCTCACTGGATGGTGAGAGGAACCAGGAAGCGTGTGCCACAGCCGGGAACACTGACCCAAAGGAACAGAAGATGGGTCACATGGGTCTGTCAACAGGGTCAGGTGTGGCAGGAGATGTAGGGAATGTGAGAATGAAGATCAAGTAGGCATGGTGATTTGAAAGTCCCCTGAGAGAACACAGGTTGACTCAGGGACATAAGGCAGACTGCAAAGTCCTCTTTGGAGGCCCAAAAGGCCTCTCAAGAAGTTCTCGAAGGAAGGTGATCAGCCCCTGGTGGTGTGGGGACAGGGATGAAGCATCTTCCAACTTACACTTGTCATAACCTAAAGCTACTTAATCATGACCATGTGAAACCCAAGCGGCCTTCAAAGTTTGTAAACTATGAACGTACTTGAAGCCCCCTGAAAATCAGCAACTTTTATCTCATGAATATAAAATAATCTGTCTGGTTCTGAGTTTCTCTGGTTCTTTTGGGCAGCAACCCTTCTTTGTTCTAAGATCCTTCGTTCATTTGCTTCACGTGAGTGGACTGGCCTACCTGACGGTGGACACAGGCTGACCGTCTGCATGCCTTGCCGAGTGTTCGTTTCACTCTCTAGTTCTCACCCATCACTTCCTGCAGGAGCTCCCTGAAGACCTACTTGCTCTTCATATCCTCGCCTGACCTGCAATGACACGCTGGAAGTGCCTTGGTTCTTCAGCACCTCTTGACTACGGTGTTAGCAACTTGAGGGCAGGATTCAGATTGTATTCATCTTTGTATTTATAGCACCCAGCCCAGTGCTTAACAAGTAGTAAATGATTCAGTCTGAACAGTTACCAGCTGTACTGAGAATCCACACATGGTTGGGCATGAACAAGACAAACATACATACTACACACGTCACACTTCCTATCGTGTTTTTATGTGTTGCTTCAAAGTGATTCTCAGGAGCTCAGCTACTGTATGTACCCGAGGGACTGTACAGTTGTGTCCATCAGCCCCCACAGGACGTTAATGTTGCTCTCACTTAAGGAGTTCAGTTAATATTGTCATGAATAAATTCCCCTGGCCTTTGACCTCTCAGGAGTGATAGGGCTTGCTAAATATTGTAATGTGATGTTTAATGATCAAACCAAAGAATTGCTGGCCAGCTGTGGTGAGCATTCCCCCCAACATCCTGAAGATGTGCTCCATGCAATCCGAAGTTTCCAATTTCATTGCTCTGGAAGCACTGTGGACAATCAGATTGCCATCTGTCATCTCAGTCTTGCAGGATCCTATATGAAAATATCACAGACCACGTGACTCATCAACAAATAAAATTTATTTCTCATGGTTCTGGAGGCTGGGGGTCTAAGATATGGTATTGCATTTTACATATGAATTTTGGGAGAACACAAGTGTTCTACTATGGCATGTGTTCTGGCTCTTTATTATTATTACTATTCTTTAACTTTCCAAACTAAAAAGTAAAGGGACTTTGAGAAACACGGTAAGCTATAAACTTGCCAATAAAGAGCTGTCTGTCGTATGGAACTGGCTTATTCCGTAAGCAATCTGCAGACTATTAAAAACATATTGCGCTACAGAGCTGTTTACACTGCTTATCTTTCATCATCTCTTTGTGTGCATTTATGATCTTTGCCCTCAGTCTACATGCTTTTTCTGACTGTGACAAATTGATAATGCAAGTCTCACCTCTTCTGATGTATGTGTGTCAGCATCTTCGATGTTAGTGCGTGTACTTCAGAAGATGCCATTGTCCTGGTGAAGAGGAGAGTTTACTGGCCTTATGAGAGGCATGGAAACAGTGAGGGTGCTGACATGTGGATTGAGCCTAAGTGCTTACTTCTATGCTTCATTCCTATTAAACTCTGTGTAACTTAGGATGGCTTTGCAGGAAAACAATCCTGGTTCAGTTGTGGCCTGTATACGGTTGTGTCAGTGAGCAGGTCCCCGACATGCTGTTTTGTCACCACTTTTCTAGGCAAGAGTAAGTAGGACAACAAGGCCTTCTTCGCTCCCTTTTTTTCTAGTAGCTAGGCATAAGCAATTACTAAAAACTGAATGTGAGAAGTATTAACTGAAAAAATATAAACACAATTTGGTTCTAAATTTATTTTTACTAAATCAACCATAAAATATTTCTTTGAGTTAAAAATGGAGGTCTTCAGAGCAGCTTGACCTCAAAACACAGGCAGGAAGTTTTGACAGAGTTTGACCCTTTCTAAGGGCAGGTGTTTTCTACGTGCTCCCAGCTCACCCAGGGGCCCTCACTTGCTGCACCAAGCTCTTTGCTCATGGCTCCTCCAAAAAGATTGGTAAGAAAGAATAAAAATAACTTTGCATTCAATGTTGAGTCAACATAAAAAGCCATAAAAGCAATTTCCCCCAAATGTCCATGACATTTGCTTTCTTGAGGCTTCCTTCTTCCTGCTAAATATCTGCAGACTAGCATACAACTTGTATTTCAGAATTAAACAAAGACCTGGCTCAGCCACAGCGCACTCCTGCCCAGTGAGTAATGCCTTTTCTGCAACTAGCCATGTACAGGACGCCGGAGTAAAAATTAACGAGAACAATGGGTCAAAAGAGGTTTCTACACATATTCTAAAGCAAACATCACAGCTGTGCTTGAGACTTTTTGCTGAGGCTGATTTGGTCCTGATTTCCTTGGTGTTTACTTTTATCGTAAATTCCAAAAAAACCATTCCACATTTCCTCACTGGTCCTTTTGTGGATTCTTCTTAAAGCAGCAATAGGAGCAACCAGAAATTTCCATAAATCTCATCATTGTAAATGGTAACTATATCCAATGGATTTTAAAGAAGTTTCCAGAAGGATCAGGTTACAAGCTTCCATTACTTGTATGGTTCAAGCCCACCTGCACAATATTGCCTGTACTTGCTCCTCCTTTTCATGTCCTTGGACGCTTATTACTTTACGCTCGACCACATCGGAGGCTTTTACTGATATTCTGATACATATCTGGCACTTGAGATTGGCCAAAGGCAGCTGAGTCAGAATGCTTCAGGCCTTACTGAGCCAGATATATAAGGAATCAGTCAAGTGCGACAGGGAAGGAAGTATGAACTTCAAGAATGAGGGCTCAGAGAAGAGTGACTAACGCTTTTGGTAGGGTTTCTACTCAGCAGCTGGAAAAAATGGAATGTCACTAACCAAAACAGTGACTCAGGACAAATATTTGGGACAGAAGATGAGTTTGATTCTGGAGTGTCTTCAAGATAAACAGGTAATGCAGACAGCTTGAAAAACACCTGGAATTTAAGATGAAAGTTCTAAAAATGGCATGCTACTTGACATCCCACATGGCATCTTGATGCTCAGTGTTTGCATCATGGAAGAAAACATGTCTAAAATGTTCTGTGTGCTACTTGGGGACCTTCCTAGGTCAAATGCATTTTGTTTAAATAGTAAATATATTTATGTTTTCTGGGTCTTTTATGTATTAGATACTTTTTATATTCCCAAGTCCTTCGTTATTTCATAATACAAAACAGCTGAATTCTGATTGTGACTATGGGCAAATTAGAGCCCCGTGCTTTGCTAAGGTGAATTAACCACATTGATACCACATGAGCTCTCCTTTGAGCTGCTTTTCCAATCCATACCTACCATCTATTACAAGATTTTGCTTAGGACCCATCCCTCTGGAAGCATTCCCTAACCAGTGCTCTTGTGGGAATGAAGACTCACCATCAACATTTTACACCATCCACACTACTCCATGCGCTCAAGAGTTGGCTTTTATATGGCCTTTTTCAAGTGTCACTCTATCGGGATCACTTCACCCACCCCAAAGAATGCTTGTAAGGATAAAATATTTAAAAACAGGAACACAGTATGTGCAGAAGTGCAATTAACCACAGACCAAGGGAGTACTATGCTGATGTATCTGGATTTTCAGAAAGGCATCTGACACAATTCTTCATGATCTTCTGTGTGTGTGGAAAAGACACAGAAATGTACCCAGAGGATGGCTCACAATTGCTGGATGATCGTACTCAAAAGATGAAGATTAATATATCAACCTAGAGAACAGTCACTAATGGCTCACCACCACTAGTGCCTAGTTCTTATTTGCCCACAATTTTTTTTTTCTAAAATCAGATTTGAGTCATGATTTACATGAGCACATAGGTGGCATATTTACCTAATTCTTCCCCCTCCACCACCACACAATTTAATACCAAGTTCTGTCAATGAACATTCCAGGATGTCTCTGTCTCTCTTCACCATCCAACCCCAACCTGCTCTAATGCAAGTCCTCATCTTTCCAGGTCTGATGTTTTAACATTGTATCATACTCTATTTCCCTGTCTATCTGCCCATGGGCATTGGACTCCTCAAGCAGAAACACAGTGTATGACATAAGGCCCTATGGCCTGTGTGGGTCATGTGACCATGCAACACTCTGTATCTAGTACATGACACAGTTCTTTGTAAACTGAAAAATGCCACATATACATCAAGCACTATTGTTAATATTTTATCTCAATCACCTTTACCAGGTCAGACTAAACATTGAGTATTAATACAATTTTTGACTATACAAATTGTTCCCTGAACTGTCCCAGAGATGTTTTCTGAACTTGTTTACATCAGCTGAGCATTCTTTGGAGTTGGAAGAATGCTTTAAATTTGGCTCTGTCATGAATATTAAACTTTTTGTAAATTTTAAATAATTAAAATTAACACATTACCTATTTAAAAAGTTTGGGAATAGAAGAAGAATGGAGAAAAAGAAAAGGCCAATATCCCAACACTAAAGATAACTACATTAACATTTTAGTCATTATCCTACAGTTCTTTTGCTACACTATTTTTTTAGTGTTCATATATTCATAAGCACTTTAAATTAGATTTTTGGAACCTGGTAGTGTATCGTAACTACAGGAGAGAATTTTTCCCAGAGGAATTGCTGTGCAATTATGGGCTTATTCCCATCATAAGGAAAAGCATTCAGAATAAAATAACTTGCTATTATGATTTATCCAGCTGTTATTGTGAAAAGAGGCAATGACCCCTCTGCATTCTTAGAAGCTCCATAGAGATTTCCTTTCCTTTGATGCTTGGTCTAAATTACTTTTTCTTTTAGCAATTTTTAAAGAAAGGTACGAAGCTGGGGTGTTTCCTGAGCCCTTGTATATCTGAGAATGCCATTTTGCATCTCAGCCTTTACCTCTCAAAAGTTCTTTTTTCCTTGTCCCTTGGCATTTAATGGAGATGAACAATTGCATTCTGGGATCACTGTAATTTTTATTCCTTTATGTGTAAGCCTATTATTTCCAGCTGAATGTATTTAACAGTTACTTCCCACTTTTGTGAAAAAGGTCATCCATAGATACTCCAAAAAAGGGGTATCTACAACCAAATGTTTGGGAAATATTGGTGCCCATATGCAATGCGAGAGATGTTCTGTGATTGTAGGCTTGCTAACCTTCAACACTCAGCATTTCCCAAACGTTTTTGACAACAGGACCCTTTTGAGTTCATAGAATACTACATAACAGTTATTAGGGAGTGCTCTGCAAAGCCCAATTTGAGATACACTGGCTTGTAATTTTAATATATTTATAATTAAATTCTCAAAAGAAAAAGCAGATTGTGTCTAGGCAAGGGTCTCTTTTCAGTGTTTTATTTGTCTTGGTCTGGAATACAGGATTCCTTTTTTCTTTTAAAAAATTGTAAAATATACATTACATACAATTTACCATTTTAACCACTTTTAAGTGTACAGTTCAGTGGCATTAAGTACATTGACGTTATTGGGTGACCATCACAGGTTTCCTTTTAAATTGCACACTCATTTTTTCTTTCCATCTCAAAAAAGTTTCCTTAAATTCACTGAATAGCATGTATTCATTCGCCAAGGCACCTCCAATGTGCTAGATGTTGGTTTTAGCAATGGGAATACAGGAGGACATAAGAATTTACTTTTTGTTGTCACCTTTGTTCCAACCGTTCTGGCTTCATCCTCAGGAATCCTATCATCCGAAGGAGGTGACTCTTCTGCTTCTTGGCCATTAGCTCTCAACATATCCCTTTGACTTGCATTCTCAGATGTTTCTCAAGTTTGACCTCTACAACTTTGCTCTTTTCTGCTTTGCTACAATAAGGTTTTAAAATCATTGCACTAGTGTTTCTGTTTCTCTGTATTTCTTTCTTTCTTCTTCCGCTCATCTTCTCTCTCTTTTTTTTTTAAAGATTTTATTTATTTATTCATATGAGAGAGAGAGAGAGAGAGAGAGAGGTAGAGACACAGGCAGAGGGAGAAGCAGGCTCCATGTAGGGAGCCCGACGTGGGACTCAATTCCAGGTCTCCAGGATCAGGCCCTGGGCTGAAGGCAGTGCTAAACCGCTGAGCCACCTGGGCTGCCCCCATCTTCTTTTTTAGCTTATTCTATTACCTTATTTCTGCTCACCATTTCTTCTATGGTTTCATTAATACTGTGTTTTCTCAAATCTCACCAGGAATACCAGAGAGGTTTTCCACAATGTGCTTTACTTCCTTGAACAAACAGTTTTTCAAGTTATGATCTTCCAGGTGATCTTTCCCTTTCCTTTTCCAGGAGATGTTTGCTTACAGGCTCCACACAGCTTCTTCTCCTTCACCTTCAACTGAAAAGCGACTGGTAAAAACCCAGAGGTTTCTCATTGCTGGTGGACCTGCTAACTGGCCAAAGAACCTTTTAAGATTTACTTTTAATTGACTGGCAGGTCGATGTCAGCTTCTTCAAGCCCATTCCTGGAACAGAGTTGGCGTTTGTGTAGTGCAACTTTGTAGGTAAGATCTTTCCTCACCTTGGCTTAGAGACTGTGAATAAATGGGGTGGAGCATACACACAGCTACATTCCTCCCTGTGTACTTGTTTCAGGGCTCTTCCTGTGGCCATCAACCCTCTAAGACTTGTCCATTCTTCCACTCTCTACCTTCTCAGTATAGAGGAGGCTCTGCTGCCAGGCTTGCCATACTTCTTACCCAAGTATTCTCTGTGAGATACTGTTTCCAAGTGTTCATAGACTGAGAAATCCAAATGTGGAGCAGCTGAAAGAAGGATAAATGGCAGGACTGTGGCTAAGGTAAAAGTACTGCCCTGGTGGTATGTCAGCAGCTCTGCTTTCTGGCTGGTACCCACTTTGGGTTTTTCAGTGTGAGCAAGGGGAGGGGACAGAACAAAAGCTCTCCTATCTAGGGGGATCCAGCATGCATGGGTCACTGACATTTCTTCGTCTGCTTCTGAGCTTGTAGAAATTCTTTCAGATCCTGTGAATAGGCTGGATGTGGGTCCCAGTTGTGGGGATTTCAAATCTTGTCTTTTGGCACCATCTTTGGTCATTTAGTGAGAAGCAGAAGAGGCTGCTAGCAGATGCCATTTTAAGCTAAAGTCTATAATTAAATTCTTGACTTTGATGGTGGGAAAACCCCACTGAAGAATTCCTTTTCTATTATTAACACACAGTGATACGATACACAAGAATGAAAAGCAGATGGGTTCAGGATGAAGTCAGACATGGTCTGAATCTCCCTTTCCTCATTTCTGCTGGATCTTGACACACCATTTGTTAATTGCACTTATCTTTGTACATTCATAGTCAAGCCAGGAAAGGACGAGTTCAAATCCGAGTCCATCTGTGTAGCCTCAGCACTAAGACTAGCCCAGTGCAGTCAACTATGAGTACTTTGGAAATCATACTTGCTCTAAGTGCATTTTCAAATGGTAATCATTCAAAAGAATATGTGTAACTCTTCTGAAGACTGTTTCAAACTAAAACACGTTTGCTTTTAATTAAGTCGCTAATTTAATCAATTAGAGATCAATATGGGGGGAAAAGTTCAACAGGAGACTGGTTGGATTAAGGGAGTGCCCATACCTTGAATTTAACACTAGGTTCTAGTTTTTATTAGCTCACTGAGTAGATTTCCATATGTTCAAAACTCTGCCAAACAGGCTAAAAGCCAGCATAATTAAAACAAATTATTTATTCCAAGTTCCATCGGTATAAGGTTTTTCAGAAATTAGAATACTGAAATCAGAAATGAGTGTTCACAGCTGTAGCATTTACAACCAAGTTCATATCTACACGATCTTGATTTAAAAGATCCAAGGTGCTTCTATCATTCAGAATCCATGAGGAAAGTTTCGAAATCTGGATCCAAGTCGGAAACAAGGGCACTTACAAAGTCATCCATAGAAGGACACTTCTGAAGCATACCTGCGAACAAAGAAAAGATGAGCCAGCATATCCACCTGGAGACAATAAAGAGGGACAAAGGCATTATACATTAGGGGAACATTCTGGCTTTTTGAAATAAGGGCTCATTACATAACTGCCTATGTAAACATTATAAAAAGTCACCCGTGAAAAGAATTCTTGGGTAGTGGGTGGGCCCTGAGGCTATTTATGATTTTAATATATTTTTACTATCTAGTCAGCAGTTAGTACAGAGATTTAGGACCAAATTCATTTCCCAAGGGTTTTTATATTGCAGATATTACTATAAAGTGATGTTAGAAGACCGAACTTTTGGTTGAGTGTGTTGGTTCAGAACTTAAAATGTTTAGTTGCTTATCAAGTTCCATACACTTTAAAATCAATCAAGTGTTATTCTTTTGCAGAAATCTTATAACAGAGATAAGTTACTGGCTTTCCTCCAGATTTTCCTATTTTGGAGAACTCCTAGCTTTGTGACTTTCTAATTGGGTAATGAAAAAGTCACTTATAATCTCTGGTACTCAGATTTCCTCATCTAGCATTCAAGGTGGCTATCAAGATAAAATGAGAAGATGTAGTAGAAAACAATGAGGCATCATATCTAAAACATATTAACAATTCAGTAAAAAGCTAAATCTCTCTCTACTCTTTTTACTCCAAGGAAGTAAAGGACAAATATTTAAGCAATCAACCTTGTTGCCATGACCTATATTCTTGGCAGATAATGCTAACTCAAGGGTTGGACAGGGCTCTATACACTGACATTTAATTTGGGGGTGGATCTCATAAAACTCATTCCAACACAGAGACATTAAAGGATGGCCAGAGTCCTATATTACCATCTCAATCTTTAATGCAATTCAATATAATATATCTTGAGTATTTGGTGTGTGTAATGACCAGGCCAGCTCATGAACAGTCAAAGATGAACAGGCTAAGTCACAATATGACTACCTGTAAAAGCTAAAATTATGAAGACCATTGAAGAAAATGCGTTTGCAACTTTGAGGTACGCAAAGGTTTCTTAGGATAAGAAAGTAATAACCTAAATTGCAATATTAGGTTTCATCAAAATAAGAAACTTCTCTTTAAAAGAAATAATTAACAAAATGAATAGTTAATGAAAGAATGGGAGAAAATGCTCAATATATATCTCACATGACATTGGCATCCAATATATACATAAAATACTCCTTCAACTTATCATAAAAAGAATTTAAACAAATTCAAAATGGACAAAAGATTTGGGCAGACCTTTCACAAAAGAAAAAAAAACCAAATAAACAAACAGGTACTGAAAAGATACAACATCATTGTCATCTGGGAAAAGAAAACTGAAGCCACAATGAGGCACCACAACACACCCACTAGAATGGCTAAAATTACAAAGACCAAATGTAGGGCAAGGCTGTGGGCCAGCCTGCACTGTCACACATCAGTGATGGAAGGCTGAAATGGTACAAGCACTTTGGAAAAAGACCTAGGAGTTTCTTATAAAACTAAGCACACACATACCCTATGACCCAGCAATTTCCATCTAGGTATTTACCCAAGGGAAATGAAGGCATGTCAACAAAAAAGGACTTTACAACCCTAAACTAGGAACAACACAAGTTTCCACCAACAGGATATGGATAAACATATGGTATATTCAGAAATGGAATACTATTCAGCAATAAAAAAGAACAACTCAATGACACATGCAACAACATGGATGAATCTCAAAAAGCCTTACACACAAAGGAGTACATCCGGTTTGATTTCATTTATACGAAGTCCAAAAGCAGGCCCAACTAATCTGTGGTAAAAAAAATAGTGGCTACTTTGGGGAGTGGAGATGACAACCAACTGAGAAGAAACCAACTTCCTGATGTGATGGTAAATGTTCTCTATCTGGATAGTGATCCATTAGTAATGTGCATGCTCGCGTCAGGATTCATTAAATGGTACATTAAAGCTTTGTGCCTTTCACTGTATATAAATTTTATCTAAAAAAGAAAAGTAAACAAATACACATTTACTGCTGTTTGACACATGCTTTGAAAAATTACATATATTTTTTTTTTTTTAATTTTATTTATTTATGATAGGCACACAGTGAGAGAGAGAGAAGCAGAGACACAGGCAGAGGGAGAAGCAGGCTCCATGCACCGGGAGCCCGACGTGGATGTAATATATATACATGGTGGATTGAAGGACTGATGGAGGAATGGATGGCTGGATGTGTGACAAAAACAACAAAATGTTCATTGTAGAATCTGAATGGCAAGTATATGAGTGTTGTGCTGTGCATTCAACTTCTCTGAATGTCTGAAAATGTTCAATATAAAACGTTTGGGAAAAAGTCAACTGTGGGTGTTAACAGTATACAAAGTGCAGTTGGTGGGAGGAGAGAGTGGGAGATGAATTCTGATGGAGATTCAGAAGGCTTTGTGGAGGGCTGGGATCTGAGTAGAAATCTGAGGGATAGAGAAGAGTCATATTCAAATTAGGGCCCTCTGTATGGAGAGGACCACGCAGGAAGGCACCAAGGTGGGAAAAGGCAGGATGTATACTCCTTTAGGGCTGGAGGAAGCCTGGAGGAGGCTCTGAGGGCACATGTGTTGTGGAGACTCTAAGATTGGGCACTAGAGTGACCAGGAAGGGAAGGTAATTGAGCCAGAGCATGGGAGGAAAACCAATAGCCTGTTACATTTAGGTGCCAGGGGGTGCTCCACCTGCAGGCCACCAGGCTTCAGTCAGCAGTGAGAACAGAGCTCAGGGGTGGGCCTAGA